>NC_072396.2:128601923-129240192 GCF_028885625.2 Pongo pygmaeus | reverse complement strand
TTTTTTCTCATTATGATTCTGAAAGGGTCTAGAGGTGACTGAAGATAAACTTTGAATCCCTTGAAACCTTGACAGTATTCTCATTTGAAGCCTTTTACCAAAAGATGAGGATTCTTCTGTCCCACCAGTATAAACTGAGCCATATGCAGTGCTATTTTGGTGCCAGTCATTCTTGTGACACATGAAGTATTTAGTTTTATTACACCAGAGTCAAACTGTTAGAGGAAATGACCCTTTGTGTCTTTTATGTCATGGAAGAAATCAGTTAGAAATAAGCTCAAAGGCAAAAAAAATTAATAAGGACACACCCAAACCTTTAATGAAATTTAAAGGTTTGAGTTAAGATTTATTTCTCAAGCTTCAACTGAGATATTTATAAGGCTTCACTACTAAAGTCCAATTATGTCTTCTCATTAGTGGTTCAAGTCCAAAGTTTCAAGAACACTTAAAAAATTATCACATTGACATACAACCAGGCTGAGTGCTAATGTGTCTCAAATTATTCAATAAATATGGTCAAAAATTACCTTCGCTAACTTGAAAAAAGTAATCTGTGGTTTTGATAAATGAGATGGTCACAAGAAACGCAGAATTTTATTGTATGTTTTATATGAATACATATACATACTAGTGTCGTATATTTAGTAATCAGATGCACACACACACACACACACACACACACCCATACATAAGGAACAGTGAAGTGAATCAATTTGTAATGGGGTTGTTCTCTAATTTTTTTCTATTGATTGCATTTTCTTAAGCAAGATGTACTAGTACATGAGAATGGAAAGGCAAAACAGAAGAGATGTTATATGGAGCAGCAACTAACATTCAAACATGGATGCTTATGCTCCTTTTTCTCCTGCAGCTTCCCATCCCACATACTCTAAGCCCCAGGTATGCTTGTCAAGTGCTAGTGGTTGGCAAGCTTTATGTTTCTCATTGGTTTCCTTCAGACTACCTCTTGGATAGAGGACAATCAACCTGATTTCTGAAGCATTCTAACTATAACACACAGCCAAGATATTTAGTCAGTGTGTTCTTTCGAATCTGCAATATGATTGGCAGTACCAAAGCATCTGGCCAATGGACCAGGGAACATACCTGATCAATTTAACTTAAAAGTACAAGCTACAAGCAGGCTGGCTGTACCATCATTCTGCCACCATGTTTTTATAATTTACTTTAGAGCTTGGAACAGTATTTGGCACATAATGTGTATTCAGTGGATATTTATTGAACAAATTTATTAAATGTATAACAGCACTTTCTTTTGGTAAATTAAGTTGGAAAGAGACTCAAATTAGAATTTTCCCTATTTGTCACATTGATTGTTATATATATATGTATATATATATATATTTTTTAACTTTTCATAGAAAAGTATGTGGTAGTTTTAGTACATGATGTTTTGTCATAACATAAAAATCAAGTTTAGATAAAATAATTACACAATGGAAGTCCCAAGTTCATAACCCTTTGCAGTTAACAAGAGTTAGTCTAAAATTTATTGGCTATAAAGGCTTTCTAAAATACATGTGTCTTCTTTATACCACTCCTTGGTTTGTAGAATTGCATTTGGATATGGAATTAGTTTAGAACATTGTTTGTATACACAGAAGGATGTTATTCTGGTCAGCTGCTTCCACTTTCATTGCACTAGACTATGGATATAGAAGCCATTGAAGAATGGCCTCAATGTAGAAATGAACAGAACCTAAAAGCTTGGAGGTGGCTTTGTATTTTTGATATTTGTCTCATTTTTATCAATGCCAACTACCGGGGTGAATGGAAATGTAGATATTCCAATTAAACAAGGCTACTTTTTATTTTGTGTTTTTTTTTATTAATTGTGGCTGCACTGTACTAATAAGATGATTCAAAATGTATATTTGAAACTTTTATTTGCATGTATTTATGTACTGTGGAATTAAAATGTACATTTCAATATAAAGTCTGAAGCCTATGTTGTTAGAATTGTGACTTCATAAGAATACTGTGAAGTCTGTCACAGTAGAATTTATAATCTTACATGACATCCGAATTCAACAAGAGTGTCTTGAGAAAGTTGCCTTTTTAACAAACTAAACAGACTTTCACAGTCATTCTTTTGGTAAAACACGTGCACTTTTCCTAAAATAAAGCTTTAAAACATGGGAACTATAAAAGGAAAACAATTATGCAGTTTTTATTACTCAGGTTCGGAACCAAAGTTCATAGCACTTAAAACTGAATCACAAGGCTGTCAAGGACCTTCAGAGAACATACCTTTCAGGAAGGACCACACTAAGCCTACCCAGCTAAAAATTACATAAAATTTGATTCTATTTCAGCCCTATCACCAAGCTTTTGTGACAGTGTGTTGATTTTTTACTGCCTACATTATTATAATTCTACATAAATTTTCATTCTACATAAACTTAAGTCTCACCAGAGTTCAACTCAGCAATCACAATTTCCAAAAGAAGTATTCAATACATATTTGTTGATCACTGATTTTGAAGGCATCAGGAAATTTCTACCATTTTCTAGTGTTTGACAGTATTTAGTACTAAGCACATTTTACTAAAATTCCACTGGTCCTTTCCTCTTAGAGAGCATGGAGTATAACCAACAACCATTAACCAGTAAGTAGATACTTTGATACAGTGCAATATTTTGCACATAATAGGTCAAGTATTTAACAAACATTTAGTAAATTGAATTAAAAAGTTGATTGTCTTTGTTTTGATGTATTTGTTGCTTAATTATTCATGATGGCATAATAGAAAGAATACTGAACTAATAGCAATTTGGGTTCAAATTGCTCTTTTACTTAATAGCCTAGCACAGTATCATCACAGAATAAGTGCTTGGGAAATATTTCCTGAATGAATTAATGAATTGAGTTGAATAAATGAAGCCTTGGGCCCCCTTTCCCCTGCAACCCTCTCATATGGCTCCTCTCACTTTTCAATGTGCCTCTAGCATGGCTTTCCCCTGAGGCCACTGTTTCTCCATCAAGGGTGCCTTTGGAGCCTACTCATCATTATCCTATGCTCTACAAACCAAATTCTTTACTACAGCACTAAGACTCCTCTACCCTATGTTTTAAAAACCAACAAGCCTCAATAAAATACTAAACCTACTTCATGGTACATGCCATTCAGCTATACCCCTACCAATCTTAAAGTCATGGTCACTCATTTCTTTCATGTTTTTGGATCTGATAAAATTATTGCTATTGATCCAAATTTGGCTATACTCCTGGGTACATTTGCTCCAGCTCTCATCTCTGACTGAAGCACTGTTCCAAACCCATTCTTCCCCTCTAGGGGAAGGAACAATAAAGTGGATCAATTTGT
The DNA here is from genome assembly GCF_028885625.2 of Pongo pygmaeus. Classification (NCBI taxonomy): domain Eukaryota; kingdom Metazoa; phylum Chordata; class Mammalia; order Primates; family Hominidae; genus Pongo; species Pongo pygmaeus. Next base: position 129,236,845 of record NC_072396.2, on the reverse strand, counting down.
AATGGGATTGTTCTCTAATTTTTTACCTGGCTAGGTACTTCTCAGCCTGTGAGTCTCCATTAGAGTATCTACCTAGAAACTACTTGCTCTGGAAAGCCTGCCTTGGTGCCGTGCAATCTTGGGTGGATGCTCCTGCTGTATACTCCTACAGCAGTCTGTACTTATTACTACTATAGCACTAATCACCATGAATTGTAATTGGCTTTTTTGTTTCTCCACCTAGACTGTAAACTTATTGAGGTCAGGAACTATGCCTTATTTACTTTTATAAACCCTGCCATATAGTAAGTGCTCAACAGTTTTTTTCTTATAATGAGATAACTTTTACAACGTTTTGTTTCCACTTATGTAAAGTGAGGATGTTTCCTTGCTGTGGTGCAGAGGATCAGTGGAAATTGTATACATAAATCATTCTGAAAAGTGCCAGGACACAAGAATTATTCCCGATTGTCAAATCCTTTCACAGATGCTTTTAACAAACAGATTGCCAGTTTCAGCCATTTTCAGAGAGAGATTTCCTCTTCATACTTAGGATCTACTAAGTTGTGTCACTGTAAATAACAGAATGAATTGGAATTTTATACACAGGAATAAGGGAGAATCCTATCTCCACACCAGCCAGTCTGACTTTGTTGAGGATCTTAAGTTCCCATGCCCTTGCTCTGTAACTTCATGGTATAGAAATGGAGCAATAGTGGAAACAGGTTTAACACAATTCTTAGTCCTATCATGGTAACTACGGTTGTAATACCTCCAATTAAGCTGCTATGAAACACTGGAGAATTGTTTTCAGTTCAAATCTTCTAGAGAATGTCTCTGATAAAAATGACGCCTATAATCCCAGCATTTTGGGAGGCCAAGGTGAGTGGATCACCTGAGGTCAGGGGTTTGAGACCAACCTGGCCAACATGGTGAAACACCATCTCTATTAAAAATACAAAAAATTAGCTGGGCGTGGTGGTGGACGCCTGTAATCCCAGCTACTCAGGAGGCTGAGGCAGGAGAATTGCTTGAACCCAGGAGGCGGAGGTTGCAGTGAGCCAAGATCATGCCGCTGCACTCCAGCCTGGGCAACAAGAGTGAAACTCTGTCTCAAAAACAACAACAACAACAACAAAAAGACACAATTAACATCAGATAATACAATTTTTAAACCCTGAAAGAGTATTGATTAAAACAAAATTCCTAACATTTATCTTTTTTATGCATATTAATCAGTTGGATTAGAAGAGTCTTGCTTGACTACAACTTGTTAAAGCATCATGGCTTTTGTACACTGTAGATTATGTAAACTTCATGCAAAATAGCTCAGCAGTAGATCTTGGGCTCCCTCTAGTACTTCCTGATGACATTGACCCCATGAATGGAGTTTTAGTGAACCTTCAACAGCAGATGAGTCTTTCCCCATAGCGTTCTTCATCACCTTCTCTATTGCCTTCATGCCACAAACTCATTTGAAAGGTTTTATGATCCAATTACTACCAACAACTATTACTTCAGTTACTATCATTACATAGCCATATTTATTAAAAATTCTGTACATGCTAGTGGATCATTTTGTTGTGAAGTTCAAGAACTGTTAAAATTTTGAACAAATTAGTCCAAACAGTGTCCTTTATTGCCAGATTATGGGAGGCAGATTCTATTGATGTCGTAGTTTGAATAAATGGAAATATTGCTCTTTATGATATGGATGGCCTTCCTAACTAAGCATTTACTGGATTATTTTACAACTAAGTCTACTCAGAGTGAGAATGAAAGAGTTTCTAATCTTCCAAGGGATTTTTTTTTCTTCCTTGAAAGGTTAGGCTAACTAGAATTGGTAGCTCATGAAAAGTATAAATCAATATTGCCATTGACTTAATCCACATAAGAGGCTTAATTTCATAGGTGACTTCTGAACAGCTGAAACAAAACAAAAATCAGTCTCTGGTGAGTTCCCAAGTTTAAAATAAAATTGAAAGCTGTTACAGAAAAATGCTTCTAGACTAACAACGACAGCAGAGTGGGACCTTGTAAACCATTATACTTCAGCAAGTAAATCCTCATGCTTACCCATTTTAAAGAACAATAATAGCTAATCTTTAATTATGTGTCAGACACTGTGTTAAGCATGGTCTCATTTAACCTTTAAAATAACCCTGTAATATTTAGCCACATTTCTAATCCCCATTTTACAATTTATGAAATTGAGGCATGGGGAAGGAGGTTAACTTTCCTAAGATGACACATCTAGTAAACAGCCCAGTTGACACTTGAACATATGTCTGCTGGACACTAAGTGTCATGCCCTTAATCAATATACTGCAATGTATATGTAGAAAGGCATTCATAAAATATACTCATTGGTATTCAAATGGGTCTATAATGAAAGCTGATGCTCTTTACATACAATTAGAAATATCTGCATGGTTTTCCTAGTTAATAGGGAATGGTATACCCTGAGCCCTCTGCACTTTAATGTCAGGGATCCACTATGATTAGCATTAGGCCAATATAATTTGCAAGATTGCTGTGCAAGACCGAAGTGTATGCCATGGCCAAGGAACAATGTTCTTTCCTTTGCCAGATTAGCTGTCTAGGGTGAAGATCAAATTATTGACCTCTCTCTTTGTAACATTATGAACTAACTAGCTGAATTAACTGAGCCAAAAATAATTTACTCAATGATAACCAATTTACTCCAAGGTGTTCACTAGATTATTTTACAACTAAGTCTGTCTACTCAGAGTGACTTCTTTTTAGTTTTTTTTTTTTTTTCAGTTTTACAGCTTCACTTCTTTTAAAGTTCATACCGTCTGACTATTGTTTTCTCCTGCCTTCTACCTCATTAAGGTGGTTTGTCAATCTTCAGACTTACAGACATTTTTCAGCGTTTGATTTTTGCATCGTGGTCTTTCTTATTTCATTCCCTACCACTATTTGCAGGAAATGCAACATTTAGGTTAATGATTTTTCTTAGAGTTTCTTGAAATACTTAGCTCTTGTCAAGATCGCCGAGGTCTCCATGGTGCTAAATTCAATAGTCAATTCTTAGTTTTCATCTTGACCTTTCAGCAGCATTTGACACTGCTGATCACTCACTGTTTCTTCTTTACCTGGTTTTCAAGATATCATATTCTGAGCCTCTTATCCTACTGACCATTCTTCTAACTCTCCTTTATTGTATCCTTCTCATCATCCCAACTATTAAACCTCAGACAGCCTGAGAATCCAGCCTTCAGACCTCTTCTCTTACCTTTGCTATACTTATTCCCTTGGTCAGATCATCCTCTTTCATATGGTTAATATCATTTATATACAGAAAACATCTACATCACCAGCTTTGACCTCTCCCTTGAAATTCGGATTCATGTATCCAGCTGGTTATTTTTTATTTCCACTTGCATGTCTGATAAGTATCTCAAACTTAACATATCTGTAGCGGACACCTCTGATTCACCTCGCATTTTTACCCCACCTTTTTATTCCAGCTATTGCTGCACCTGCTAGCTGCATGCAGATATACACTAACAACACATTTTTTTCAACTGCATCAGATAGCTCTCATTCCTGCCTTTTCTGCTACTTGTATGTGGAATGCCTGTAGCAACCCACTCAGCCATTCTGAGGCATGTGCAAGCCTGGAAGTGTGAGAGGGTTAACACATCATGGGACAACCCGTGATCTAGAAGAGAAAGAATCATTCATGACTGCCTCTCTCTTTTGTATTTGAGCAGACAATTCTCCCAGGCATTTTACAAGCTCTTCAGAGGGTGCCCTGTAAGATCAAGCTTCAGCTGCTCTCAGCTGTGACCAACTCAAGAACTCACCCTTTGACTTGCCTCACTTCTTTATTTCACTTTTACTGATCCTCCATTCTTATTTTGGGGATCACTTTCCAAAATTTACTTCCTACACACAATCTCTTCTTTCACTGTCTGCTTTTTGGGAAAACCAAGCTGAGACAATATTCAAAACAGAACTACTGACCCTCCCTTCAAAATCTGCTCCTCCGACTTTTTCTGTCTGAGATTCTGGCAACTCTTATGTCCACATATTTATATCAAAAACCTTGATATGATTCGTGACCTCATCCATTTTACCATCAAACCTTGTCATCTCTGTCTTCAAAATATATCCAAAATCTGACTAATTATCATCACCTCTTTTGCTACTACCCTGGTCCAAGCCACCATCTGTTCTCATATTGATTTTTGCAATAGCCTTTTGACTGATTTCTCTCCTTTTATGCTCTTACACCCCTACAATTTACTCAAAATACAATAGTCAGAGGGATACTCTTAAAGCCCAAAGCATATCACTTCCCTGCTCAAAACCTGCAATGGCTCCCCATCTCACTGAGGACACAGACCTACATAATGTGGCTTCCCTTTCCATGTGTGACTCCATCTCCTACTACTCTCTTCCTCAACCATTCTGTTACAACCATTCTGTTATGATTCTGGAAAATATAGGCAATCACTATTCCCTCTGCCTGAAATGTTCTTTCCCTTGATATCTACCTGGATAGGGACCTGGCTCGGTCTCTTGCCTTATGCAGGTTCTTACCCAGATGTGACCTTCTCAGAGAGGCATTCCCTGACTATGCTATTGAAAATCACAACCCTCCTCCAACACATTTGTTTTCCTGCTTTTTTCTTTCCATAGTGCTTATCATTTAGGTGACCATATGATTTATTTTCTAAACTGGGACATTTTTTAGAGTGAAAGGGTGTGCTAGGAGTAATTACACTAAGACCACACGTATAAACCAGTACTATCTGAGAAAACTGAGACATTATGGTCACCCTATTTATCACCATCTGACATACTATTTTGCTTATTTCTATTTATGCTTTACATATTTATTTATATTTCTACATACATATTTACTGTACTATATGTTCAAATATGTATAACTATACATTTATACTTATTAGTATATTTTTATTTTCTTCATTTGTTTTCTGTCTTTCATACTAGATTAAGTTCTGTGAGAGCAAGGAATTTTGTGTTTTGTTCTTTGCTGAGTCCCAGTGTTTGAACACTGCCTAGGGCACACTAACCAGGTGGTAAAAATTTATTTAAGTAAAGCAAACCAACAAAATACTAAAATAATGTCTGGCACATAATTATCTTTCAATGTTACTTATTGTTATCAGTACTTATTATTAGTGTTGTTGTTGTTTGTCCTCAAACAAAAGTTATTACTTTCACCTCTGAGTGAGAATGGTATATTTTGGATGATATTGCCATATTTTATTTACTCCTCAGTAATATTTTTATCAGCTGCCTGTATAGAGATGTTTGCATCTGCCAAATAATTTTTATTTAAATGGCCTGCTCTTCTCCAGCTTTTTAGTCAGGATGCTTAGTAGTTGGGTGACTTACAGGCCTTTGTGATTCATGACATACAGATGAATTGTTCTTTTATACATCAGGGTAGATAATAAAAAAAAATTAGCTGGTAAACCCTAAACCCTTGTATGAGTTCCTATTTTAAAATATATTGGATTAATTTATTTAATGTCCAGTTGTGAACATGTTTAGAAGGTTCTTGAACTTATCATTGTAATAATAAGCAGCATATCTCTTTTATACTTCATCCAGTTTGGAAACATAGCTAAAAATATCTTAAAAGAATGATTTTGAGTTCTTTCAGTGAAATTCTAGAAATGCAAATTCAGATAATTGTAATGATCAATCATTTACTGGTATGTTAATTTCTTAATGCATTCAATTTATCAGCAGCAGGTTTTTCCTAATTCTAAAGAAGCAATGCTTAATTCTCTTTTTACTGATTAATTGTAGAGAATTATACTCCTGGCAGTTGACAAAGGGACTTACATGGCTTGCTTCAATACCGTTCAAGACATAGGTAAATAATAAAAGTAAACAATTCATGAGAAGTGGAAACATAATTAACAGCAGTCTTATGAATGTTTTTCTCCTCTTGCAAAAATCCTAGTAAGCTATGGCATGAGCTTCCAGTTTTCTCTGGATAAGAAGTACTTGTTAGCTAATCAACGTATAATCCCCAATGATCCTTAAATATTAAAAAGTTGACATTAGCCAATTAGATAATTCAATTGGACAAGCATTTATGGAGCATTTGCTATTCAAGAAATTTTCTTTTGGTCACAGACAAAAATTTAATACAGCAGCACCGCTTTATAAAAGTCACGTTGAGAAGCATAACTGATAGCTTTTTTATTTTGGCTTTTGTTTTACTGAGCTTTTATTTTTCAAGACACAGGATTTTCTCTGCAGTACATTTGTAGCCTTATAATCGTGTGCTGTGTTATAATAGGATTGAGCTTTATTGAGATATGGTTCAATTGAAAGTTCACTAGGTAAGTTCTTTCATTTTAATTCTGAATTCCATGCTGAGTAGCTTTGTCTTCTAACCTTTTGTGCAGATAGTGTCCCTTATTCCCATTTGCCCCCTTTTGGATTGCCTCTACTATGTGGTCTACTAGAAAGATCATATCACTGGGTCAAAACTCATGCTTTCAATTTTGCTTCTTTCACTCGCTGAATGACCTCAGGTCTTCTTTTAACCGCCTTTACTAGTATATTAATAGTCATCTGGGGTCTGGTGGCACAGTTAATCAAAGACCTAAAAATAATTTGAAATGTACAGCCCTCCCTTCTGCCTCTAGAGAGAATCTTCGAACCAAAGAAGAAAAGTAAAATGAAAAGAGAGATTTGCTAGGATAATCAACAAGATCTCTGTGTGATGGTTTCCTTTTCAGCACTGGCCTGTCTGATCCTCCTTAGTCTCCTAAAACTGAAATGCTCATTTCTGAGATTCTTCTTTATAATTCCTCATTTGAAGAACAGACCTTAGAAAGTGACAAGACATCTATTTGAAATAAAAATAATAAAACTGGTGATATGTCTTTATCTGCTTGTGTTGAGATACGAAAGAACAGAAATGACTTCCAAGTTATATGCTAATATAATATTGAGCATGATATACATGTAGATATGGTTCAGAAGAAGTGTTTGAACCCTAGCAATAGACAAATTGTAACAAAAAGTCAGGTAAGAATTTAGTTCTCCTCTAAATTATATTACCATTTCTTTTTCTCCACCGTTTTTTACCTCTCTGCCCAATGCTATGACCAGTATTCAGTGACTTCCTGTTGCTGTTAATAGACTTCTACTTTACTTGGTTAATTGTAGTCTTATCAAAATAATTGTGAAAAATTCAAGGGTACATTTTGGAACTATTCATAGTGAGCCTTGGGGGGGAAAAAGCAAAATCTTCAAGGTGAACTTTAGTGTGCTTTAAGCACATTCCTCTCCAGTGGGGAGGATTTCAAAACTTTTGTAGTTTCTGTGGGCAATGAGGTGGATATATTAGAAGAGTGAAAGACAGGTTGAAAGTGATCAGTTAGGAAAATATTGCAGTAATCTAGAGAAAGAGATGATTAGGAGCTTAACTTAGGCATTAAATATCCAAATTTTCTAAAAGGGAGACATACATAGGAGATAAATTTAAATTGGCAAGACTTAGGGGCTAACTGGTTGTAAGCAATGAAAGAGAGAAAATGATAAAGATTCCTGAAGAAAACTGGTTTGGCTGTGTCCCCACCCAAATCTCATCTTGAGTTGTAGCTCCCATAATTTCCACATGTCATGAGAGGGACCCAGTGAGAGAAAATTGAATCATGGGGGCAGTTTCTCCCATGCTGTTCTCATGAATAGTGAATAAGTCTCAAGAGATCTGATGGTTTTATAAGAGGAAAACCCTTTCACTTGGCTCTCATTCTCTTTTGCCTGCTGCCATGTAAGACATGCCTTTTGCCTTCCACCATGATTGTGAGGCCTCCCCAGCCACTTGGAACTGTGAGTCCACTAAACCTCTTTTTCCTTATAAATTACCCAGTCTTGGGTATGTCTTTATCAGCAGCTTGAAAATGAACTAATACAATTTCTATCTTTGGTAAGTCATTAAAGAGGAGGATGGTGCTAGCAATCAACAAAGGAAGGTAGGGAAGCAAGAAGGCAGAGTTTTAGGGGGAAAAAATAATGATTCTCTTTTGAACGTGACTTCACAGGGCTGTAGTTTCTCCAGGTAGAAATATCTAGTTTGAAGTTAGATATACAAGACTTGGAGTACTGGGGCTAGAAAATGGATCTGTATATTGTTGATACATAACTGATATTTGAGACTGATGTGATCACACCGGAAGAGCATGTACAGAGTAGAAAACATAAAAGGAAGAGGCAATTGACAAAATCATGTAGCACACTAAACATTTAAATGACTGACAGGAAAAGGAGCCCAGGAAAATTGCTGAGAAGTGGACTAATGGAAATTCAAGACAAGTGGTATTATAGAAGACAAGAAAGAACAAATAATCTAGAAAGAGGGAACAGTATCGTATATGAGAAAAGGTCTCATTAAGTAAAGACTACAATATTTACCAGTTTTGGCATTTGGGAGTTTATTGCTGACTTTGAAAAAAGAGATTTTTAGTGTAGTAGTAGAGAAAGAAGAAAGATTTTAGTGGGTTGATAAATAAATGCAAAAAAAAGGAAATGGAGACATCAAGTATAGGCTTTTAAGATGCTTGGCTGAGAAGTGATGGGATGGTCAAGGAGAGAGGGGCAATAGCTAAAAGAGAACACAAGTTTTAGGAAGGAATTTTTTTGTTGTCTCATTAATTTTTTTTTGGATGGAAAGGAAACATAAGCATGTACATTAACTTAGTCCTGCCCCTTCCATGGTGGCAATGAATAAATATTTGAAGTATGAATGAATGAATACTTATAGTCAAGGGAAAATGAACTAATGAAGAAAAAATATTAAGTGATAGAAAAGAGAGGTAGTATCTGATGGAGCAAGGTCCTGGAGAAAGCCTAAATAAAGGATCCAGAATACAGATGGAATTTTTGGTCTCTGAAACATGAGAGGAGCAGGGATAATTGAGGGAATGTGTCATGTCTCATAGCATCTGCTGTCTATGTTAAGTAGGAGACAATGTCGTCTGCCAAGATTCAGGGAGAGAGGGCTGTGAGTAGAGTAAGAAACATTAGCAGAATGAACAATGAGACAGAAAAAAAATCTAGAAAGTGGTAGCAGGGTTGCAGGGAAAGTTAGTATGTAAGTTAGAATCTCGGTTGTAAGTGACAGAAAGTCAACTCAAACTAGCTTAAGCAAAAAGTGGCATGAATTTATTGGCTCAGGGAACAAAAGAAAGTTTAGAATAGCAAACTGTAGAAAGGGCAAGGATATGACTGACATAGGAAATAACTGGAGCTAATGAATCAAATATGATCAATATAGTCTTTATATTTTTCTAGTGGGCATTGAATTTAAACTTCATTTTCTTTCATGTACACAGGCTTAGTAAACACAGAGTGTGAAACATGGCTCATACAGGCTCTTGACCATCTCTTCTTACCACCCTGATATAGAAGCAGTGTATGTAATGGGTCCAAGACCTAGAATCCTAAGCAAGGACTTTGATTAGCCTTGCTTTGTTCAGTTGCCCACTCCTGCATCAATCACTTGTGGCCAGGGGTAGGACCTGCAGAATGTACTTTGATTGACAAAGCTTAGGTCAGATGTTCACACATGAACTGATCACTGTGGCAATTGAGTCCATCATTCAACGAGAATTTTTTGTGTTCTGACAATGTTTCAGATCTTGTTTTAGGTGTTGGGGATACAGTTGTGAAAAACATAGACATGGTCCCTACTTTTAAGAGCTTATACTCTAGTAAGGAGAGATCGATAATAAACAATATATTTTGGCTATTGATATATTTTATTAAAAAATTAAAACAGGATTATAATAAAGAGTGACTGGCAGTAGGGTCTACTTTAGCCTTGATGGTCAGGGAAGTCTGAATAGCTGACACCTGGATCACAAGAATAAACCAGCTATTTGAAGATTTGGATGAATATTATTCAGACAGAGGGAAGAACAAGGGCAAAAGCCCTGATTGATAAATAAGCTTGGGATATTTAATTAGCAGAAAGAGGGCCGCTGTGAGTGGATCTTAGTGAGTGAAGAGAAGAGTAATGTGAGATGAGGTGGGAGAAGTTAGCAGGAGCTAGATCACATAGGACTTTGTAGCCACTGTAAGGAATGGCTATTAGGATTTATCCAGTCAAATCAAGTGCCTTTTCTTATAGTAATCATTTGAATTGAGTGCCACGTTCCTAGGAAAAGGATATTAAGTACAGTAATTTTAATTTTCTTATCAGCCCAGGTGCAGAAACAGTGGAAACCAAGGTAAAACTTCTTAGAGGATTGATTGATAAGACAGATCAAGTAGAAACATGAGGGAGAAGGCAGAGGTAATGCTGTTGAAAGACTAGTTAAAACAGCTGATCCTGGATTCGAGACCACCATAGAAAAGAGCTGAAGTTAGGAGAGGGACTGATTGGGAAAATAAAAGAAGGCTATCAATCTTGTGATCTTTGTCAAGGTTGAAAAGTAGGTTTTATGGCCATGAGGAAGTCCAATAGGTATAAGCGTAGGCTATCATTGGCGGAGTAAGATTTCCTAGTCAAAGGTGTTGTAATGTCCTTTCTTATTCAGATGAATACTCGTTTTTATATATTTATTTGTATCCAACCTAAGTCCATAAATACCTCGTTAGTGTACTCAGTTTCCAGAAACTTGCTGATTGGGGTTCAAAAATACTCTATCTCCCCTCCTCCCTTTTTAAGTTGTGATCTTTTCCATTATTAAACATTGGCTTTTTTCCCAGGGATGGCACTGAAGAAGAAAATCAATGACATATCTAGCCAGCCAGCTTGGACTGAATGGGCATTCAAATAGACTCCAAGGGCCAAGTACAGATGGTGATTTATTGTGCATACAACTTCTACAGAGTGCCTTCATTTGAGCATCGATGTATATACAATTACTCACCAGAATGCTGCAGTTTTACTATTTAGCCACGAATCTGTGGAGAGATTATGTTCACTAAGAAATCCACACATGTAGTTTCTACCCTTTTCAGCAACTCTAGAAACTCTCAGTAGTCTTCTGCATGAAGAAAAGAGATTTCAAAAATAGTTCTTCCATTTTACCATATTTCTCGCTATTGTCATCCTTATGCAATTCCCATTTCAGAGCCAATTCAGATTTATTAAACCATGTTTCTCTACTGACATGTAAGTAGATGGATTTGCTAGAGGCAAATCATTTACTGTGGCTGTTGTGAAACCTAAAATTGCAGTAGTCGTCTCCACATATCACAGGCTTTCTTATTGTAAAGATCATTTTTAGACAATGTTTATGTGATATTGAAACAACCAAGTGGAAGTTCAGCTGTTTAAATGAAGCAGATATTTGACATCACACAGGAAGAAAAACAATGAAGGCACTTCTAAATTCCTTTTTCTCACTGAAAACAGTTTGAGTGGCCAGTTTGCCCTTATAATTTGAACTTCAATTGAAATTGTTAGCAGGTTATTTATAGCTTTAGGAGGATAATTTCCAAAAGTCTTGCTTTTCCTCTCTGGACAAATATTACCTAATTGCTATCCTATTTCAGAAATGGCACCATGTCCAGACATTTATAGGTTTACATTGTATTTGTGTTTTATGATATTAAGGAGACTGGGTTGTTGGGGTTTACATCAGGAATTGAATTATGTTGTTCTTTGCATAAACATATATGGAGTTATATTACAATGTGTTTTCTTTAATATTTTGGCTAAATTTCAGTGAAAAATGTTAATAATTTTAATAGAAACACTTCAGACCAATCTTTAATGCAAACAATATGATGTCAAGATTAATAGAAGCTATAAATAAAAAGAAGCTGTAATAATATTGATAAAAATCAGCTCAGCAAATGAAAATGAGGAAATTCAATAACAAATAATATACTGCAATGACATAGCCCGTCGAGTTGCTATATGAGGCAGCATGAAAAATGGCCCTTTAAATTATTTATGTACCTTGCAGTATAATCAGTATCTTGGATAGTAAGCTACTAGAAGGCATAAACAAACATCGTTTTTATGGTGCTAAGTCTATCACCCTCAAATTAAATGTAAATATATGCATCTGATGCTACATAGTAGTGCTTGCTTCTTCTAATGTTTTTCTGTCCATCATCATTGACAGACTTTTCAGCTCTTATTAGGGTTTTCTTTTCTTACCTGTATTTTCTCTTTCCTTTCTCAGGGAGTATCTTCTTTTGGATCTTAGTATGAGTTTTGTTATGGAAAAGCTCAGGGTCTGTGTTGGTACAGATACAGGGAGAAGCACTTAGATGAGCATCATCTATTTATTTGCTGAGCATTGCAATAAGCACTATTGGAGCAGGAAAAATACAATTTATGGACCCTATGTATAGAGTCCTCTATTCTCTATCCTCTATGTATAGAGTCTAGACAGGAGAAATAAACATATGCCTTTGAAGAAGTTTAAAGGCACTTAAATATAACTTATCAAAAAATTGAAATTAGCTGATTGTTCCATGTTGTTTGTAATCAAATCCACTTATTTATGATAACAGTGTATTTCTATATAGTTATAGTCATTATTGATTTTCTATTATTATATCATTTGTTGAATAATGAGTAAATAAATGCGTGAATATCTTTAATGGTTTTTGCCAGTATTTACAGCTGAAAGATCGTGGATAAGTGCTTACTAGTTATACTACTTTTTTTTTTTTTTTTTTTTTTTTTGAGGCAGAGTTTCACTCCTGTTGCCCAGGCTGGAGTGCAATGGCATGACCATGATTCACTGCAACCTCCGCCTCCCTGGGTCAAGCAATTCTCCTTCCTCAGCCTCACAAGTAGCTGGGATTACAAGCATGTGCCACCACGCCCAGTTAATTTTGTATTTTTAGTAGAGATGAGGTTTCACCATGTTGGTCAAGCTGGTCTCAAACTCCTGATCTCAGGTGATCTGCCCACGTCGGCCTCCCAAAGTGCTGGGATTACAGGTGTGAACCACCATGCCCAGCCTTGTTATACTACTTTTTAAGAATTGTGAATAGGCACTGAATATCTATTCATCAAGATTGTACCTCTATGATTAACCAGGCTTGATTTTGCACCAAAACAGTACAGCATTGTCATTGCACTCTTAGTATTTATTTTGCATTTGTTTAGTGTTACATTCAAGAAATGTAGAGAGAACATCTATTATGTGCCAGACAAAGTACTGAGCACTGAGTACAGTGGTGAATGAAACAAATATATACCCTGTCTTCACTGAGCTTATAATCTATTTAGGGATACCAAATAGTGCTATGAGGTGCTATGGTGACCAATAGAGTGTATTCTTAGAAGATAACAGGGTGAGTCTAGGGATCTTCTTAGTGTGTCCAGGGAAGTAATCTTTAAGCTGAGATAAGAAGGATAAGGAAGAGCAGAGCATGTGAAGAGCCAGGGACTGAGCATTCCAAGCAAGGGGAAACAGCATGTCCAAAGACTCTAAGGCATGAAAGAGTTTGGTGTGTTTTAATGACTGTAAGGAAACCAATGTGGTTATGTTGCAGAAAGGGAGAGAAAATGTACTACATGATGAAGTTGGGGAGTTAGGTGGAGACAAGACCTAGGGCTTTGAAAACTATGCCAAAGATTTTAGACTTTCTCCTAAGGTAATGGGACTATATTGATTGGTTTTAATCAGGGGCAGCAGTGGGGTTCACATATATAAAAGATTACTTTGGCAGTTGTTTGGATAATGGATGGGGAATACAAAAAGGAACAAGAGAAATCAGTTATCAAGTTACTGCAGAAGTCCATGCAAGAGGTGAAGCTAGAGGCAAGTGGACTAATTTGAGATATATTCTTGAGATATAACCTAAAGGACTTATGTCCAGGGTTGTATTTGAGTGCACAGGAAGAGAGAAGAATCAGGAATAAGTCAGGGTTCTGGTGGAGGAAACTAATGTCGGGAAAACTGAGAAAGGAATAGGTTTCAGGTTAGAAATCAAGAATTCTGTTTTAAATATTTTCATTTTAGATACTCATGAGATATATAAGAATATAAATAGGCCGTTTCATTTACCAGCCAATGATGTAGCAATTTCAGATGTTTCTGCTGTAAAAAATTATTGACATGAGTGTTTGAATGTCATGCTTTAATTAATTTGGTAAACATTTGTTGGGTCTCTGCTATGTGGCAGGTATTGTGCTAAGCACTGGGAATAAAAAGGCATAGTTGCTGCCAAAAAGGAGTTTATTATAATCAAATTGGGAGACTGAAAAAAAAGCAGATAATTTAAAAGACAGTGTGATAATAACAGTAGGAGGAACATCTAACTCAAATAAGGGGTTAGAAGGGTCGGGGAAAGATTCTTGGAAGATATGACATCTGAGTTAAGTTCAAAAGTAAAATCTAGCCAGGCACAGAGGAGCAAAAGGCTGTGTTAGGAAAAATTGTACCAATAGTGGACTTAAGAAAAATACAAAAGTGAACATGTTAATATTTCTGGCCACAGAACATTTTATGCCTATTACAATTATTATTAAATATGTTCATAGTATCAGAATCATCAAAATGAAAGCGCTGTTAGAAATCATCTAGTATATCCACCTAGCTTTACAGAAGGGGATTTGGACTCAGGGAGAAGTGACCTGTCCAAATCATCAATTCTACTATAACTTTTTTGTTTTCAAATATTGTAAGTTTACTGTCAATCCACTGTCTAAATGGTGCCCCAAAGCATTAATTTAATCCTTCAAATTGCCCACCTGTTACAAGAGGATATTTTATTTCCAGAGAGATTTTGTTGTTCTCAACTCTCCTCAGTTATTATTTTCCACTTAATTCACAGTGAACAATGTGAAACGATCTTTCAATAAGTGATATCTATACAATTAAACAGCTTTGTGTAACATACAGGGAGATATTTAAAATATAATCTTTCAAAAGAATGTTCATAGTCACATTCTCTTTATTCCTAAACCATTTATAGGGCTCCATTTTCTTCCACTGAGCAAACCAATGGGGTTTTGGGAGAAAGATGAAAGAGTTGATTACTCAAAATTCAATTATATTTGGTTATCTTATAGCCCTTTTGTTTCTATTGCTCCCATCTTCTGCCGGACTAACACTCTGATCTGCTGCACCACTGATTTCCTACCTGTTCTGCCACCGTTGTTTCTAACACACTAAGCAATGCAGTTCCTCACAAGCCATATAGGCAGTAGTCAAGAAGAATACAAAAGGAGAGAACATAAACCATTTTCCTTTCCCTTCTGTCCCTGAAATGCCAAATACACAATATAAAGGAGCTGAAATCTTTAGCAAAGAGGGCAGAGTATGCCATGACAATAGCAGCAGTGTCTCCAAAAGCAAAGGAAAGTATTGTATAGTAGGACCTAGCTAATTTAGACCAGTTGAGAAGAAGCTCATCAGAATGTTTGAATATGTCAGTAAGAATTGCATTTTCATTATTCTAAAATACATGGAGTCAGGCACTGTCATGTAATCCAATCTGTTTGGAGGACACTTGTAGTAATATCTGACAAAAACAAAATGGAAATGCTTTAAATCTTCATCAGTGGGGACTGGTTAAAAAATAAATTCTTCCATCTATGCAGCCATTGAGAAAGATGTAGACAGATATATCTCCGATATATTATATTGTTAAACAAAATTAACCAAGTATAGAACAGTCTGCATCAAAAGCTCCCAAATTTCATTGAAAATATGTTATCCACGTACACGTATACACAAATATGCACACATTTCACTTGATACACATATATAAAGGTATATGCACACACATACAAAGATATATAATGTGTGTATTACAAAGTATTCTTCTTTGTAATAAAAACATGAGATGTGAAAATGTCTAGGTGGAAAATAAATTGTGCAAAATAGTACAAGTAATATTATATAGCTCTATAAAAATTATAGAGTAGAATATGCAAAAATGGTCCTAAAATGCAATGGAATTTAAACTGGGTAAATAAAGTGTGGCCAAATAGAGATCCTTTGACTCCTGCTTTAATGAACAGATGAGAATGATTACCAGTTATTGGAATGTAAATGTATGCCTTTAAAGTGCTT
Source organism: Pongo pygmaeus (assembly GCF_028885625.2). Lineage (NCBI taxonomy): Eukaryota > Metazoa > Chordata > Mammalia > Primates > Hominidae > Pongo > Pongo pygmaeus. The sequence goes on along the minus strand of NC_072396.2, from coordinate 129,220,844 downwards.
TTTAAAAGCTTATTTTAAGAAGCTTAAGCTTTTCCTCTCCAAATTTTAATTTTGAAATTAATTTGTTTTATGCACATTTTTCACTAATAGTAAATTTCTAACAAAGCCTGTCGAAATTTTAACAAATTCTGGATTTATAGAACCTTAATGAGGAGTTTAAATGTCTTTTTAAAATTAACAATGGATAATTTCTAGTCCCTCCTTTTAAAGTGCACTTTGAAATACTGCATTAAAAATTGTCTGTAAGTTGAGAAATGGCTCAAGACTGTTCTAATCACTCTTGATAAATCTTTGGATTTATTTATACTCTTTGAACTCATGGACATAATCTATTTGACTGGTGAATCAAATGCTCACAAAGTTGGGTTGTTGAAACAGGGCTTTCCCAATTGTATTTTGTGTGCCTTTCTTCCTTTGGCTGCTGGCCTTTTGGCCTTTTCACTGCTCGTTAACACCTTCTTGGCAGTGTGGATAGCTGAAAAAGGTGAAATACAAACTGATTAATACTGCTACCCCAGCATAAAAATCTGGAAGTAAGGCTCCATGAAAAGCAGAGGTTAATTTTCTCTACTACAACCACATGAATAATCAAAAGTTGGAGCTATAGAGTTGGAGGATTTGGTTTTAAGATTACTCCTGGGATTATTTTAAAATAGAATTTATGATTGATTTGAATATGAACTCACCAAGTGTAGTGACTTTACTGTGGAACCCTTTCAGAGGCACCTCTTGGGATTTTTTATTCTAGTACTGATTGTGATCTTAAACCTAAGTATGCAGAGATGCCTGAAATTTAATTAAGGTAAAAATTTAAAAATTTATTTTTCCATTTGAATTATATGCAAGGTTAGAAAAACCCCATTTAAATTGGTGGTAATTTAGTTCACTTGAATCCCTAGGGACTTACATTTCCACATTAATAAGAATACACTGATTCTTACACACAAGGGTAAATATAGTAACTGTGACTCACGCTGAAGGTCATGTTTGGAATCTCATATTTCCTTTGCATCTTAGTTTCAAACATTCTTTCTGGATTCTTTCTAGCATTTCCAAATCCTGTTCATCCTCAGGGCCTAACTCAAGTCTCGCCTCTTTGATAAAGTCTTCCTTCACAACTTCTGACTTCCACATATATTGCTCACTGCCTTCTGTGAACTCCTCCAGTTTTTATTGTCTGACATTCATAGCTTTGCAGTTGACTATTTACTGGCTTAAGCACTAGTTGTAAAGATTGTCTCCCCAGTGAAATGTTAAGTTCCTTAAGGATTGCAAATACTTTTAATTGTATTGGTATAGAGGTCTTTTGAATTCCTTGCAATACCTAACATAGAGTTCCTAGTAGGTACTCAAAAATACTGTACTTTTTAGTCCATTTATGGACTACGCATGCGTTACATTTAAAATTCCTTCTATCTCACTATTGCCACTGCCTCAATTAGTTGCATCCCTTACTATATCATTTTTTTTTTTACAAGGCAGGACAAAATATTGCCACTGATATTGAACTCTAGTTTGGCTTATCTGCTGGCAGCAGGCTTTCCTGTAGGGCATTGTGAATGTTTACAAAGCTAGTATAGCTAATCTGCTACAGAGCTATCTTGCCCTTTTGGTCTGATTTATTCTCATTGGGCTGAAATAGTCTCTGGGCTACTGTGGAAGCTCAGAATTCGACTTTTGCAAGCATCAATGACCAGGTAGCCGCTTTGTGGAACCAGAAATGATAGCATGTTCTTAAGTGACCCTCCACAGTTAAAGGCGAAACAATTACTATGGGGAAGTAAGGCCTTTTGGCAAGTGTGTGTGCATGTGTGTGTGTGTGCGTGTGTGTGTGTGTGTGTGTGTGCCTGGCGTCCTCCCTCCCCTTACAATCTCTGTCTACCCTACCAGTCCCACTAGGCTTCATGCCACCTCAGATTCAACACCTTTAAGTCACATTTTAATATAGCACATAATAACGTATCTTCTTTCTCCAGGGTAGGCCACAGAAAATGTTTGCCTCCCTTCTCTCTTGGGGCCTTTAAGGAATTTCTTTCTGTCAGCTAGAAAATGAATTTGAGAGACTATGAAAATTGAAAGACTTAGGTGAAATCTTATGTGGTTACTCTGCAGCCATTCCTGCCGAGGAAATAACTCCAGAGGAGTAAGGGAAAATATTTAAGGGTTGCAAGAGTCATCCTACCCTTTTCTTGGGCGTTTTCTGCTGTTTCAGCCTCATGGTTCCTCTCCCTGAAAAGAACAGGTGTGCCTGACAGCAGGTGTGTTTGTTCTACTTTTCCTATGGCAGCTGTCACTCCCCAGGTAACTCCCTTTTCCAGGTGGTGAATTCTTACAACCCATCATCTTCTTTCCTGGCTATCAACCCTCCCTCCTTTTAGAATCTTTTGAAATGTTATTGTTGTGATTGTCGATTTTTTTTTTTTGCTTTTGTGTTTTGGGATGATTTTTTAAGGGAAAATGCATCTTCAGATGGATTCTATTTACAATTCAGACAAACTTAACACTTTCCTTTTAAAAGCCTCCATAAAAGTCTGCAGCCCTCTTTGATTTGGATTGAGTTTTGAAGCCTTCTTCTCTGACAGCGTTGGGTTTCTCCCATTTTGCATTTTCCAGTAGATCTTGGGGTCTGTCCTCAGTCAAGACACCTGCTGCTGGGACTGCCAGTCACCCCATGCTTGGCTTTCATCTTCCCTCGTTTCTATTCATAGCATGCACTTCTCATAACTCTAAAAGACTGTTTGATGCCCCCTCATTGTTTAATATCTACATGATTAAAGCAGCTGAGAGAATTAGCACGTGTCCTAAGCCTAAGGAAAAATCCAGTCTAAAAGAAATTATATTGCAAGCCCAGATCATTTTTAATAAGCTCTGCTGTGCTCTGTCTCACCTATTCCTCTGTGGGGCTCCCTTGGGCATTTTATAGGTATTTGAGGGTTAGCTTTAAAAGGATTCTTTCAGGCATGTATTTGACTCTCAATATAACATTTATCAAGCCCCCACAGTGTGCAGGACCCTTACAGTGGTCCCATGGTAAGGTACAAAAGAAGCAAGCATACCATTTTAACACTTAAGGAATCAAGTTACCCGTCCTTTAAGATGAAGTGAGGGAGAAAAAGTGCACATATATAAAAGATTTGGGTACATTTTGAAGATGTCAGATGTATAGGTGCAACATGAGTATCAATTCGGTACACAAAGGGGGCATAAAATGAATGTGTAATCACAGTTGGAAAGATATAGTGAGAGCCTCAGAGGAGTGAATGGTGTGAGCTTAAGGGCATTCATCATGACTGTCCTCAGGGACTTAGTAAGGCAATGCACCGTGCAGAAAAGTTGGTGTTCTGATAGTGTTATATGAAAATAGTAGTAACTGCTACTATTTATTCAATCGAATCTTTACTTTGTGTCAATGTAAAAAGAATGGAAGAACTAGGGAGCAAGAAAATATAGACTGTAAAGAAATACATTCTTAAAGTGTCAAGTGTATGACCATGGGTTGAAATTTGGCTAGGGAGGTGGGTGGGCCGTATGCTTGTCTCGTGTGTCTGTGCATGTCTGTGCGGGGTAGGTGGTGGCGGCGGGGAGGAAGAAGCAAGATAAAGAGACTTGGAGAGTAGGGCAGAGTCTGGGAAATAGAGGTTACGGTATGAGGTGATAGCAATTAAAGTGGGGAAAGGAGTAAAAGAAAAGAGAGGCTGTGTTCAAAGAAAAGGATTCATAGTTCCAGATCTTGGAATTAAATCCTTTACCTTCTGAATTTATTTTTCTCTGAAACCTTAGGCTTATTTTGCTCATTCAGAATAAAATAGAACATTTAACTTTGAAAATAGGGTTTTTACAGAAAATAAAGGGCTTCTTTAAAATGCTAATTTTTGACTCTCAGAGTATGCCCAATTTTTCCACAAATTTGTAATCCATGGTAATTCTGAGGCATGGCTTATTGGAAATTAGGATGCTAAAGCCATGTCAGAAAACTAAGCAAGTAGAGATTTACAGTAAATTGTTGGAGAGACTCACATCATTACATTAGCATGTGGTTTAGGTGTATTTTGACAGTGGAAAACCTGGCATAAGAGTCTCTGGGAGCACCAAGTAGTATGCCTGAGGTCCCTTTCCTGCAGGTGAATTCTCTAGTGGCAGCTATCGCAATTTATGCCAGAGGCTTATTTTTGTGCAGACATAATCTCTGGTGGAATTTTTGCAGCCTCTGTTGACAGAACTGACGGTGTGTATAGGCCCAGGCTACTAGGCAACACCAGCATCAGTTAGCAGTCAGCAAATATTTATTATGCCTTAACCATATGCCTAGAACCAAGTTAGAAGCAAGGAGGATATATTAGAACAGGCATAAACAATCCCCTCAGACTCTTTACAGGGCTGACATACTTAAAGTAACTAAAATAGTGACAAGGCTATATTTAATCAAATGCCACATTCGGGGGAGGGTGAGTATTTTAGGATGTTAGAAAAAGGAGAGATCAGTTAGAGCACTAGATTGGGAGAGTCTTCAGAAAAGAATTGGAACTCATCCTATAATGCATAAGACAGGTCGAATTTAAAGAGTAAGAGTGAGAAAAGGAAGGAAATCTATGCACATTGAGAACAATTCAGAGGAAGGCAAAAAACAAACAAAACATAACAAAACAAAACAAAAACACCCTGGTATTTATATAGTACAACAGGAGACCAGCTTGATTGACATGGAAGATGTTTGAAATCAATAGAAAATAAGTTAGGTCGGGCCAGAGTATCAAAGTACTTTGAAAACCAAGTCAAATGTTTTGAATACAATACATTAAGAAATGGGAGACGTGTGATGATGAAAGGTGGGAGCATAGCATGATCATTTAAGGGGCATTTTAGCACAATTAATATGGTACTGATTTACTGGACAGATTGGAGAGGGTAGAGAAAGGTATACAAATATTACTATAGCTATTGGATAAGCACATATTTAACTTCAATTTCACCCTTCAAGGAACTCATTCAGGCCATTCCCAACAAAATCCTAGATTCCTGTTGTTTTTTTTTATGTTTAACATAAAAGTGTTAAAAAGATCTAAGTTCACATCAGATGGGTAATGTGCCAAAGTTGTAACAAGGTTTGAAAGAGGCACATCTCACACATAAATATGAAAACCTATTGTTTGAGTCAGATTCCAAGGCTGAAGGGACTATATGCACTCACATCATTGGATAAAATCTCTGTGCCTCTAATTAGCTTCAATCTGTACAGATGTTCTTTAAGGAATTGCCATTCCTTTTTATTAGACTGAGCTCACAAATTTTTCCATCTAAGTTTGATGTAGTATATTGGAAATGACTATTGTAGGAAACTTGGAATATATGAAAAATATGGAGGTTTTTTAAGAAAAAGAAAAGAAATATGTGTAAGTAAGAGGTAAAAATAAGCAAACCAAAATAACTTAGATGGATGAACCCAAACCTAGGTTGTAGCTGAAAATAGAAGGGTAAACAAGCGCCATCCCAAATAAAAACAATCTAAAGTAAGAAAATGGGCAATGCAGAGAAATCAGGAAATAAACCAAGTTTCACTTGAATTATACATAAAAATTAAGACAGTTATTTCCGTTTTGATTCATTCGCTTGTGTGTACACTTAGGTTTTCACCTGCCAAACTTTGTAAGTTAGTATAAAATTGATCATATTTACATCATCATCAAATGAACACTGGTTGTCAGATTTGAGGGAGGAAAATATTTTTCTTAAAATCATTGGAGATTAAGTCTCAGGAAAGCTACTGCCTCAATGAAAATCTTGTAAATATAATTGGTATTAAGATCTGCTTAATTAAATGGCATTACAAGGGAAAAGAAGGTCAAGTTTGTCTTTAGGTATTTGTCTTTTGCTTTCCTCAGTTATTTCCCTACAGTGCAATTTATTCCATTTAGACTAGTGGTGGTTCAACACTGGCTGTACTTTAGGATCCCTATGGGAACTTTCAAAAAGTCCACTGCCCAGACTCCACCCTAGATTGATCCAAGCTTTGGTATTTTCCAGAGCTCCTTGGGGGATTCTAATAGGTATGCCGAGTTGAGAAGCACTATATTAGATTAGCACCAGCATCTTTCTCTCTTCCCCCCTCATATAGTCCCTTAAGGCATAACACTTCTTACAAGGGACATATATTTTAGCCAGACTAAATATTTGTGTTACACTGATGATAGAAAGCTCTTGAGGGCAGGTCCTTGGTTTGTTTATTTTTCTATCACTCAGTGGGCTCTGGCCAGTAAAGTTTGTTGTATTAATACCAAGTACAAGTATAAGAGGTAGCAGGATTAGAAATAGGGCCCAGGACAGGCTAGTTTTTATGTAAGTGGGGAGGGGAAGAAAAAATCCAGATTGTAAAATATAGAAGTCTTGGCTATAGTGGCAAGTCTTCAATAGGTCCTGTGAATATAAAATATCACCTTAGAACTATGGTTTATTGCCAGATTTTTTAGTTATCCATACTGTGACTTTAGGTAAGGTGTTTATCACTGGGTGTCTCTGATACCTCTTTAAAATGAGGAAAATAGTTCCAGTCCCATCTACCCCAAAAGATTGATGTGAGATTCAACTGACATTTGTAGTTATGAGTTCATTTTACAGTATTTTTAAGTATAATATGCCAGATATATGTAAAATTGTTGTCGTTATGATTTACAAGGGCAGTTAATAGTCTTTTTGTCAGAATGAAAAACCTAGAATAATCCATAGAGCACTGCAAGTGCCTTTAACCACCAAAGTCAGTGGAAGCGTGAGGAAGACTTCCTTTGCAAAGCTATTCAAATACCTCAAAGATTGTGTTTTCTATAATCCCAAGAGATGAGTATGTCCATGTAGAACATTGCATAATTTTGACAGACTTTAATAATGCAATGAAAATAATCATAGAGAAATAACTTGATGTGAATTCAAGTTCCAATACAGCATTAACCTGGTTTATGAGCTTGGATAACATATACGTATATGTACTTGCATGTGTTTATTCATTAAAGGGAAGGAGTTAATGTACTAAAATTTGTTAAAATCATTAATCTATCTATCCAACATACATTAATTGAACACCTATTATGGGTCAGGCAGTATTTTTAGCATTGGGAATACAGCAGTGAAAAGAAATAGACACATTGCTTACTATCATGTAAACTTACATTCTAGTAGGAAGTGGAGCATAATATAATTCCAAGTCTATAGAATTGCTATTGAAAAAAAAAATAAAACAGGGTAGGCACATAGACTGGTGGAAAAGGTTAAAAAGACTGGATGTTTCATAGGTGCCAAGATCTACCATAGGCACTTCCCACACGTTACTTTTATTTATAAATCTTCACAAGCATCCTATGCAACAGGTATTGTTATCTTCATTTTAAGGAGAGGGAAATTGAGGCTCAGAGAGTTTTTAAAACTTGCCTAACATTACTCAGTGGTTATGTGACAGAGTTAGAATTTCAGCTTGCATCTGCCTGAGTTCAAATCCCATGTTCTTTCTACTACATGTGGCCAGCATGTAAGTGACTTAGTATATGTTTCCATATTCTTTTCTGTACAATTCCTTTCTGTTGGGCTTCAGAGATTTAATGTGACATCCCATGTACCCTATATGTTCCACAGATACTAACACTTTAAAAATTGAATTAGTTATTAGCATTTAAAAGTAAAAAGCTGCATACAGAAGTATTGGTTTCCAGCTTGTCTCAAAGTATTGAAAAGTCCAGCAAAATTGGGCCTGTGCTCCCATAGGGCAGAAACCGGCTGAAGCTGAGCAGCATGATCCCTCTGAGACAGAGCATACACTCTCTGGGTTTCCACAGCCACTACTAATCCATGTTGTCATATCTGAGCCACTTCACTCATTTATGTTATTTACCTGGCACATGTAAATATTTGAATTTGTGACCCACTAGAACAAATACATGAAAAACCCTCTTCCAGTTCCAAAGTTTTGATTCAATGCTGAATATTCGGGCTCAGTTATAAGCCTTGTAACTATTCCTTTGACAACATTAGTTATACTTAAGTGAGTTTTTTTCTTTCATTTCTTCTCCACTTTGTTTATTTTTTATGGTTTAACAACCATGCAAACAATAGCCAAAATTACACATTAATTTCTTTACTTTTTCTATTTTAAAATATGATTCAGTGCAGCACACACAAACTTATATATTTTTAGTCTTTATGCAGAAAAAAGTGAAACATGCTAAACATGTTAAAAGTCTCAAGTATGCATATAAACTGTAAATAGCATAATTAACAAGTTCATAATGGCAGTTAAATTCTGCCAATGTGGAATCATGCAAGCCAGTCTAGAAGTCCATGTTTCAGTTAAGTCTGTAATTCACCATAGCCTTTAAACTCCAAGTAATTTATTAACCTAATATAGGTTAGAAGAGAAAACCCAGTCATAATATTGAAGTGAATATAGGGAAAGATGCCTCTCATGAAAATCATTCAAAGTATAATTATTCTTAAGCACAACATTATTAAAATGCATTTCTATAATATAAAAGTTTTTATTAGTATTCTGTGATATAAGGTACCCTATGCAGCATTATGTTAAATTCTGTCTCCATATTTATAAGTTTTATAGAGTTTATTTTATAGCAGTAAACAACAGGATCTCTGCTAGACTCAGAGTGAATTACAGTTGCTTAATGGTGTGGGTACAAGTTGATTTGTCAGCTCACAGGCCCAATTATCTGCTCGTGTGGTTGCCCTAGAGCGGCCCTGAGGCACAATAGCCTCTATAGCCAGGATGTCTAGCTTGTTCGGTGGTTCATACATTGTTAGTACTTGTTTGATTTCACGCAGGTGGAGTAGGAGCCCACTTCGATAGTGCACAGTGAAGTATGGCATGAAGACTCCTTCCTCGTCCAGCCACAAATGTCTTCCTGTATAGCCTGCCACAATGCCTGAAATTTCCAGCCTCAAATAGTCATTGCTTTGGTTAAATTTTCGTCCCTGTCCAGAAAACAAAACCACTTCAAAAAGGTTAAGCCATTGTCCCACATATAAATAGTGTTGGCTTCATTAACACTATGAAATTGTTCATTGGTTTGCATAACAAAATGTCATGATCCCTGGGAGAACAGGTAACACAGAGCAGGTAACTCTTAAGGTTGGAAATAGGAAAGTTTGGTCTAAATATAAGATATTTGCCAGGAAGTTCATGCCTAGCACAAAGCCTTGAACAGTACATGCTTGGTTGGGGGCAGGGTGTTAGAGATAAAGGAAAGAAACGTTAGAAAAGAGAAGGTGAAAGTGAAATAAGGTTAAATTTGACATAGTTCCTGCCACCCTCTCCCTAGGTCTAATCCTCATGTTATCTGTTGCTTATAAATTTAAAAGACAGTTAGACTTCAGATAGTATGAATGCTTGAGAAATGGGGCATTATAACTGAAAGATTTGTTAGTTTAGATTGAAATGTATCATAAAATAAAAGTACCAGTAAATTTGCAGATTGCTAAGAAGGGGTTGATAAGGGACAAAAAGTCAATTCGAAAATTGAATAAGGAAATGGAAAGAAGAATAAACAATGTAAGAATATTAGTTCATTTAATTTTTGAATTGACTTTTCCCCATTATCCATCCACTGTCCACAGTGATTTGGAAACAAACTGTTATTTATAATATTGCATTAGTTTTCTATTGCCACTATAACAACTTACCATAAACTTACTGGCTTAAAACAACACAAATGTGTTATCTTACAGTTCTGGATAGTCAGAAGTATGAAATGAGTCTCACCAGGCTAAAATCAAGGTATCAGCAAGGCTCTATTCCTTTCTGAAAGCTCTAGGAGAAAACCTGTTTTTCTTGCATTTTCCAGCTTCTAGAGGCTGCTCATATTCTTTGGCTCATGATCTCTTCCTCCATCTTCAAAGCCAGCGATTTCATGTCTATTTGATCCATCTTCCCCATCATACATTCTCTGACTCTTCTGCCTCACTCGTCTACTTTTAAGGACCCTTGTGAGTACATTGGGTATACTTAGATAATCCAGAATAGTCTCCCTATCTTAATGTCAATGGATTATTAACTTTAATTCCATCTGCAACCTTCATTTCCCTTTGCCATGTAACCTAACATATTTATATGTTGTGAGTATTAGAATATGGACGTCTTTAGGCATTATTCTGCCTACCACAAAGATAATAAACATACATTGTTATGCTATGATTAAGACATTGTGTTTGTTAGAATAATGGAAATGGGTTGACAAATTTTATTCCCAGACAAAACCACTCAGATTTACACATTTTAGCTAAGTACATATATAAGTGACAAACATTAAACAAAATGATGAAACTGTTTCAAAATAAAGGAATAGATGAAGATATGCCAGGGAATTTTCAATAAGGAGAGAATAGGGCAAGGATGTCAGTATCAGATTAAGTGGAATTTAAGGCCAAAAGCATTAAAATAGAACCTAGAGGGATTCATTCCATAAACAAATATTTATTAGATGTAACTGTATGGAATGATATGTGAAGCATTTGATAAAACTGCAGTTACAGTTGTGAAATACAGATTTCTCAGAATTTGAAAAGTAAGTAGGCAAAAAATAATACCAAGGATTTGAATAATCTAATTATGAAGCTTGACCTAATATTTTGTCAAATAAATAGAATTAGATACTCTAATGCCAAAAACAAAACCACATTTGTATCTTATGCCCCTGGACCATTTACAAAATTTATCATGTACTTTGCCACAAGGAAAATCTTAATAAATTCTCAAGTGGAAAACTGGCAGGTAACATCCTCTGACAAGAATTCTGTAAAGCTAGAAATCAACAATTCAAAGACCAGAAAAGGTAAACAGGAAAAAAAAAAACTTAGAAGAACCATAAAATACTTTATGTAAGTAATTTTTGGATCAAAGAGAAAATCAAAAGAAAATTTTAAAATTATTTTAAAATAAAAATGATATTACTTCCTAAATAATCTAGGGATGTGGCTAAAAGCATGATAGCTGCAAGTAAAAAATATATGTGGGGTTTTCAAGACTTTGCACAAAATATACATTTAAATTAAAATGTATTATTTATTTCTTTAAATTCAGTTAACGCTATAAATTTTCTTTATAGCGTTAACTGAATTTAAAGAAATATTGAAAAAATCTTTCAACTCAGAAACAGAAAAATAATATATAGATATATATTTCACATAAAAGTATCTGTACAAAAGTAATAAAAATATAAGCTAAAATAATTACAAAATTTCAATGTGCAATTAACAAAGCCAAGAGCTGGTCTGCGAAAATATGTATAAAAGAGGCATACTTTGTTCTACACTGAAACATACACTGATATACTTCCTAAATCTCAAGGATAAAGAGAAAGTCTTTCAGGCTTTTTGGCAGAAAAACTGAATCATCTACAAAGAAAAAAATGGTTTTCTCATCTATATCGTGGAAGCTAGAAGACAATGGAATAGCATCTAGAAATTTCTAAGAGAAAAAGACTGCAAACCAAGTAACTTACCATCCAGTCAAGGTATCATTCATCCACTTGGGTCAGAGAAAGATGTTTGAGGACACGTAAGAATTCAAAAAGTATATCACTCTCATACACCAGTGAAAAAATGTTTGAGAAAAAACTCAAACTAAATAATAAATGAATCAGAATGGAGACTTCAAGATGAGAGAAGAAACAATGATGGGCAATGAACCTGGCTCTCTGGAAAAGTAATTAAATCTAAATGAAAAGGCAGATTGACTTAAATATCTAAAATAGTATCATTTCAACGTGTAATCAATATAAAAAGTATTAATGAGATACTTTGCATTCTTCTTTTGTGCTAAGTCTTAAAAATCCCACGTGTATTTTGTACTTGCAGTAGATCTCAGTTCAGACTAGCCACATTTCAAATGTACAACAGTCACATGTGGCTAGTGGCTACCATATGGACAGCACAAGCATCTAAATAAATATACTAAACTATCCCAACAAAACACAGGAGTGGGAGTGAGAAGAAGGGAGGACTAACAAGACCCAGAAGATCTCATGGGGTTAGGAAGAGAAGTGAGAAGGATTATAAAAGTGACATTGTAGGGTTAACAATGACAACAAAAGGAAGCAACTTGGATGTCCAGCAATAGGGCATTAGTTAAATAATTAATGGTACATTTATAACATATAACATTTAATATTTCCAGATTTTGAAACAATGAGTTAGAAGCATATTCTATCTTAAGGAAACATGCATGTTATATTGTTATATAAAACAAACAAGTATAGTATAATACATAAAATACCCAATTTTCATAAAAATAAATGTAAAGTTTTTTTATATGTGTCTGTTTGTATATATTCTTATGGGTCTAGAGAAAGGTATGGAAAGACCTTCACTCTACAATTAGTATCAGTTGCCTTGTGACAAGATTGGAGAAGTTAGATAGGGAGTTATTTATTAATTTTGTCTTTATGAACAACTGTATTATTTTAATTGTAATAATGAGAATTTGGGGGGGTAATTTCTAAAACATCTTATGCAGTATAAATAAGAATGATAAAGAGAAATAAACAGCAGTAGCTCTTGATGTGTGGAAGGGACTTGACCTCTCTTCATAAAGTCAGACAAAGCCTGAGTTGATAGCATTATTTGGTCATTAAAAGAGGGGCGTGAGATTTAGGGGAAACTAGAGGTAAGGTCTTTAAAAAAAAAAAAAAAAAGTCTTGTTATATAAAGGGACTTCCTAAGTGAAGCATGAAACCCAGAACCCATAAAGGAAAAAAAAGTGACAGATTTGATAACGTAAAAATTGAATGCCCATAAACAACAGTAAGGCGGGGTGGGAAAGCAATAGGTTGGGAGATAATATCTGGTACATACAAAATGCAATGTATATGGATAGTACATTCCATATAAAAATGAAAGAATTACATAATACCAATAAATATATGAAATGATGTTCAAATTAATAGAATGTAAGTATAAATATATGTAAATAAAAATGAAGTAACTTTTTTTCACCTAATTTGGCAAAAGGAAAAAGAAAATGATTCAAATATTTACTGTAAGGGTATGAGGAAGCTGGAACTGTGGGTGGAAATATGAACTAGAACAATTTTTTGTGAGAATCTAAGAAAATTCAAAAAGCACATGCATTGTGACCCAGCAATCAGACTTTCAGGAATTTATCTTACAGAAAGAATAGAGCAAGAGTGCAGAAAGGTGTATATGCAAGGATGGCCATTGAACATTGCTTATAATAGTAAATACTTGGAAATAAGCTAAATGTGTGGTTCTGGTCAAATAAATTATAGTAGCCTCAGACAAAGAAATTCCTTGCAAATATGAAAAAAAATTAAGTAGATCTACGTATTCTAACATAGGAAAGATATCCATGACATAGTATTGAGAGGAAAATTGCAAAACATTACATATAACATTATCTCAGTCCTGTCAAAACACAAAAAAGTGTTTGTGCTTATGTGTTTATGTATTTATGTGTTTTCTGCATTTTTCAAACAATGAATAAAAACAATGAAAGTATAGTAACCTTTCAGTCAGCATGATGTTTCGGGAATAAGGAATTTTCATTAATCCATATTTTTTTGCTGATTCAGAATTAATCATATATTTTTAAATTCCCATCTTTGTTGAAAATCTTTCTAAAATGACTCCTTTTCTACCCCAGAGTGACATCAAGGAAGCATTTTTGAGCCTTCATTCTATGACTGATGATCTTTAGTGACTTATGTTCATTATTTTGAGTATCAGTTCTTTTTGCCTGGAGCCCTAATAATAATGACAGTTGCTACATTTATAGAGCCAGGATTCAAACCCAGTTCTCTGATGCCAAGTTCTTTTCAGTACAGAAAAACCCCTGGTAGCTACCCTCATTGATTAAATCCCTGAAATGATGCGTTTGCTTTTCATTCACTTTTATTTTCTTACAGTAGAAAGCTAGAGGGAAAAAAGTCATTTGGTTGAAATTTTTAGTTTGAGTTTCAATAATTAAAGTTTTATGTATTCACCATGTAGCTTAAGAAATAGAGCATTACTAATACCTTTTTGCCTCTGCTGTGTGATCTTTTCAGATCCCAACCCTCTTCCCTCACTTCCCTACTAGATGACCGTCATCCTGAAATGTGTTTATCATTCCCTTGCTTTTCCTTATAGTTTTGCCATGTATGTATGCATCCCTAAAAATATGTTTTTCAGCTTCATATGTTTACAAATTTCTTAAATATAATCATATTGTTTTTCTATGAATTGCTTTTTGTGCTCAATGTTACATTACTGACATGCATCCATGTTAATGTACATAGCTCATTTATTTTCAAGGTTGTATAATATTCCATTGTGTGACTGAACCATAATTTATTTATCCTGTAGTCTTTTTTGTAGACTATCATGGCACAGCTTTCAATTGATTGTAATATCACAGATATCACAATCTGCCAAGAAGCTACATGGCCATTGTTATCTGTCTGTTCAGTGTTGTAGCGAAATAAATAGACAAATCAGAGTACCACTATAAGGCATTCAACGAGTATCAAATAAAAGTTTGAATAGGGCACTGTGAGACTATGGAGAGGGCCAGGTTAACTTTGGCTAAAGCAAGGCTTAGAAAAGAGATAATTTGAAGTAAGCCTTGAAAAACTGTTACAACTTTCAAGAGGTAGATATGGGGAAGTATGGCTTTCTACGCAAAGAATCACTGGAGCAGCAAAATGGGAACATAGGACAATGTTCAGACAATGTTTAGCATAGATGTGGCTGGAGTGTAGGTACCTGAAGGTCTGGCTTACCCAGTCTAAATGGGAACAGATCTGTAATCAAATCCTAGCTCCATTTTTTAAAAAATTGCCAATATTACTTAACATGGCAGGTTACTTGACTTGACCTTGTTCTCTCATCTGTAAAGTGAATAATGCCTACCTCTCTGAGTCATTGTGATGACTGTATCTTTAAGTGCGAAATATATGGATAGGTCTTCGCACAGTGTCTGGCACAAAGTAGGCACTTTCTGAATGTCAGTTCCCTTCTCTTATTTAACATTGACTTGAATAAGGCCTCTTTCACTTTTGTTTCTCAAGGAATTGAATGGGTAGGGCAATGAATAGTATTTTTTTTTTTTTGATAATTTCTCTTCAGGCTCAGAGCCTCACCATGACATTTCTTTGCTTCTGTTAGAAAAGTGTTTACTATCTGGCTCAAATTTTCAGCATCGGCTGGGCACGGTGGCTCATGCCTGTAATCCCAACACTTTAGGAGGCCAAGGCAGGTGGATCACCTGAGGTCAGGAGTTCAGTACCAGCCTGGTCAGCATGGTGAAACCCCATCTCTATTAAAAATACAAAAATTAGCCGGATGTGGTGGCACGTGCCTGTAGTCCCAGCTACTCTGGAGGCTGAAGCTGGAGAATCGCTTGAACCTGGGAGGCGGAGATTGCAGTGAGCCGAGATCATGCCACTGCACTCTAGCCTGGGCGACAGAGCCAGACACCAACTCAAAAAAAAAAAAAAAAATCAGTATCTTCTTTGTGTTGTCTCCCTCTAATTCCTACTTGCAAATATCAATTCCTGTACTGCAGAAATAGCCCAAGCTAGGATATGAAGCTCAGGCCAGGGAGTCTGGGTAGAAAAAGGAAGAATGTAGAGAAAGTTTCTGTTTGTTTAACCTGAGCTAAGAAACCAGCATCAAAAACAGAGCTTGAAATTGAGTTCACATCTTATGAGCTAGATGTTCCCTTTCTATTTCATTTCTAGGGACCAAGCTGATGTCAGAGCATAGAGAATTCTAAGCCTATAGATTACCTGGCTATCATGGAAGAGTGATGAGCAAATAATAGTCAAGTGGCTTTATTTCATTTGATAAAGGTGAGAAAAGCAAATAACCCAGTGAATGTACTAGGAAGGAGCAGAAATTTGCACAGAAAATGAACGAATTAGAGAGGGGTATTCGGAGTCAAATTATATCAGGAGGCAGCAAAAAAGGGAATGACCAGCTAGCAGAGCAAGCACATAAACAGGGCATATTGGAGTTGAAGAGATGAGAAGATTAAAAATCTATAGGAGGAATTTATCACAACTCAATTCAGTTCAATAGATAATTATCAAGCACTGATTGTATACCAGGCTTTCTTTGGTCCTGTGGTTGTGGAGGTGATATAGTGAAGGACAGTTTAAAATCCAAGTCAAAAAATGAGAACCTGGAAGTCTATGTGGGGTTAAGGAATGAGCTACAGACATTCATTAGCAGAGACCTGATCATGAAGATACTTTCCTAATTCATCTCCAGGCCACCACTTCTGATATTCCTATTAGTCAGAACTCCGACAGTGAATGATGGTAGCCCAACTCCAACTAGCTTAAGAGAAAAAAAAAAAGTTTTTTGGCTCAAGTAACCAAACAACAAGGTGGAACATGGTCTTAGCAAAAACTGGAACACAGGTTGGGGTCATGGACTGGAAAACTGTCAAGACTCCCTCTTATTCCTACCTCTCTCTGCAGGCCAGCTTTATTATGTACAAGATGGACAGCTGGCTACTGCTGACTGCTCCGGGCTGGCAACCTTATAGCCTAGCTAACTAAAAGGAAAGAGATCCTCTTCTGCCTGCTTCCAGTAAACATTTAAAAAATTAAGAAAACCTGAAAATGAACCTGGATTGGCCTAGCTTATTTCCCATATCAATATCTGGACTAATCAGTGGGGACAGGGAGGAGGTATCTTGGTCCATTCTTAGTTTGTTTTATGCTGCTACAAAAGAATACCATAGACTGGATAATTTATAATGAACAGAAATTTATTGGCTCACAGTTCTGAAGGCTGGGGAGTCCAGTGGCTAGAGCGATCTTTTTGTGTCATCACATGGCAGAAGGGCAAAGATGAGGAGTGGAGAGGTAGAGAGAAAAAGAGTGAGAGAGAGAGAGAGAGAGAGAGAGAGAGAAAGGGGGTGAACTCACCATTTTATAATGAGCCTATTCCTGTGGTAACAAACTAACAAACCCATTCCCACAATAATGGCATGAATCCAGTCATGAGGGTGAAGCCCTCATCATGACCCAATCATGTTTTAAAGGTCCTACTTTTTAATACTGTTACAATGGCAATTAAATTTCAACATGAGAACTGCCTATAATCACAGCACTTTGGGAGGCCCAGGCAGGAAGATTACTTTAACCCAGGAGTTTGAGACCAGCCTGGAAAACAAAGTGAGACCCCCATCTCTACAAAAATCTTTTAAAAAATTTAGTTGGGCATAGTGGTGTACACCTGTGGTCCCAGCTACAAGGAAGACTGAGATGGGAGAATCACTTGAACCCAGGAGGTCAAGGTTACAGTGAGCTATGATGATGCTACTGCACTACAGCCTGAGTGACAGGACAAGACCGGATCTCAAAAAGAAAAAAAAATTCAGTATGAGTTTTGGAGGGGGAAAACATTCAAACCATAGCAGGTGGGAAATATGACTGGCCCAGACTGGATCAGGTATCCACCCCTTAAACAATTATAATTGTGGCAAAGACTGCAGTACAAAGGTAGGAGCTTCTTTTCAGATCACAAGTCTAAAATGGGGGTAAAAGAATGGTTTTTTCAAAGAGGTGATATGGCAGTATGTAGATGGTCACTGGGGGAATCACTGTAAGCCAAACATTCCACCATGTGGCAGTTCTGTTGGGGTAGGGGTCTCTCCAAACATGAATGGTCTAGAGATACTGAAAGTAGGGACATGTATTTGGAAGCACCAGGCTAAAATGGAGAATACATGTGCAGTTGGAATAGCAGCAGATTTTTGACAGGCAGTTCTGAACCACCTCAAGCCTTTGGTTATTCTCTATTGCCTGTAGAATAAATCCTGAAATACTTATTATTTTAAGTCCTTCAAAATCTTTTTTCCAGTATTTTCTCCCTTTTTTCCATCTATATGAACCCTTTAAACCAGCCACACTTGAATGTTTACTGAGCAAAGCACTCCGTGCTGAAGCTACACTCATGCAATCATCAGTCCTCCGGATATGGAATCATCATTCTTTATGGTGTGCTTCTACTATCATCCTTGCTTAGAATGCTTTTGAGATGCACTGCTATGTTCACCAAATATTTATTTATGCTTCTATGTGTGCAAAGTTTTTTGGATACTGGTTATACAATGATGAACAAGACAGACATGGTCCCTGCCCTCAGAGAATTTACTTTTTTTCTTTTTGAGACAAAGTCTCACTCTGTCACATAGGTTGGAGTGCAGTGGTGCGATATCGGCTCACTACAGCCTCTGCCTCCTGGGTTCCAGTGATTCTCCTGCCTCAGCCTCCCAGGTAGCTGGGATTACGGGCATGCGCCACCATGCCTGGCTAATTTTTGTAACTTTAGTAGAGACAGGGTTTCACCATGTTGGCCAGGCTGGTCTCAAACTCCTAACCTCAGGTGATCCGCCTGCCTCGGCCTCCCAAAGTGTTAGGATTACAGGCGTGAGCCACCACATCCAGCCGAGAATTTACATTTTGGTAGGAGTAGAGAGTTTTTATGTAATTATAAAACTGATCCTGAAATTATGATGTGATGATTGTGATAAGTACTCCAGAGAAAGAAGGACCTAATCTGGTCTGGAGGGTCAAGGAAGTGAGATGAAATCAAATATAAGAAAGAATTAACCAAATGAAGAGATGGAAAGGGGCAGGAAGGAGAAGAGGGAACAACATGCACGAATGTCTTGAGGTGAAAAGCAGGATGGCATATTTGAGAAACTGGAAGAAGTACATGTTGCAGAAGCAAGAGAGTGAGTGGCCAGAGAAGTAGACAGGGAACCAAATAACATAAGACTTTGTAAAACATGTTAAAGATTTTGATATTTATCCTAAATGTAATGGGAATATACTGAAGGGAGGTGATGTGATTAGTTTTTAGCATTCTGTCTGGTAGCATTGCAAACAATAGATTAGAGGGTAACAAGATTGGATGGAAGGGTACAAGTTAGGTCGTTGCAGTCATCTAGGCCAGAGATTATTGAATGTGAAAATGGAAAAAACTGTATTGGCTCAAGATATAATTTGAAGATGAAAATGATGATATGGGGGATTCCTAGGTTTCTGGCCTGTGCAAATGAATGGATGATACTTATATTCACAAAAAGGCAATGGTAAAGGAGGATCAATTTGAAGGCAGTGATAATCAAGTTAGCTGTGGACATTTTTAAAAATGTAAGGCGTCTTTTAAATATCTATATGACAAATGAATAGTTGGATATACAACCTGGGCAACAGTACTGGAGTCTAAACTCTACCCTCTTTCATTCAAGCCTTACCCGTTCATCAAATCCTAGCTTAATCTACCAACTCCACAAGAGTCACTGACCCATTTTTCTCATTCTATTATTCCTCTCCTCTGTGCCCTTTCCTAGTGTTTATTGCCTGAACCAATCATTAGGTTCCAGTTATATACTCTACAATATATATGGGAATATATCTTGTTTCCATTACCAGACATTAAGTTTGTTGAAATTAGAGATCCATATTAGATTACATTATACCTCCTTACCACCAGCAGATATACATGTAGTAAGAGATCATTTTACCTGTAACGAAGTGATTGCATAGCCTTTCTGCCACTAAAGCAATATTAGAAGCAAAAGGTATTAAATACAAACAAAATTGGATTTGAATTTTGACTTCACCTCTTACTAGGAATGGTGACCGTGGTCAAGTATTTTACCCTTCAGAGTCAGTTTCCTTGCTTATCAATACAAGATAATAATAATACATGCCTCAGGAAGCTATTGTTTAGTATTAAATGCCGAATGTATGTAAAGTGTATAAGCACAGTGTTTGCCACAGGACAAGCACTAGAATAACCATTATTTGTTGTTGCTGTTATGACTAGTATTAATTTTGTGGAGATCAAAAAATACCATAATTACATATGACAAGCAGTGGCTATGGTGAGGTGACAAGTTAATGAATACAAAAATTGGTATAAGCATATGCCTGTTTCTCCATACTTTATAGTATAGTAAGATTTTCCATTATTCTCTACTTCAGAAAGCAGTCATAATTTTGTTGTCTTTATTTTTGGCTGGAGGTTGGCCTCTGGTTTTATAGAATATTCCACTGGAGCCAGTCTCTTGTGTTTCATAAAGCATAAATTAAGGTATGGCTAAATTCACAATGTGAGAATTGTGTGCACATGTGTATATATGTATGGACCTATGTACCTATTAATCATTTTTATCAAGAGGGCCCATTGCTCACAGTGTGTACCATATATTGGTCATTATGTTGCTGGCAAGCAAAAAGAAATCACCCACTTAACAGGAGAGAAACACATTAACTCTTCAAACTAGTAGGGGGTGCTTTTACTAAATTACCTCCTCCAGTTGCTTTAATGGTACCCTAGTCTCCACACACTAATGCATGTCTGAGCAGTAAGTAGTTTTCTGTCACCTTACTAAGAGAACTAGGATATTTCTTTTTTTAATATGAAGAGCTTGGGGAGAGGGTGTGGAAGTTTGTTTTTTTCTTTATATTTGTAAAATATTTATTTATGGAATCACTATGGGAATGTATATAAATGTATAGTAGATATAAATTGCTACTTCTATTTATAAAAATCCAGTATCTCTTTTAAGTCAATGGTATTAGTAAGAAAAAATTATGATCAATGTTTTTCCAACTTTTACATTTCAGTGCATCCAATTTTATATTTTTGTACTAATTCTTAATGGAAAGAGGTTCTTATTGAAAGGTACCCTTGGAATCTAGTGATATTTTTAATATACCAGTAGATGATATATATTTTTGTTTTATATATGAATAATTATAATTCAAAATGGACTTTCTGGTTAGCTTTCTTTTCACACCTCTCCTAAGGCCCATTTGAATTTTATGTAGTTTAAGAAATAAAACTGATTTCCTAGATGAATGAAAGTTGTCTTTTTATAATTTTAGCCCAATGCTAAAATTAAACTGTTCGCAAGTGGACCGTTTTTAAATAACCCTACCCAGATTTGGAATTTTCAGAGCAAATACTATTTGGCATTTATATAGCACACCCTTTCAAGACTGGACCTTTATTTATTGATTATATGTCATGAAGTGGAACAGTGTTATAATTTTATAGCTACACTGTGAAGTAATTCAATTTTTCTTCCCCCAACCCCACCCCAGCTCCCCATCTCTGAAGTCCGTGGTGATTATAGTGTTGCAGGTGGGCTCTGGGTTGACTAGAAGAGCTCTTCCCCCCCAACAAAATAAACCTCTCTCCCCAACCCTTTCTCCATCCCTCTTTCTTGCTCCCTCTCTCCTTATCCCCTCTCTCAGGATATTGAGTTTCCAAGTATTTAGCCAAAAATATTTTGGGAAGAAAAGTGAACACACAGAACAGGGACAAATGTGGCATATCTCAGCATAGTCTCCCAGGGTCCTCAACTTCCCTCAAAGGGAGGATACTGTACAGAGAAGCCATTGACATGGTTTTCACCTAGTAGATTTCAGTTCGATGGAAGAAGCTAAATTCCTATTTGTCACTGCTTTCATATACTCAATTTTGCTGACCCTCTGGAGGAACCTGAGTTAATACCGAGATGAAATGCATAGACAATAACATATAGATTAATATACAGATGAAAATCTGTGTGATTCTGATACTAAATTTTGACTGAGCACAGTTATTACAAATTTATTCCCACTAGAATATGAGTTCCATGACAGCAGGGATTTTTGCCTGTTTTGTTCATTGCTTTATCTCTGATACCTGGAAAAATGCTTGCTATGTTAGGTGGTTAATAAATATTTTCTAGTTAAATGAATTTTCTTACATTCTGGATTGAAACTCACAGCTAGCGAATTTCCAGGCTGCTTTGTAGACGTATGCAAAAAAATTGTAAACTCAGTTATTTGTGTTCAGATTAATGATTCTAGAGCCCTAGCACACAGGAATAGTAAGCAGCATGAGATATAATCTAAGACAAACAAGGCCCAGTTCCTTAGTATGGTATATAAGGCCCTTTACAAACTGGCTCCATCCTGCTTTACTGGTTCTTCTACCCCTACACTTATAGTACAGAAGCAGAAAATTGTTTGCTGTTCTTTAATTTCATTATTCCCTTACACTTGTCTTTGCCTTTGAACACACACTTCTCTGCTAGAAATGCTCTTATCCACTTTTTAACCTACCAGAAGTGCATTCATCCTTTAAGATGAAACTCAAAGTATCACTTCTCTGGAGCCTGTCTCAGTCTTCCAGGCAGAGTGAGTCCCTCACTTTGCTTAGACTCCACAGCCCTTCATTTATAGGTCTATCACGGCAATTACTTACCTCCTTGTCCTGTCATCATTTCCATGTCTGCAATAGATTGTCAGCCCTTCGAGGGAAGAGGACGTATCTTTTTCCTTCTCTCTAATCTGCCTGGATCCTACCACAGTGTCTGTCACACCATAGGTGCTCCATGAGTGCTTATTGAATAACATATGGACTGAGGGCGTGAAAACTAAGGGTTGAAGTGCTCTATTAAAAATTATAGGCCAAGTGCTGTAGCTTATGTGTGTAATCCCAGCACTTTGGGAGGTGGAGGCAGGAAGATCACCTGAGCTCAGGAGTTTGACAACAGCCTGGGCAACATAGTAAGGCCCCGTCTGTATAAAAAATTAAAAAATTAGCTGGGTGTGGTGGCACACACCTGTAGTCCCAGCTACTTGGGAGACTGAGGCAGAAGGATGGCTTAAGCCCAGGAGGTCAAAGCTGCAGTGAGCTGTGATCGCACCACTGCACTCCAAAGCCTGGGTGACAGAGCAAGACACTGTCTCAAAAAAAAAAAAAATTATAATATATAATTTGGCATTAGTCAGGGAAGAGAAAGTATACCAAACCTAGCTTAACTTTTTCAGATTTGCTAACACACTGCTGTGCTGTTAGGCGACTGGCCAAGAAATGAGAACATTTGAACAAGAAAGAGGGAAGAAACAAATGGAGCTAGAATTCTGGAAAAGGAAGTGACAACGGCCAAAGTAATTGATGCTGAATATGGGGAGGGAGAGGGTGACAGACAGTGGATAGACAAAAGGAACAGATCTACCTTAAATTGTGCCTAGGAGAAACCTTGGAACCAGTGACAAAGCCAAGTAACTATGTCAAAAGTGAACATTTAGCCAAGCATGTGTTTTGTCAATATACTATCAAATCACTATTTGGCTCTTTGTGCTTTTTCCCCCCAAGGTGATGATTTGGGGACCAAATGGAGTCAACTGTTCCAGGCATCATGTAGACTCATATTACATCTATCCTGTATATCATTAATGTCCTTGGGCAATCCTCATAGATTGTTTTACCTGCACATCCTTCCAAAATGTGTAAAAGGAACATGCATTCATGTATATAGATTGTCCATTGTTTTTTAAATGCCTGAAACATTAATTTGATTGTTCAGATTAAGTGTTTGGGGCAATGATAATAAGGATTTGGATAATATGTTTCCAATTCAAAAGCACTAATGTTATTGTTGCTGGTTGCATTTGCTTTCTAGCTTTGAGAGGTTTTGGAAAATGCATTTTGCAAGAATTGCCTGCAGTGTTAGCACTAAATGATAGTGTGGAGGTAAAGAGAAGCATGCCTTTATCTAATTTCATACCTCCTTGATAAATTTAAAGAAAAATGTTCCTAAACATTTTACCATAAACTGCAGAATATTTTCAACTCAAAGCCTTTCTCTGTGTACTGTGATACGTGTAAAACTCTGAATGCAGATCACAGATATAGGCTTAGTCTATTCAGCATGAGATGATAATACTACCTTGTAAACAGGAACTGCCCCCAAAATTTGATCTGATTGCTTCCTCTAGTTGGGTGATAACATGCTGAAGTAATACCCCAACACGCATTTCCCAGTGAATATTATTCCTCTCATCTTTGTTAATGTTGTTAAATAATTTCAAAACTCTCCTCAAGGCAGCTGCTCTGTGCTAGGGAGCTAAACACAAGAGAGGCCAATGTTTTCTTTTATTTGTCCGCCTGCAGACACAGAAGTTGTTTGTGTTGTCTGGAAGCACAGAATATGCTCTAAAATATCATTGTTGTTTTCAATGAGTCAAAGTGACAAGTTGCGGGTAAAGTGAATCCATAAGAATTAGTACAGAGTGGAATAATACTTCAAAAGGAGGTACAAAAATGCATTAAACTCATATAGAACAATAAGCTATTAATAATATATGCATAGTTTAAGGGTCTGTTTTTATATTGTTGGTGACAAAAGAAATGCCCATTGTCTCCTGGCCGCTATATCCCTCAAAGTATTTTGGCGGCTGGCTGTGGAAATCCAGATGGAAACAGCAGTGAACTGAATGAAACCTGGGAGGCAAGAAGCAGGAAGTTCTAGCATCCGCCACATTCACATTGCACAAATGAGAACTAAGCTGTGAATTTGAATGTGCTGCTTATAATATGCTGCATGAGGTCATTAGGATGGAGGATGGTGTTAAAATGGTTCCAAGTTAGCATTGCCAGTTGGTATCTGTGTGGCTTTGGACAATTTATTTAATCTGTCATTGAATATTGGTTGCTTTATTTGAAAAACAGGACTAATAAGCCAGGCACAGTGGCTCACGCCTGTAATCCCAGCATTTTGGGAGGCCGAGGCGGGCGTATTACCTGAGGTCAGGAGTTCGAGACCAGCCTGGCCAATATGACGAAACCCCCTCTCTGCTAAAAGTACAAAAATTAGCCAAGCATGGTGGCGGGTGCCTGTAATCTCAGCTACTCAGGAGCCTGAGGCAGGAGACTCACTTGAACCCAGGAGGTGGAGGTTGCAGTGAGCCAAGATCGCGTCACTGCACTCCAGCCTGGGAGACAAGAGCGAGACTCCACCTAAAAAAAAAAAAAAAAAAAATAGGAATAATAACCTTTCTCTCAGGGCTACTCTGAGGATTAAATGAAATAATATATGTTTCAGGCTTGGTACATAGAAAATGCTAAATTCATGGAGGTCAAGCTACCAAGGAACATGCAGTTTTACATATTAAAAAAGAAGAAGAAGAAAGTAAATCCAAACATTAATTTAGCATCTTCTTTTTTAAAAAATTTTACTTTAAGTTCTGGAAACATGCACACGTGTGTTTATTGCAACACTAAGTACAATAGGAAAGACTGGGAACCAACCCAAATGCCCATCAATGATAGACTGGGTAAAGAAAATGTGGTACATATATATCATGGAATACTATGTAGCCATAAAAAAGGATGAGTTCATGTCCTTTGCAGGGACATGGATGAGGCTGGAAACCATCATCCTCGGCAAACTAACACAGGAACAGAAAACCAAACACCGCATGTTCTCACTCATAAATGGGAGTTGAACAATGAGAACACATGGACACAGGGAGGGGAACATCATACACTGGGGCCTGTCAGGAGGTAGGGGGCTAGAGGAGGGAGAGCATTAGGACAAATACCTAATGCATGCAGGGCTTAAAACCTAGGTGACGGGTTGATAGGTGCAGCAAACCACCATGGCACATGTATACCTATGTAACAAACCTGCACATTCAGCACATGAACTTAAAGTAAAATAAAATTAAAAAAAGAAGATGCTAAATTCATGTTTGGATTTACTTTCTTCTTTTTTTGATATGTAAAACTGCATGTTTTTTGGTAGCTTGACCTCCATTCATTTCTGCCCCAGGACTGGGGAATGCGTGCTTTGAGATCAGAACTACCTGGTTCAAGTGGTTAAATTAAAAATCTTATACTTAGTCAGTTGCAAGTGAATTTTTTGATAACTGAAATAAGTTAGTTTTCCAACTTCCACAGCTAATAGAGAATGGCCTTTCTTTCTAAATAAAAGTTTGTAATGATAGGACTGTAATGTAAATACCACTCTCAAAAATAATTGTATTGGTTCAGATCTACTATGCTTCAGAATGAGGTTGACTGACCCTGATTACAAGAGTATAAGACTACTATGTTAGTGTTTGTATATAATAACCCATTCTACCATTGACTATATATACTATGCCACTAAAGAGTCTTTGTAGAAATTAATGGTAAACAAAGGGTACATTATCAACCTCCTATTGTTGAGAAGTAGATTTTGAGGGTTTTTTTTTAAATAGTAGGGCTTCATTTACACTGAGTTAACCATATCCTCTCATCTAGTTCTTGGAAACAAATGACATGCATTCGACCAGGAATGAATAGCCAGGATTATGAGAGAAATTTGTAGCTATGGGACAAAACAAAGGCAACTAGACTGTTAAGGTGGAAATGGCAAATGTGTCACCGATATCATTGAGTCTACCTAATCTGTCATGGTACTTTATCTTTGAGCCCAGATTGGCCCATGAATCTTTCCTGCCAGATTAGGAATAAACCTCATTTGTTGGTCACGTTTGCATTAGTCTGTAACAATCTAGCCATTCAGGATTTTGGTATCCAGAATTTAAGCCCTTCGGATTCCACTGGAGTAAAAGTAAAATGGCAGACAAGTTGAGAGAAATCGATCTGTCCATTTCCCTCATTGATGACAGTGTGTGAACACAGATTGGTTTTTCTGTTTTATCAACCTTGCTGCTTTGTTTCATTGCTCCCAGTGTTCTACTTGGACATTTAAATTAGGCAAGCAGAAAACATTCTTGTCTTTCCCCTCTATTTTCTAGAAACATCTTTATTGAGGTAAAATTGACATACAATAAACTATATATAGAGTATATGAGTTGGTAAATTTTACATATGTATATATCCATGAAGCATCACCACAATCATCACGGTGAATCTACCTACCACCCCTAAAAGTTTCCTTTCATTGCTTTATAATACGTATACCCTCCACTCCCCACACACCCCAGTCCAGGCAACCGTTGATCTGCTTTCCCTCACTATATATTAGTTTGCATTTTCTGGATACTTACATACCTGGAAGCACACAGTATGTAGACTTTTTATTTGGCCTCTTTAACTCAGCATAATTATCTTGATATTTGTTTATGTCGTTATATTATTCATATTAATAGTTAATTCCTTTTTATGTCTCAGTAGTATTCCGTTGTATGGATGTACCAGAGTTTGCATTCATTTGCCTATTGATGTTCTTTATTTCCAGCTTTTGGCTCTTACAAATAAAGCTTCTATGAGCATTTGTGTACAAATCTTTGTAAGGACATATGATTTTATTTATCTTTGGTAAATATTGAGGGTTGGAATAGTTAGATCACATGGTAAGTGTACATATAACTTTATAAGACATGAAGACATCTAGGGCCAACATTGCTCTGCACACACCTAACAAAGCTTAATAGCAAGACCCAAAAGGATAAAAATGTTGCCAAGTAATTTAAGCACACACTAGAACAAAGCTTTATATACAAATATATACAGACAGTCCCCAACTTACAATGGTTCAACTTACAATGATTCAACTTAAATTTTTTTTACTTTATGATGGTTTAAAAACAATACACATTCAGCAGAAAAAATACTTTGAGTACCCATACAACCATTCTGTTTTTCATTTTCGGTATAGCATTCTATAAATTACATGAGATAGTGAGCACTTTATTATAAAGATAGCCTTTGTGTTAGATGCTTTTGCTCATCTGTAAGCTAATGTAAGTGTTCTGAGCACATTTAAGGTAGGCTAGACTAAGCAATGATGTTCAGTGGATTAGATGTATTAAAGGCATTTTTGACTTACAATATTTTCAGGTTACAATGGGTTTATCAGAATGTTACCCCATTGTAAGTCGAGGAGCATCTATCTATGAATTCAAAATCTGTTTTGAATATTCTATTCAATGCCCATGAATTATGAGGTTTTCCACTGTGGATGTTGGAAACAGAGACTATTTCCAGCCCTGTTTCAGATTCAGAAGTTGTTTCTTTTATTCCTTTCTGATAGCTCTTTCTCCATTCTCAGATGGTTTTCTTGCAGGCATGTGCTGTCCAGAGTGCAGGTGAATATGCAGGGGGACCCTCTGAAGATCTACGGAATTCTTTTTCTGCGCAGTTCTCTCCTCTCTGGTACTCTGTACTGCAAACTCTAGCTATCTTGGCCTTCCCGCACTACCAGCTTAGTCTTCTCAACTCAAAGAGACTACCAGGCTCTACCTGTGATCCCCCTCCTTGTCCTGAGACCTGGAAACTCTTACAGGGTTTACCTAATTTGTTTCTCATATCTCAGGGATTGTTGTCCTTTATTATCTGTTGTCCAATGCCTGAAAACTGTTGTTTCATACATTTTGTGTGGCTTTCATTGTTGTCATTTAAGGCAGGAGAATAAATTTGGTTGCTGTCACTCCATCTTGTTTGCAAGTGGAAGTCTTCTCCAGAATTTAATGTTTTCCTCTGAATGGAATTCAAATTTGCAAGTTCCTGATGAGTGTCCAAAAAGTTATTTTCTCAATCTTTCCCAACTTGGAAAATTCATTCATTCATTCATTCATTTATTTATTTATGATGAGGTCTCACGCTGTCACCTAGGCTGGAGTAACAGTGGTGCAGCCTCAAACTCAGGGGCTCAGGTGATCCTCCCAGTCTCTCAAGTAGCTGGGACTACAAGCACATGCCACTACACCTGGCTAATTTTTTTTTAATTGAGACAGAGTCTCACTTTGTTGCTCAGCCTGGCTCAAGCAATCATCCCACCTTGGCTTCCCAAAGTGGTGGGATTATAGTCAAGAGCCACCCACATCTAGCCAGAATTTCTTTTTTC
Organism: Pongo pygmaeus; assembly: GCF_028885625.2. Classification (NCBI taxonomy): domain Eukaryota; kingdom Metazoa; phylum Chordata; class Mammalia; order Primates; family Hominidae; genus Pongo; species Pongo pygmaeus. The sequence goes on along the minus strand of NC_072396.2, from coordinate 129,192,196 downwards.
TATCCCTGACTTATTTTTTTAGTAACATTCTCTGAGTTCCTGAAAACAGGCTGTCAGAAGAGCTACATACCCACTCCAGGGCATTCTACAAACTTACTGAGATGATAAATTCTATCTGGGATATGGCATGAAACTGGTTGATGAGAATGACAAAAGAAGTTTCTATTCAAGCCACCTTAAAGATGGTCTTTTACCAAGGCTTTGTGACTAGTTTCAGTAAAATTTCCCCAGTTCTACACCCTAGAGTACATTTCTGAAGAATTTTAACAGGCAATTATTTCCCAATTCATTATGCCAAAAAGTATAGTGAAGAAAGCTTCCTTTGTGTGACTGTTTCAGTCAGAAGATGATACTGAGTACTTGTTCTCCATTAGTCTGATATTATAAATTGTATTTTCCTGAATTCACAGCCAGTGGGTTGCTGTCTTTCTCTTCTTGCCAAATTTGTGGAACATCTGTTATTTGAAACAGACAGCTAATTTACCAAAATAACAATTTTTCAATTTGCATTGGTAGGCATTGTTTTATGTTAAGCTAAACCACCTCAAATGTGTCAGAATTGGGTTCAAGTTGTTAACCCTTTCAAGAGTGGTTCCATGTTAACTATTAATTTTTAACTTTGGTATTTAGGGTCACTCTTTGCCTGGAAGTATTCTAAGGTCTGAGGGGATGGCAACACAACCTTAGAATGTAATTTATTCTGTAGTTGATGATGGACGCTGACTCTGTTGTACCATTCTATCTTGGCATCTTTACTCATTCATCACAAAGTAAATGCTTACAGAGAAGTATAGGATGTTACAGAAATAATATTGCTTGCCTCTGTGAGTATGTATTTGAAGCACTCGCAAGTGTTTTTAATGGTTATTTAACTCTAGCTCATTGATCTCACTTCTCTAGATAGAACTGTGCAGCAGATTAATGTAGTTTAAAATTTCAGACACACACACACGCACACACACGCACACACACACACACCCATTGATCAAAAAGCTGCACGTGCTTAGTGAACATAATGGAAATACACAAGTATACCTGGAAGACCACAGTGGGCAATAAGGATTCAGGTTCCAACGAGTTATGAACAGCCAGAAAATTGGGCCAGCACATGTAAGAAATGAGAAATTTTTAGGGCCATTGAGCACCATGCATTTTCAGTGTTCAGTAGCCCTGAAAATTTCTCATTTAGGCCAGGAAGTCTCTGTCTCATTCAAAATGTTGAAATAAAGGGAACATGCACAGGTTCTCATTGATCTAAATTTCTGTTGAAGTCCAGGACCTCCCACCATCTTTTCTAGTCCCTGATTCTTTTTCCAGACTCTTATTACAAATACTGTAGAGCAAGCATCCAATTTTTGTCATTGTAGTGGTAACTGCTGAGTTAGCTTCAAAACAAGTGCTCCCATCTTATGTGAATACAGTCTAAATGGAGCCGTTCACTAAGGTGAAAATTAGTTTAAGGAAATAGTTAGCATTTACTTATTCCCACATCAAATTTTCTTCCTCTTCTTAGATTGCTGAAGGATATTTTAATCTCTCTCTAAATATGATTGGAGTTGTTTTGATTTCTTCCAGGTTTCTACCTTGTCTTCTTTCCTTTTGAGTCCTGCTACAATTCTGTGTCCTCTGATTTGAGCCATTTTTACAGATTTTCAATTCATTGTACTTCCGAAAGCATCCTTTTTTTGATATTAACATAGCCTTTTAACTGCATTCTGGGATGTCTCCAGTTAGCCAATATTGGTCACAAAGCATGAATGTTTCTACTTCAGGCTTTTAACTCTGCCCAGATTTGTTGCCATGCTTTTCCGTATACTGACAGATGGAGAAATCTTGAAAATTAAATAAGGCATAATTAGTAGGTCCTGAGTGCCGAGATAATGGGTGCATTTGGAACTGTCAAGGGGAGATTAGGCTCCAGGAAGCTTAGTTATTTTATTTAAGTCTTCTTATAACCACAGGCTCCAGTTTTGCACATGGGAGCATTCCATCTCTCACTCCGGTGCCCCAGAAAAAGCTGATGAGCCCTCAGCAGAAAAATAAAAGTTAGGTTTGGACAATGTGCCTTTATTACCTTGTTATCATTAGGGGCTTAAAAAGGCTCTGTGTGGAACTTCCCAAAGGACATGACAAGGTCCTGTTAACTCACTCTGCTCACTGCCTAGTACAGCACTGTACATTTGATAAAACATTTTCATGAAGAAAGGAGGAAATTAAATTGAACTAATTTTCTAAGACTAAGAGAAATCAGAGGAGACTGTTTTGATTTCTTTACTTGAAACTGAGTGGGTGTTCAGTGAAGCTGTGTTTAAGTAAACTTACTTGAACTGATTTGGTTGACAATTTGATACCATTTTCTTTTTAAAGCCCTCAAACTGAGAAATAGAAAATGGTACCCAGTAGTGAAAATTATTTGCCTCTTATCTGGTGTTACTTACTTCTTTGTCTCTGTATTTCTTGCTTAAGATTGTAATAATCCATTGCATTTTTCCCTGGAGCCAGTAATGAATTATTAGTGGGTCAGTAATATTTTTTAATTGTGTGAATTTTATTCATTATGTTTCCAATAGCCGTGTTGTAAATGGATACGTTTATATTTGATGAGTAACGATTTACTCAGTTGCTTTTTACATTTTAAGTTGTAGACACTCTGTTTCTCTATCAATAATCTTGCAATTCATAGTAGGTACATAGACTGTATCAATACTTTAATATAGCAGGAATTATAATTATGGCACAAGATCTTATTTAATTAATATGTACTATATCCTTCACAAAGAAGTATAAATGGCTCCTTGATTCATAAAACTACTAACTCTTTTCCCATTTGAACACATTGACCATTACATATGTTGGATAACAGGTTTGGGTTATAATTATAGAATTTTAGAACAAGGCAGTTACCTAGAGATTTATTTCTAGTTGGATCCATACATCTTACAAATGAGAAAACTGTGGCCCCCAAAATGTTCAGTGACTTATCCAAAAACCAAATGGATAATTAATAACACTTGCTTCTGCATGTAATCTATAAGGGTTGTTATGAGTCAGAGTAATTATACTAATAATTCTATCCCCTCCCCCCTCTCCTTTATTTTGGAAATGGACTATACTCTTTAAAAGTTATATCCCAAATTTCTCAGGTCATGGTTAAAATCAATCACACTTCTTGACTTCCAATTACTTATTTGAAGCATAATGCCTTAAAGCTCACCTTTTAGAGGAAGCATGAGGAGGCAGAATTTTAAGAAAAATGGTCTTGAGCTTATCAGAAACACAGAAATTAGCCGGGTATGGTGGCTGACACTTGTAATGCTTGAGTCCAGGAGTTCGAGACCAGCCTGGGCAACACTGGGGGGAGCTCTTCTCTACAAATAATTTTAAAATTAGCTGTGTGTGGTGGTGCATGCCTGTAGTCCCAGCTACTCAAGAGGCTGAGGCGGGAGGAGGATCACCTGAACCTGGGAGGTCGAGGCTGCAGTGAGCCAAGATCGTGCCACTGCGCTCCAGCCTGGGTGACAGAGTGAAACCCTGTCTCAAGCAAACAAAACAAAACAAAACACAGAAATGGCATTTCTAGAAAAACGCTGATACAGATAGCTATAACTTTCCTTCTCAAGTTTCGATAAGTGGCTTCTTTAGGCTGAACACCTGATGATCAACCCCTAGATTCAGAAAGTACAGTCATTTTTTTTTCAGTGCTTCATAGCATTTAAAAAAAATTATTAATTTGTTAGCATTAGTAGATGCCTAAGGTGGTCCTATGTGCCAGACCAGCTCTACTCAATCTCATGATCCTCAACCATAAATGTTTCCCTAGCTGCTGAAAGCTTAGCAGTGATGAGTTTCATCCTCAGTTTCCCTCCTAAATTTGACGTTCAACTCTTATGTGTCTAGGACAAAAGTACACCCTAGAAGATCATTGAGAAATCATGCATCAGTTGGGCATAGTGGCTCATGCCTGTAATCCCAGCACTTTGGGAGGCTGAAGCAGATGGATCGCCTGAGGTCAGGAGTTTGAGACCAGCCTAGCCAACATGGTGAAACCGTGTCTCTACTAAAAATACAAAAATTAGCTGGGCATGGTGGCGGGCACCTATAATCCCAGCTACTTGGGAGGCTGAGGCAGGAGAATCACTTGAACCCAGGAAGTGGAGGTTGCAGTGAGCCGAGACCACACCATTGTGCTCCAGCCTGAACAACAAGAGCAAAACTCCATCTCAAAAAAAAAAAAAGAAGAAGAAAGAAAGAAAAAATAAATCATGCATCGGTTAGTCTTAATGGCCTCTTGGCTTAGATATAAGCAAGATGACATTTTGACTACCTTTTTGTTCATGTTACATTTACTTTATTCCACTAGAGAGAAAAGAGCAAGACCTCCTTCTAGCTGTGAAAATTGATTCAAAAGTCTCCTTGTTGTTTTAATATCTGGTGGTGTACAATCAACTAAAAATCTTTGTAGGGGTATAATTGAAATATAATAAATTACACTTACTACATATACTTAAGGTGTGCAATATGATAAACTTTGGCATGTATACACCTGTGAAACTATCACCACAATCAAGATAACGGACATTTAGATCACCCCAAAGTTTTTTTGTGTCCTTTGTTATCCATCTCTCCCTCCACCCTTTTCCCCAGGCAACCATGTATTGGCTTTATGTCACAGTAGATTAGTCTGAATTTTCTAGAATTTTATATAAATGGAAGCATACCATGTGTAGATTTTTGTCTGTCTTCTTTCACTTAGCAGAGTCATTTTGAAGTCCATAACATTGTTATGCATCAATAGTTCATTCCTTTTTAGGACTGAGTAATATTCCATTGTGTAAATATACCACAGGTGGATTATCCATTCATGTGTTCATAGATACTTGGGACATTTGTACTTTTTAGCTATTTTTGAATAAAGCTGGTATGAACAACTTTGTACAGTTTTGGACAGAAGTTTTCATTTCTTTGTGATAAATGCCCAAGAGTCCAATTGCTCTTTTGGTAAGTATGGCTTTAACTTTTCAGAAAACTGCCGCACTTTTTTCTTATGTGGTTGCACAGTTTTACTTTCTCACCACCAGTGTATGAGAATTGCAATTGCTCCACATTCTTTCTCAGCACTTCTTGTGGGCAGAATTTTTTTAGCCATAGTAGTGGGTATGTAGTGGTATCTCATTGTGGCTTTAGTTTGCATTTTCCTGGTAACAGTGATGTTGAGCATCTTTTCATTTGCTTATTGGCCACCTCTATTTTTTGTTGTGAAGTGTCTCTTTAAACTTTTTGCCCACTTAAAAAATTGAATTTCAACCATTGTGGAAAGCAGTAGGGCAATACCTTAAAGAGCTAGAGGCAGAACTACCATTCGACCCAGCAATCCCATTACTGGTTATATACTCAGAGGAATATACATCATTCTACCATAAAGACGTATGCACTCAGATGTTCATTGCAGCACTGTTCATAATAACAAAGACATGGAATCAACCTAAATGCCCATCAATGACAGATTGGATAAAGAAAATGTGGTACAGGCTAGGTGTGGTGGCTCACACCTGTAATCCCAGCATTTTGAAAGGCCGAGGCAGGAAGATCGCTTGAGTCCAGGAGTTCGAGACCAACCTGGGCAACATGAAGAAACCCTATCTCTATAAAAAATATGAAAAATTAGCCAGGTATGATGGCATGTGCCTGTAATCCCAGCTACTCAGGAGGCAGAGGTGGGAGAATCACCTGAGCCCAGAAGTCAGGGCTGCAGTGAGCCCTGATCACGCTGCTGAACTTTATCTACTCTAGAGAATATGTAGTACTTTAGGTAACAAGGTTATATGTACAAGGCTGGAAAACTACTACTTGTGGTGCACTGTAAGTGCTTTATAGATAATGCATCTTTTGGGAATTTTGAGCACCACCAAGACATTTGTGTATTTTAGAAAATATTTTACAATGGTGACATTGATTTCAAGAAAAGGAAATGAGGCATTTCAATAAACATCGGTTACTATAAGTAAGTGAAACTTTTTCTCTTTCTTTCTTTCTTTTTTTTATGCTTTACCACTTAAAAAAGAAGAGCAACTGATAGCTAATTTGGATTGTTACTTTTTCTAATTATAGATTGACAAGAAAGTGTACTTTTATCTGACTGTATTTAATTAGAGAATTTATGAGTTAGTCTTTGTAGTCAAAGCAGGATATAGTTACAATAGAAAATAAATTATTTATTCTATGTAATTTTTTATCAGATTACACAGCATTTTCTTAGAAAGGAACAAATCCATGTTCTAATTTCCTTTTGAATGGGAAAAATATCTCTTTAATAAAAAAGAAATCTGCTTACATCTGTCAGTGCTTTTTAAAAAACTTTATCTGGTGTTTTATTAATCTGGAATGACAAATTGGACCTGCATTTATTTTTATTTGCTCATCCTTTCCCAACGAATGCCATGACTCAGATGCTCATAATAAAATCTTTGGAAAGCCACATCTCATATGCCGTTGTATGAGTGAAACTAAATGCAAGTCTGTGCTCTTGGAAGTAAATTTTCTAATTAGTGCCCTGAATCCAGGGAAAATAAATGGAGACACTTCATAGCAATTCAGAGCAAAAAATTCCTTTCTTGTATCTTTAAACAGAATTAGAGATGATGCAGCAAAATCTGTGGTAATGCCATGATAAGCTTGCACCCTCACTACTACCCATTCCCTGGATCCCATCCACTTCAAGTAAATCTCTAGGGCAGTCAATTTCAAAGTATGATCCCTGGACCAACAGCATGGGTCTCACCAGGGAAGTCATTCGAAATGCAGATTCTTTGGCCCTACTCCACACCTGCTGAATCAGAAACATAAATTGGAAGGCACGGATGGGAGTGGGGTGCAGCAATCTATGTTTTAACAAGCCTTCTAGGTGATTCTGAAGCAGACAAGTTTGAGAGCCACTGTTCTAGGGGAGTGAAGTAAGTTGTTACAGATCTATATAAAATTCATTTCTTGCAGCTTCAAGCTGAAAGGTTTATTACCAGGTTGCCGTAGCAACAACTGCACAGTAGGATTGGATAATGAAACATTGTGAAATTAAGAGGCATGAATATTAGCTGATCCCAATATTCTAGATTGCGTCAATTTATATTGGGCAAAATGGATTTTTACTTTTAGCCTTATGGCAAGAAGAAGCATGGTTTCATAAAATGTTATGTTTGACAAGTGGAAACCACGACTATTTTTTGAATACTACTCCTTTGGAATTTAGCCAAGTTTTTGTAGAAAAAGGGAATTACTCTTAAATACACTCATCATGGAAATCAAAAGGTAACATACTCAGCAGTGACTTATAACCCTGAAAGAGTTAATTTTTAATTGAATATTTCTAATACATTACAGTAGCTTTATTTGCCTACTATATGTTTCACAAAGCACAGTGCTATGCACCTAGTGGTATTAAGTAAACAATAAGAATATTTTGTTAAACCCTTATTTGGTAATTATATGCCCCAAAAATAGTTATTTTAAAAATATATTCATATTCTGCTTGCTTTCCTCTAGTGTATGGTCTAAAATCCAATACTTTCTGTATTCAAAGAATTAAATTCATGTTAGAGTTTGCATTTTATTGATATGTGCTAAGGATTAGATGCACTCAGTTAAGCTCCTTCCCAGCCAAATGACATATCCTGTCTCTGATGTCAGTCTGAGAAAATCCTATATGGTGTACTACATCTCCGGATTACCTTATCTAAGTATTACATGGACATTTCAGATGATATGTCTTGGCATGTGGTCATTTTTCATTAACTTATTAGGAATTGTTAAAGCATCTTTTCCCCTTTTTGACACCTTGCTATAATTGAATGTAAAATTGACTGTAAGACTGAATGCCTGATATTCATGCAGTAAGTTGATGGGGCATCGTTGTTGTATACCAGAAACCATGCCTACATGGGTGTTTTAGGAAAAAGGGCTCTGTTGCTATCTGATGTGAGCTATGAAAAAATAACATCTATCCTCTGGAGTTTATTTTCCTCAACTATAAAAAGAAGGAATTCGTTGAATCATCTTTAAGGTTCTGAAAATTTTATAACTGTAAGATCTAGGGGGAAAGGAGAGGAAATCCAATCCATGAACCACTGCCAAGGTACAATATATGACTAAATTTTTTTAGGTATTTATTGGAAAAAAATGAATTACATAGAATAATTAGCATAAAGTCAGCCTTGAACTCCTTTAAAATCAATGGAAAATAATGATATTAGGTACTGATGATTTAGAGTTTAAATTAACATGTTTTGGGAAAAATACTTTAGAAAAGTGCATTTGAACTTAATGCTTTTTTCTCAGAGTTTTCACATTGAATTATTTATTCTTAAATCCAATGTGTATGGAATACTTAGAAAAGCAAATCATTTTTAATATTTTAAGCATAGGTACACTCTGCAGATCATATATATTCTTCCTAGAAAAGAAATATCTTTTAAAGGACACCTCTCTACACTTTATACTCCTCTGCACTCACTTATTTCATTACATTTTGTGAAACCTAAAATTGTAGCTATAAAGCTATTTTGGGCGCACTTTTTCCAGAACCTTGTAAGAATCAACAGGAGCATAATTTTAAGCTACAGAAGTGCAAAATAAGCACAGAGTCCTAGCTACCATAAATAAAAGGCCAGAATTCTAAGTTGCAAAAACACATAATTACTACCAATGGGGGAGAGGGGAATGAGAACAAAAAGTAGAATTTTCTGGGGGGATTTCTTCATACTTCTAAACGTTTTCTCTGAACTTTGTTTCTTCTCAGAGATGGAATTCTGTGAAACCTCTCACACTCTGTGCTCTGGCTACCAAACAGACATGCACAGCGTTTCTCGGCATGGCTACCAGCTAGAGATGGGATCTGATGTGGACACAGAGACAGAAGGTGCTGCCTCACCTGACCATGCACTGAGAATGTGGATAAGAGGAATGAAATCAGAGCACAGTTCCTGTTTGTCCAGCCGGGCCAACTCTGCATTATCCTTGACTGACACTGACCATGAAAGGAAGTCTGATGGGGAAAATGGTAATAAACTACTTGAATTGTTTAAGTAAAACACAGAAAGAATGCAGTTTTTAGCCTTTGCTTTCTTCTCCTTCCCTATATCTGCCCTTCTTTCATTTAATATGCAGAATGGAAATACAAGTTAGCAGGGACTCATGGACAAGGCACGTACCTAAGTATCTGGAAAATAGACATTTATTTATAATAACAGACAAAATACTTTTCATTTTTGGTGAGCCCCCAAGGGAAATAATCTCATGTAATCCGTAATATTGTGCATGTTTTGTTTATTACTCACCTTTTATTTTCATCTTTATTTTCCACGGCAATACTAGTAGAATTTATTATAGAATGTCCAAATTTCATGTATTTTGGCTTTATATCAATAAATGAACAGTGAGATGAACAGTTGTATAGCAAGCATATTCTGTATGTGCTTACTATTTGGATTCAGATTAACCTGTCGAATGTACAAACTCAAATTAACCAGGTTGGACTGAAATGGTTTAAAAAACCATAAGGTGAATGAACATCATCCATTTGCTTGACAATAAGGACTAGCAGCAGTTATCATTATGTCGTAATCATATATGATTTTCTTGCAACTTTTATAAAAGGAAAATTTTGTCTCTTTGATTTGTTGGAAAGGGGTTAATTTATTTTATTTCTGTTCTTTTGCTCCTACCAGAGAACAAAATCTTTTCATAAAAAGCACATTACTGCTTATTAAACACATTAATCTAGTCTCCCCATCATTCTGTTTGTGTACATTTTATAAGTCCTCATTACCATGAACACAAGGCTTAGTCTGTTAGCAGTGGTAATTAGTACTTTTTCAGGTGGCAGAGAGATAGCCAGCTGCCCTGTACCTGCAGTTTGTTTTTTCTGTTTTGTCCTCTTCTGCCTCCTTTAACCCAAAGGTGATACTGGCCATATAATCAGGAATTAGAGGTTGCCTACTAGTTAGAATATCACGTCCTAAATAGTAGACCATAACACTTTACAATATCACCAAGTATCCTTGGGGTCTTGATTTTTTTTAGATTATTTTCATATATGTACATGTTCATGTATGCATTGTTGACTTTGGCCAAGAGTATAGGAAGTAACGTATGGAAATGAGAAGGGAACATACTTGACATATGTAGCATATTCATGTAAGTGAAAGGCATTAGGATAGAAGTTAGGAGACCTTTGACTGGTCACTACAGTTTTCTGGGTTTCATCTTTCAATTGGGAAAAACAATGATCAAAATTATATGAAATGGGGTGGTAGGTGATCTCTTATATTGACAAGACATCTTCTTCATCTCACTCTGGACATATTCACTGGGTTGAAATAAGAAGTTTCCCCACTGGGCTCTACTATTCTTCTACCTTTGCAAGTCCCTTGTTATGAGGTATCTTTTGGGGTGATGAAAATATTCTAGACTTAGATAGATGTGATGGTTGTGCAACTCTGCAAAAATACTAAAAACCACTGAATTGTATGCTTTAAAAGGATGAATATTACATATGTGAATTATATTGCAATAAAGTTGGTTTTTTTTTTAAGCACCACTAGATGAAGGGTAAGGGTTGAAGTTTGAGGAATTGCAGATGACTTGGACAAGGCTTAACTAGTAAAATGTTTACTGTTACAGGTTTCAAATTCTCTCCTGTTTGTTGTGACATGGAGGCTCAAGCTGGGTCTACTCAAGGCAAGTGTTTTCAAATATTTGATCACAAATTATTTTTACTTCACCCCATCCCTGGCACCCTACCCCCACAAAATGGAACCCTGCTTCTCTGACAAACAACATACAAGCCTGCTCAATGAACCTGTCAGAGAATACAGTGGCAGCTTATTTGTTTGTTTTCTTCTTGAAAATTTCACGTGAAAATGTTGGTGGTGAAGAGGAGGTGAAGGGGGAGCTAGGGAGAAGGATAAAACAGGATTCCAGGTAGGATGAGAAAACATTTATTTAACCTGGGAGGAGAGACTGAAATCAGGTTGGGTTGGATTTGGCTTCATGACTTTCTACAAATCTACCATGTTTTACATGGCTCTCATAATTAACTCAGTATGGTTTTGGTATTGTCATAACTTTCAGATGTTGCCTAGCAGTTGGCCTTGGTCTCTTCCTCCAGGTGTTCATGCTTGGCTTTAGCATCACACTTTATCCATGTCATCAATCATAAATAACACTTTCAAATGGAAAAAAAATGTTGTTCTTTCTCTTCTGTAAACCTATATTTACACTGTGTCATTCCTTAGTAAGGGGGCATTGGTATATATTTTTACTTTTGCCTTCATTGTGTTCATTGGGTTTTGCCCCTTTGGAGAGGGATACTACTGAAAGTAACCTTTATAAATGGTTTTCACAACTCGGCCTGTGCTGGGCCCTTCTCTAACACCTTGTGGTAGGGTCCACACATCCCACCACAGGGCAATGACTCAACAATGGGATGAAACTGGTATATAAGGATTTAGAATAGTGCTTTTAACATGTAGGAAGAATATGAATGTTCACTATTATTATTGGATTAGCATTTCAAAATTTCCAAACACACTTTTCATATCTTTATCCCATTTCATCCTTATGACCACTCTGTGAAACAAATTCTATTATTTCCATTTTACATATGAGGAAGTATTAAAACAACAATTCAGAAACAATCTAGCTGAATGCAATGGATTATTTTCCAACTATGCTTTGCTTTCTCCTTTGGATCATGTGTGTATGCAATATGTAAACTTGAACAACTTTTCCCTGCTCTGTTCTGTATGTCTTACTTTGACTCCTACTAATATTTTCGATAAGGAGTATATAATTCGGGTTCTTATTTATCACCTATGGTAAGATTTTACCAATGTGGATTCCACAGATTTTAATTGATGACAACCATGCCTGGCCTGCCTTCAGCATTTCCACAGATCCTTGAGGAGTTGGTTTGAGTTAAGATAAGAGTGTAAATGGCTTTTCCAAAAGCACGTTAATTTGAGGAAACAAGTTATTTCCAATGAATGAACCTGGCGTTTGTGTGGAAATGTTGCTATTTATTTCCCATTTATTTCATCCATTCATGAAAGTATGCTCATCAAGGCATCTATTTTATTAATTTGAGTTTATATATGTTATATCTGAAAAAGTAAAACTACTTAGAATATTTTTTATGTATATGTTTTACTACCTCAGACTCCATGCCAGCCCATCCCTGTGGCTCAATTAATGTCAATGACATTTTGTTTTGTTTCTGTCTTCCTATACTTTCTGAATTTTAGATTATTGATGAAGCAATGGGCATGATATCATGGATCAGCTTAGGAACATTTGAGCCTCACTGCTGTGAATGTTAGATAAAATGAAGATGGAAGAAATTGTTAATTTAGGTGAATTGTCCAACTGAGAAATACTCTGAGAAGTAATTTCAAACATGCTTACTATTCTATTCATCCTAGGAGAATATGACTTTGGTTTTCTACTTACATTTCCAAAATCATGTTTATAAGGACTTGTTTCTTTTATTTCATTAATTGGCCAAGCCTTTCAGAATTTTTTTCCTCATTTCCTTAACTTTATTTGGTTGCCCTTAATTGAATTTATGTCTCTGACATTTTATAACTCATGAAAGATTATAAGAAATAACCCTTAATTTCAGCACTAAAACACTTGAACTTAAAGGCCTGAAGTACTGGAAGGGAAACCATCGGGTGACAGAAGGGGATCTGGAGGCTTTCACAGGGATATCAGAGCACTAATGCGTTATGTTTCCATTCTCTCAAATTTGTCCTAAGTAAACCCTTCATCATCTGTTGGTGCTGAATTGTCTATCAAGAAAGATGCAGATTCACTCAAGTTAGCTTCATTCTGGGACCTGTGAACAGTCAATACCTAGGTGATACTTTGATATCAACCATCATGCTTTATTCTGTGTCATTTTTTTCCCATTTCACCTTACTAACAACATTACTACTCATCATAGGCTAATACTAGAGTTGTGTATTTTATATCCTAACAATGGTTGTTAATAAGCACTAGACTGGAAGCTACTTGAACAAAGGGTCTAATTTATTCACTTTTGTAGCTTCAGTACTTAGCAAGGGGACCTAGAGCGCAGTAGGCACTAAATAAATGAAAAATATGCATTGTTCTAAGGGTAAAATATATTTTTTGTCGATCTTGTCTTGTGTGACTCTCATAAGGATAAAAATGCTACAGTGTGTCAGACCTCTGGTCATCTAATACACAACTCTATCTCTGACAGGTGATCTAATGGTCATTTAATTTTTTTATCTTTAGTTATGGGTACATAATAGGTGTACATATTTATGGGTACATGTGGTTTTTTTTTTTTTTTTGACAGAGTCTTGCTCTGTAGCCAGGCTGGAGTGCAGTGGTGCAATCTTGGCTCACTGCAACCTCTGCCTCCTGGGTTCAAATGATTCTCCTGCCTCAGCCTCCCAAGTAACTGGGACTACAGGTGCACACCACCACACCCAGCTAACTTTCGTATTTTTAGTTTAGACGAGGTTTCACCACGTTGGCCAGGATGGTCTCAATCTCTTGACCTCGTGATCCGCCTGCCTCGGCCTCCCAAAGTGCTGGGGTTACAACATGTGATGTTTTGATACAGGCATACAATGTGTAATCAGGGTAATTAGGGTATCCATCACCTCAAGCATTTATCATTTCTTTGTTAGGAACATTCTGATTCCAATATTTTAGTTATTTTAAAATATATGATGTTAACATTGACTACAGTCACCCTGTTGTGCTATCAAATACTAGATCTTATTCATTCTATCTAACTATATTTTTGCACCTATTAACCTTCCCCACCTTTTCCCCCACTTCCCTTTTCAGCCCCTGGTAACCATCCTTCTACTCTCTATCTCCATAAGTACAATTGTTTTGATTTTTAGTTCCACAAATCAGTAAGAAGATGACGTTTGTCTTTCTGTGCCTGACTTATTTCACTTGACGTAATATCTTCCAATTCCATTCATGTTGTTGCAAATGACAAGATTTCATTCTTTTAATGGCTGAATAATATTATATTATGTATATGTACTACGTTTTCTTTATTCATCTGTTGATGGACATTTAGGTTGCTTCCATGTCTTGGCTATTGTAAATAGTGCTATGATATATTTCCTTTCTTTTGTATATATACATAGTAGTGGGATTGCTAGAGCATATGGTAGTTCTATCTTTAGTTTTTTTTAGGGTACCTCCATACTGCTCTTCATGGGGACTGTACTAAATTACATTCCCACCAACAGTATATAAGTGTTCCCATTTCTCCACATCCTTGCCAGCATTCGTTATTGCCTGTCTTTTGGGTAAAAGCCACTGTAACTGGGGTGAGATGATATCTCATTGTAGTTTTGATTTGCATTTCTCTGATGGTTAATGATATTGAGCATTTTGTCACATACCTGTTGGCCATTCATGTGTCTTCTTTTGAGAAATGTCTATTCTTTTGCCCATTTTAAAATCAGATTATTTAATTTTTTTTCCTATTGAGTTGTTTGAGCTTCTTATATATTCTGGTATTAATCACTTGTCAGATGGGTAGTTTGCAAATATTTTCTCCCATCTTTACTTTCTAATAAGCATTTCTTAGAGGACTTTGACAGTCCTACTTAAGTATCAACCTCAGTGATTAGGGTATCCCTCAGCAGTTACATTTGGCTATACATTGAACTGGAGGAAAAAACAGTATCAACAGCTAAATTTGAATAATCAATTTCCAAGAATGTGTTTTTCACATGTGGCCTGAATGGAACAGTTGAATTATAAAATGTGAAAATAAAAATTGTTTATCAAGAAGCCAAATGGAAAGAAATTTTCTAGGTAGTGAAAAAGTATTGTAATCTTTAATAGAATATAAATTGCAAATAAATTATTTATAGTTATAGCCTTGATGATAATGATATTTCTGTTCAAGCAATATTTATTAAGCACCTTCTCTTTGCCAAACTCTGTACTAGAGATTGGGAATATACGAAAGATGAATAATACACATTCCCCAATCTCAAGGAATTTACCGTCTACTGGGAGAGATTGATGCCCTGTTAGTTAAGATCGCCTGTTATAGGTAACAGAAATCAACTTGAGCTAGCTTAAACTGAAAACAACTGTATTAAAAGTAAATAAGAATACAAGGTGACTGTAGTCAGTAATAGTCTAATTGTACATTTTAATATAACTAAAAGAGTAAAATATCATCAGTTGTAATATAAAGGATAAATGCTTGAGAGGATGGATACCTCATTTTATATGATGTGATTAATATGCATTGCAGGCCTGTACCAAAACATCTCATGTACCCCATAAATATATATACCTACTAGGTACCCACAAGAAATAAAAATTTAAAAAACAAAGTACGTGAGAATGCTCCATTGGACTCAGGGCAAGAGTGTGGCTATACCACAAGAAGGGACTTGTTGCAGTCCCTTAACAATTCTCAGAAGAATTGTTAAGACCTTGCTTTTTGTTTTGAAACCCATTTCCTTCAACGCTGTCACTGCAGGTTGAGTTTCTCTAAGTTTCCATCTACAAGACAGGTATAAAAACCCCATACCCCATAAAACCCTAGTTCGTATTTCTTCTATTCAGGAAAGAAGCTAAGATTAACCAGATGTTTTTTTAGTGCCATTTCTAAATTCCAAGGAGACAGAATAATTTTCTCAACTTGAGTCAGCTGTCTACCACTGGTCTCATCAGCTACAGTGAGGGGTAAGGTCAGTAATACAAATGTTGCTTTCTGGAAGCCTACCCAATTGATTCTCGAAGCAATTCCCAACACAGGGCTGTCAGTGTCAAATGGATATGTATACCCAATGAGGTCTACTAGAGAGGATTGAAAACTAATTTTAATACACTTTAGTTAATACCATGATAAAGATACGGTAGCTTGCTCTGAGAGCACAAGAGATGTGAAACCATTTAGTAACATAAAAGTGGTAATATTAATACAATCTAAATAAACAATGTTTTCTGTATAGTAAGTGGTTAAGAATAACCACGATATAAGACAGACCTAGGTGTTTGCACTAGTTCTGCCATTTACCTGCTGTATGTCCTTGGACAGGTAACTAAAGATCTCCAAGTCTTAGTTTCTTTATCTGTCAAATGATGACTGCAAAGTCTTGGGAGTTTTTGTGGTGAGGATTAAATGAGAAAATGGATATATAGCACTTTACAGTGTGTCTGTTACAATGAAATTCTCTATAAATGTCAGTTGTGGTTGTTGTTTATCACTATTAATTTATTATGCATGTATTATGGGATAGATGCTATCAGGTAAGGTACCTGTTATCAAGTATTAGACAAAGAGGCAACATAGCTTCTGAAACACCTAATATCCCAGGGAACTCTTTAGCCTAGCAGAACCTAGCCTACTTTCTGATCATTTTAAAGTAGGTAAAAATCCTTGCACTTGTCTTATTTTAAATAATACAACATTTTATTAATAGGCAACAACCTTGTTCTGCTAAACTTAGAAGACTGTGAGAGGAAATTCACTGAGGCACTTCAGACCTGGCTGCGGGTTAACTTGTGCTATTGTATTTCCCGTTGTCATTGTAGTAGCCCTTTAAGGGAGAGGTGGGATTTTAATTAGTACTCAGAAGGCCTGTTGATTTCCTTGACTGTTGGGCGGCTGAGCTCCCTATGTTCTGTTCAGGAACTTTACAGGTAAGGGAATATCTGATACAATCTCATAACAGCCAAGAAATCCATTAGTACTGCTCCCTGTTGCTTCTGTACTGCATACCACAGAACCTAAGTAGTGCGGTATGTGCTACCAATAAACATACCATCATAGCCATGCATATGCTGTTCTCAGACCCTAAATTCATTCAAGGAAACAGCTGGAGTTGTGAAAAAAAATGGCTAGCCTAACGCCTGGGTTTCTTGAATGACATGTAATATTTATACCCAAATGAGGAGTTATTTCTTCTGATATTTGACCATGTACATTTGATGGAGGGAATTTGTTTGTTTGTTTTCCATTTCTTTCCTTTGCTTTTTTTTTGTTTTCCCTTGGTAGTGTAAGTTATATAGGACCCTTACATAGCAGTGATAACAGTTCCTCAGAAACCATCTGATTGTTAAAGGAAGTGTATGAAACAATGCAATGACTTGGTAATAGCTTCAGCAGGAGCCCTGCCATATAACTGACATCCTAATGGCTCTGTTGGACCCATTAGGCGTGTGTGAGACAGTGCAGTTGACTCTGTAACAGCTCCTTTGGAGATGTTACACTATCAGAGGAAGTGTGGAAGTTATTGGGATTACTTTATGTGTGGGTGAGACACTTCTGTGGTGACTGTGATATTCAAAATTAAAAACCACTTTGATGATACTGAATTTCAAGCCATTATCAAGGTAGATATAACAAGCTCATATTTTCTTTTTCAGTAGGTAATTTTAGCTACTATTATCTTTATGTTAAAGTAATATTGGCCAGTGGTTTAAAAATTAATAGTAAAAACAGGTTTAAAGTGAATAAAGTGTAACATCCCCCTCCCTCTCCATCCTTCAGGTTTCACTCTTGAGACACAGTCAGTGTTAATAATGTACTATATATAATTCTCCAAATTTTCCACGCATGTACAAATGGGATCACATACTACAAAAAGTCCCATAATTTTTTCCAGTTCATATTGTCTTGGATATTTCCCCATATTTGTAGTACAAATCCGCCTTGCCATTTTTAATGACTGCATAGGATTCTGTTTATATATGTGTTATTTTTTTTAGCCAGTCCCTTGTTGATAGACATCTAGATTTCCAGTGTTTTGATATTAAAAACAGTGCTGCACTTAATATCCTTGTACACATCTTTTACACACCTCTTGTATAATTTATTAGAAGTAGAAATGATGGGTCGAAAATATATGCATTTAATGTTTGTTTAGATATTACCGAATTTCCCCCTTAAAAAAGACCTACCAATTTATTTACCTACTAAAGCTATATAGAAGTGCCTGTTTTCCCATATACTTATCAACACCGGCAATGATGAGAAAGATTTCTAATACCCAATCTGCAAGATGAAATACAGTATTTCTTCTTGCTATTATTTTGTTCTGTTTATGGGTGAGCTTGGTCATCTTTTTAATGTTAATGGCCCATTTCCATCTCTTCTCTCAATTTCCTGTTGACATACTTTGCCCACTTTCCCATACGAATTTTTATATTTTCTTATTAGTTCTCTAGAGTACTTCCTATATTAAGGGTAAAAAAAAAAAAAACCTTCACTACATATTATGCATTTTTCCTAGTGTGATATTTGTCTTTTTAAATAGGTGCATTGTGTGTGTGTATTGTGTGTGTGTGTATATGATAAGATTTACATTTTTAAGTGGTAAAAGTCAACTATTTGTACTTTATAGCTGGTGGATCTCTCTCTCTCTTTCTCTCTCTCCATATATATATATATATATATATATGTATATGTTTTTGCTAGCAGTACTATAATTTCCACAATTTGAAAAATAAATTGCTTAAAAATTTATTTTAATTTAAAAACAGAATATAAATATCTACACATAAATAATAAATGTGAATGTATGGTATGCATATGTGTAATATATAATACATACATATGGATATATTTACATGAAAGCAAACTTGAATGTAGAAGTTAAATACAGTACAAATAACATAGCTATTAAAATTAATTCGTATTTTAGAAGTTAGTCTTTGGAGTTGATCTTGATATATTATTTACTCTCTTACTTCTTTAGTACATTACTGTGAAAGAAGCCAAAATGAGTTAAAGTGCTCTTATCAACAGAGTTTTTAAAAAGAGCTTAGAAAATGAAGGAAAAAAGTATGGCTGAGCCTATATTCACCAGAAATAAAATGACAACATTGTCATCTGAGTTTGAAAATGATGTTTCAATTGCTGTGGTTAGGAGATATGCTTTTGGTTGTTCTTTAATGGTTTGGGAATGGGCTCATGTTAAGTCATTCGTGTTACCTTGCACTGTCCATCTTTTCACTTTTGATAGATATTCATGAGATTGCTGGTCAGAGTTAATTTTTTGGGTAGGTATTTAAAGTGGAATGCAGAATAGCTCACAATTTGAATGCATGCAGTTGAATTTTTTTTCATATATCCTAGTTGATCATTTTTTGAAATAATTGAAATAATATCTTTAGAGAAAAGGGGAATCATCTTGGCTACTTCAGAGGCAAGTTGACTATCTTTTCAGTAGTTTTTTTGTTATAAAAGTAATATTTTTAAATAAATAGATTATTAAAGAAAATTGGGAAATTACTGAAAAACAGGAAAAAATCCTTAAGGTTCTCTCCAAAATAAAATATTAGTCATATTCTCTCATGAATTAGCATCTTACCTTTTTCTTTCCGTGCATCATGTGTCCTTATCAGGATCCATACAACCTGATATTTCACTTAAATTAAAATGTGAGCAATTTCCAACATTACTAAGTCTTAATTAAATGTTATTTTAAATATATTAATTAGGTAGATGTATTATAATTAACTATACACTGTTTTTGGATATTAACATTTCCAGTATTTCACTAGAACAAAAATACTAAAATAGACATCTTTGTAATCAAAGATAGGTCTCTTTCTGATTTATTCATTATTAGTAGAGTTCTACAAATAAAATTACTGGGTTCTAAAATATTTTCATTAAGGTTCAAGATATATATTATCAAATTATATCAAGATTCATACTCCCCCGTTAGTAAAGCATGATAGTGGCCATTTTAGTGTACCCTCACTGGTACTAGATAACTTACTTTAAAATATTTTTCACCAATTTGAAATGTGAAAAATATAACTACAGTCATGTGCTGTATAAGAGCGTTTTGGTCAATGACAGAACATATATATGATAATGGTCCCATAATATAATAATACCATATTTTTACTGTACCTTTTCTACATTTAGATATGTTTAGATGCATAAATACTTAGCATTGTGTTATAATTGCCTACAATATTCGGTGACGTATTAATAACATGCTTACAGGTTTGTAGCCTAGCAACAATAGGCTACACCTACGGCCTAGGTGTGTAGTAGGCTATACCATCCAGGTTTGTGTAAGTACAATCTGTGATGTTTGCACAATGACAAAATCCCCTAACGACACATTTCTCAAATTGTATCCCTGTCGTTAAGAAATGCACGACTGTATGTTGTTTAAAATTACATGTCATTAGAGAGAGAAAGGAAGCTAGCTGACTAGAGGCATCTGGTACTTACCTCCTCCACAAAGAAGAACCAAAATAGCTAGTAATCACACTTCAAATACATCATCTATGGGAGAATGCTAGAATTCAACAAAGAAGTGACAGGAAATACCTAAGGCAAGGAAAAAGAGGGAAGCAAGGCAGCCTGCTCAGCTGGAATGGGCTGGGGCCCTGGAAAAGATCCCCAATATGACGAAAGGATAAGTGAGAGACCCCAGCAGTCTCACTGTGAACTCCTGCAGTCCTAGCTATGGAGAACCCTTGATCCATGTGGGCCCTGAGACTAACATAGGGAATATACCTGGAGATTATGTGACGGCATTGCTCCAGAGAGAGATGTCACATTGGGTCTCACCCCCAACCCACCCCCAAATCCTAAACAGCTACAGCATGACACCATTTTGAGAGCTCAGTCTTCAACAGACAGCATCCTGCCCTGGGGTTCAACATCCTCTGCCTCTACACATCCCTGGAGTACAATGAACATCCTCTGCCTACAGCCACCACCGCAGCTGGCTGCTGCTACCAGGGTCAAAGTATGAGCCATTGGAAGCAACCCCACTGCCCGCAGCAGTGGAGCCTCTTGCATTTGCAAGCACCCTAATGACAGGCTACCCTGCTGTAGCTACTACCCAGGGCAAAAGTGCACACTCCCTACCTGCCTGACAATTGCTGCTGCCACTGAAAACAACCTGTGGCTCCCTGATATCAGGGACACAGTGCAGCCACTGATACCCCTACCCAAGCATTCCACCAGAGGTCTGGGATCACCCAACCCCTGCCTACCACAGTCAGCACCTGCATGCGCCACAAGAGGAGGCCCTTAATACAGATCTTCCTGGCCCAGCGCCACCACTACCAGTGTCCAAGCTCATTGTCCAGGAGAATGAGGATTGCCTGCTCAGTCCACCAGTGTTGGCAACTGAGCACTCCCCCCGGAAGCCTCAAGTTGGGCCAACACAACCAGTTGATACCACCAAAGCTTGTACCCATCAGCATGCACCACCTACAGACCTGGAAATTGGCCTGCCCAACCTGCCACAACCACTGCCAACACAAGCACAGATCACTTGGAAAATAGAAGGTTGTCTTGTCACTGCTACTGCCACTGTCCATGCCACACCTGCTGGCCAGCAGCCCAAGGGCCCACCCACTCACTTGGTCCACTGCTGCCACTGCCAGCACTTGAGCAAGCTTTCTGGAGACCCAATGATCAACCTACCTGGACCCACTAAGACTGGTGCCAGCATGCACTGCCTTGAATGGGCCCAAGAACAGGCACACTTGACCTGCCACTGCCACCACTGCAGCTCAAGGAGAGGCCCACCTGGCATCCCCATCTGCAGCAAAACTTTGCTTTAGCCTTCACTAAAAACTGCACACTAAGCCACTGAGGACATCATAGACACTACTGATGTTGTTTACAGCTAAAGGAGTCACACAGAGATGACACTACGGCACAGCACCCAGAAGCAAAGCAAAAATTTTCTACCCAACCAACATATAGGTATGTGTTCAGGAAAAAGTCCTCCCCTACCAAAGCAAATACAAAAAAAATTAGAAGGAGCAACTGTTATACCTGATGCACAAATATCAATGTTAAGGACAAAAGAAACATTAAAAAGCAAGAAAATATGATACTTCAAAAGAACACAATAATTATCTATCAACAGATTCTAATGAAAAAATAATTTATGAAATCCTGGGAAAATAATGATATTAAATTCAGTGAGACAAAAAATAAAATTAAATTAAAAACCCAGGAATACAGCTAAACAAGGAGGTGAAAGAGCTCTACAATGAGAATTAGAAAACACTGCTGAAAGAAATCAGAGATGACACAAACAAATGGAAAAATGTTCCATGCTCATGGATAGGAAGAATCAATGTAGTTAAAATGGCCATACTGCCCAAAGCAATTTTACAGATTCAATGCTGTTCCTATCAAACTACCAATGACATGTTTCACAGAATTAGGAAAAAAACTATGCCAAAATTTATATGGAACCAAAAAAGAGCCAGAGTAGCCAAAGCAATCCTAATGAAGCTGGAGGCATCACATTACTCATATCAGAGAAAATAGATTTATGTCAAAAATACTAAAAATAGACAAAAAGTCATCATATCATGATAAAGCAATCACTTTAGCAAGAATTGTGTAACAATTCTAAACATATATGCCGCCAATACCAAAGCACTCAGATGTATAAAGCAAATATTATTAGACCTAAGAAGAGAGATAGACTACATAGATTAATAGTTGATAGACTACATACATTAATAGTTGACTCAGACACCCCACTCTCAGCATTAGACAGATCATCTAGAGAGAAAATTAACAAAGAAACATGGGACTTAAACTTCCCTTTATACCAAATAGGCCTAACAGACATCTACAGAACATTTCATCCAACAGCTACAGAATACACATTCTTCTTATCAGCACATGTAACATTCTCCAGGATAGACCACATGTTAGAAGACAAAACACGACTCAACAAGTTTTTTAAAATCAAAATCATATCAAGTGTCTTCTTATACCGCAATGGAATTAAACTAGAAATCAGTAACAAAAGGAACTTTGGAAATTGTAAAAATATATGGAAATTAAATATCCTCCTTAATGACCATTGAGTCAAACAAGAAATTAAGGAGGAAATTTTAAAAATCTCTTCACACAAATGAAAATTAAAACACAATATAGCAAAACCTAAGGGGTTGCTGGGATTGGTGGTTCACACCTGTAATCCCAGCACTTTGGGAGGCCGAGGTGGGCGGGTCACCTGAGGTCCGGAGATTGAGGCCAGCCTGGCCGGCATGGTGAAACCCTGTCTCTGCTAAAAATACAAAAATTAGCCGGGCATGGTGGCAGGTGCCTGTAATCCCAGCTACACGAGAGACTGAGGCAGGATAATTGCTTGAACCTGGGAGGCAGAGGTTGCAGTGAGCTAAGATTGAGCCATTGCACTCCAGCCTAAGTGACAGAACAAAACTCTGTCTAAAAAAAAAAAAAAAAAAAAAAACAAAACTATGGGACACAACAAAAGCAGTGTTAAGAAGGAAGTTTATGGAAAAAAAATGCGCACATCAAAACATCAAAAAAGTAGAAAGATGTCAAACAACCTAATCAGGCACCCCAAAGAATTAGAAAAGCAAGAACATACTAAACCCCAAATTAGTAGAAAGAACACAATAATAAAGATCAGAACAGAGCTAAATGAAATATGGGCTATAAAAAGTAATACAAAGGAACAACAAATGAAAAGTAGGTTCAGCAGATAAACAAAATCAATAAACCATTAACCAAAAAGAAAGAGAGTAGACCCAAATAAATAAAACCAGAAATGAAAAAAGAGACGTAACAACAACTGATATCATAGAAATGCAAAAGGTCATCAGAGACTGTCATGAACAACTATACACTAACAAACTGGATAACGTTGAGGAAATGGATAAATTCCTGGCCACATACAACCTACCAAGATTGAATCAGGAAAATATAGAAAATCTGAACAGATCAAAAACGAGTAATGAGATTGAATCAGTAATAAAATGTTTCCCAACAGAGAAAAGTTCAGGACAGAATGGTTTCACTGACAATGACAATTTTTACCGAACCTTCTAAGAACTAACACCAATTCTCCTCAAACTATTTCAAAAAGATGAAGAGGGTGGAATTCTCCCTAACTCATTCTACAAGGCCAGCATTACCCTGATACTAAGACCACAAAAGTCACAATTTTAAAAAAAAGCTATAGGCCAATATCCCTGATGAAAATACATGCAAAAATCATCAAGAAAACATCAACAAAACAAGTCTAATACCACATCAAAACATAATATACCACGATTCAATATTTATCCCAGAGGTGCAAAGATGGTTCAATATATGCAAATCAATAAACATAATACATCACATCAACAGAATGAAGGACAAAAACCATATGGACATCTCAATAGACGTAGAAAAAGCATTTGATAAAATTCAACATTCCCCTCATGATAAAAAATTAAAAACCTCTCAAAAAACAAGGCATAGAAGGAACACACCTCAACATAATAAAGGTTATATATATGACAGACCCACAGCTGACATCATACTGAATAGGGAAAAGCTGAAAGCCTTTTCTTTAAGAACTGGAAGAAGACAAAGATACCCAGTTTCACCACTCCTGTTTATCATAGTACTGGAAGTCCTAGCCAGATCAGGTAAGAGAAAGAAATAAAAGGCATCTAATTTGAAAAAGAAGTAGTCAAATGTTCTGTCTTTGCAGATGATGTTATCTTATACTTAGAAAATCCTTAAGACGTCAACAAAAACTCTTAGATTTGATAAATTCAGTAAAGTTGCAGGATACAAAATCAGTTTGCAAAAATTAGTAGCATTGTTATACATCAGTAATGAACTAGCTGAGGAAAAATCAAGAAAACAATTTCATTTGCAATAGCTCCAAAAAAATAAGTACCTCAAAATAAATTGAACGAAGGCACTGAAAGACCACTACCAAGAAAACTACCAAATCACTGATGAAAGAAATTGAAGAGGACACAAACAGGTGGAAAGACATCTGATGCTTATGAATAGGAAGAATTAATATAGTGCCCAACACAATCTACAGATTCAATGCAATCCCTATGAAAACGCCACTGTCATTTTTCACAGAAATAGAAAAAAATCCTAAAATTCTTAAGTAACCAAAAAAAGCCTGAGTAGCCAAAGCAAGTTTGAGCAAAAAGAACAAAGCTGGAAGCATCACACTTCCTGACTTCAAAATTTATTACAAGACCATAGTAACCAAAACAGCATGGTATTGGTATAAAAACGGACACACAGACCAATTGAAAAGAATAGAGAACCCAGACATAAATCCACATATCATCAGGTAAATACAAATCAAAATGAAATATAATCTTATCCCAGTTATCACAGCTGTTATTAAAAACACAAAAAATAGCAGATGCTGACAAGGTCGAGGAGAAAAGGGAACTCTTACACACTGTTGGTGGGAATGTTAATTAATATAACCACTATTGAAAGCAATATGGAGATTTCTCAACAAACTAAAAGTAGAACTACTATAGGATCCAGCATTCCCACTACTGGGCATTTATCCAAAGGAAAAGAAATCAGTATATCAAAGGGACACCTGCATTCCCATGATTATTGCAGCACTATTCACAATAGCCAAGATGTGGAATCAACCTAAGTGTCCATCAGTGGATGAGTGGATAAAGAAAATGTGGTACATATATATGATGGAATATTATTCAGCCATAAAAAGAATAAAATCCTGTCATCTGCAGCAACATGGAACTGGACATCATTATGCTAAGTGAAATAAGCCAGACACAGAATAAAAAATGATATATGTTCTCACCCATATGTGGAGGTTTAAAAGTTGATCTCATGGAGATAGAGTTTAGAATGATAGATACCAGAGGATGGGAAGGAGATATGGGGAAAGATCAAGAAAGGTTTATTAATGCTTACAAACATACTGTTAGATAGAAGGAAAAATTTCTAATGTTCAATAGCAGAGTAGGATGATTACAGTTAACAGCAATGTATTGTATATTTCAAAATACCTGGAAGAGAGGACATGAAATGTTCCCAACACATAGAAATGATAAATACTCAACATGATGGATACCCCCAAATACACTGATTTGATCATTGCACATTCTATGCATGTAACAAGATATCACATGTATGCCATAAATATGAAAATTTTATTTCTCAATAAAAACATTTAAAAAATAAATGTCATCCAGAAGAAAATTCAGAAGCTATAAAAATATTAATCAAGCCCGGCAGCCTTGGGGAACACTTTAAGAGGACAGAAAGGCTTAGATTGTTTAGTTGTTTCTGGTCTTCCATGAGCCAGCCTTCACTCTGCAGCTCATCCTTGGCCATGAGGGATGACAACTTGTAGGGTTAGGCACCTAGGACACTAGCCCCTTCTAAATCAATTGTATTTGTCTGTGTGTCTGTTTTTGTTGCTATAAAGATACCTGAGGCTGGGTAATTTACAAAGAAAAGAGGTTTATTTGACATATGGTTCTTCAGGCTGTACATGCATGGCATCTGCATCTGCTTGGCTTCTCGTGAGGCCTCAGGAAGCTTTTAGTCATGGCAAAGTGGAAGGAGAGCTAGAGTGTCACATGCCAGAAGAGAGTAAGAGAGGGATGCCTGGATCATTAAAATAACTAGATCTCCTGTGAACTCATGACCACCGGGAGGGCACCAAGCCATTCATGAGAGATCCACTCTCATAACCCAAATACCTCCCTATAGGCACCACCTCCAACACTGGGGATCACATTTTAACATGAGATTTGGAGGGGACAAATATCCAAAACTGTACTATCAGTTCTCCAGTTTGACTCTGGATCCCCACCCTCAGACCTCTGGATGAGATTGTTCCTCCTCTATAGTCCTGTGGTTCTCTGAACTAGCCTCCTCATAGCTGCATCACACTGGGCTTTAATTGTAAGTATCCCCCAACTAGATTCAAATAAAACAAGCTGATCACAGATGTATGTAAAGAAATTTTGGCCCAAGGTAAAAACTCACTAAATGTGTGAAGCATGAACATACAGTTGGCCCTTGAACAACAAAGTTTTGAACTGCACAGGGGTCCACTTATACATACATTTTCTTCTGCCTTGGCCACCCCTGAGACAGCAAGATCAGTTCCTCCTCTTTCTCCTCAGCATACTCAACATGAAGATGAAGATGAAGACCTTTATGATGATTCACTTCCACTTAATGAATAGTAAATATATTTTATCTTCCTTATGATTTTCTTGATAACATTTTCTTTTTTCTAGCTTACTTTATTGTAAGAATTAAGTATATAATACATGTAACATACGAAATATGTGTTAATCAATTGTTTGTTATTGGCAAGTCTTCCACTCAACAGCAGACCACTAGTAGTTATGTTTTTGGGGAGTCAAAAATTATGCGTGGATTTCTGACTGTGTGGTAGTCGGCATCTCCTAACCCCTGCACTGCTCAAGCGTCAGCTGTACTAATAAACCTATAAATAAATCAGTTCCAAGAAGTTCCATGAATGGGTTTCAGAGAGTCTGTGAATGCCTCAAATTGCATGTAATATTGAATGCATGCTGATAGACATGCAGTCCTCTGGCAAGGATCCATGTCCTTCATTAGATTATAAAGTAGTCCATGACTACCTCCAAATACCCCCAAATTATCTTAAATTCCTTGAATGAGTATGTGGGCCAAGCTTTGAGGTACCAGTGACTTTCAGAAGTCACAACTTATATTCTAGAGAGAGTTTATTTTGTTTTGGAAAAATAAGCACTGTTAGGAACCAATAGAAAATGATTAACCTCTTTCAAGTCAGGGATTGAAAGTTAAAAGAGCAGAATATCCTTACTTACCAACTGCAGCCAAAAAATTACAAATGAAAATCAACCGCCACTCCAATTTATACTTTGTCTCTATGAATGGGTAACATGGTCACCTCTGTGGAGGAAAATGGAAATCTGAAGATCTGCAGTGCATTAATTGAGCAAATATTCTTTCTCTGAATGCTATATTGTATAATTTGGATTTTTTTTTACTCTGTATGATCACCTGTTTCAAAATAAATAATTATAATTTTTTAACTGGATGTCCTTTATTGGTTCTGGAATTTAACAATTTTTATAATGACTTTAAATTTTTGTTTGAACTGGAATGATTTTTGAAGGAAACTATGATAAAATCTCAGAACTAACTAATACATTCGAGAACCAATTCTTATAGGCATAAGCAATAAAATAGCACAATCAGGAAAAGAAGAGAAAATAAGACGTGAGTATGTCGAAATAACTAAAGAGACAGAGGATATTGAACGATTCATAAGAGACTAATTTGTGCACCTCTTTTAAGGTACCCTTGAAAACCATGTTGGAATGGATAATCTCATAGAAAAAATACAAATGACTAAAGCTGGTCTCAGAAGGGAGAGAAAATTTTCTCAGTAGAGGAAGAAATCTGATTTGTAAAATAGAAATAAAACTTCCAAAGAACTACTTAAACCAAAAGAAGTAGCATAATTAGGCAGTGTCACAGGCAAAATTTGCTACATCTTTAAGGAACACATTATTTCAATGCTACTTAAATGTTTTAACAGCATAATTAAATGAAAGCTTCCAAATCTTTTAAAGATTTTTTTGGAAGCAAAAAAAATTGATATCTAAAAGTGATAAAGAAAGTACGAAATAAATCTTCAAATCAATTTTACTTCTGAATACCGAAGCAAAATTCTTAAATAAAATACTAGCCCACAAGGTCCAGCAATATAACAGAATAATAATACACTACAAGTAAGTGCAGTTCATACTAAGAATGCAAGGATTATTCAATATTAAAAACTCTGTTACTCTAACATACCATATGAGTACATCAATATAGATAAACCAAATTTAAAAACGGCAGAGATTTTCAAAAGGGTTTTGATAAAAACCAACATTTTATTTAACAAACATGTAGTGTTTATTCTGTGCCAAACATTGCTCTAAGTATTTTACAAATATTGAGTTTAATACTCATAACCACTCCGTAACTGAGGTACAAATGATATTCCCATTTACAATGAGAAAACTGAGGCACAGGCACAATAAGGATAAGTAAAATGATTTGGCTAGTAAGTGGTAAAGTCAGTATTTACACCAGGCAGTTCAATCCTTGCATTTACCCATGATATTATACTGTCTGTCATGCATCAATTTTTGATAGACATACATACAAATGTATATATATATATAATTTCTTAGAATGAGATCATGTAAAATCACAAAATCCAGTTTTATTTGAAGTGAGGAAGCACTAGAAGGGTTTTTTTTTTGAGACAGTCTCACTCAGTTTCCCAGGTTGGAGTACGGTCATGAGATCATGGCTCACTGCAGCTTTGACCTCCTAAGCTCAAGTGATCCTCCCACTTTAGGCTCCGGAGTAGCTGAGGCTAAAGGTGTATGCCACCATGCCATGGCTGTTTAAAAAAAAAAAAATTGTAGAGAATGGATGTCCCCTTTGTTGACTAGGCTAGTG
Organism: Pongo pygmaeus; assembly: GCF_028885625.2. NCBI lineage: Eukaryota > Metazoa > Chordata > Mammalia > Primates > Hominidae > Pongo > Pongo pygmaeus. The sequence continues at coordinate 129,162,876 of NC_072396.2, read as the reverse complement.
AACTCCTGAGCTCAAGCCATTCTCCCACCTTGGCCTCCCAAAGTGCTGGGATTACAGGTGTGAGCCACTACACCTGGCTCTAGAAGGATTTCTATTAGAGACAAGAACAAAACAAGGATATCCACTCTAATTAACTACTTGAAACTTATGAAGGTAGCAACTGTCAACATTAGAAAAGAGAAGAGGAATAAAATTAGAAAAATGAGGTATAGTTTTATTATTTTTAGGTTATATAATTGTATATCTAAAAAAAAAAATCTAAGACCAAACATGAAACTAATACAAGAAATAAGAGAATTTAGTAAGCTAGTTGGGTATAAAATTAGCACACCAAATTAATAGTTTCCTTCCATACAAACAATACTTACTTAGAAAATATAGTTGAATAAATGATTACAGTAGCAACAACAGCAATCAAAATGCCTGAGAATAAACAAGCAAAAAGTACAACACACACACACAAATTATAATGCTATTGAGGAATATAGAAAAGAACATAAATAAGTAGAAAGCCATACTTTTTTCTTAAATAAGTCTCAGAACCATAAAAATTCCCCTTAATCTATCATTTTAACTTGGCTTCAATAACAAAATATCAATTGGTCTTATAAAAAGCCTAACATACTGGCTCTAATATTCAACTGGGAAAAACAAACGTAAGAATACTTTGAAAATATATGGGGAAAAACGTAATATAATGATGATAGATTTGCCGGATATTAAAATATATTTAAGTTCATTGTAAATAAATTAGCGGGGTGCTATTATATGAATAAACAAAGTGTTAGGATGGAAGAAGACTGGAAATGGTTCCAAATACAAATAGGAGTACAGTATATGATAAAGATGACCTTTCAAATAAGTCTGGAAGGCGTAAATTGTTTATGAAAAGTGTTGAGACAATTATGTAGCCATCCAGACAACAATAAAGTTGCTTCCCTCCGTAGCTCACTCCCTACACCAGAATAAATTCTAGGTGACCCAAAATTAAATGTGAAAATAAGTACTATAAAGCAATATGGGAGAATTTCTTCCAACCTTAAAGTAGGAAAACCTTTTCTAGATATAGCCCAAAAAACTAGAAGCCATAAATAAAACTGCTGTCTATATACATATGTATATATATGTATATTAAAATATGTGTAGCATACAGAGACAAATAGTCAATTTCCTCCTATATAAAGAGTGCTTATAATCAATAAGAAAAAAATCCAAATAACATAATAGAAAAAAATTGATATATGCCATAGTAAAGGAAATGAGAATGGTTCTTGGACATATGAAAAAACAATGTTTAAACTCACTCCTAAGAGAAATGCATATTAAAACTGAACTAAATTTTATCATTTATCACCTATAATATTGGCAATAATTAAAATTTTATAACATACATTTTTGGAAAATGTGTATGAAATGTTGGTTATGGAAGTATAAATAGATACAGTTGATATGAAAAAATATTTGACAATATCTAGCAAAAACAAATTATCTTCTTTGATCCAGCAATTTCTCTTCTTGAAATTTATCCTACAGATATTGAATGAGCATGCAGTGGTATGTATGAAGATATTCACTTAGCACTGTTTGAAATATCAAAAAATCAGTGATATCAATCAAGATGTTTATCAATAGGAAGCCACTTGAATAATTTATGGTATAATAATTTGAATAATTTATGCAGTGGAATACTCTGCAGCCTTAAAGAGAGTAAGACATATAAGTAGGAAGAAAAGTTGGGTGGCTCAAGCAGAATTGCACAGGGGGTTTTAACTCCATTGACACTATTTGTATATGTATTTATTTATGATATTTTATTAAGCTCAGTAATGGGGTACATGGTGATTATAATATTGTTCTTTATACCCTTTTATGGGTGTCTGAAATTTTTTAAATAAATCTAGCACAAACAAAATGAGACAACTCTGTATTTATTCAAGTGGAACAGTCTTCAAGATGCATCATTAAACAAAAGCCACAGGGTTTGAATCGTTGTCTATAGTAGTGGATTTTCTTGTCTATGACCCAGTTGAAGAAATATATTTTACATTCTAACCCAGTTCACAATGAATCCATAAATAAAAAACAAAAACAAAAATTTCATAAGACGATATCTACCCTTACTATGAAACAACATGCTCTGACATTTTCTCTTCTATTCTATTCCATTTCATATCTATGTAATGTTAATTGTGATCCAGTAAATTCATTTTATAACTAACTAATAGGTCACAACCTGAAGTTTGAAAATGATGATGTCCAGTGTACTACACTTTGTGTGTGATTTTTAATGAAGCTATATGCTTGCATGCTTACATTATCATAGAATTTCTCTGAAAATATTCACAATAAATGAATAATTTTGATTGCATTTGTGGAGAGGAAGTAAGTGGCTGTGGGACAGGGATTGGAGGGAGATTTTTTTTCCTGCATGCTCTTTTGTCCCATTTGTACTTTGATAATGTGCTATTAAATTTTTTAATTTAACATAATTTTTCAAAATAAAAGGAAAATGATGTCATAGATTAATGAATCCAATTCACCTGCTTTCTTGGCCACTTTTTAAAATAGCCAATACTTGCTGCTTAAAGGGCTCCTTCCAATGTTTTAAATTTTAAATTTAACATAAATAGAAATTTAAAATTTCTTTAACGTAGCTTTGTATGTGTATATTCCTTCTGAAAATAAAGTAGGAAACAAATCTATTATACTGCAAATAATATTTTGCTCTTTACATTACTATTATGTCACCTGCTCATATTGATTGTCCTCATGAAATTACAGCCCCATGTATAGAGGGGATATACTTTCTCGTTTACTTGAAAGAACTATGTTTGGAGATCAAGTTTCTGTCTTACAGAGGAAGCAAGGCACGGAAATATTGTTATCTAGTGGACAAGCAGTTTTATGTTTCAAAATTGTTTGCCAAAATTAGCAGCTGTAAAACAAGAACACAGCTGCACATTTCAAACTTTTCATATTAATATATACCATGCTATTTTCCTTTGAAATCAAAAACATGTATTTTTCACTTAACAATTTCAGCAGTGTACACATCATTGTGTTTCCCTGAACAAATGACTATTATGCTAAATGGTTGATTTTAAATAGAGTTTCCTTATTCACCAGAGTTTATACTTTTGACGTTTTGTTTTCAATTGGAAATTTCTGCTTAAATAATTTTCATTTATTTTTATGTTTGTAAGTGAAAAATTAGTTTACTGGTAAAAAATTGTCCCGTATTTTCATTGTTCCTTCCAAGTTTATATTTGCTGAAATAATTCTTCTGAAGTTGGAGAGATTGTGTAGCCTGCACAAAAATACTGTGTAATTGTTTAATCCATTTTACCATGAGAAAATCTGTAGCCTTGTGAAATAATCCAAGAATTTTCCTTATACCACATGTTTTATAATCCCAGATTACTAGTGCTAAACATGGACCAAAACAAAATTAGTATAAAACTAAGGTCATATCCCATTCCATGAAGAAATTCTGAGTTCTCTACACTGTTTTCACCTGGCTTACAGGATATCATGATCTCTCAGTTTTCTTATCTCAGTGGTCACTCCTCTGTCTTATTTGCTGATTCTTTTCCTTCTAATCTTTTTTTTTTTTTTTTTTTTTTTTTGAGACAGAGTCTCGCTCTGTTGCCAGGCTGGAGTGCAGTGGCACGATCTCAGCTCACTGCAACCTCCATCTCCTGGGTTCAAGCGATTCTTCTGCCTCAGCCTCCCGAGTAGCTGGGATTACAGGCACGCACTACCACACCCAGCTAATTTTTGTATTTTTAGTAGAGATGGGGTTTCACCATGGTGGCCAGGATGGTCTCGATTTCCTGACATCGTGATTCGCCTGCCTCAGCCTCCCAAAGTGCTGGGATTACAGGCCTGACTCTCTAACCTTTTAATTTGGTGTACACCAGTGCTCAGCGTTTGTCTTCAAGTCTTCACCATTTATACCCACTCAGTGACCTCTTATAGTCGTGAGGCTTAAACCATCTAATACACTAATGACTCTCAAATTTATTTCTCAGCCAAGACTTCTCTTCTGACATCCATTTTCAATTACTTATTTGGTAATTTCATTTGGATGTTTAATAGATATCTTAAACTCAACTTGCCCAAAACTAAACTCCTGATCTTTCCCTCCTACCCAAAACTTGCAGACTTCCCATTTCAGTTGACAGAAGCTCCATCCTACCACTTGCTCAAGTCAAAAACATTGGAGTCATCCTGAAAGCTCTCTTCCTTGCAGTACCTTACATCCACTGTATTAGCAAACTCTGTTCACTGTACCTCCAGCTCCACTGCTACCACCCTTGTCCAAGCCACCATCATCTCTCATCTGGGTTAAATCATACAGCCTTGTAACAGGTCTCTATGCTTCTCAGAGTGATCTTTTTAAAATATTTTCGTATTACAGGTTAGCATCCTTTTCTTTCAGATTGGTATCATAGAAGTAGAAAGTAGAACAGTGGTTACCAAAGACCAAACAGGGGAGGAGGAAGGGGGAAAAGGGAGAAGATGGTCAGTGGGTACAAAGTTACAAGTAAATAGGAAACATAAATTCTGGTGTCCTCTTGCCCAGTAGGGGGAGCATAACTGGTTAAGAAAAATGTATTGCATATTTCAAGATAACTAGAATAGAGGATCTTGCAAGTTATCACCACAAAAAAAGATAAAGATTTGAGATTATGAACATGCCAACTATCCTGATTTGATCATCATACAAAATATGCATGTATTGAAACATCATACTACCCCATAAACATGCAATTATAAAGTCAATTATTTAAAAATAATAAAAGAGTAAACAAAATATATGAGTCAACTCTGCTAAAAATATTGCAAGTGGCTTCTCATTTCACTCAGAGTAGAATATTTAAAGTGACCTAAAATACCCTCCATGATCTAGCTCCTTGTTACCTCACCTCCTTCTACATTTTTTCTTAACTCTGCAGCATTGATACTGACATCTTTGTCAATCTCCAAAAAAAAAAAAAAAAAAAAAAAAATACTTGAGGCACACTTCTGCCTTAGGTACTTCACTGTGGCTGACTCCTCTACTTGGAATCTTCTTCCTCCAAGTATTGCATGTTTTCACTCTCACACCTCCATCAAGCTTTTGCTTAAATGTCTCCTTCTCAGTGAGGTCTACTTTGACCCATTCTACACACTACTGCAATTTGCACCATAATCCCTGAACTCTTAATACCTTTACCCTGCTCTACCTTGTCTTTATTTCCATAGCATGTATGAACCTCTATATAATTTACTTATATACTATGCTTATTGTTTATTGTCTGTTTCCATCTACATGAATTGTAAGTTCTGTGAGGACTAGGATCCTTGTGTGTTTTGTTCACTGAAGTCCTTAAAGGCTCTAGAATAGTTTCTAGGACTTAGCAGGTGTTCAACAAGTACTTTTGAAAGAATGAATGTAGAATGTAACTTTTGGTATATAATTTGTGTCTATGTCTTTACACAGAACTGAATGACTGTTTTTGATTGATATGAACTATTATTTCTTGCACAATTAGTATTTTTAATTTTTGTGGGTACATAGTAGGTGTGTATATTTAGAGGGTACATGAGATTTTTTGATACAGGCACGCAATGTGAAATAAGTCCATCATGGATAATGCGGTATCCATCCCCTCAAGCATTTATCCTTTGAGTTACAAACAATCCAATTACACTCTTAAGCTATTTTAACATGTAGAATTAAGTTATTATTGACTATAGTCACCCTGTTGTGCTATCATATAGTAGGTCTCATTCATTCTTTCTATTTTTTTGTATACATTAACCACCCCCACCTCCCCCCACAGCCCCCTACTTCCCTTCTCGGCTTCTGATAACCATTCATCTACTCTCTATGTCTGCGAGTTCAATTATTTTGATTTTTAGATCCTACAAATAAGTGAGAAGATGCAATGCTTGTCTTTCTGTGACTGGCTTATTTCACTTAACATAATGATCTCCAGTTCCATCCATGTTGTCACAAATGACTGGATCTCATTCTTTTTTATGACTGAACAGTACTCCATGGTGTATATTACCACATTTTATTTATTCATTCACCAGTTGCTAGACACTTAGGTTGCTTCAAAATTTTACCTATTGTAAACACTGCTGCAACAAACACAGGCATGCAGCTATCTCTTCTATATAATGATTTCCTTTATTTTGGGTATACCGCTACTATATACTATACAATATATACCCATCAGTGGGATTGCTGGATCATATGGTAGCTCAATTTTTAGGTTTTTGAAGAACCTCCAAACTGTTCTCCATAGTGGTTGTGCTATTTTACATTCTCACAAACAGTGTGCAAGTGTTCCCTTTCTTGCACATTCTCACCAGCATTTGTTATTGTCTGTCTTTTGGATAAAAGCCATTTTTGCTAGGGTAAAATCATCTTTTTTTTTTCCCTTGAAACAGGGTCTCGCTCTGTGGCCCAGGCTGGAGTGCAGTGGCATGATCTCGGCTCACTGCAACCTCCACCTCCCAGGTTCAAGCAATTCTTATGCCTCAGCTTCTAGAGTAGTTGGGATTACAGGTGCACATCACCATGCCTGGCTAATTTTTTGTGTTTTTTTTTTTGTATTTTTTTTTTTTGGTAGAGACGGTATTTCACCATGTTGGCCAGGCTGGTCTCGAGCTCCTGACGTCAAGTGATCCACCTGCCTCGGCCTCCCAAAGTGCTGGGATTACAGGCGTGAGCCACCGCGCCCAGCCAGGTGAGATCACATCTTACTATAGTTTTAATTTGCATTTCTCTGATGATTAATGATGCTGAGCACCTTTTCATATGCCTGCTTGCCATTTGTATGTCTGGGTTTGGGAAATGTCTATTCAAATCTTTTGCCCATGTTTTGATTGGATTATTCAGTTTTTTCTTATAGAGTTGTTTGAACTTCTTATATATTCTGGTTATTAATCCTGTGGGAGACTAGTAGTTTGCAGATATTTTCTCCCATTCTGTGGGTTGTCTCTTCACTTTGTTGATTGTATCCTTTACTGTACAGAAGCTTTTTAACTTGATGTGATCCCATTTTCCCATTTTTTCTGTGGTTGCCTGTGCTTGTGGAGTATTGCTTAAGAAATTTTTTGCCCAGATTAATATCCTGGAGAGTTTCCCCAATGTTTTCTTGTAGCAGTTTCATAGGCTGAGGTCTTAGATTTAAGTCTTTAGTTCATTTTGATTTCATTTTTGTATATGGCAAGAGATAGGGGTCTAGTTTCATTCTTCTGCATATGGATATCCAGTTTTCCCAGCACCATTTATTGAAGTGCCTGTCCTTTCCCCAGTGTATGTTACTGGCACCTTTGTCAAAAATGAGTTTACTGTAAGTGTGTGGATTTGTTTCTGGGTTCTCTATTCTGTTCCACTGTCTATCTGTCTGTTTTTATGCCAATGCCATGCTGTTTTGGTTACTATAGCTCTGTAGTATAATTTGAAGTCAGGTAATGTTATTCCTCCAGTTTTGTTCTTTTTGCTTAGATAGCTTTAGCTATTCTGGCTCTTTTATCATTCTATATAAATTTTAGGATTTTTTTTTCTGTTTCTGTGAAGAATGTCATTGGGATTTTAATAGGGATTGCATCAAATCTGTAGATTGCTTTGGATAGTATGGTCATTTTAACAATATTGCTTCCTCCTATCCATGAACATGGAATATTTTTCCATTTTTTGGTGTCCTCTTCAATTTCTTTCATCAGTGTTTTATAGTTTTTCATTATAGAGATTTTTCACTTCTTTGATTAATTCCTAGGTATTTTATTTTATGTGTGGCTATTGTAAATGGGATTATTTTGTGATTTCTATTTAGGAATGTTCACTGTTGGCATATAGAAATGCTACTGATTTTTTATGTTGATTTTGTATTCTGCACCTTTACTGAATTTGTTTATCAGTTCTGATAGTTTTCTTGTGGAGTCTTTATGTTTTTCCAAATAAGATTACATCATCTGCAAACAATGATAATTTCACTTCATCCTTTCCAATTTGGGTGTCCTTTATATCACTCTCTTATATGATTACTCTAGCTAGGACTTCCAATACTATGTTGAATAACAGTGGACATATTTGTCATGTTCCAGATCTTAAAGGAAAGGCTTTGAGTTTTTCCCCATTTAGTATGATGCCAGCTGCAGATCTGCCAAATACGACTTTTATAATGTTGGAATATCTTTCTTCTATCCCCAGTGTTCTCAGGGTTTTTATCATGAAGGGGTGTTGAATTTTATCAAATGCTTTTTCAGCATCAATTGAAATGATCACATGGCTTTTATTCTTCATTCTGTTTGTATGATGTATCACATTGATTGGTTTGTGTATGGTGAACCATCCTTGCATCTCAGGGATAAATCCCTCTGGTCATGATGAATGATCTTTATAATATACTGTTGAATTCAGTTTGCTATTATTTTGTTGAAGATTTTTGCATCAATATTCATCAGAAATATTGGCCTATAGTTTTCTTTTTTTGATATGTCTTTATCTGGTTTTGGTATCAGGGTAATATTGGACCTATAGAATGAGTTTGGAGGTATTGTCTCCTCCTGTATTTTTTGGAATAGTTTGAGTAGGATTCATATTAGTTCTTCTTTAAATGTTTGGTAGAATTCAGCAGTGAAGCCACCAGGCTTTTCTTTTCTGGGAGATTTTTTATTACAGCATCCATTTTGTTATTCATTATTGGTCTGTTTAGGTTTTGGATTTTTTCCTAGTTCAATCTTGGTAGGTTATATGTATCTAGGAATTTGTCAATTTCTTCTAGTTTTTTTGATTTATTAGCATAAAGTTGCAGATATTACACTAATGATACTTTGATTTTCTGCAGCATAAGTTGTAATGTGTCCTTTTTCATTTCTGATTTCGTTTATTTGGATCTTCTCTCTTTTTTTCTTTGTCTGTCAATCTTGTTTAACTTAAAAAAACTTTCGTTTCATTAATCTTTTGTATTGTTTTTCATTTCAATTTCATTGAAATTAAATGAAATTTATGCTCTGATCTTTATTATTTCTTTTCTTCTACTAATTTCGGGTTTGGCTTGCTCTTGCTTTTCTAGTTCCTTAAAATGCATTGTTAGATTGTTAATTTGAAGTTTCTCCTCTTTTTTGATGTAGGCATTATAGCTATAAACTTCCTTCTTAGTACTACTTTTGCTGTGTCCCATAGGTTTTGGTATGTTGTGTTTCCATCATTATTTGTTTCAAGAAATGTTTTAATTTCTTTATTAATTTCTCCATTGACCCACTGGTCATTCAGGAACATATTGTTTAATTTCCATGTATTTTTATAGTTTCCAAAATTCCTCTTGTTATTAATTTCTAGTTTTATCCCATTGTGGTAGAGAAGATGCTTGATATTATTTCAACTTTTTATTGTTTTGAAGACTTGTTTTGTGACCTAAAATATGGTCTATCCTTGAGAATGATCCGTGTGCTGAGGAAAATAATGTGTATTCTGCAGCTCTTGGATGAAATGTTCTGTAAATATCTATTACATCCATGTGGTCTATAGTGCAGATTAAGTCTGATGTTTCTTTGTTGATTTTCTGTCTGGAAGATCTGTCCAATGCTGAAAGTGGGGTGTTGAAGTCTGCAGCTATTATTGTATTGGGGCCTATCTCTCTCTTTAGTTCTAACAATATCTGTTTTATATATCTGGGTGCTCCAGTGTTGGCTGCATATATATATTCAAAATTATGTCCTCCTGCTGAGTTGACCCCTTTATCATTAAATAGTGACCTTCTTTTCTCTTCTTACAGTTTTTGTCTTGAAATCTATTTTGTCTGATATAAGTATAGCAAATCCTGCTCTTTTTTTTTGGTTTTCATTGGCATATAGTATCTTTTCCATTCCTTTATTTTCAGTCTATGTGTGCTTTACAGGTGAGGTGTTTTTATTGTAGGCAACAGATCAATATTTTTTTCACCCATTCAGCCAGTCTGTGTCTTTTGATTGGGGAGTTTAGTCCATTTACATTCAGTTATTATTGATAAGTAAGGACTTACTCCTGCCATTTTGTTATTTGTCTTTTAGTTGTTAAGTGGTCTTCTCTTTCTTCTTTCCTTTCTGTCTTCTTCTAGTGAAGATGATATTCTCTGGTGATATGAGTTACTATCTTGCTTTTCATTTTTTGTGTATTCACTGTATGTTTTTGGTTTGAGGTTACTATGAGGCTTGCAAATACTATCTTATAACCCATTATTTTAACCTGATAACAATTCAACAGTATTTGCATAAACACACAAATAAGCAAAATGAAAAATAATAAAAACTCTACATATTAATCTTGCTCCTCTGCTTTTTAACTTTTTGTTGTTTCTATTTATATCTTATTGTACTTAGCTATGTCTTGAAAAGTTGTTGTAGTTATTATTTTTATTGGTTCATTATTTAGTCTTTCTACTTAGAATAAGAGTAGTTTACACACCACAGTTACAGTGTTATGATATTTTGTGTTTTTCTGTGTACTTACTGTTACCAGTGAGATTTGTGCCTTCAGGTCACTATTGCTCATTAATGTCCTCTTCTTTCTGATTGAAGTACTCCCTTTAGCATTTCTTGTAGAACAGGTCTGGTATTGATTAAATCCCTCAGGTTTTGTTAGTCTGAGAAAGCCTTTATTTCTCCTTCGTGCTTGAAGGATATTTTTACTGAATATACTATTCTATGGTAAACTTTTTTTTCCTTTAGCACTTTAAACATGTCATGCCATTCTCTCCTGACCTGTACAATTTCCACTGAAAAGTCTGCTGCCAGACATATTGGAGTTTCATTACATGTTGTATGTTTCTTTTCTCTTTTCTCTTTTAGGATCCTTTTTTTCCCTTGACCTTTGAGAGTTGTATTATTATTAATAAATGCCTTGAAATAGTCTTCTTTGAGTTAAATCTGCTTGGTGTTCTATAATCTTCTTGTACTTCGTTATTGATATGTTTCTCTAGGTTTGGGAAGTTCTCTGTTATTATTCCTTTGAAAAAACTTTCTACCCCTGTGTCCTTCTCTACCTCCTCTTTAAGGCCAATAACTCTTAGATTTGCCCATTTAAGGTTATTTTCTAGATCCTGTAGTCATGCTTTATTGTTTTTGTTTTTGTTCTTGTTATTTTTGCCTCCTCTGACTATGTATTTTCAAGAAGACTGTCTTCAACCTCACCGGTTCTTTCTTTGCTTGATCCATTCTGCTATTTGATTCTGATACATTCTTCAGTATTTCAGTTGCATTTTTCAGCTCCAGAATTTCTGCTTGACTCTGTTGAATTATTCCAATCTCTTTGTTAAATTTATCTGATAGAATTCTGAATTCCTTCTTTTTGTTATCTTGAATTTCTTTGAGTTTCCTCAACACGGCTATTTTGGATCCTCTGTCTGAAAGGTCACAGATCTGTGTTTCTCCACGATTGGTCCCTGGTGCCTTATTTAGTTCATTTGGTGAGGCCATGTTTTCCTAGATCGTGTTGATGCTAATCAATATTCTTCGTTGTCTGGGCATTGAAGAGTTAGGTGTTTATTGTAGTCTTCACTGTCGGGGTTTATTTGTAGCCAACCTTCTTGGGAAGGCTTTCCAGACATTTGAAAAGACTTGTGTGTTGTGATATATGCTGTAGGGGGCATTCCAAGCCCAGTAATACCGTGGTTCTTGCAGACTCATAGAGGTACCACTTTGATGGTCTTGGACAAGATCTGGGAGAGTTCTCTGGATTATCAGGCAGAGATTCTTGTTCTGTTCCCTTACTTTCTCTCAAAGAAACAGAGTCTATCTCTCTGTTCTGAACCACATAAAGCTGGGAATGGAGTGACACAGGCACCTCTGTGGCCACCACCACTATGACTGTGCTGTTTCAGACCTAATGCCAGCACAACACTGGTTTTACCCAAGGCTGGCTTTAACCATTCCCTGGCTACTGCCTATGTTTGCTCAAGGCCTGGGGGCTCTACAATTGGCTGGTGTCTAAGCCAGCAAGCCCTGTGTCCTTCCCTTCAGGTCAGCAAGGTCCAGAAGTGTTGTCCAGGAGTCAGGGACTAGAGGTAAAAAAGCCTTTGAAGACTACCTGGCGTTCTATTGTATTGTAGCTGAGCTGGTACTCAGAACACAAGAGACAGTCCTTCCCACTCTTCTTTCCCCTTTCAAAAGACAGAGGAACCTCACCTGGTAGTCACTGCCACACCAGACCACAGGGAGTACTGCCAGACTACTGCTGATGTTCATTTAAGGCAGAGGGTCTTTTAAATCAGCTTTTTGTGAATACTGCCTGGCTTGGGACTCAACCTTTAGAGCAGTGGGCTCCTCTCTGGCCCAGGGCAGGTCCAGAAATGCTGTTCAATAGTCGAATCCTGGAATTGGGGACCCCAAGAGCCTGCTTGTTGTTCTAGCCCCACTTCACCATACTGGTATATAAGGTGCAAGAAAATGTCCCCTTTGCTTTTCCCTCTGCTTTACTCAAGGAGAAGTTTTGCCCCATTGCCACCACAGCTGATCATGTGCTGAGTCTCACCTGAAACCAGCAAGTCTCAGAAGCTCACCCAAGGCTTTTGTTGGGTATCATTGCTGTTTATTCAGGGTCCAAAGGCTCTTCAATTAGCAGATGATGAACGTTGGCAGGACTGGGTGCTTTCCTTGAAGGCAGCAGGTTCCCTTCTGGCCCAGGGTTTGTCTAATAATGTCATCTGGAAGCTAGGGCCTGCAACAGGGGCCTCATGACTCTGACCAGAGCCCTATCCTGCCTTGGCTGAGCTGGTATACAAGATGCAAGACAAAGGCCTCTTCATTATTGCCTCTCCTCTCCTCAAGCAGAAGGAAGGGGTCTCTTTTGGAGCTGTGATCTGTGCAGCCTGGGGTTAGGGGAGGTTTGCTGCCAACACTTCCTTGGCTGCCCCAGCTGGTGTCTCAAGTATGTTACATGCCCCTCCCAGTCCACTGTCTCTAGGCCTACTTCAGCACTAGGACTCAACTAAGAGTTGCAGTCCTTATGGCCTAGATTGTCATTCAAGTTTACTTGGAGGCACAGAATGCTGTAGCCCTCAGTGGTGAGGTTTGTACCCACTCAAGTTTGGACCTCTAAGATCAGTGATTCCCTCCCTGGCTAGGGCTGGTTTAAATGCTCCCTCTGTGGGTGGTTGTCTGCTGAGTTTGGTCCGGTTATCCTTTTTGCTCTAACAAACAGTTCAGCACTGAGTTCAGTGTCTCATGATTGCTGTGTTCTCCCTCCCCCAGCGCCCAGAGATACTCTCTACACCACACAGCTGCTGCCATGGGCAATGGGGGGAGGGGGGTATTGGTAATTCAGGACTGTTTTTTCTATCTCTTCAGTGCCTCTTTCAGCAATATGAAGTTAAAACCAGGTACTATGAGTGCTCACCTGATTTTTGGTTCTTATGAAGGTGTTTTTTCTACGTAGATAGCTGTTAACTTGGTGCCTTTTGGGGGGCAATGGGTGGAACTTTCTATTCTGCTTCCTCCACATCCTCCCCCTATTTCTTGCACAATTGATTTTTAAAGGCTTTGTTTATACGTGTAAGCCAGTTTGGTTTCTGAAAGACTTGGTCAATCAGCTCAATAAAGTCAGTAGTTTTTAAACTCTTAATAGTTGAATCAGTCAAACCTATTTTCTGGTTTCCTGGATTTGTTTCGTTTCAGTTTATGATGACTATACTGGCCCTTATGGTAATATATTCAAGCTAATTTGTGCATGGAGAGATAGTTGCAATTGATATGCCAAATCAGTACATGTAGACACAACCATATTCAATCACAATTAGTCAAATCAGTGTTGTAGAAGAACTTTATACTCAGCATAGTTCATTTTAAGACAAGGAAATAGCAAATACCAATTGATTGAGTGTCCATAAATAAATAAATAAATAAGCACATGCATGTATTGTTTTGAGTGATTCATGAAAATAAGCAAGTCGATCAAAATTGTCAAATAGGTCAATTCATATAAGACATTGCCTAAATTAATATGTCATCTGACTAAATTGCCTAGTAATTCCAGTAAAAACTATTGAAATTTTAGTTTATGAAGATATAATCATATTTTATCCAATAATGCATCAATTGATTTTTTAGAAAGCATTCCAATTAGAATGATCAATCAATCCCATCAAAGTTTTTAATAAATGTGGATCTATAGGGTAGTCACACCTAAAGTAAGACTAGAATAAGAAAGAATAAGGTGTTAAAGTGAGATTTTACTAATCCTGAATCATGTCGGAGTTTCAGGAAATATCTGTAGAGGTTGAAAAGAGTGGCAAATGAAAGTTCGGCACTTCAGCCTTAAGAGAATCATAAACTCATAAACTCATGACATTTTTACCAGTCCTCCCATACTTATTTGCAGTCAAAACAATGCCACAGCTGACATTTAGGTACCCCAGGAAGCAAAAACAAAACATAACAGAACAAAACAAAAACAACCAGAAAATAGAAAGATAAGGAAGGTAAACAGACAATGCTAGCTCCACGGATTAAGTACTTGATATATATTTTTACTCGCCCTCAATACATAAATTATTTTAACCTTTAGTTGCTTTTGTTTTATTTCTGGATGTTATAGGATACTGTTTGCTCATTTGTATAACTTGCATAGGGAGAAGTAAGGATTTGGGAAGTAATTTTATCTTGTGCCTCAGTGTAGTTTTGTCCCTAAGCTCTGTCATTTGTATATCAAACTAATACTGTCATTTTTATCAGCTTCAGCCACAAGAAGGTTTATCAAGATGTTTCTGTTTTACTTCTCGTTTCTAAGCAGCTGCCTAGAACTAGAGTCACGAGTCTGCTAAATTGGGCAGGCATTCAGAATTTTTTTTTTATCACGTTCTCCCAAGAATCATAATTTTATAAAAAGAAATTAGCCCCAGGTAAATCTCAGGAGAAAAGTGGTTTTCTCTAATAACTTGCCTCCAATGAAGCGGTTGGTCTTTACCCACAAGAACTAGAAATAAAAATTTTTTTGTACTTTATACCTTGGGTCTGGGAGACTTAAAATAAAGAAATATCTTGCTTTCCAACAACTTGGGTTTCAGTTGTTCCAGATTGAATTAGTGTAAATAAAATAGGAAGAAGGACCCCAGCAAATCAATACCGCATTGGTAGTAAACTGGAAAATACTGACAAATTATCCTTTTAGGCCTTAGCGAGGTTTAATCTAAACATCGTTTTCTCCTGACAGCATGAGAGAGAAGAGAGTAATTTATTACACCATCCTGATATGGATGAGAAAAGACTGCTGCGTGTTCTTCAGTGTTCTGGCTCTCTCCTTCTTTATGCCAGTTCAATTTTTGTTTTGCTCCAGAAAAGCATTCTCCAATAATATGGTTACAGGTCTTGTAACTTTAATGCTGTAGCACTACTCTCTTATCATGGTACATTTGAGAACATGCCAGCTGGTATAAGAATGTGGATTGTTAAGTGCTCAGTTGAGATTCAGCTGTCTCTCATTACATACATGGGGTATGTTCCTAAAGTCCTGTATGCAAATAATTTTATAGCTTTACCTAATGTGTGAGGTCACTATGTAGAGGAGTCTTTTAGAAAATCTTGTCACATTATAATGTGAATAATTACCCTGCCCTAAATTTCACGATTTTCATAACTCGAGATTTTTGCTTGTTGGGTTTATTTAAGGTGGACTCTCTCTCTTATTCAGTTAAAGCTTACTTCATTTATAGGAAAGGAGGAATTTGTGTTTACTGAAGGAAAAATATTTAGCATTATTTCTTTCCTAATTTCCTGTGGTTTTTGTTTCATCAAACAACTCTTATTCCATGTGATAGGTGTGTAATACAAATATGTGAAATATGTCTCACAAATATTAGGTCAGCAATTTGTTCATCTTTTTCTGTTAAATAAATTGGTCATGTTAAATGTCACATTTTCCAACGTGGATATGATAAAATAGCACTTTTAATTAACCCAAGAGGGATATGGACATAAGAAAACCAAACACTTGCTCCAGGCAGGATCCTTTCTCAAGGAACTGCATTATGAATATGACTTAAATTACTGGTTATATGTATCCCGTGTATTTTGCAAAACCTAAAATATTATTATATTGTCATTACACTTCAACAGTTATCATCAGGATAACAAAGAAATAAACTCAAACTTTTTTTTTTTTTTTTTTTGAGATAGGGTCTCACCCTGTCACCCAGGCTGGAGTGCAGTGGCACTATCTTGGCTCACTGCAACCTCTGCTGCCCGGGTTCAAGTGATTCTCCTACCTCAGCCTCCTGAGTAGCTGGGATTACAGGCACCTGCCACCATGCCTGGCTAATTTTTGTAGTTTTTAGTAGAGATGGGGTTTCACCATCTTGGCCAGGCTGGTCTTGAACTCCTGACCTCATGATCCACCAGCCTCGGCCTCCCAAAGTGCTGGGATTACAGGCTTGAGCCACCGCGCCTGGCCAACCTCAAACATTTTTAACATTTTGAGAATAGTGTACATATTAAATAGCAATAAATGTTTTCCTACATACTCTTCCCCATATCAAATCCAAGCCTTAAAATGTTTAATTGCTCATCTAGACTCCAAAAATATTTAAATTACCAGGTACCTCTAGCCAAAAGATAAAAACATTAAATTAGAAATGATTCACATATTTACAAAAAAGAGGAATTTTTCTAAGAAATTCGGTTAAACTTAGTTCTGCTGACTCAGAAGAGGAAGGAATTTCTTCTCGAAAACATTTTCTAAAATAGCAAAATTCATCATAAATATATGATTGGGACTATTAAATATAAATGTTGCAGTCTTAATCATCTATAGACCAAGCCATTATGACAAGATTTCCCTGTACAAATGTGCAGCATGTTTCATATGCCAGTGTGTTAAAAAAAAGAATCATCTGATGACTTAAAAATAATTAACTGAAATATTTGAATTTGCTTTGCTTCAGATATTGTATGAAATATCATTACCATTTTGTGAGACCTTTTAGGTTATTAAACATTTAAAAATTCCTTCTGTGAACAAGGCACTTTTATAGGAGAGAGACAGTGGGAAGATATGGGGAATGTGAGGATTACAGATGTGCTCACAGCTTAGCAGCTTGCTTACTTGGACTTAATGATGCTGATAAAAGTAATTCTGATGACATTATTAGCCTATCTCTATATAACTCAGCCAATTGACCAGAATAAGATCAATATTTTTCCCCAATTGTCAAGACAGCCAATCACCATGGCTTTGATTGGATCACGGCATGGTCAATCCAATTCATTAGTTAAGATTACTGAAATAAACCACACTGAGAGAAACCAAATGCCAGTTAGGTAGTGGGCAAGTGCCAAGTGGTGGAAGAGTTCTATAAGAGCAAGCTCATCAAATGATTTCTTCAAGTCATTATTCATGTCCAGAATTGATTCAGTGAGTAAAGTCATTTGAAGGGTCTGGAAGATATAAAGTCGAAAAAAATGCTTTCTAAAATTTAAAGTGAAAACATTTGTTAGCATGTATTAGAATTTGTTTCAAAACTACAGTTTTTTATTGTACAAACATTTGTCAAAGGACTAAGAATCCAGAAATAAATAATTAGACATTTTCCTTGACCTTGAGAAGTTCATAATCAGTGGGCAGAGTAAGGGAGTAGACATATAAATAGATAATTATAGTGCAATGTAGTAAGCCTTGTAATAGATGTATGTAAAATGCATGCATTAGAAGCACAAAGAAAATAAGCTGGAGAAATCCAGGAGGATTTCACAGAGAATGTGATATTTGAATTTTATCTTGAAGTATGGATATGAATATTTTGTCTTTTTCTTTATTTCCTTCTATATTTGTGCATGTGTATACACACATGCACATGCATTAGTATGTATATCAGTTACTACCCTTTCATTTGTGAGTGACTAGGAAAAGGTAAATATTTGATTGCTTCTGGTTTTGGGTTTTTTTTAAACAGCTTTATTGAGATAAATTTCACACATCATACAATTCACTCATTGAAAATGTAAAATTAAAT
This sequence comes from Pongo pygmaeus, assembly GCF_028885625.2. Taxonomy (NCBI): domain Eukaryota; kingdom Metazoa; phylum Chordata; class Mammalia; order Primates; family Hominidae; genus Pongo; species Pongo pygmaeus. Next base: position 129,144,895 of record NC_072396.2, on the reverse strand, counting down.
GGTTTTTATTATATTTACAGAGTGGTGCAACTATCACCACAATCAATTTTAGAACATCTTCATCACCTCACAAAAACCCTTTACACTCAGCTGTCATCTTCCTACTCCTTTATCCCCCAACTGTAAGTAGCACTAATCTACATTTTGTCTCTACAGATTTTCCTATTCTGGAGATGTCATACAAATTAAATCATATAATATTTGTCAATTTGTGTCTGGCTTTTATTGCTTTGCATGTTTTCAAAATTTGTCTGTCATAACACATATCAGTTAAATTCCTTTTAATTGCCAGATAATGGCTCATTGCTTGGAGATATCACATTTGTTTGTTCATTCACCAGTTGATGGACATTTGGATTGTTTCCACTTTTGCCCTTCTGATTTCACAGAGAGTGTTCTATTTGTTTTCTTTTAATTTTCTAATGTTCCATCTTGTCAATTTTTTTATCATCTTGGATAAAAATTATTTTTCCCAGCTGATAATTATCTGTTCTACTGAGAATATGATAAATGTGGTTTTCCCTCAGATGAAAATAATCTGATCATATCTGTGGTCCTAAGAAAAATTTTTCTCTACTGTCTGTGAGATGTAGAGGCAGCTCATAAGACAGTGACTTCCAACCTTTTATGGCCAGGGCTCATAATAAGAAATACATTTTTCATCACAACCCAGTACATACATAATTTATGTGTATGTATTAAACAAAAGTTTCACAAAACAGTGTTTATGCTTACTATATGCAGTGCACTGTGACAGCCTATCCTATTCTAGTCTATCCTAACCTTTTCTGTTCTATTCTACCCTATCCAATCTACCCTGTCATATTATAGTCTATTGTTTTAAATGTACATTACATGACCCATACGTTGATTTCACAACCCACTACCAGGTCACTATCTGAAATTTTGTAAACTTCAGATTTCAAATCTGAAGTTCTGTTATAGGAGAGAGACCAGAACACATTCTGTGTCCAGAAATATTCATCTCATCTTTCTGAGGCAATGACTAAAGAATGGTATTTTATTGGTTGATACCCATCAAATGTTGGTGAATAATAAAAAGCCCCTATGTTGACACCTCCATTCTTAACCTACTGACCTTTAGAAGCAAAAGAATAATTACTGGTATAGTTCATTACCTTCAGAACAGTAAGAGTAACTGTGCTATGAATATTATTCCCTTCTCTTGGGAATTAACCTTCCTATTATGACTCATAACATTTCTTTTGTACTAGGAATGTAAAATGTACCACTTAAATATAAGGCATTATAAGGAATTTAGGGCATTTTAATATAATGTTTAAGTTTTTTATCTAGTATTTTCATCTAATAGTTTAAGGTCTTTTAATCTAATGTATATAACTTAAATGGACCTTTCCCTCTGTATTGTAAAGGATGCCTTAAGGTGACATGATTTCTCTAGAATGACAAGTCCCAAGGAAGTATAAGCAAAATATTCCCATGGAGAGTGATAGAATAACCTGAAAGACAGTTCAGACTCATTTCTCGTATGACTCACTTCTCTAAATTTGGCTTTAACAGCTTATATTCTAGAAGGAAGGAAAATTGGCAGTCGGAATTGAAATGCCAGTGAATAAAATGTGTCTGTAGGACACAATATGATAATATTACATGTGATGGTGACCTATTAAAAAAAAAAACTGAAACTCCCACCACCTTACCCAACACTCCTTCGTAGCTCCTAAATAGAAGGGTACTCTTACTCTCTTCCTATGGTGACTTCATTGCTGACTTTCTTCCTTTTTCTCTTCCCACACCTCTCCACAAACACATACAAGTTGGGAAAACTCCTCCAAAGTATCTTCCTACCTTCTATACACAAATCTTCCTTTCCTCTTTTCTTTATTTTTCCACTTCCACAATCTTCCTGTCTCTTTTGTACTTGTGGCTGTCATTTCCAGAAGAATCCAAGATGTACAATTGACAGGAAACACCAAACTGAGTTATAGAGATGGGCAGAAACTTCAACTTTGCTTCTTTCCTCTTTACCTGTTACGCTGCACTTTCAGAGAACTTAATTGTAGATTGCAAAATGAAGATCAAGCAATAACCACACACAATGAAGAATTCAAAGAACCCTAAAAAGGAAGAAAGTCAAAGTAGTAGAACCTTTCTTGTTACACATCTCTATTTTACGTATTCAAATGCTATTCTTTTTTAAGTCTGTGTTTCCAGCCTGGTTAATCATAAAAGCTCAATCAAGCACTTCATTTTAGGCTTTTTTTGTGTGGGACTGTTATTGCCATGGGTGGAGAATTTCACACAAAGTAGTGCATTTAAGTCATGCCCAATAATGGCTCAGACAATTGGTTTTGTGTATATACTTTGTAAATAGCAGATAATTCCCAAATCAGGTAAGAAAAGAGAAAAGACAGAAAAGTCATAAATAAAAGTGTAGAATATGCTTCTATAGTGAAGGCTTATCCTTATTTCAATTAAGAATTATGACTTATGAAAGTAAATACGTAAAAGCTTAGATCCCTGTTGTCAAATGCAAAATATGTGAAAGTATCACAGACCTATGAAATGCCAAATACAGTTGCACTTATTCACGGGCACTAATAACTTTAATTAAGCCAGAACATCTCAAAATAACAATAATGAAAATTACATAGGTAATAAGACTATAAACTGGACTTGAATAAATGATTTTGTTTTCTTTAGAGGATGTTGGCTAACATTCAGTCTCCAAGTATAAAATATTTATTACATGTCCATTTGCGAAAAAGATAATTTTTAATCCAATTCAATTTTACATTTTTCTATTATCCTACCAGGCAGAGTTTAATGCCGTACAGTTGAACTCATGTTTATTGAATAAGTTTTTCCTACTTGCCTGGAGTAAGTGCATTTTTCTATTTTGAAAATCTTTACTTAAACTTAAATGTTTTCCACTATTTTTCCAAACAACAGTTTAGAGTATGTGTTTACTTGAAGTTATGTCTTAAGATTTTGAAATTTCTTTCCCAGATAGTATTTATGAAATATACTTTCTGTTGTCCTGTTGCAGTAAACTTTTTATAATTGGTATTTTAATGTTTCTTAAGCCAAAAGAATGATACTATATGTGCTAGACTTATACTCATCCTTATTTTTGGTTTGGACTGATAAATCTACTTTTCTGTTAGGAAAAATATCTGTCTGAAATGATCTGCCTCCATTTTCTTTCTTTTTAATTTCAGTAGTTTTGAGGGAACACGTGGTGTTTGGTTACATGGATAAGTTCTTCAGTGGTGATTTCTGAGATCTTGGTGCACCTGTCACCTGAGCGGTGTACCCTGTACCCAATGTCTTTTATCCTTCACCCACCTCCTACCCTTTCCCCTGAGTCCCCAAAGTCCATTATATCATTCTTATGCCTTTCAATCCTCATAGCTTAGCTCCCACCTATAAGTGAGAACATACTATATTTGGTTTTCCATTCCTGAGTTACTTCACTTAGAATAATGGTCTCCAACTCCATCCAAGTTGTTGCAAATACCATTATTTCTTTCCATTTTATCTGCCTCTATTTTCTGACAGGCAGCTCATCTGAAACCCTAACTTCATAGTTTCTTGACCTCTCTCTGGCCAATAATCATTGCCTTCACTCCATTTCCACAATTCATTTCCTCTTCTCCCCCTCCTTCACTCTCACTGAATCACTTCTGGTCTCATCAAGGCCCTCATACCTCCCTAGCTACCTGTCTATTTCGTAAACCTTTTCAGGCTCTCTCTCTTACTCTATTTCAACCATGAACTCATTGACACTCTTGTGTTGCACCATCTTGCCAATCCTCAACCATTAATCAGCTTTCCTTGATGTTTTCTTTCATTTTTTTTTTTTCTTCTTCTTTCTTTCATTATACTGCTTCTGCCAAAGAAAATCACATATCCGATTAACTGGTGCCACTGCAAATTCATAATATCCAACTTCAGCCAAGCCCTTAAAACTGCCCAGCTGTCTCGATTTTTGTTCTTAAGTCAGTTCCCATTCTAGTTCCCCATTCTTACTGCGCTAACGATATTGTCTCTGAAATATTTACTCTACCCACACCTTCGCAGACAGCAGAAAATGTTGCTTTCTACCTCATAGAAAAATAAAGGCCATCAGTCATGAAGTCCCCTCTATTCCCTGCCACCCTACACTAAATATACCTCTATTTATACTTAGTCTTACCACATGTTTCACAGTAAGAAATGTCCTTTCCCCTTTTCATTGTCAACTCTCATTCTGTGTTTTTGATCCCATACACTCCCCACCTCCTCTGGAGCTTACACTTTCAATGCCTTCTCACTTGCATTATTAATCTCTCTATTTCCTCATAAATACTTCCTCATTTACCATTTAGTCCTCAGTTTTCATGGGTTGCTACTTATTTTTTTCTGGCCTTTTGCCCAAATATGATGTACTCTGTGAGGCCTTCCATGATCACATTATTTAAAATCACAGCTTCAGATACTGTATCCACACAATTACTTCCTGTTCTCTTTTCTTGCTTTAACTTTCTCTTTAGCCCTTGTCAATATCTAACATGCTTCGACTTATTTTTCTTATTAATTATCTGCCTTCTCCAATAGAATATAAATTCCATAGGGCAAGGATTTTGCCTGAATTCTTAGCAACTAAAACAAAGTTTGACACATAGTAGGAACAAAACGAGTATTTATTGAATAAATTAAATGTAATTTGACTTCTATTTCCACTAGGCTATTACAGTCCTAAAGATCATCGTTGAGATTATGGCTAAATCCAGTCCTCATTTTAGGTCTCATCCTGCTTTTAGTAGAAGTTAGTGTAATTGTACAATTGTTCCCTTAAGAAAAATGATTTATCTGGGCTATCCAGTCTTTTTAGACTCCTTCACTGATGTTTCCTCTTCATTCCACCCTTGAAAGGTATCAATGTTCACCAGATATCTGTCCTTGGACCTTTTCTTCCTTGCACTCTTTTTCTGAGAAGTATCATCCATATCCATGTTTTTTAAACACTGCCAGTGGCTTCCCAGTCTAGATTTCTAGTCTCTACTTTTTTCCAGAAGTGTTTCTAACTGCATATTGGATATCTACTAGATGGCGTGTATGTTTTTCAAACTCAACACAACCAGCATTAATTCAGTACCCTCTCTTCTTCCCGAATGCCTTGTTTTAATTAATGGCATCAACATCTACTCAGTCTCTCAAGATATATACATTTTTTTATTTATTCTAGGCTCCTTCTTCTCCCCTGCCTCCAATTCTGTTCCAAGTTCTAATAACTCTACTTCCTAATTCCATTTCTAACATATTCCTTTTTCTCTATCTTCTTCACCTCTGCCTTACCTCCAGCCCTCATAATTTTTCACATGTGATATAATAATAGTTACCTGATTTTTTTTCTACCTTCAGTCCTGCCCAAATCCAATCAAGCTTTTATACTGTCACCATAAATACCTTAGCCAATGCAAATCTTTCCATACTTGTCCCCTCTTGAACTCAATGACTATCCTTTGTACTCTCAGATAAACTTTTTACTCCATAAAGCCTAGCTTCAACCTACCTTTCCAACATCTTAAAACTCTACAGGTAACTTTATTCATTTTTCTCCAACTACACCACACACTTTCTCAACTCCAGACCTACAGCTTCTTTTACCCAGAATGTCAATTTCTTTCCTTTATATCTGGCAAACTTCTAAGCACTATTCAATAGCCAGTTCAGATAGCAGCTCCTCTGTAGATCTCTAAATCTCACAAAGTAAGTCACCTTGGTTTTTTACCTTAGAGCATTCTGTATCGTTTATCTCTATGAACAAAACATATTTACATTGTGTTTCAAAAACTTTGTTTGCATGTTTATCTTTTCATTGAACTGTGAGCTCCCAGCCCTCAAGTAATTAAGATAGTCTAGCTAAGGAGATAGCACACGTACTTAAAAGAGTAAATAGTGCAAGGTGATCATATCGTATGATCATATGATCATATGATAGAAATGGATCATATGATAGAAATGGACTGAGAATGGAGAAATGGAAGCAATCAGGATTACTTCTTGGGGTTGGATCATCAGGGAAGGCTGCACAGAGGAAGCAGCTCTCAAGGTTAAATGGTTTTTGGATAAGTCAAGAAGCAAGGACCCAGTATTTCACTTGAGGATTATTCTCTGAGCCAATATGAAAAGATAGCTCAAGTAGAATAGTGACATGGACATTGGGACAGGGAGATTTGAGCTTGATTGTGGATTTCCTAAATGTCATAAGTTTGCTATTGTGTTGTGTATTTATATGCATATGCACATACATGTCCCTTAGATACTTTTCTTTTCTACCCATTCTTATCCTAAAATTACCAAGTCTAAACTGAAAGTTTTCTAATTCCTCGAGAATAATCTGATTTATACTCTTGTATTATCCTATATCATTCAAAGGACTTCTCCTGGAGTCCTGTAAATAAGGACTGAGATAAGAGATGTAAATGCATAGGGCAGTGCCCAACATACAGAAAGTGATTTATAAAGGTCAAGATTTTCCTCTTGACCTCAGTCTCTGATCTCAGGGGCCAAATTAGATATTGTACTGATTCAGACAGGAAAACAGAAAAGAAGAGAGAAAGTCATAGATGGGATAAAACTTGGATCACAGAGATTGTTTTGTTGATGTGGCAACAATTTTTGGCTGATAAAGTGAAGAGGCAATAAAAACAGCAGTGCATATGATTCTGCAGTTTGAACAGCAAATTGCAGCAAATTGTAGCTATAGCATTGGAAGTTCTTCTTGCTCTCTGGCTGTCTCTTTACTCAGAAGTTTATTAAACTTGGCTCTCATAGTGTTCGAATGCCAATTCTAAATGCCTGTGGTTAGAAAAATCACACTCTATAAAATCGGTTAAAATGCACATTCTAGAAGAGTCATCACAATTGATAGTGATATTTCCTAACATCCATTCATCCTAGTATCCTTGTTTTTTTTTCTTCTATTGTGTTTTTTCTAATTATTATCTGCTGAGATTAGTGGTTTGCCCTTTGCTTTCTGGCATGGCACATTGTACAGATGCTTTGTGGTAGGACTTTAATTTGTTCATCATGACACTGTTTCTGCCTTTGCCCATGGGAAAAATAAAATCGAGTCATTCCTCCTCTGGCCTTCTTCAGCACATATCCTGTCAGTATGATGTTTATCTCAACCTGCCTATTGATGATTACATTGATAGTGCCATATCCTAGTGTGCAGCTCTGTGCTCCTGGCTTTTTAGTTTTGTAGAGTTTACTTCCTTAATAGAAAGCCTGTATGAACTTAAAAAGTCACCAATCTTCTCATATTAAGGAACAGAACTACCTATAACATGGGTTTCCAGCCACTACCGTATTCAGGTATAAATCAAAAAGGAAATTATGTGAATGGCAGAATATATAAAGCTGTGTGATAATGAGCCACATTGTAGTGAGGCTCTGGCATAATAACTCTGAACTGGGTTTTTATTTTAAGTCACTGAAAATGAGGACTGGAAAATGTAACAGATTTGGGGGAAGAGAGGTAGAATTAGATCTATATTTTTGAAGTATTTTCTGAAAGGGAAGTGGGATTTAAAATATTGGATTGTTTATTTTTCAGTGTTTTTTATCCCATTAAACACAGGCTTTGGGTATAAATCCTGGTATAGCTGACTACTAGCCTTGCCACCTTGGGCAAATTTTGTAACCTCTTAAAGCCACAATATCCTAATCTATGGCCACTTCACAGGAGTAGTGTGAGGATAAGTAGTGTGAGTAAAAACTATAAATGTATAGGATGATGCCTAACATATAGAAAGAGATTTATAAAGTTCAGGTGTCTGCATTTGGTGGTAGTTTAGTATCAGAAAGTGGTAAACAAAATAGCTGATTTCTCTTGTCTTCCACTGGTTAGTATGACATCAGACAGAATATTAGAACAAGGTACTTGTATTAGTTTTTCACTGCTGTGTAACAAATTATCACAAACTTACGGACTTAAAACAACAATTTATTATCTCACAGTTGCTATGAGTCAGAAGTCTGGACACATCTACTGGGTCCTCTGCTCAGGGTCTCACTGGACTGAAATCATGATGCCAGCTGGGACTGAGGTCTCATCTGATGATGCTCTTCTTGGCAGAATTCAGTTCCCTTGATTGTAGGACTGAAGTTTCTATTTTCTTGTTGGCTGTCAGCCAGGGGTCACTCTCAACTACTAGAGACTGTTCTCCAGTTTTTGTCACGTGGCCCTTTCCATAGGCCTACTCACAGCATGGCAGCTTTGTCTAAGCCAGCAACAGAAAGAAAGAGAGAGAGAAAAAGAAAGAGAGAGGCAGAATTTTACTACATACTAGTAAAATGAGTCCTATATGTATATGGTAATATAATTGTGAGAGTGATGTCCCACCACCTTTGCTGTAGTCTATTAATTATAATGAAGTTACAGGTTGTACTCAAACTAAAAGGGAGGGGATTATAAAATGGCATAAATATGGTGGCCATTTTAGGGTCTTTGTGCCACAATACTCAAAGAAATAATAGACAATTCACTGGCCTAAGTCTTAAGAGAAATAATGGGTAGTATCCCTTGATAATAGTTTAACATGCCTAATTTAACATGCAAATACCTCATATTTCTTTTTCCTGAATCTATGACTCTTGAAACTAATATTTTGGAGATTATTGAAGGATAATTTTACTTTAAAAATATTAATTACATAAGTAACACATGATTATATGCTTTTTTTAAACAAGAAAAATTAAACCATACAATAATATAAAATGAAAAAGTAACTTATTCTCCACCTCCCCCTTGCCTTTACCCCTTCCCCTATCCAGAGGTGCTCAAGGATGATAGTTTGATACTTATTCTTCTGTAATATTTTTAAAACATAAATGAGCTCATGTTATATGTGCGTTCTGTAACTTGTTTTATTCTTTTTTAAACAATGTTTCTTGAATATCTATGTCAGTATAGATAGATCTGCCTCTGTTGCTTGATTTTTTTTTACTATGTATGAGCAATTAGGAGATTTCCCATTTTTTACTTTTATTAGCAACACTACAATGAATTCTATGTATGTACATATTTATGTGCCTGTGGGAATTATCCTGCAGAAATGGAATTGATGGGTCAAAGGGTATACACATTTAATTTTTGGTAGGAAAACAATGGAAGCTATCTGATATTTAAATACTGGTAAAATGTCCTCCAAAAAGACCAGATACATTTACAATCCTAGCAACAGTGTTTATTCAAGAGTTTCATTTTTGTCCACATTAAGGTCTTTTCTAAAATCAGCAATGTGTTACTCTTAGGAACCTGATAGGAGGTGCAATAGAGGTCATTGAATATGGGGATGAGTAGGAGTGAAAGAGCCCTGGAAACTATTGACAGGGGCAGTATCCATTTGGCTGGCCACAGAAAATTTAGATACACTAAAAAATTTTGAAAACTACCTCCAAGGCTGTATGATATCAAGAGATGTATAAATTAGAGTAGTCATTCAAATTTAGCCCACATTATGCACACATACCTGCATGTATGGGGAGGGAGGAAGAAAGAGAGAATGAGAATAGCTCATTTAAAGAGTGAACATTTTAGAAGTATAAAAAAATAGCAGGGAATGTTGATAATGCATGTTATTAAGTCAACAGCTCTAAGAGTCCTTCTTCAAAGCCATTTCCAAAGCACCTGTGATTACATGATTACAGACCCCTTAAAACAAGTAAAATAGGTCTGTAAACTAGGTTATCTATCAGAGTACTAAAAAGCCCGCTGATAGCTATCATAAAGTAAGTCACAATTCATACCCCTGCCAAAGAAATACAGTTGTCTTGATAATATATAATAATGCCAAAGGATATTTTGTAGAATGCCACTGCTGGAACTGCATGGAGATTTTTCAATTTGCTGATTACAAAGCCTACTCAGAATCTTAAGGCTCAGTCCTAACCATTGTGATTTGTGGAGACTTGCATTTCTTGTCCAGTCTTCTGAAAATAATTACAAATGCTGCAGAAATACTCAGTTTTATCCAATTTCTGACAGATATATTTTGACTACTCCCATTTATTTATTCTCTTTTGAATGAGAATACATGAGAGGAAGACAAGAAAATAAACCTTACTCCATGCTTTCTGTTTTGCACACACACACACACACACACACACACATTCAATTAATTATGTCTACAATTTATGGATCGATCATGTAAAGTGGTAATCTTGGCTTAGACCAATTGGTTTAATCACCCTGAATTGCATGTCCAATACAGAAGTTACAGACACACTACACTGCCAATGCTGAAAGTTGTTGATTATAGAACGTCAGTAGTGTTTTGAAAGATTTGAAGGTATTTTGTACACAAGCAATTTTTAAAGGGAATGATTAAACAAGATTTATATTATTTCTTACGTTTAGAAGTAAATTATTATTTCAAATATGTTATAATTTCCCAAAATATGTTATAGTGAAGCCCTAGTTTTGTACTAGACTCCAAAGTAAAATAGCCCATATATTCAGGAAGTGCTGATTACCATAGCCCATGCTTGGTGACTGAGAGTACATACTAGCATATTTAAAGGCTCTGAGAAGTCCTTTAATAAAGAAACCTGTACAGATATGTTCAACACAAAGTTCTTCAAATTTATTTGTATTGAGAACTCTTTTCTCTTAAAACACTCACTGACATTTCCACACATAAAGAAATGTAAATTTAAGAGATATCATTCCTAGCATTAGCATTACTTAGCTGTAAAATACTTATTTCAATGTTTACCGTGCTAATGTTATATTGTTCCTTTTAATTAATTTGATGAAAATTTTAATTCCTTTTAAAAATACAAATGTATCTCAAAAATATTGAAAGAATACACTTGGCTGGCAAACTGATGACAGCTTTATTTATAAAACGCATCATTAAAAACTTATTAAGATTGTGGAATTAGTCATGCAGTGGGGAAGAAGATAATTCTGGATAACCAGATCTCTTTTTTCAAAAGGTTACTTGAATCATGTTTAATGAAAAAAAATTCAGCCCTCAGAAGATGGCATTTGATAAACCTTCATCTTTGAATTAATTTATTTTTCCTGTTATCATTGTTAATTTTGCTTGTGAAAGATAATCTAAGGACATCTCAGGAATTAGATAAAGAAGGACTGCTGGGTCACCTTCATCCAGGTGATGAACTGATAACTGTGATTGAAAATTGTAGTCAACTTAAAACAAAACAAAATAAAAAAGGAAATTACTGTCAAATGGAAGTGTAGTTTTGGAAGCTGAACCCTTATAAATTGTATTGATGGGGAACCTGCACCTGAGCCACGGTGAATCACTTCACTTGGATTATATTTAATGACATTTGGAAATATCCTTGTTCCTTATCCTTTTATTGTATGGCAGTTTTTTTGCAGTTCAGCTCAGAAAGTCAAGTTTATTGGGAAATAAATTTTCAGTGTTTCGTATGTTGTCTTTAAAGAAACAGTGGTCACCACCTGCTGCTTGACATCCACCGATGTCGTTTTTCTTCCCAATCAAACAAAAGCAGGTCAGCAATTTCCTAGCAGGACAAAAGTACTAAAGGTTACTTTTTTCCCTGCGTTGTATCATGGGCAAGGCTTATAACTAGCATGATGTGGGGCATATCTCTTCCTAACCTCCATCCAACTACCCCACTCCCCCTAAGAAGAAATATTTGTACTACTGCCACAAAGCCTGAAATTCCATACTAGCCTCCCCTCTGGATCTGAATAAATTAAATATATTCTCTATGAAGGCTACAATTTGGCCAGGTGCATATTCATGCAAAGCTTTTCTATTACTTCTAAGCCTTTGTATAACCTGTTCCTGGTGCCTGGAACACTGTACTCTCCTCTCTTCTCCCTGACCCCCACCCTATCCACTCACCCATAACCCTCCCAGCCTGCCAGACTTTTCTCTAGGATATCTACCCTACCCACTTCCATACATGCCCCATCACACCCTGTAATTTCCCTACCTTATCTTAAAAAGTGGGAGGGAGGTAAGTCCTGGTGAATTTTCCTTGCTTTGCTCTAAGGTCCTATATATATTTTGTAATCCTTAATCACTCAGGGCATTCAAGGCAATGTAAGTCTCTCTAGGTTACTTGTGTTAGAGAAAGACAAAACCAAGGTACGTATCTGATGCTCTGAATACAGGACCTTAATGCAGCTTTTTGTTTGCAGAAAATAATGTTACTACACATTACATATTGCAGAGTTTCTGCAAATTTACACAACCTAAAAGCCCAAAGAGTCCCCTTACATGCTACATGATCTTGTTACTCAAAGGATGGTCCACAGACGAGCAGCATCTGTATCATCTGAGACCTTGTTAGAAATACAAAATCTAGGGCCCACCGAAGACTTACTGAATCAAAGTCTGGATTTTAACAAGAGTCCCAGATGATTTGTGTGCACATTAAAATTTGAGAAGCAGCGGTCTAGAAAAAATGCTGGCAGTGTGCTAGATGTGTGTCTTAGTTAAAAGTGTGAAAGACTGAAAGGGAATTACCTTTTATTTATTTGGTATAGCATTACTTTTTTAGAACCTCAGGTCCAAAATTAATCTAAGTGTTTTGAAAATTAGATAATATGTAATTTTTAAATTTTAGAATAATTAAATGTGTTTCTTTTATTTTTACCCCATCTCCTCCAAGGATGCAGTGATTCTCTAGTAATAATGGCCCTACTAGTCACCTGGGGTGCTTCTTATACATACAAGTCTCTAGGCCACAGCCCCAGAAATTGTATATTACATGGCCCCTGATAGGTCTATGAATCTGTAGTTTTAACAAGCTTCACAGGTGATTCTGATGTAGGTGGTCCATGGACCTCATTTTGAGAAACAGTAGGGGGTCAGGAGTGATAGGGAGACAGAATGAAATGTAAATATATTAAAATAAATACCATCTGCATCAACTTAACTGAAGGTACTTCCCTAAAAATACAACACCAGTTGACAGTCTTTTTCAGGGAACTGGGTGAATAGCATATTTTACCTTCAGTGCAACTTTTATTCATGTTTGCCAAGTTTCCACAATCAGTGACATATTATTTTTCAACATGAAATATTAGTAATGTGGAAGGGCCTGTGGTTAAAAGCCTTACCTATCATTAGCTATCAATGTACATAATCTTTTACTGGAAGCACTCAAAACATAGCACAAAAATATGATCACCCCTTCCCCTCCACCATGATTACCACCTCTGTCAACCACACAGTCCATCAAGACCAAGAGACTACTGCTGGGAGCACCAAAGGCAGTGTTACAGAAGGGGAACTTCCTCTTAGGGATCAAATGTAGCTCTCTAGACTGTAGGCCATGCATTTATAAGAACCTGAGAATGACTTGGGTCCATTATGTGTCTATTTGCCTGGCAATAGATTCTGGAATTAATTAATTAAATACATTGGAAATGATAAACTGGAATACAATATAACAATAGTTTGTGTGCTATAAATAGGAAAACACTTATTTTTATGCCCTTGAAAATTGCTTTCTACTTGCCTAAAAAAGATCTAGTGCCATCAACTCTAGAGACAGCACTAAAGGAGTGGCTTTGCCTGTATCTAACTAATGATTCCACACAGCACTGAAGTAGAAAAAGATGAGTCTCTTACATAAAGTGTGCATCTAGAGAGGAGGGTGAGAGGAGCCACTCATGCATAATATGGCTCCCCTGTGAACAAAACAAGGAAGCCGAGAAGTAGATGAAGTTCTTGATTTCACCCTGGCTGTTAATGATAATGAATCATTGAATGCATCTGTTCCTTGCATTCCTATGGCGTAGAAGGAGGAAAGGAACATAAAATATAAAACCTCAACGCAGTTAAACTACACAAAATGAAGAAAACACTAAAGAAAGGAGGCACCTCAGTTAATGGAACTACAAGCACCAAATGATACTCTTTAAGAGGTAGGGAAGCCCAGCTGAAATCTGCATCAGGAATTCTGTGGGGTTATGAAGAAGAAACACAAACAAGTTTGGACCCCTCCTTTAAAACAACAGCAATTTTCCTGGAAAAGAAAAGGTGCTAAAAATCTGCATTTCCTCCCAATGGACTGTTGCAGTATTTTATGAAATACGTGAAGAATAAATGTATTAATTCTACTCATAAATGAACAACTCCATGCATTGTTCAAACTGGCTAAAGAACCACTAAGAAGGATTCCTGAGGTGAGGAACAGATCTCTTAAATGAGTGATATGGTGAAAGGAGTAGGAACGGGGAGGCAACGGGAATCAGCTGTAGTTAATATACTTCTAAGATCTGAATAGAGTGGCAAGCAGCACATTCTGTAAACTCTCAAGTACTGAAGCTATTGCAAATAGCATAACAACAAGTGGCTCTAGATGAGCAGAATGCTTGGCAAAGCTGCTCAGGAGGTTAATGAAGTTGACACAGGTTTGAAAAAGTGGAATATAATGCATCTTGAATGACAGGATCTCATTTTGAAAGAAACAGTGCTTAAAGAGAACAAGTTTAATTTTTTATTACAGGTGCACTGTTGATTATCTAATTCAAACATGGGTGGTATGCCAATAAAAATACCTAGTACATGATCACTTTTTACAGCTTGCATTCAAGCTTGGACAAGGCAAAAATGATACTCTGAATGACAGCAGAAAGCACATTTAAGGCATTCATGACTGTGGGTTTGTTCATGCTTGATGAAAGGACCTGAGATTTGAGAGAAGAGGTAGGATGATGTAGGAAATCGCATCATTTGATCTAAGGAACCATGAATGGAATGACTAACAGTACAATGTCAAGGACTTCTGTACAGTTCAATACAGAGGAACATAGTCCCCTTGTACTCTGACCTTTGGGCTAGAAGTCCTTGGTAATTAGCTTAAAAATGAAACCAATATGCTATGGACTAAATTATGTCCCTCCCAAAACTCATATGTTGAAGTCCTAACCCTTCATGTGATGGTATTTGGAGATGGGGTGTTTGGGAAGTCATTAGGTTTAGATGAGGTCATGATGGTATGGCCCTCATGATGGAATTCGTATCCCTATAAAAAGGGACACCAGAGAGCTTGCTCCCTCCCTCTCCACCCTGTGAATACGCAGTAAAAAGGTGGCTATCTGCATGCCAAAAGAGACCCCACACAAAAAACGTGATCATGTTGGTACCCTGATGTCAGACTTCCAGCCTCAAAAACTGTGAGAAAGTAAATGTCTGTTATTTAAGCCACCCAGTCTATGGTGTTTTCTTGTGGCATCCCAAGCTAAGGCCCAGTGTAATTGTCATTCAACTTCCAGCTTGGTTTTCTTTTCATAAATAGAGCATCAGCAAAGGAACCTGCTGCTTGTGAGTAAAGATGGGTGACATGCGCATATTGACTTTGATTGTTTCAAGCACACAAATTCATCTGATTTCTCCTGTCATTTAGCAGAGCCCTGAGGAATTCTGTCAGTCTTCAGGGGTTTTTCATTTGTTCATTTATTCATTTCAGAAATATTTATTGAGCATATACTTTGTATCAGAAGGTACACTAGGTATTGGGCCATGGTAATATGGAGTTCTAGGCAGTAGACTGAGAGCACAGAAATCCCAAGGGGTGATGAGGAAGAAATACCAGAAGAGACATAGAAAACTGAGGGAAAATGAAGGGTATCACTTGTCATGATTTTGCCTATACCCAGTCCTGATAACACTATGAGATTAAATGCTGCAAACTTTGGAATATTTCTAGGGAATCAATTTGACTTTCTAGAGGCCAACCATTCAATTACAAACATAACTTGCTATTGAAAAACCACAAAAAAAGCCAACCTACGGTGATTATGCATGAGAGACAAAGTTACTCAACATGTTCTTAATATGTCCTGTAGTCTTCGTTTAGAGATCTTCCAGAATTCGTATAATCCCCAGGAGGGCCTCTATTTCTGTTAAGATGATGCTGGCATCACATGCCTTCCTGTTTAGTAAGTGGACAGTGGTTTGAGAGCATCTGAGGTGATAAAGACATAGTGAACATTGACCACAGGTAAAAGGACCAGTAGGTGGTATGCTGATTCCATGTCTATCAAATTATCTCCAAGTCCATTCCTTTTTTTTTTATCATTCACAAGAAGAGGCAGCCACAACACTCACCTGCTAGCCAAGATGGGTCACAACCTATGCTGTGCATGCAGAGCTTTTGAGAAACCCCAGGTTACCAGGAATAGTACAGAAGCAATTGTGCATGATTGGTGCTCCTCTGCACCTTGTTTTGTCCACTTTTTCCTAATAACAGGGAACACATGTTGCATGCCAAGGAAATCTTTTTGCCTTTGCAGGAGTCCTTGCTTTCATTTACAGAATCCAAGCTCCCTAAGTATTGTAGCTGGGTTTAGATTTAGTTTAAATTCTATTGCTGATCCGTTTGCTCCCTGTTTTGCCTTTCTTTAACCAAAAGGGCAAAAGATGATGTGTTTATCTAAGTGTGTGTGTTTTCCACTGAAGGAGAAAGGCATGGGGGGCGGAAAACACTTTTTCCACCCAACTGAAGATAATGTTTAGAGAGTACTGTTTTCTGACTATTTTTGTTGCCTGTTGTTTTAGTAAAAAGTATCGAGTATGACAAGGTTTTACTCTTCTGAGCCCTCAAGTACAAACTTTCTGAAGGTAATTTTAGGCATAGAAATATCTTTTCCATGGCAACTATGTGCCTATTTTGATCAACAGAAAAGTGTAAATCACCTTGAAATAAGCACAGCAAATCATGTTCTAACTTCATTCCTGTTCTGCTAGAGAAATTGAACTGAAATGTAAAAGTAAAATGGCATATTAACTTTGCTGTGACATATTAATGTCTAAGTAAAATTATAATGTATATCATAAAATTATATATTTATATACATGAGTATTTTTAAGCTTTTCTTTGGCAAATTTTCATTAGTAATGAGCACCTAGGGCTTCACCTAAGGTGGCCAACTAGGCAGTTGAGTACTGATTAGCACATATTTTAAGCAGGATCTGATTAACCTAACAGAAACAGATCAGCAGCTTTTTGGAACATAAGGCATTTCAGAGATGTTGTGCTATGTACATTTGCAGATTCATGTAGTTTCTAAACTATGTATAAGCAGCCTCTTCTCTTTATTTTTTGTGCATTTATCTGTAAATGTGCTCTCAAGGGGTTAGTCTTGAGCTGTTTCTAAAATTAACCATCTAACACAATGTGTACCTATAATTTGTACTCAGATACCTGAGCAGTCATTCTGAAAGTTAAATAAATGATTGAATTTTTCTCAATGTTTCTGCCATGTTTGTTACTAAGTCTCATTGCAAATTGAATAGCTAATGCTCCAAGCTAGGTGATGATCAATCTTAAAATATAATCAATACTTTAAAATTATATTATGCTTTCAGAATTTTCAGTATGAAGCAGATCAGTCTTGAGCCTCTCCCAAGAGACTTTAGTTGATGGGTGTGTCAAAAGAGCTTATATAAGTGGTTTTTGCCCATAAGAGAATCTCATGTTATAAGTTCCAATGACATCATTATTATAAGCTTATTGTGTAGCACCTTGAATTTATCTAATTGTGGGCATCTAAGAAAAGAAGTATATTTTAAAAGTAGTGTTAGGTTAATCAGATCCTGCTTAAAATACGTGCAAATAATATTTGGTGGTCAATATTATTATCATCATTTGAAAGACGAAAGAACAGAGGTCCAGAGAGGTCAAGCCACATGTCCAACTTATAAGAAGTCATTGCCAGAGGTTGAATTCTCAAGGATCCAATCCTGTGCCCTATCCACTCCTGTCACTCAGCTGTGAAGCCATCAAGGATTTACTATAAGCAAAACTAAAAGTAGCAGGATCTCCTTCATTTGTGATGTACCAAAGAGATAAGGTCCAATCACTTGACAAAATGAACTGAAGCTGATTGCATCTGAAGGACAGGGACCAGACGATTCAAAATAACTTTTTTTTGGTCTTGCCTCAATGACCATTGATGTACTTCACTTAGAAAAAAATACTGTAAAGATAATGCTTCATTAATTTCCCTCATCTTAATATAGTAACTTTCATGACTAGCTAATAAACATTTTCATCAGAAGAACAGAGCTAATGGTGACACTTCTGTCTAATCAGGGACTTTTCGTCACCCTTTTGTACACTGAGTATTCCATTTTCTTTCCCTAGTCTTTTCTAAACACACACACGCACACATACACTTTTTCTGTATGAAACATTTTAAACATACAAGAACAGTGCAGAAAATATGTCATTTATGTGCACACAACCAATATTAAACTCATATTAACATTTGGCCACGTTTGCTTCATAGCACTCTTTCTTTTCAAAGGTAGAAAATTTAAGAGACCTAGGTAAAACTTCACTTCCTTCTTTCCTTCCCAGAGTTAACTACTCTCCTAAAGTCGATATAGTTTGTATCATTCCATGCATATATAGTATAATGGTACTATATATGTAAGTACCCATAACTATAAATTACTAAAACTCTTTTTGCTCCTAAAATTTGCATAAATATTGTACATGTTTTACAAATAGATTTTTTCAAACAGCTTTGTTTTTGAGATTTTTTTTCAGGTTGATAAAGACAGATCTAGATAATTTGTTCCTGTGTAATATTCCATTGTATGAATAAACCACAGATTATCTATTTCCTCTGCTGAGAGACATTCAAATTATCTTTTTTTTAACCACACAAACAGGGCTTCAATGAATTTCCTTATGCCTATTTCCTGATAAACACAAATGAGAGTTTCTCTGGGATAGATACCTGGAAGTGGAATTCGGTTTTTATCTTCAAATCTATTAGATATTCCAGATGGCCTTCCAAAGTAATTGTATTCATTTCCGTATATCCATATATATGTGTGTGTATATATGCATGTACATATATGTATATGTGTATATATATGTGTTTATATGTGTGTGTGTATATATATATATAGAGAGAGAGAGAGAGAGAGAGACAGACAGAGAGAGAACACTTTTTTCCCATGTCATCACCAACACGTCACTTGGTATTAACAGAGTTATTATTTTCTTTCAGTCTAATGGGTGTGGTGGTTTTAATTTGTACTGCCTTGCATTAACAGGTGGGATTGAGTGTCTTTTCAGTTTTTGGACATTGGAGTCTCTTCCTCTTTTAATTGCATCACTTTGTCCTTTTCTCGATTTTCTTTAGAGCAGTTTTTATTTTTCTAATCGACTCATAGGAATTCTTTTTATATTACAGATATTGATCCTTTGTCAGTTATATACATTGAAAATATCTTGTCTCAGTCTGTGTCTTGCCTTTTCACTTTATCATTTTCTAATCTATTTCAATATTTTTATTTTATTTCAGTTTTCAAAATAAAAACAAATTATGGAAAACTGAGTTTTATGTCTTATTAATAGGCAAAGTCAGATATTTTCTGTAAATACAATTGTTGTGCTCTTCCTTTCTTCCATATAACTTCCACACTTGTTAAAACTCAAGCCCAAATTCTAAAAATATCACTGCATTTCTATGATTACAGGGCAAGATAAGATTTATTTGGGATCATACTGATGTGGGACACATTTCTTTTCCTCTTAGTCTTCTTTCTGCTTCAGCAGAAAAGCTAATTGCTTATGCGTTTCCCAAGCCCATCTGCCCAGTTGAGGGAAGAATCTCTGTCTAGCTAGAGGACTGCTCTTCTCACAAGTCTGAGAGCTGGTATGCCTGGGGGACATGTCTGAAACCTCTCTGCTCATGTTTTATCCTGTTTGATTTCATTTTCTTTTAAGTGTGAGCAATGTATTTTCTGTTTGTGAATAGGATTAGGGAGGATGCTTTTCCAATATATGTCTGTAAAATGAAAAATGTTTGGCAATGCAGTTTTGGTTTTTTACACCTAACTAGGCAGCAAGTAACATCCATCTCTGCAATATTGCAAAACTCTTTCTACCTGTTTTTCTTTTTCTGTCTAACCTAGAATTAAAATAGTGCTGTATTTAAAATATTTTTTCATTGTCAATATCTTTGTGAGTTTCAGTAATTCCTTTTTGCCATCCCATAGGCCCAGTGGACATTTTAGATGTGGAGGAGGCCATGTCACATTCACTCAGATGTCAATGATTAAGATTCCTGGGTGGATGGTAATATGAAATGTTTAGAGGCAGTGTTTATATGGTTTGAACATAAACCATTTTACACTTCACTGATTTTCACCAAACAGAGAACATTTCTGCCTTTGTTTCCTATGCTGATGAAGCCATATTCACCTCTTTAGACATAATTGCCTTAAAGTGAAAGAAGTCATTTTTTAAACTCTGTTTTTTAGAAGTCTGTGTCACTGAACCAACTGATTAGGGAATGATAGAGGAAAAAAGGCTGGGCATCGTAGCTCACAGCTGTAATCCCAACACTTTGGGAGGCCGAATCGGGTGGATCACCTGAGGTCAGGAGTTCGAGACCAGCCTAACCAACTTGGTGAAACCCTGTCTCTACTAAAAATACAGAAATTAGCCGGGCATGGTGGTGCATGCCTGTAATCCCAGCTACTTGGGAGGCTGAGGCAGGAGAATCACTTAAACCCAGGAGGCACAAGTTGCAGTGAGCCGAGACTGCGCCATTGCACTCTAGCCTGGGCAACAAGAGTGAAACTCTGTCTCAAAAGAAAAAAGAGACAGAGAAAATAAGATCTGTATGTAATAGTTGGATGACAAAACCCAGGGCTCAGACAAGAATCTAGATTATACCAGCTTGAAGCAGATGAGAAGGCCAGGAACATAACCTGAATGACATCATAAGTCATGAGATTAACAAACTGACATTGGTAGTGTAAGAATCCAAATCCAGATAAAGAGCCAAGATCCAAAACATATACCGTGAGAGTGACAGTGAAGAACCAAACTCAAAAACACAAAGCCGTGGGAGGAAAGCAAAGATCAAGTAGTAGCAAACGAAGAAATGATGTGGAGGCTCTTTGTTTTCTTAAGCAGGTAATTCCGTTTCTGTGAACCTCAATTTCATCATCTATGAATGTAGAGATTCAATTATTGGCAAGGGATCTTCCAGCTTTAACATGTTTTGATTCTGATTCTAGGAAGGGAGTACACATAGGACTAATGTTAAATCCCACTATCGGGAGCTGTCTAGTCTCATGAGAAAGGCAGACCAGCAGTCAGGCAAATAAGACACTGGTATAGAATATTTAGGTGGTTGTACTGCATTTTTAATCTTTATAAATTTTCTAGGTCTTGGACATACAAGAGGTAGAAAAGTACAAGTAAACTTTCCCTTCTGAAAAAATCAAGACTTTATTTTGCCTATAATATACAGATAAAAGATAGTGGTCAGACTGGTAAAGAGTACTTAAGTGAGCAGTGTAGGAAGGAGGAAAGAGGTGAGAGAATGAGAAGGAAGATATAAAGTTTTTAAAGTAAGAGTTGCTAGGAAACAACTTCTCCTACTTCAAAGAGAGGTTTAGACACTAACGGCAAAACGGGACCTGGGAGCGGGGGAAGATAGATGGTACTTTAAAAATGGAGGTAGACTTATTTTCTGCATAATAACAAATATATTTCTCATCCATGCATATATGTACTCTCTCATAGAATTGATGTAGACATAGGGAATGATATAGCATATTTTAGACAACAGTTCTTGGTATCAAATTATGTTGAACATGCTTTAATGGTATAACATGGAATTGTAATTAATTCTCACCTGCTTATTCCTTAAGCCAAAATCACTAAGCCACCTGTGGTCCACGGAAAATTATTTTATTGGCAATGCTGTCATGAGCCTTTCCATAGCCCACCCTTACATATTTTAAACCCAACTTCATCCCCTCGAAAAGCATTCCTATTGGGCCTGAAACAGCTACACGTCTTTCCTATGTCCTTGAAGCTACTTTTAACGAATAGCTAAGTGGGATGACTCCCCTGTGGAGTGATAATCCAATGATCATTTTTCACTTATGGAGTCCCGTTTTTGCTGTAATTTCTTTCATTTTAATATTTCCCATTAGCTTGAATCATTTATGAAGGTAACTCTATGCCAACTCTCAGTGACCAGACAAACTGAAAACAAATCAGTGACCTCTTAGAAGCTAATGTGGGAAATGTGTCCTATTGCTCCCAATAGGATGGGAAATATTAACACTTAGGGTAAGAGGTTAATAAAAGCTAGAACCTAATGTTGTTACAAATTCATTCATAGAGCAGAAATGTATTTTAACATTTTGTAATACATATATAAAACATTTATAAATATAAACTAATGCATATTTAATGAATATAGCAAGGATTCTACTGCCTAATATCTAAATATTATATTTCATAATTATGACCTGCCCACTAGGCAGCATTTCACAGATGAGAGGTCAAGGCTGGGAAAACAATTTCTAGAAGCGTAAGCCCCAAATGTACTTTTTATAGCATTTTAGCGAATCAGATTACTGTATTTACCCATGTTCATCTCTATCCCTTAATTTTACAAAGGAGGTAGTCTTATAAATGTTTCAGTCAAAATATGTCTACTGAGTACCTCCTGTGTGCTGAGAAGTTTTAAAGGACAGACAGAAGTTGGCCAGGTCACAAAATGAGGTTGACCTTTTCAGGCAGTGGGAATCACATGTGCAAAAACCCAGAGGCATGAGAGAGCGTGGAATTATTGAAGAAACTAAGGCTAGTTTAGTTTAACCAGAGTGAAAGGTGCCTGTCGGGGAGGTGAGGGCAGAGAAGTAGGCAGAGACTACTTTATGAAGGGCCCTCTTATATTATCTGTAGAATTCAGACTTTCTTCTGAAAGGCAGTGGGGAGCATATAAGTGACATGATTACATTTGCATTTCAGCAAGCTAAATCTAACAGCATCCTGAAATAAAGATTGATTGAGGAATGGTTAAATCTGGAGACAAGGTAGGTGATTAAGAGGTTATTTCATTGGCTCAAATGAGAAATATTGGTTTACTAAAATTGTGGAAGATGAAACAAGATGACAGGAAGAAGCTGCATCACCAGTATGAGCATGAACTTTGGAGTCTCCCAGAAATAACTTTTAATTCCAGCATTGACCTAAAAGGAAGAAGCTGAGGCAAAATTAATATTAGTAAGGAGTTCTTTTGGGCCAGTAAAGAGTTTATTGGGGCCAAGCTTGAGGGTTGCACTTGGGAGCATAGATCCAATTTGCCCTGAATATACACTCCCCTTAGCAGCAGCTACAAGTGAATTCTTTTAAAGGGAAAGTAGAGGCAGTTCCTGAGCTGTTTACCAATAATTTATATTAAAATAATGTACTCTGGCCAGTGCAGTGGCTCATGCCTGTAATCCCAGCACTTTGGGAGGCCGAGGCAGGTGGATCACTTTGAGCTAAGGAGTCTGAGACCAACCTGGGCCATGTGACAAAACCCCGTCTCTACTAAACCTACAAAAATTAGCTGGGCATGGTGGCAGGCACCTGTAATCCTAGCTACTCGGAAGGCTGAGACAGGAGAATTGCTTGAACCCAGGAGACAGAGGTTGCAGTGAGCTGAGATCGCACCACTGCTCTCCAACCTGGACAACAGAGCACTCCATCTCAAAATTAATTAATTAATTAATTAATTAAATAACATAACATAAAATACACTACAGATTGACTATATATTTTTCTTTGCATCAAAATTCCAGGAATACGAATATATTGGTTGAGGCAGTTAGTGAGAAACAAAATGACAACAATTGCCCCAGGCATGGCGGGGGGCATGACTGAAGTCTCATACTTATGTCTTTCTGGACCTGCAGACCTCACAGAGCTCAGATTGGTCGGAGCTGTTTTTCTTTTCTCACCAGCAATACTGTTTACTATCTATCTCTGTGGCTTTTAGCAAGTTATTAACTTCCTTGAGGCTACAGTGATGTGGCACAGTCCCCGACATGAGTGTGTATTTAGCATGCTATTATGATGATACGATATACGGGACTGGTGACCACTTATATGCAGGGGTTGATAGAAAGGACATAATCTACAGTAACTCCCATAATTTCCCTTCAGATAAAGTGGTCAGTGGCAGCCAAAGCCCCTGATAAGTTGAAGAGTGATATAAATGGCTTGTTTCTCAATAATAAGAGAAAAAGTATACAATATTATTTGTGTACTTATTTATATTTGGGGATATGGTTTAGAAATAGGAGGAGAAGCTGTGACTGTGAGATAGAGAACTAGGGAAAAAAGAAAAGCTAAGCAAGGTTAATGAGACAGTTGGAGGTTAGGAGTTACTCTTTGTAGGTTCTAACTGAAAGCTAATGAACGATTTCAAGGATGCAAGTAATGTAATAAAATATAAGAAATATAATGAGTCAAAAAATCATAGGATGCTAAAGCTGAAATGGACTACAGAATCCATTATGTTCAGTTAACACTATGGCTCCAGTATCTTGCAAAGAACGTAAGCATTGCTACACAAAACCTACCTTGTTGTTCATTCAACTCAGTATCTTTCTGGCCAGAGACTTTTTGAAAGTATGGTGGTGATTTTCCATGAAATGCATCTCCAGAGCTAGAGGGATCATTTGATAACCAATTGTAGATCCATCATTAAAGAATGTTAGTAAACACCTCTTGAGCTGATTTAGCTTATGTTTAGAAGTTCAACTTTCTCCTGTATAAATCTCTCAGTTTAACTTATATTGCATACCTAACTTTTAGCTGTTGGCTTTTGTTAATTTCCACCTGTCGTTACAGGACATAGTTTCCATTGAACCTTCCTTTGACTCTTTTTAGTTATTTTTTATTAAAAAAGATGTGCCTTAATGGTCAAAATGCATGCAACCATTTGTTTTCCTCTTACATCGACTAATGACCAATAATAATAACATCTAAAGTTTATTGCATACTTACTATTTGCTAGACACTGTTTCAAAAGCTTTCTGGCTGGCTGTGGTGGCTCACAGTTGTAATCCCTGCACTTTGGGAGGCCAAGGTGGGAGGATCTCTTGAGCCCGAAAGTTCAAGACCAGCCGGGGCAATATGGCAAAACCCCGTCTTTACAAAAAATACAAAAATTAGCCCAGCATGGTAATGAAGGCCCATAGTCCCTTCTACTCAGGAGGCTGAGGTGGGAGGCTCGCTTGAGCCCGGGAGGTAGAGGCTGCTGTTAGCCGAGACTGCTGCACTCCAGCCTGGGTGACAGAGCCAGAACCTGTCTCAAGAAAGGGCTTTCTATATGTAAATTCCTGTAATCTTTACATGAGATAGATACTGTTTTTATTCCTATTTTATGAAAGAAGAAACCAAATCCAGAAGACTTAAGTACTTTGTGGGTGATCAGACAGCAAGTGAATTACAGAGCCTGTACTCAAACACAGGCAGTGGCAGTCTGAGTCTGGAGCCCAAGCTCTTAACCGCCTCATCAGACTAACCTCTAACTTTTGCTGGCTAAGAAACTGACACTATATTGAACATTACACAACACTGGTCTATTCAGATATAATTATGATTCCCTTAACAATATTTATTTATCTCATTTTGCCTCTACTAAAGCCTTCATCCAGGTAGTTATTTTTGTTTTGACAATTGCCTTGAGATGCATATGTTTTCATTTGCCCAAATTTTGTTTAAGTTTTTGTTATGAATATACACCCACGGCAATGGCAAGAGTTGCATTAAAAGAGGGGGAGGAGGGATAAATAAATAAGGCCTCCCCCACTTCTTGTATCTCGAGGGACTCTGGGATGTGATAAAACAAAACACTGTTAAAAATTCATACTAGTAACTTGCATTGTATATTATGCACGGCAACTAAACTTTTTAGTGTCTCAGCAAAGCCCTGGAGCAGCCGAGAGGTACCTCAGAGCACAGAAAGCACATTTGAAATGGTAATGAGAAGCGAGCCCTGTGACAAAGTGCTAGTCGGTGAAATATTTCTCTGAGACAAACATATATTTGGAGAGGGTAGAAAGTCATTGACTGCTGCCATACCATGACCTATTTTAATGTTTTCTTTTTTTTTTGTCCACGCTATACTCAGTTGACTTCACAGAGGGCACAATTTTAATAATGCAATAAATGCCAGGACATTTGAAGTCTGAGAGTAACGTGTTACGTTATTAGTTCTCAGGATGTCAACTTTGAGTTTCATTGTTTGGAAACAGCAGCAGATCCTCTATTAAAGTACTTCCAAGGTTTAGAATCCTTGAAGTACCACTCTGTTTTAAAGATAATTCCGAAGTTCTTCTTCATCATGCCTTAATAGACTGTAAACTTGCTTTTTCTCTGGACCATTGGATAAACAGTGAGTGAATTTCCTTATGTAACACCGTTTTGCTGGTACAAAGTTTGTTAAAGTCTCAGCCTTCTGTTTGCTAATGAATAAAATAAAATAATGAAAAGCCGCTTCCAAATTTGCAAGAGTCATTGAGTACCGTTTCTCATCACACACATACATGCTTCAATATTTAGTGCAGCCCGTGGGATGCTTGTACAATGAGCTCCCTTAAATCAGCTGAACTTTCAGGTGCTCGAGGTTTTGTTCAGAACTTTTGAGTAAGAGATTCAGAGAGAGAGGATGCCTAGGAAGCTCTTAGTTTGAGCCCTGAGAAGAAATTTAGGCTAGGGAAAGAGGAAGGGTGCAGTGGGTTGTGAAACTAAAGAAACAGTCTCCAGAGATAGAGCACTCAAGACACAGAAAATAAAGTCGTGAGAGCGTTGCTTTCGGGATAAGGTAAAAAGACAAGGGAAATGCAGATCTTCAAAAATTGTCCTTGACTAAGGCAAAAACAACTCTGGACTGGCCCTGCACTAAATAATCACAGCCCATTACCCCCAGGAGCTAAAAACGAAAACAGCTAAAAACGTGGAACATAAGCAAACAAAAGCCAGCATGGAACTCCAGTGGCTTATGACATATATGTGATGCTCTTAGCCCTCCTGGAGAGGTTTTGTGGAGTTCAGTGTCCAAACTTTGTAAAAATCTTTGTGTGTATAGGAGGTGGGAATGGTGGTAGATAGGCTCCACAACCTGTTTAGAAAAAGCTTTGATTTTTTTTCTTCATTATACGAATACCATAGCCCTTCATTAATTTGGGAACAAATGAGTTCACACGCAGACTTACCTAGCATCCCAGTAAACAGTCTTTCCCCTGCAATTTGCAGGATCACAGCCTCTTGCAACCTGAGTCGACCCAATTATTTCTGAGATCACCAAGTATCTCACATGTTCAAGGTTAATCTTTTCATGATTTCCATTCTAAAAATTATGTTGATGATCACTACATGGCAAGAAATCCAGGTGGCCTTAATATTGCCATTGTCATAACTAATGATACCCTCTTTGAGTAAACCCTTTCCTATTCAGGACTCCCAAAGCCACCCATCTCTCAATGCACGACGTTGCTACTGCTTCTCGGTTCTCACTGTGTTGCCAGAGCCATACTATGTACCAGGCAGAAATGGAGAGACTGCCCCTCTCCCCTGTTCTGTGTCAAATGTTTTCACTCAGTTTCTGAAGCAGCACTACTTATGCTTCGTTCTTCATGAACTCCTTCAACCTTTGTCAGCTGCACTTATCAATGTAGGGACTCAGGGAGCCAGGCAGAGGACATGTGTCATGCCAAGCGACATCCTTATTTCTTCATTTCTAGCCCCACACATTTCCCACCACAAATTTGCATATGACACATGTCCTCAAACACCCCTTCCTGCTACTTTCTATTCAATTAACTAATGCAAATAAACTCCCCTGGGAGATGTTATATTTTTCCCATGCTCACTCTTAGTTTACACTAAGCCAGGACCACCTAACTACACAGGTGTCCCAAGTGCCATCGATAGTCCTATGTTTGAGGTACGGGGGCTGAATAATTTTTCCCAGGTTCTATGAACTATCAAAAGACACACAATGAATAAATATTTATGAAGATGTTTTAATTTTGGGAGGGATGGGGTAGACGTAGATAGGGTTTGTGATGAATATTGCCCACAGATTATAAATACAGATACCATACAACTAAGAGCCTAAGCAGGTCTAACTTTTTAGAGTGAGAACACTTACAGGAAACAGGGAAGTTGTCCAAACTAAGCTCTCTTTTGTCCTTCATTTGAATCTCTCACCCACTAGCTTTTGTTGCCTTGGTCCCTTTTAAAGTAGAGGCCACTAGTCTATGTATACTATGCCCCTGAGATGAGGAATATGGTGGCTTGAAGAATGTAATATCTTAGAGGACACAGAGTGTGTCTCATGTGTATCTTTCCATCATTTAGCGTGTGTGTACTCTCAATGAATATTAAAAAATAGGGTGTGACCCTCTTAACCATAAGAGATGATTCCTCATTTTGAGATGATGTGCTCTGGGAATAAAGAATGCTTCCTTCATTTTCCATGACTGTCAAACTGGCATCTTTCATCAGCACTAAATTCCCTTTTAAGTAGTCGAATGCCTTACACAGCTTTAACAGGAAATCTCTCAGCACCTCTAGCTATTTGTTGAAAAGAAAACAACTCTTTTTTTTAGATACATCTTGCAGAAAACCATTTCCCAAATAAAAATTTTAAAAGTGGTATCATATTTAGAGGGAAAGAAATAAGCCCCTGAATCATAGTGCCAGTTTCGTGTTTTCCTTAATGTTGCAAAGGTGATTATTTTTGCCATAATCTTCTGGCTGTTAGCCCAGGATGGCAGCCTGCATAGCTGCCTTGTTAAATAAAAGAGAGGGGAGACTTTCTTGAAGCCATTTTGTAGAGGATTTGTACATATGTGTGTGGGAAGAGTGTGGGTGAAATCCTCAGGACAAAAATTTCCCATCTACTACTTCCATAATAATTCATGAAGAAATGAGTTCTACCACTTGTTATTAATTCAAGTCCTGGAAATATACTCTAATCATCAATATCGTTTCCAAAGAACATATAAATATAGTAGTGTGTTTCAAACTACCAAAGAACTTACACTCAGGATGCATTTTGCATCTTTCTTTCTTTTGTTTTCTTTCTTTCTTTCTTTCTTTCTTTCTTTCTATCTCTTTCTTTCTATCTTTCTTGTGTTTAGTTGGAAGTCAGTGTTGTTAAATAAGGAGAGATATAGGCATATACAGGATGGATTAGTTCCTTGCCCTCAGCCTCTTTAATAATTATTTTTTACATTTTTTGATCTATTCAAATGTGTACAGTGCTAAAAAGAAATTTATTTGAAAAGGATCTAATTGGCATGAGCTGCCATTGCTGTCACACTGAAGTTCTGCTGACAAGGCTGAGGTTGGCAGAGAAATAAAAGCAACTGTTAATGTCAGAAATGAGTTGTGGTAAAACATACTGTTTGTTTAATGTTGATAAAAGGGCAGGTGGAAAGTACATGAAATTATCTTTTCAGAGAATTCTTGACTCATAAACTGCAAATGCTCACTAGAAAATAAATTTATGTTTTATTTAGTTGTGGCTAAAACAATATAATAACAACTATACTAGGAGTATAGCATAGAGCGGGCATTGCTATTATCCATGCTTGTGCCAAATAGATCTAAGAATTGTAAAGAAATGTATTTCAATAAGATGATATTCTCATGTATCCTATGACTATTATAAATACTTAGGTATTAATATCAGAGCAGAAGGATTGTGGTATTTCTGAAACTGACCCTAGGTTAAGATCATTTACTGTTAGAAATGAAAACGTTGAAAAACTGTGTCTAAATGTTTGTTAAAACCTGTTTTTAAATTTTTTTATATTCAGTTTTAACATCTGTTACATTTCTTTCTGATTACTCTTAAATTGGCCATGACTCCTGATTTTTTATCATAAGTTTTAATTCTCTACTTTCCTTATGTCATCTGAAAATTGTAGCACTGGGGCCCTTCATATTTTAAAGGTTGTCTTCTGTTGAAATATATACATATAAAGGATTGACCTGCAGTGTAAATAATAATTTACCTCTTTTTATTTATTCTTTAAGCCTGTGTTAAATATATTGACTTTTCTTAAAGAGGGAAAACCTGTGAATAGTTAACTCGGACCAAAGGTATTTTAAGTTGTATGTTAATTTCTTTATGCAGTAAAGCTATGAAGCTCTGACTTGGCATTATAACTATGCTCTTCTTGGAATAATAAGGGGACACGCTGCTTATCTGATTGACACTTCTTTCAAAAGCAGAAGATATTTTTATTTTTTTATTTTTTTCTTCTTCTTCTTCGTCTTCTTCTTCTTATTATTATTATTGTTATACTTTAGGCTCTATGTATTGACTTTGGTGGCAATCCCATATTCAGGGCTTCCTCCATATAAAAAAAAAAATAATGCGAACCTTGACCACAGGGAAGGTCACAGACCTTGGATAGAAGCCAAATATCTGTGTTTTGTTTAGGGCCCCCAAGCAAAATTTTCACACAGGATTTCCTCAGATTCACTTCACTGCAAAATAAAGGCATTTTCACTCCCTGCCAGGTTTAGCATGAGAAGCCCCTTTGTTGTGGGACTGCTTGAGCAGTATTTACGCTTCCTTATCGAGTACTTGCAAATGTCTCAGCTAGAAAAGTGAAAGTAATCCAGGTAGGCTTGATAAAAAATTTTAAAAACCAACTGGGCGCAGTGACTCATGCCTGTAATCCCAACACTTTGGGAAGCCGAGGCGGGCAGATTACGAGGTCAGGAGTTCGAGACCAGCCTGGCCAACATGGTGAAACCCCGTCTCTACTAAAAATACAAAAATTAGCCAGGTGTAGTGGTGCACTCCTGTAATCCTAGCTACTCAGAAGGCTGAGGCAGGAGAATTGCTTGAACCAGGGAGGCAGAGGCTGCAGTGAGCTGAGATCGTGCCACTGCACTCCAGCCTGGGCGACAGAGCAAGACTCTGTCTCAGAAAAAACAAACAAAAAAAAGTTAAAAACCTGCCTAAAAGTTTTAGCAAGTTCATCTTTCTTGGCTTGCTTTACTCTTGCAAAGATTCTGTAATTTGGAGAGAACTGACTCATTTTTGCTATTAGAAACATTTTTGTTTTAAACACCAGTAATGGAAGAAACAACCAAGGGATGAGGAAGTGGGCAAAAAGTGTGACCTTCACAAATATTGATCCTGTTAATAAAACTTAGATTCTAAACTTTTGATGTCAAGTCATTTTTAAATGTTATTTTTCCTAATTTTTGAGAAAATAGATGATCATTTTAGAAAATGTAGAAAGTACAGACGAGTACATTTCAAAAGTACAGAAAAGTATAAAAATGCAAGGGGGGAAGCTATTCTGTCACAACCCAGAAAGAACAACTGCTAACATTTTGGCTTATTTTCTTGCAGATTTCTGAATTTTTTACATAATTTGGATCATATTATTTATGTAACGTTACATCTTGCCTTTCGTTTAACACTTGCCACATGTAAGTTCTAACATCTGTAAATAATTTTTTGGAAATCATTTTAATGACTCTATTATGACTCATAATTTACTTAAATTTTCCCCTAACAATGGATATTTAGGGTGTCTTCAATTTTTTAGCACTCTAAATAATTTTTTTTTTTTGAGACAGGGTCTCACTCTGTTACCCAGGCTAGATTGCAGTGGCACCATCACAGCTCACTATAGCCTTGATATCCCTGGCTCAGGTGATTTTCTCACCTCAGCCTCTTGAGTAGCTAGAAATACAGGTGTCTGCCAACACGCCAGGCTAATTTTTCCATTTTTAGTAGAGACGGGGGTTTCTCCATGTTGCTCAGGCTGGTCTCGAACTCCTGGGTTCAAGCGATCTGTCCACCTTGGCCTCCCAAAGTGCTGGAATTACAGTCTTGAGCCACTGTGCCCAGCCTCTAAATAATTCTACATTGAGCACTTCTTGCATGTAACTTTGCCTACATTTCAAATTATTTCAGCAGTAGAGCTTCCAGCAATAAAATAATAGGACAAACAGAATAGACATTTAAAAATTTTCTGCTATATGGTTTCAAATTAATTTACAAAAAAACTTAACTAAATTATGTTACAACCAATAGTGTATGAGAGGACCTATTACTCACTTTCACCAGCACTGAATTTTATTTTTTTTAACTGTGTTAATTTGGTGAGCATAATTACCATTTCTTTCTTTGAATAATTTTCAAACTAATGTATACTCAGTGGCACACCTGAAAGCTACATCCTACACCACAGGCCCTTCTGAAGGAGACAAGGCCCTTTCTTTAGAGTAAGAATCACCTAATAAGTATCGATGCATGTTTGAAATAATATTTTTAAAGTGTATTATGCAAACATATATAAGTTAAATGCAAAGGGTGGTTAATTGGGGATTAGAAAGAATCAAAAGGAAAAACATTTGCATAATTAATGCTTGCTTCTTTTCTTTATTTTCAATCATGGATATTATAGCCCACAGGATTAAAACTTAAAATGTGCAGAAGTAGCAAATCTGAATTGTTTACATCTTTTGAAATTGATATGCCCTATCCAGTTTTCCACCTAAAAGGAGACAAAGAAGCTGGGCATAATGGCTCCAGCCTGTAATCCCAGCACTTTGGGAGACTGAAGTGGGTAGATCACTTGAGGTCAGGAGTTCAAGACCAGCCTGGCCAGCATGATGAAACCCTGTCTCTACTAAATATATATATATTATATATATAAAATAGCTGGGAGTGGTGCCGGATGCCTGTAATCCCAGCTACTTGGGGGGCTGAGGTGGGAGAATCACTGGAACCCGGGAGGCGGAGGTTGCAGATCTTACCACTGCACTCTAGCCTGGGTGACAAAGTGAGACTCCGTCAAAAAAAAAAAAAAGAAAGTCACCTTATATATGAAAAAGAAGTTTGTTGATTTCTACTAATAGAATATCATACAATCCAAAATCAATATATAAGATAATATTATTTTCCTTACTTTCCTGTGTCTCGTCACATTCCCATTTCATCATTTTTACTTCAGTGTAAATTACCTTTGTGTAATGAGGAAGAAATCTCTGTCCTTTTTAAAATTTTATTTTTGGTAAGGCAAGAGTTAGGATGTGGGGTTAATTTATTTCTGGAAATCCTCAGGTTGGCCAACATACTACCCTAAAGAGGAACATGAATCTGACATTAAAGTGTGAAAAGGTAAGAAGTAATACTGCACATTAGTAGTATTACACAGTATGTGGATTGTGTTTTTATATTCAAAATGATGTCCTCCCCTGATTTTATCTGGATATGGTAAGAACAACTTTGCAGTGGTTAAGAGTGGTTAGATTTTGAAGCCAAGCACTCATGATTCCAATTTTGCTGCTGCCTTTTACCAGCTATATGATCTTAGACAGTTTAACATCTTGGAAACTAAATGTGTTTTAATCTGTAAAATGGAAAATGTTGTTACCTCTCAAGCTGGGTGCAAAGATCATAAAATCATTGAGAATTAGGTATGGCACACTTTTCATCACAGACTGCCTGAGTACAGGCATGTATGTGGCACTCCTTCTTTTACTTAAGCTGTTTGGTTCTTCCTTCCATCAGGTGGCTACTAACCACACTTAGCGTTGTTTTTTTGTGGCTGTCTGTGAAGTGCATAAAGAAAATGTGTAAAGTGAATAGAGCAGTTAAGAAAAATAGATGCCGACAGATCCATGACATTTGCTTCATTTACCATTAATCAGCTGAGTTAAATAAACAGCAATTATTTTTCTTTTTTTCCTTTCCTATCACCAGGCGGTTAATCAAACTGATTTCAATTTGGAGTTTGCAATTTTCTCTTAAAAGTTTTTAGGAAAAATTTTGTCAAAAAAGCAAATTCCTCATAAAATATTTTATTAAATCATTGATAACTATTTCACCCTAACATTTTATGCAGTTAAATGTAAATGAAATAAATGTGAAGACATGAAGACAAATAAAGAAAGGAAGGAAGTCCTATAATGTAGGTCTGGTTAAATAAATCATGGTGTACCTATACCATACAGCATTATGCAGTATTAGCTGAAATGCTTTAGAAAACTGGCATGGGTTGTTTTTCATGATATGTTAAGTGGGAAAAAGCTGGTAATAAAACAGTATCTATGTGATGATCATAATTTCTTGAAAAACATAGTTATGTTTTAAATCAATGAGAAGAATATCCACTCAATTGTTATGATTATGATTGCTTATGATTGTTACCTCTGGATGACAAGATTTTTTTTCATTCATTACAGAATTTTATCTTTAGTATAGCATTTTAATATTGTTTCTAAATTTGTGTGTGAAACCTGTATTACTTTTGTAAATTTTAAATTTCTTTCAGGAGGAAAAACTAAATCTATAAGAGTAGTATACTCACATACTACTCTTTTGGGGTCCATAGGTAAAAGCTAGTTTTTAGTATTTAGACTTCTGTATTTTAATTTTCCCCTTTGCCGGGCAAAAGGAATTAAGAAATGTTAATGATAATGATATATCAAAACACAAAGACAAAAAAACTTAAGTAGTCTGCTTTGCTCCAGTTTTCCTATTTTACATTGATTTAGAATGATCGCAAAAAATAATAATAAATCCCAGCCCAAGATCCCATGTGCAAATTGGTCAGTATATTTATTTGTTTCTACATAATTTATTTGAGGATCAGCTTTAGCTCAAATGATCACTGCCTCATGCCAGACTCTGTCATAACACATCCGTCTAATTAATTTCTCTGAAAATTTCACTTGAATTTCCATTTTTACCAATGCCTATTGCCCTTTAGTACCAAATATAACATGTAGATGTCTACCATATTATAGGAATAGTTGTGAGATACGAAGACAAGTAAAAGAAAAGCAGCTTAATTTAACAGTGTAGGTGTTAGACTCAGAATAGTACTTAGCCTATTAGCATTTGACTCTAGCAAGACTTTGCAAGAGGACAAAAGTTGTTACCAATGAGCATTTTCTCACAACCCAGTTAGGACTTGGTCATAAGTAGAATGTAAGCTCTTCAACTATCATCCATTACTTTCCTATATCTTCTTGGTTACTATGAAATTCTGGAAACATAAGACATAAGATAGCAGGATTGTAGGTAAAAGTTTTTTGCATTCAACCTGTTACCGATTCTGGGTCCTAGATTCTTTTCTGCTTCTGTTGCCCATGACAAATATGTGCTTGCTCCAGGCTTATTCAGCTGCAACACTAGATTATAGGCAAACAGCATGAAGCTCAAATGTCCCAGTCCTTCACTCGGTCAATAAGCACTTCTTTAGAGAGGCACAGTACCAGCACTTTACAGGTTACACAGGAGAATAAGATATGAACTTACTCTCTGGAAGCTTGCTCTGCTAGAAGAAATAAGATATATAAAAACAGAGCTTATAATATCAGGTTAGAAAATCAGAAGTCCTGTGAGAAAGGGGCAAATAAGTTCAAGTGTAGTGGAAGCTTGAAGGTAAATTGGAAAGGATTTGTGGAGAAGTTCCATTTCAGTTATGACCTACAGTACAAGGAGTACTTTGGCACAAGTGAATGGATGCAACAGACACATGTAATAAACTCTTTAAACAGTCTCTGGTATATAATAAGCATTAGCTACATTTGTTAGAGTAAAAAGCTTAGTTACTGTAACGAAATGACACAACAAAGATTGTTTCATGTAACAGTCCATGAGGTGTGAGCAGACACTGCTGCACACAGTCTGTCACTATGCAGGGACCAGGATTCATCTCTTCATGTTCTTCCATCATCCTCTAAAACCATTGTTATCATCTGAGTATTTGAAACTATTCCTACCACATCCTAATTCTAGCAAGGAGAAAGGGGAAAAAGTGTTAGGAGTATACTTGCGATGTGTTAAGGCTTCCATTGGTGAGCACGTAGTTGCCTACCTGAAGTGGGGCTGGAAAGTGTGTTCTCTGGCTGAGCAGTCATGTGATTTCTATAACTCCGTTACCAAGGAAGAAAAAGAAAACAGATTTTGGTGGATAGCTAATAGTCTCTGCCCCAGCTATTATTATTATCATTCTTGAACAATTTGTTATTATCATCAGGCCATAATTGTACCCTAGTAATCTGTGATGGCTAGTTCATCTCCCTAAACAGTGAATTTTCTACTGTACAAGTGGCTTAAGCCCAAGATATTCTTGTCACTATTCCTATGGAATAGAATTCAAACCATTCCCAAAGCCTAGCTAAAGCCATTACTGAGTAAAACTCTCTTAGCTTCTTAAAGTTCATATATTTGTCCTTAAGTGACCTAGGCTGTGAAGAAATGGGTGATAAAAGTGTGAATTACAGAACCAGTGCTTCCACCTGCACGGAATTCTCTGCTCTTCTGAAGAATATTTCTCACAATAGAGTGTCAAGGGAAGATTGGTTGAACTGTTTTATTCTATACCAAATTCTTCTCTTTTGCTTTTAAAAAGTCATTTGCCAGAAGAAAACCTCTTCAGCAAGTTCATTTCAACATTTCAAATAATAGTTCTCTTTTCATGAATTATTTTGTAGAAAATTACATGGGTAATAATAAATATCATGGGAAGAGTATAGCTTTCATGATATGTATTTTTTCTAATCATTCTAATTTTTCATGGTAATCTGAAGTGCCATATCATCTTACCCAAGCTCAGGAATTGTACTAATTGGGGATTTTGAGTGCTTGGAAGAAATGTCTATTTTTAAGCAACTTTTCATTCTCTATCCTGTTAACATAGTGCTGTATTTGTGACTCAGAAATGGAAGGACAAGCCACCTGTCTGTAGTGATTACCTGTCTTATGGAATCTTAATTGCAATGCTAATTCAGTCTTGGAGTTAGTGAGATAGTCAACTAAATGATAAGTACAAGATATTGATAAATGACAAGGGAAGTATTTAGTAAGTCATTGGTAAGTCTGTTTTATCTTAATGTGTTGAGAAATTTGAAAATTAGGAGAAGGAAATAAGAGCATATTTATGAAATTTTCTAAAGTACTGCTGTGTCCCAGATCTTGTGGTAGATGCTGTGGAGGGTTACGTAAAGAAGGGAGATTGAGCTCAGCCTTTGGTTAACCTTTGCCTTCATCTAATAGAAGACAACATGTACTTAACAAAAGGGGAAGCAGTACTGGTGAGGCAATATGTTAAGTGTAGGTTACATCAGAAGACAAGAACTGGCCTGCAGGGCAGAAGATGTGGTTCTCAGGAATGATATCACCAACTGAATATGTGACCCTGAGTAGGTTTCTCCTTCTCTCTAGGCCTTAGTTTACCCACCTGCACTGTGAGGGAGTTCAATTAAGTGGATTATGGCCCCTAACAGATTATGTGATTATTTGAACTATGTAACCATATACATAGTATAAAATGCTTACTTATATTGAGAGAATGCAGAGTACTGAGACTAAACAATACAAGTGTGAGGAGTTCACATTCTCACTGATGACAAGCCTTAATGGACAAAGATTACATAAGATTTTTGAGTGATTGCATTCAATGAACTTCAAAGACCCTTCTAATGCTGGGACTTTGTGATTCTTGGTGGGTAAAATGTGAGATCCCTCTTGCTCTCTAAAAATCCCCAGAAGATCTAAGTTGGATGCTATTTTCATGTCTGTCTCTACTCATCAGCTGAATTGGAGAGAACCCAAATGAAATGAATAAAAATGGAAGATCTGTGGTGGGGGAGCAGCTGGGAGGAAGGGTTTCTTTCACTTTAGGTAAGATAAAACTGTATAAGGAAAGACATGAACGTAATGTATGATTTACTGAAAAGTGTAAGTAAAAGCCAGTAAGGAAGCAAAATGGGTTGTCTGAGACCGGGAAGAATTGGAATGAAAATGATGGGCTGCATGTCGGAGAACTGAAATCAAGGCAAAATACTAGAACAAAAATACATTGACCCATACGTGAAAAGGGAACAGAGCCAGGCGCGGCAGCTCACTCCTGTAATCCCAGCACCCAGCACTTTGGGAGGCCGAGGTAGGTGGATCACTTGAGGTCAGGAGTTCTAGACCAGCCTGGCCAACATGGCGAAACCCTGTCTCTACTAAGATTAGCCTGGCGTGATGGTACACGCCTATGATCCCAGCTACTAGGGAGGCTGGGGCATGAGAATCACTTGAACCCAGGAGGCAGAGGTTGCGGTGAGCCCAGATCACGCCACTGCACTCCAGCCAGGGAAGCAGAGGGAGATTCTGTCTCCAAAAAAAAAAAAAAAAAAGAAAAGAAAAGGAAAGGAAATGTTGCTGGAATATTTTAAAGTCATATAGCCCAGTATCATTCAGATTAATTAAAAATCTTGGAGCTTGACAATTTCATGGTGCTGATGAGTGAGAGAGGGCTAAGATTAGCAGTAGCTAAAGAAGGGAAGTTTCCTACAATTATGTAGGCCAGAAACAGTTTCCCCCACCCTCTCATGCCATATGTTCTCTTGCCTCTTGCCTGAGGAAGAGCCACTATTGGTAAAGTTTCATTTGCACAATTTTGTAGTAAAGTAATAATTAGAGTTTAAGACTCTAGATGTCACACCACTGAGACCGTATGATCTAGTGCCAATTCTAGATTCTGGTCTATGCTCTGCCAATGATAGGCCAAGTCACTAAACCTCTCCCACATAAGTTTTCTCATTTAATCAATGGGGACAGTCACTTCATGGGGTAAAATCACTTTGGAATTTTTAAGGTGCAATAGAAACTCACTAATTTCTTGTACCTTCTTTCTGTTCTTCCTCTTATTTTAAGTGACTTGGTTCATAAGACTATGCAATGAAAATATTTTTAAATTTAGGACTTATTCAAGCACCCAGATGATTTGAAATTCAGATGAATTTCAG
Organism: Pongo pygmaeus; assembly: GCF_028885625.2. Lineage (NCBI taxonomy): Eukaryota > Metazoa > Chordata > Mammalia > Primates > Hominidae > Pongo > Pongo pygmaeus. Next base: position 129,106,288 of record NC_072396.2, on the reverse strand, counting down.
TAATTATTTTCATGCTAGCCATTCTTGGTTTTGCTGTCAATAATAACACATAGTCAATTTAAATTACACTGAAATTTGTGGTTGAACTTTTTAATCTTTGTTGGATTATATGAAATTTATAGTTTCTCCCCAGAATCATGTCATCATTGTCTTATTTTGCCTGACATTGGCCTGGGGTGCATACCCTTGCAATAACCTTACTCTGGGTTTACTATACTTGCTCTTAGGCAAATTGTTTTGTTTGTTTTTAATGTTTAATGTTACACAACCCAACAGCTTTCTGTTGTGTAGTGACCTGAACCAATTTTATCATGCAGAATGCTTAGGTTCTTTTTGATAAATAATGGTAACCTCCAAAGAAGTCTTACGATGGTTGAAGATGACTCTCTCCAAAATCTCATTATGGGGTTATAGTCAAAGAAAATCTCAAACCAAATCCTACCACAAACGCTTATTATTTAAACATTTATTAGCATTTCAGTACATAAAACAGTTCATGTAACCTGTTCTGTAATCTCAAGAAAATCCTAGTTCACTATCCTTTCAGGTGCTTTAGAGATTAAGAGAGACAACTTCTCTAAAGGAGAATTATAAAGAGTGTATGTCCTGCCATATAATAGATTTTCCTAATAGCGAGAGAAGATATATATAGCCATGGTATTAAGTTCAGAGATGGTGTATCCTTGGACATTGGTTTATTGAGAAATAATTATGATGACAATGATAATGACTTTTAAAATAACAATAAAATAGCAACCGCATTACCGCCTCACATTTATATCTCCAAAAGATAAATTTCACAAGGGCAGGAATGTTGTTTTATATACCACTCTATCTCCAGCACATAGCATTTTGCCTGGAACATAGTAGGCATTTAGTAAACTTTTGTTACATGAACCAGTGAACAACAGTTAACAGCAAACAGTTTGACAAACTGATGAGTCAGGCAGTGCTCTAAGCTCTTTACATGCATTATCACATTCATTACAAATCTGAAAAAGCCAAGCTAAATAAAGCTTTCACTAATATCAGTTTTCAAGAAATGAAGTATACTAATTAATTGAATTTTCTGGTTAACAGAGCATTACATTTCAATTTTTTAAATTTTAATCCTTTTAATTGCAATTAAAAAAAAAAATCAGTGACATCCCTGCCTCAGTAAATAGAATCTAGAAGACATTCTTGAATTTTAGGTTAGCTGATTGAAGATTTTCTCAGGGCCCCAGATGAAACTCCAAGCATCAATTGTTTTATGCAGTATCATAAACAGAAAATGTGGAATATAATACATTAGACTAAATGTATAAATAATGCCATAACATTCTCTAGAAGTTGTTTTTCTTTTCTTTTCTTCTTTCCTGGGGGTATGGGTGGGATTATGTTGTTAAAGCTTTAATATTATCTTGTTTTCCTCTGCCAACTCTCTCATTCCCTTGTACATATTTTATGGAGAGCCAGTAAATAGAGCATAGTGGAGAAAGCGCAGGCTTTGAAGCAGGAAATGACTGCATTAGAATCTTTGTTCTGTCGTTTAACTGCTGTGTAATTTGGGCAAATTTCTTAACATCTCAGAGCCTTAGTTTCCTCTCCTGTGAAATGGAGGTAAAACCACTTGGTATAAGATTTCCTATGGCAATTGAATAAGGTCCTGTATGTAAGGGTCCTCTGACATAGCTGCTGCCACTGCTGTGAGAATCCCAGGATATAGGGTCTGAAGGCAACTTAAAAATATACAACTTGCTTCAGGAGTACATGAAGTATGATGCCCAAGTAAAAGAATATTGTTTGAAAATGGCAAATTTTAATCCTACTATAAAGACACATGCACACGTATGTTTATTGTGGCACTATTCACAATAGCAAAGACTTGGAACCAACTCGAATGTCTATCAATAATAGACTGGATAAAGAAAATGTAGCACATATACACCATGGAATACTATGCAGCCATAAAAAAATGATGAGTTCATGTCCTTTGCAGGGACATGGATGAAGCTGGAAACCATGATTCTCAGCAAACTATCACAAGAACAGAAAGCCAAACACCGCATGTTCTCACTCATAAGTGGGAGTTGAACAATGAGAACACATGGACACAGGGAGGGGAACATCACACATTGGGGCTTGTTGGGGGTTGGGAAGCTAGGGGAGGAATAACATTAGGAGAAATACCTAATGTAGATGGCAGGTTGATGGATGCAGCAAACCACCATGGCACGTATATACCTATGTAACAAAACTGCACGTTCTGCACATGCACCCCAGAACTTAAAGTATAATTTTTTAAAAATTTAAAAAAAAGAAATAAGAACAAATATTGTTTGAAAAAATAAATTAAGCTATTATTAAAATAATAATAAAAAATAAAAAGAGGAAAATGGCAGATTTTATATGGAATGTATACAAATGATTAATTAGAAAGGTACTTTGTTCCATTTGTAACAAATGACAATGATAAAATACTAATCTAAGGTAATTTTTTTGAATCTTAGAGCAAATGGTCCATTTTATAAGTTTTCTACAGGAAAATGTATTAATTCTGAAACCATTAATTATTTATGATTATGAGTACAGTGGCTGGGCTGCACCTCCTTGTTCTGTTTAAGCTGTGGATTGATAAGCAAATTCAGACATGAAATAAGATGCCAGAGAGTATAAAATATTTGAGAGAAACCAAAGTGTTTTCAAACACTTTATAAGCACTCATTTACATATAAATAACATATGCAAATTATGAGTCATTCTTGTGTATCTCCAAAAGCAAGTGCTTAAAGATATTTTATTAGCCTATGTTGAACTATTGTATACTTTGAATATGGTGTGAATACACACACAAATGCATGCATTCATATACACATACATATATACGTACATATTATGCATTTATTTTTTAATGATCTGTAATTCTTACAAACTTTTTTGCAAATTGGTCTGAGAAAAGGTTATTTTGTGTATTTTGTTTTATCAACACCTATTTTATCATCTGCTTTCTTCCCAGTGATGCTGATATAACTACCATCTTATGCCCAGTGATTGATTTTGTCTTTATGGCAGCTATATGATTATCTTTGTGATCATCTCTTGAATATATTCACAAACCAAATAATTTCCAAAATATTCAAGAAGAAACACAAACATTTTCTATTCATTTTCAAACTTCAAACCCAATTCTTTTTCATCAACACACTTTTACAATATTTTAAAATTCTTTTACTTACTTCCAAATCTACTTAACCCCTAAAGAAACTTTCTTTAAAACTGCTTAAAATTGGAAACAAATACCATTTTTCATACAGAGGAATCCTTCTCTCAGCTATTTTACTTTATTTTGTTGCATAGAAGTCTTTCTATTCTATCTAATATTTAAATAAATATTTACAGAGTCTCTTCAGATTGTTTCATTCAACAATTTTGTTTCACTGAACCATTCACAATGTTTTAAATCAGCTTTATTTTCTTGAGGACAGTGTTTAGATAATTTTTTTTCTCTATTCAACTAAAGTACTCTTTTTTAATGAACAGAGATTCTGTTATTATTGAAAATTGTCTCTAAAATATGAAATGCTGTATACATACTGAGGGTATTTTAAAGAAAAAATAGAATCTGTTTTGCTTCTGCCCATAATTTTTCTGGCAACTATTCCAAAGGACAATCGTCATTTAAAATTTAATATTGTCTAGTGTTTTGGAAAGTCCCAATTAGAACATTAAAATTTGTTGTATAATGAAATCAGTGTTGGAAAAAAACTCCCTAGTTTTAGCAGAGCAACTCAGTTGTGTCTTGGTTTCAGGTAAGCTTCTTTAATGCAATGTTTTATTCCATAAAACTGAAAATTGTCCTTTGGATGCTGAAGAACACTATGACTTCCATTGTTTTGTTTTATAATATATTTGCAATTGAGCTACAGCATATAATTTGATAGAGGATAAATAGAGAATAAACCTTTTATTTTATGCACATTGGCTTCATGAAGTATCTAAATAAGCATTTCTAAAACCCTGAGCTGACTCTGACAGACCCAAGATATTGATGCAGTAGCCTGCCAGCTATCCACGGCCATGCATAGCCCCTTGAACTCCTCATTAGGAAATAAGGAGGGAACAGTCATAAATACATGCAATTGATTATGCATTACTACTGATGCTTACATTTGCTTTCAGTACTGTTTAGGTAAACTCTAAACTTTAAATTAATAGTTTGCAGCATTTACTGATGAAAACATTGGATATAAACCATCTAGACAGAAATAACTTGTTTGTTTGATTTAGTGAAAAGGTTAAATACTATTAAGACTTAGTTACCACAAACCTGACATTGGAGGCTACTTTCAGCTTTAGCTTATACCCAAAGGGCTGTTAAGTAAGGCAGGTCAGGAACTGGAATTATTCCTGGCCAATCATATCCTGCCTCTCCCTCTTCCTTTATCACACCCCTTTGTGTTTACCCTACTCTATCAGTGAAGGTCTAACCAGGAAAGTAGAAATATAAATTAAAACAGGGAGACTAATGTTGGAACTTGGTTATGCAGGCCATGGAAGAGCTGAGAAGCTGAATATGGGACATTGCAGCCACCTAACTATAAGCAACAACAGGGAGCAACACCACTGCATCTAGGGTGGAGGGACGAGGGAAGAGTCAGCTGATATGGAAACCTTGGAATGGGGAGCTAGGATAAGGAGCAGAGAAGGAGAAACATGATCTAAGGACATGGATCTGAGGACAATCAGACCCAAAACAAGCACAGTTGCAGTGGGCTACTGCAAGGAAAATGAGAGAACAAAAGTGTGAAAATGAGTTTGAACCCCTAAGAAGTGAATAAGCCGTGTTAATAATAATAAACAATAGCAATAATAATGGTGATGACGATAACAGCAGTTAACACTCATGGAGCACTGTGTATCAGGCATTGTTCCAAACACATTATCCATTATGTCTATTTTGTCCTAACATAGCCTAGTAAATTAGGCACTATCTTCGTTGTGCAGATGAAACTGGGGTATAGTTATTTAGCATGTCCAAGGTCACATAGCAAGGATTCAGACCTAGGCAGCCTGACTCTAGAAATGAAGCTGTTAACTTCTACACTACAACTGCCTCCCAAAAGGTAAACTATGCTGTCTCCCTCTTGGCCATTCCACCCTTCAGCCATCTATACAATTGACTAGGTCTTAAATTCATTTGATGACACTATACTAATTCTGTTAAGAAATAATAAAATCATTCTCATGCAATGCAGCTTTCATTAAGACACTCCTTTTTTTGTAATAGGTAGCACATGCACATGGTAGAAATTATTCTGGTATTTTTTGAACCATATGGAATTGCTGCTTTTTTATGTCAAAAAAGTTGCATATTGGCATTTTTTTCATAGTTCAACCTAATGTAGAGGGCATGCAGTAAAGGCGAATATCTCCCTCACCCCAGTTTCTCTGAAAGCCACCACTCCCTCCGGTTTCTAAAGTACCTTTACAGAGATATTCTGTAAATATACAATCACATATGCAGATATATGCTTCTTTTCTGCCAAGATAGAAGCAAACTGTATTCACTATTCAATATCTTGTATTTTGTCACTTAATAGCTGCTGAGTTTTCAGTTGCACAACTGTACTATAATGTATTTAACGAGTACTTCTCGATGGAAATTTAAGTTGGCTTAATTCATTTGTTATTACAAAAACATACTGTAGTTAATATATTTATGTGTGTGCCTTTACACATGTAAATTACTAGAAGTGGAATTTCTTCCTAGGTATCTGTGCATTTTTTATTTTGATAAATATTAATGATATTGGACAAATATTGTCAAATTGCCCTCCATAGAAGTTTGATAAATTGGAATTCCCATTATCAGTTTGTGAGAGTACTTGTTTCTTCAAATACTTGTAAACATAAGGTGTTATCAAACTTTTTAATCCTGCCCATCTGATAAACACTAAATCCAATATTACTGTATTTTTATTTTGCATTTATTTTATTATGAAGGAGAGGCAGCCATTTTTCATATGTTCAAAAGTCAGTAATATTACATTTTCTGCAAATCATTCAGCTTACTTACTATGTTGGATTGTTGGTCTTTTATTATTGATTTGTAGATACTATTTATATATTAAGTCAAGTAGTAGTCATTTATTTGGGATTTGATTTACAAAGACTTTTCCCAGTTTGTTATTTGTCTTTTATCATTTCTGTGGGTATGTGTGAGTGTGTATAATTTTTTTTAAATGTTCCATGTAATTTAAAAATGCCCCTCCTGGCAAAAGCAAACTATACCTGTTAATCAAGAAATCTAAAGAAAAAAAAAGTTCTATTTTTAAGAATTTCTAAATTGGCTGGCTCATTTGGGCTGTAGTTGAGAAAGTTCTAGTGGTTTTACTTATTTTAATCCAAACTACTTTCTTACATCATGTATTTCCATTTTTAATTTAGATTTTTTAATTCTAAAGATGATTTTATATATGTGCTCATTGTATACTTGGAAAACTGGCATATGAGGAAGGAAAAACATTTTTCCTTGTTACCACAGTCTATTCATATAAAGGTAAAAATAGAATAAGAAGGATCAATGAAGTCCTTCAGCATTTTTTGATGGTGATCTCTGTTTCTGATTTGTAGAAACAATTTGAAAGTCTTTTCCCAAAAGTGACTTATAAAAAGTTATCAAGTTTTGTGATAATGATACTATCACTAATCATACTGACAAATTCATGACATTTGTTAGATAGACGTTAGAGTTGCATGGATCTATAGGAATGTAAAATAAATCTTCATATTTAGCAATAATTGAGATTACGTGTTTCTTTTCCTTCCTGACACATATCAATATTTTAACAAATTATTCATAATGATACATTAAATGCTATCTTATTTTAGCTTGTTCAAATTTTTATTATTCATTTATTTATTTTCAAATTGACAGACAAAATTATATTTATCATGTACAACATGAGATTTTGAAGGATATACACCTTGTGGAATGGCTAAATCTAGCTAATTAACATATGCATTACCCCACATAGTCATCATTTTTGTGGTAAAAACACCATATCCATTCTCTTAGCATTTTTCAAGAATACAAGATACTGTCATTAACTGTAATCACCATGCTTCATAATAGATCTCTTGAACTTATTCCTCCTATCTAACTGTAAGTTTGTATCCTTGGACCAACATCTGCCCAGAAAATAGAATTTTCACTTCTGGAAAAAGCACTCTCAACCTCCCAGACTTTGGTAGTCTTCATTCTATTATACTCTCTACTTCTATGAGATCAACTTTTTTAGATTCCACACATTTCGTTTAACATAATGTCCTGCAGGCTCATCCATGTTGTCTCAAATGACAGGATTTCCTTTTTTATGGCTTAATAGTATTCTATTGTGTATATATGCCACATTTTCTTTATCAATTCATCTGTTAGTGTACACTTAGGTTGATTTCATATCTTGGCTATTGTGAATAGTGCTGCAATGAACATGGGAGTGTAGATATCTCTTTGCCATACTGATTTTATTTGCCTTGGATATATACCCCATAGTGGGATTGCTGGATTATATGACAGTCTTGTTTTTAATTTTTTGAGAAATCTCCATACTGGTTTTCATAATGACTGTACTAATTTGCATTCACACCAATAGTTTGTCAGGGTTTTCTTTTCTCCACGTCCTTGCCAACACTCGTTATCTTTTGTCTTTTTTTATAATAGCCATTATAACAGGAGTGAGGTGATATCTCATTGTGGTTTTAATTTGCATTTCCCTGATGATTAGTGATGTTCAGCATCTTGTTATATACTTGTTGGCCATTTGTGTGACTTTTTGAGAAACGCTTATTCAGACCTTTTGCCAATTTTTTAATCAGGTAATTTGTTTTCTTGCTATTGAGTTGTTTGTGTTTCTTAGATATTTTGGATATTAACCCCTTATCAGATATATAATTTGCAAATATTTTCTCCCATTCTGTAGGTTGTATATTCATTCTGTTGATTGGTTCCTTTGCTATGCAGAAGATTTTAGTTTGATGTAATCTCATTTTTCTATTATTGCTTTGATTGCCTGTGCTTTTGAGGTCAAAATCATTGCCCAAGCCAATATTATGGAGATTTTCCCTATGTTTTATCCTGGTCATTTTATAGTTTATCCACTTTGAATTTATTTCCCTATATGGTATGAGGTAAGGCCCTAATTTCATTCCTCTGCATGTGGATACCAGATTTCTTAACAACTTTATTGAAGAGATTGTCTTTTCCCCGTTGTGTGCCCTTGTTGCCTTTGTCAAAAATCATTTGGCTATAAATCCATGGGTTTATTTCTGGGCTCTCTATTCTGTTCTGTTAGTCTATGTGTCTTTTTGAAATTGCCGGTGCTGAGCTGTTTTGGTTACTGTAACTTTGTAATATATTTTGAAGTCAAGTAGGGTGATGACTCCAGTTTTGTTCATTTTGCTCAAGATTGCTTTGACTAATTGGGGTCTTTTGTGATTCCATATACATTTTAGAATTTTTTTTCTATTTCTGTAAAGAATGTCGTTAGTATTTTGGTAGGAATTATATTGGATCTGTATATCACATTGGGTAGAATAAACATTTTAACAATATTAATTCTTTGAATCCATGGACACAGGCTATCTTTCCATTTGTTTGTGTCTTCCATTTCTTTCATCAAGGTTTTATAGTTTTCATTGTAGAGATCTTTTACCTCCTTGGTTAAATTTATTTCTAAGTATTTTTTTGTAACTATTGTAGACAGGATTGTTTTTCTTTCTCTTTCAGATAACTCATTAAGTTGGAGAAACACTACTGATTTGTGTATGTTGATTTTTTATCCTGCAACTTTACTGAATTCCTTTATTTGTTCTAACAGCTTTTAGGTGGTGGCTTTAGGATTTTCTATATATAAGATCGTGTCTACAAACAGGAACAACATAACTTCTTTGTTTTCTATTTGGATGCCTTTTATTTTTTTCTACTGTCTAATCATTCTGGATAGAATTTTCAGTACTATGTTGAATAGAAGAGATGAGAGTGGGCATCCCTGTCTTCTTCCAGATCTCATAGGAAAATATTTCAATTTTTCTGCACTGAGTATGATGTAAAGGTGAGTTTGTCATATATGGCCTTTCTTCTGTTGAGGTACTGATATGGTTTGGCTGTGTGTCCCCACCCAAATCTCATTTCGAATTGTAATCCCCACATGTTGGGGCAGTGGTTTGGTGGGAAATGATTGGGTCATGGGGGCAGACTTCTCCTTTGCTGTTCTTGTGATAGAGTTCTCACAATATCTGGTCATTTTGATAAGTGTCTGGTGCTTCCCACTTCTCTCTCTCTCTCTCTCTCTCTCCTGCTGCCATGTAAGATATGCCTTGCTTCCCCTTCACCTTCTACCATGATTGTAAGTTTATTGAGGCCATCCCAGCCATGCAGAACTCGGAGTCGATTAAGCCTCTAAGCCTCTTTACTTTATAAATTACTCAGTCTCAGGTATGTCTTTATAGCAGTGTGAGGACTAATACAGGTACTTTCCTTCTATCCCTAATTTGTTGAAATTGTTTATCATGAAAGGATGTGGAATTTTGCCAAATGCTTTTTCTGCTTTTATTGAAATTATCATATGTTTTTGTCCTTTATTTTCTTAATGTAATGTATCAAATTTAACTGATTTGCACAAGTTGAATCATCCTTTCATTCCTCTGATGAATCCCCTTGATCATGGTAAATAACATTTTCAATGTGCTTTTGAAGTAGGTTTGCTAGTATTTCATTGAGGATTTTTGCATCTGTGTTCACCTGGAGTATTGGTCTGTAGTTTTCTTTTTTGCTGTGTCCTTGTTTGATTTTTGTAGTGAACCCATCAGGTGCTGGGTTCTTCTGTAATGGGAGACTTTTTATTACAGAATCAGTGTCCTTACTTTCTATTGGTCTGTTTAGATTTTCTGTGACTTTGTTATTCATGAATAATTGGATTGAATGTATCAAAAAGTATATCCATTTCTTCTAGGCTATCCAATATGTTGACATATAATTATTCATAATCATATCATGAAACTTTGTATTTCTGTGTTATTAGTTGTAATGTCTTCTTTTTCATGCCTGATTTTTGTTTGAATCTTCTCTCAGTCTAGCTAAAGGTTCGTTGATTTTGTTTATCTTTTCAAAAAAACCTCTTTGTTTCATTAATCTTTTCAGTTTTTATAATCTCTATTTTATTTCTGCTGTGTTCTTTATTATTTCCTTCCTTCTGCCAATTTTGGACTTAGTTTGTTCTTGTTTTTCCAATTCCTTAAGGCAATATTAGGCTGTTTATTTGAGATCTTTCTTCTTTTTTGATGTAGTTATAAATTGCTATAAACTTTCCTCTTAGAAATTATTTTGCTGTATGCTGTAGGCTTTGGCATGCTATGTTTCATGCTTCCATTTTCATTTGTCTCAGGAAAATTTTAAATTGCCCTTTTAATTTCATCATTGGCCCATTGGTTATTCCAGAGCATGTTGCTTGATTTCCATGTATTTGTGAATTTTGCAAAGTCTCTTCTGATGCCGATTTCTAGTTTTATACCATTGAGGTCAGAAGATATACTTGATATGATTTCAGTCTTATTAAATTTGTTGACTGGTTTTATGGTCTGACATATCTATCCAGGAGAATGCTCCATGTGAAGTTGAGAAGAATGCACATTCTGCTGCTGTCAGATGAAATGTTCTGAATATGTCTGTTAGGTCCATTTGGCCTAGAGTGCAGTTTAAGTCTGATGTTTCCTTATTGATTTTCTGTCTGGTTGATCCGTCCATTGCTGAAAGTGGAATGTTGAAGTCTCCTATTATTATTGTATTGCAGTCTATCTCTTCCTTCAGCTCTACTAATATTTGCCTTTTATATTTAGGTGCTCTGATGTTGGGTACACATACATGTACAACTGTTATATCCTCTTGCTAAATTGACCCCTTTATCTTTATATAATGATCTTCTTTGTCTATTTTTATAGTTTTTCCTTAACGTCTATTTTATCTTATATAATTATAGCTCCTCTTGCTCTGTTGTGGCTTTCATTTGCATGGAGCATCTTTTTCTACCACTTCACTTTCAGTCTGTATGTGTCCTTATAGATTATATATGTCTCTTGTAGGCAGCATATAGCTGAATGTTGTTTTTTATTCACTGAGTTACTCTCTTTTTTGACTAAGGAATTTAATCCATTTACATTCAAGGTGAGGACTTACTGCTGCCATTTTGTTAATTGTTTTCTAGTAGGGTTGTAGATTCTTTGGTACCTTCCTTCCTCTGTTTTTTTTTTTTTTTTTCATGTGTGTGTGTGTGTGTGTGTGTGTTTGTGTGTGGTTAAGTGATTTTCTCTATATTTTGATTCCTTACTTTGTATTTTTTTGCATCTACTGTGTGTCTTTGCTGTGTGGGTACCATGATACTTACAAAAAATATCTTGTAGTCATAACAGATTATTTTAAGCTTATCACAACTTAACTTTGATGATAATTTTAAAAAACTCTATACTTTTACTACACTCCCCCCACATTTTGATTTTTTTAATGTCACCATTTACATCTTTTTATATTGCATATCACTTAACAGGTTATTATAGCTATTATTTTAATAGTTTCTTCTTTTAACCTTCATACTAAAGTATAAGTGACTTACTCACCACCATTATAGTTTTAGATTATTCTGAATTTGACTCTGTATTTGCTTTTACCAGTGTGTTTTATACTTTCAGATGATATCATGTTATTCATTGACATTCTTTTCCTTTAGTTTTTAGCATTTCTTGTAAACAAGATCTGGTGGTTACGAACTCCCTCTGCTTTCATTTGTCTGGTAAAGTCTTTACTTCTCATTCCTTACTAAAGGACAGCTTGCTGGCTTGCAGTTCTTTTACTTCAGCAGTTTGCATATATCATACAGCTCTCTCCTGGTGATAGAATTTGGATATTTGTCCCCTCCAAATCTCATGTTGAAATGTAATCCCCAATGTTGGATGTGGGGCCTGGTGGAAGGTATTTGGATCATGGTGGTATATTCCTCATGAATGACTTAGCACCATCCTCATGGTAATGAATGAGCTCTTGCCCTGAGTTCATGAAAGATCTGATTGTTTAAAAGACTGTGACACCTCCCCTGCCCTCTCTTGTTTCTGTTCTCACCATGTGATACACCAGCTCCTCCTTAGCCTTCTGCCATGACTGTAAGCTTCCTGAGGCCCTCACCAGAAGCAGATACTGCTGCCATACTTCCTGTACAGCTTGCAGAACCATGAGCCAAGTAAACCTCTTTTCTTTATATATTACCTAGCCTCAGGTATTTATAGCAGTGCGAGAACAGATTTAACACAGAAAATGGTACCTCCCCCACCCTTGCTCCTGCTCTCACCACATAATACCCTGGCTTCCCCTTTGCTTTCTACCATGATTACAAAAACTTTTAATTTCTACCATGATTACAAAAACTTTTTAAAGTTTACAAAAACTTTCTGAGGCCCTCACTAGAAGCACATGCTGATGCCATGCTTCCTGTAGAGCCTGCAGAATCATGAGCTAATTAAACTGCTTGTCTTTATAAATTACGCAGTCTCAAGTGTTCCTTTATAGCAATGCAAAAGTGGACTAACACACCTAGCCTGTAATGTTTCTGCAAACAAGTTTGCTGCTAGGTATATTGGAACTTCCTTATTTGTTCTTTGCTTCTTTTCTTTTACTGCTTTCAGGATTCTCTCTGTTTTTGATTTTTGACAATTTGATTATATGTCATGAGGTAGTGTTATTTGGATTGAATCTGATTGGAAACCTTTGACTTTCCTGTACCTAGATATACATCTTTCTCAAGGTTTGGACATTTTTCTGCTATCATTTCTTTAAGCTTTCTACTCTTCTTTCTTCTCTCCCTCTTAAAATCCAGTGAATCAAATATTTGCTTTTACAGTGCTGTTCCATAAATCCCATTGACATTCTTCATTCCTTTTAATTCTTTTTTTCTCTCCTTTGACTAGATACTCTTAAATAATCTAAGTTCACATATTATTTCTTCAGCATGATCAATTCTGTTGTTGATGTTCTCTATTGCATTTTTTTGATTGTATTTTTCAGCCCCAGGATTTATCTTTGATTCTTTAAAAATTATTTCTATCTCTTTGTTAAATTTCTTATTCTGGTTACTTTATAGTTTTTCTCATTTATTTTAATTATTTATCTGTATTTTTTTAAATGTGGCTGAGCTTCCTTAAAATAGTTCTTTTGAATTCTTTGCCGGGTAGTTTGTATATCTCTGTTTTTTTTTATGGCCAGTCACTGGCACTTTATTTTGTCTCCCTAATAATGTCTTGTTTCTCTGCTTGTTCTTGATCTTTGTGGCCATATGTTGATATTTGCATATTTGAAGAAATAGTTACTTATTCCAGTCTTTTTAAATTGGCTTTGCCTGGGAATGCTTTTAAATAATAAGCCCTTCCGGAGACTCTAGGCAGGCCCTCTGGCCTGGTCCCTAAGCCTGGCATGGCTGTGGCCGTTGTGGTGCTAGGGGAGTGCCCTATGCCAGGGACCACCGTAGTCAGTGTAGTACTGTGGCTGAGTTGGGGGCAGTGCTGGGGTACACCAGAAGCCCCATGGTTGCTGAGGCCTGCTTGCCACTGACATTTATCCAGGGCCCACGGCCACTGTGGATATCCAGCAGGTACATACATTGAGTTCACTGCACAAGGGCTATGCATTCCCATCTGGTACCAGGGAAGGTCTGGAGGCTTAGTCCATAGATACTTCATTCCTCTTTCACTTTTTTAAATCTTATCAGCCTCTGAAAAACTAGTATGCCCATTTTACCACGTAACTCATTTGACTTGAATTTCTACTTTATGAATTTCAAATTTTTTCCAGGCTTTCAAGGTTAGAAATATTATATATTGCTTCTATTAATGCCTATTTGTTGTTATTTTCTATGACTCCTCAACATATTTGCTATTGCAATAATCTCCTCAGCACAACACATTTCAAAATTATTCCTCCCATTACTCATGTTATTCTTCTCACCTTATCTGTTTTTGCCATCCTTCAAGACTAGCATGTAGCCGAGAGAGAAATACACATATTGTCATTCTGAGTTCCTGTCCCAGCTCTTACTAGGTCTTAGTAATTGTGTGACTTTGAGTAAGATAAATGAGATAAAGCAGCTAGCATATTTCCCAACACATGGAAGACACTAAATTTTTTTCTCCCACCTTCACTCCACAGGGTTTTTTATGAAGACTTGCCTGAATACACTCTCTCTCCTCTGAATTGAAGATACTCCCTAGGTCACAAAAACCAAAGCCATTTTGCAATTTTTTTGTATTTTTAATAGCAAACTATATTATAAACATCTTTATGTGAATTCTTCTACTTGTACATCCATTATTCCCTCCACAAAGCACCTCTTATAACACTGAGGACACCAAGCACTCAATAACTACTTGTTGGTTGGTTTGTCTATATCTGGAAATAGAATAGCAGTGTCAAACTTTGTTATATCAATTGGTAAAATATAATTCTAGGAAAACAAACAATTGGAGAACTTGGTTCTTATTTTTTCATCTTCTTGTGGTCCTTGTTAATGTCTGTTGGTTCACAGGTGATGATATACAAAATTTAGGAAGAAGAATTTTCGTTCTTTGTTAGTGGAAGAAATTTTTGTTATTGGAAGTCATTTTTGAAAACCTTTTAATTGGTTTTAGGATTGTAGGGGGAAATGGAATCAAAACTGCAGTGATTTAGAATATCATAGGATAGTAGAACCAGGAAATTAACATATTTAATTATAGATTTTGAATGACTTCAAAGGAAACTGAGTTTTTTCAAGGTATTAAGCCAGGAACTGGGCCGTTATTATAGGAGGCCACTTGAGCTTTCATTTAGCCAGTTTCTGGCACATTCATTGACAGGAATAATTTAATGATTGTGAATAATCACCAAGTGTAGGAAATAAGGTCCTCTTTGAATCATAAAGCTTTTTTTAAACATGAAAAACTTTATGCATTTTTTTAGAATGGTGAAACATGCAAACTAATTTCATATTGTCCTACCAATTATGAATGTGTTATTCCTGGCAGGCAGGTCTCTTTAAAATTGCATATGCTTAGTTCTTTGCCAGGAAGAAGAGAGAAAAACATTGTCAGCCTCTTTATACTCAGCTGGGGCCAGGTGTTGTTCATTAACATGTAAATAGTGCAATTACTGCCAATTAAGATTTTTTAAAACATTAAAATCTGTGGGAACACAGTTATGTCACCTATAAAATTTAAAATACATGTATACATCTTAGTGCTTTAGATTCCTACAAAGCATGTACTATAACTTGTAGTCTTAATTACCCAATGCTTCAAGTTGTCATTTATTTGCAGAATGCCACATATGAGGTTCAAATGAAATGTAAAAGTACATTGGCTGAGTTTATGATTGTAGCCAAATATTGAGAATTTATTACGGATTATATTGATTGTCAAATTATTTTGATTTGTCCTTTAAAAAATTTATCTATTTCTTACTCCGTGTAAGGAACTGGGTTAAGTGCAATGTATTCAATGGTGAATGAGGCAGACATGGTCTCTGCCCCCATGAATCTTATAGTGTAGTTGGGCTTCACAAATAAACAAGCAATACACATACAAATAAGCATACAGCTAGGTAAGTATTGTTATAGGTACTGTTGTATAAAATGAGAGGGTGCCATTAGAATGCATGATGGAGCAGGATGAGTACAGTTTGGGTAGAGAGGATAGAAAGCTCTCTATGAATATGCAGCATTTCCACTGAAGCTTGAGGGATAAACAGGTGATATCCAGGTGAAGAGAGTGGAGAAGAGCATACCAGCAAGAGATAAGAGCGCTTAGGAAGGCCTTGAAGCAAGAAACAGCTTGATGTCTTCAAGTAATTGACAAAAAGAATACATGCCAACTTGAAGGTAGTGGTTGCCTCCAGGGAGCAAAGGAGCAGAACAGAATTTAGAAGCAGTAAGAAGGGGGTTTCAAGAGCAACTGGAATACTTTAATTCTTTAATAAAAAATTTAAGCAAATATAATGAAAGGTTAACATTCATTATTATCCCTTGGTGGATTTACGGATGTTTGTTATATTACTCTTGGTACTTTTCTATGTGATTAAAATGTTTGATCACTGGGAAAAAATGTGAATGAGAGGTGAGAAAGTAGATTTTAAAATTTGTTTACAGTAGTATGAACTGAGCTTTGTTATAAGGAAGAGTTAAAAACTGTTAATGTATTTTTGCCTCTTTAAAAATATTTCTTTGAATTTTACTTGGGGGTATTCAAACCCTTAGCCACTACTGACATCTATTAGCAAACTCTATTATCTATTGATGACATAGATACTACTATGTTATCAATAGAAATAACTTGGCAACAAGCACATCCTTCTGCTGCACCCTACTTTGGGTTACAATAGTTTGTTTTTACACTAATAGAGCTACTTGAGGCTAAAGCAGTGGGGCTTAGAATGAAACCTTTATTGGGGGGTGGGGCCAAGGTGGCCAACTAAAACCAGCAGCAATCAGAGGCTCCCATCGAAAAGAACCATAACAGCATGTGAATCCTGCAATGGCAACCGAGGTATCCAGGTTCTGTCATCAGAACTGACTAGGCGGCTGGTGTGACCCACAGAGAGAAAAGAAGAGCAGTGTGGTGTGGTGGCCCACGTGGGAGCCATATGGGGCAAGGGAGCCCCCAGCCCCCGAGCCAAGGGAGGCAGTTGGTGCCCCCCGAGGTCAGAGATCCCAGAGGAAGGAGCAGGCACCCATCTTTGCTGTTCTCCAGCCTCCTCGAGTGACATCTCCAGGTATGGGAGTGAACCAGATGAATAGGGCCTAAAATGAACCCCCAGCAAACTGCAGCAGCCCTAAAGAAGAGGGACCTGACCATTGAAAGAAAAACAAACAGAAAGCAACAACAAGAGCATCAAAAAAAAGTCCCCACAAAAACCCTATAGAAGGGCCAGCAGCCTCAAAATAGATACTAGAAAAACTCATGAAGATGAGAAAGAATCAACAACAAAAAAAAGTTGAAAGCCCAAAAGGCCAGAGTGCCTCTTCTCCAAATGCTCACAATGCCTATCCAGCAAGGGGACAGAACTGGAAGGAAGATGAGATGGGCAAATTGACAGAAGTAGGCTTCAGAAAGTCAGTACTAACAAACTCCACTGAGCTAAAGGAGCATGTTCTAACCCAATGCAAAGAAGCTAAGAACCTTGATGTTAAGGGAAACCAGAGAGGAAGGTCAGGTCACCTTCAAAGAGAAGCCCATCAGACTAACAATGAACTTCTCAGCAGAAACCATACAAGCCAGAAGAGAGTGGGGGCCAATATGCAGCATTCTTAAAGAAAAGAATTTTCAACCCAGAATTTCATATCCAGCCAGACTAACCTTAATAAGTGGAAGAGAAATAAAATTCTCTCCAGAAAAGCAAATACTGAGGGATTTTGTCACCACCAGGCCTGCCTTGCAAGAGCTCCTGAAGGAAGTACTAAATATGAAAAGGAAAAACTGGTACCAGCCACTGCAAAAACACACCAAAATATAAAGGCCAATGACGCTGTGAAGAAACTGCATCAATTAGTGTGCAAAATAACCAGAAAGCATCATGATGACAGAATCAAATTCACACATAACAATATTAACCTTAAATGTAAATGGGCTAAATGCCCCAATTAAAAGACACAGACTGGCAAATTGGATAAAGAGTCAAGACCCATCAGTGTGCTGTATTCAGGAGACCCGTCTTACATGCAGAGACACACATAGACTCAAAATAAAGGGATGGAGGAAGATTTGGAAATGGAAAGCAAAAAAGAGCAGGGATTGCAATCCTAGTCTCTGACAAGACAGACTTTAAACCAACAAAGATCAAAAAAGACAAAGAAGGGCATTACGTAACGGAAAAGGGATCAATTCAACAACAAGAGCTAACTATCTTAAATGTATATACACCCAATACACCAAGATTCATAAAACAAGTTCTTAGAGACCTACAAAGAGACTTAGACTCCCACACAATAATAATGGGAGAATTTAACACCCCACTGTCAATATTATACAGATCAATGAGACATAAAATTAACAAGGATATTCTGGACTTGAACTCAACTCTGGATCAAGTGGACCTAATAGACATCTACAGAACTCTCCACCTCAAATCAACAGAATATATATTCTTCTCAGTGCCACATGGCACTTATTCTAAAATCAACCACACAATTGGAAGTAAAACACTCCTCAGCAACTGCAAAAGAACTGAAATCATAACAGTCTCTCAGACAACAGCACGATCAAATTAGAACTCAGGATTAAGAAACTCACTCAAAACCACACAACTACATGGAAATTGAACAATGTGCTCCTGAATGACTACTGGGTAAATAATGAAATTAGGGCAAAAATCAAGAAGTTCTGTGAAACCAATTAGAACAAAGAGACAATGTACTAGAATCCCTGTGACACAGCTAAAGCAGTGTTAAGAGGGAAATTTATAGCACTAAATGCCCACATAAGAAAGAAAGAAAAATCTCAAATTGACACCCTGCCATCACAATTAAAAGAGCCACAGAAGCAAGAGGAAACAAATCCAAAAACTACCAACAGACAGGAAATAATGAAGATCAGAGCAGAACTGAAGAAGATAGAGGCATGAAAAATCCTTCAAAAAAAATTAATAAATCCAGGAGCTGTTTTTTTGAAAAAATTAACAAAATAGATAGACCACTAACTAGACTAATAAAGAAGAAAAGAGAGAAGAATCGAATAGACACAATAAAAAATGATAAAGGGGATATCACCACAGACCCCACAGAAATGAAAACTATCATAAGATAATACTATAAACAGCTCTATGCAAATAAGCTAGAAAATTTATAAGAAATGAATAAATTCCTGAACACATACACCAACCCAAGACTAAACCAGGAAAAAGTTGAATCCCTGAATAGACTAATAAAAAGTTCTGAAATTGAAGCAGTAATTAGTAGCCTAACAACCACAAAAAGCCCGGGACCAGACAGATTTACAGCCAAATTGAACCAGAGATACAAAGAGGAGCTAGTACCATTTCTTCTGAAACTATTTCAAATAATTGAAAAGGAGGGACTCCACCCTAACTCATTTTATAAGGCCAGCATCATCCTGATACCAAAACCTGGTAAAGACACAACAAAAAAAAGAAGACTTCAGACCAATATCACTGATGAACATGGATGAAAAAATTTTCAATAAAATACCGGCAAACTGAATCCAGCAGGACATCAAAAAGCTTATCCAGCATGATAAAATTGGTTTCATCCCTGGGATGCAAGGCTAGTTCAACATATGTAAATCAACAAACGTAATTCATCACATAAACAGAAGCAATGACCAAAACCACACAATCATCTCAATAGACGCAGAAAAAGCCTTTGGTAAAATTCAACATCCCTTCATGTTAAAAATTCACAATAAACTAGATATCAATGGAACATATCTCAAAATTATAAGAGCTACTTATGACAAACCCACAGCCAATATCATACTGAATGGGAAAAGCTGGAAGCATTCCCTTTGAAAACTGACACAAGACAAGAATGCCCTCTCTCACCACTCCTATTCAACATAGTATTGTAAGTTCTGGCAGGGTAATCAGGCAAAAGAAAGAAATAAAGGATATTTAAATAGGAAGAGAGGAAGTTAAATTGTCTCTGTTTGCAGACAATGTGATCCTATATTTAGAAAACCCCATTGTCTCAGCCCCAAAACAAGCAGAGAGTCAAATCACAAATAAACTCCCATTCACAATTGCTACAAAGAGAATAAAATACCTAGGAATACAGCTAGCTAGGAATGTGAAGGACCTCTTCAAGGAGAACCACAGACCGCTACTCAAGGAAATAAGAGAGGACACAAACAAGTGGAAAAATATTCCATGCTCATGGATAGGAAGAATCAATATCATGAAAATGGCCATACTGCCCAAAGTAATTTAGAGATTCAATGCTATTCCCATTAAACTACCATTGACATTCTTCACAGAATTAGAAAAAAAACTACTTTAAATTTCATATGGAACAAAAAAAGAGCCCGTATAGCCAAGACAATCATAAGCAAAAAGAATAAAGCTGGGGGCATCATGCTACTTGACTTTAAACTATACTACAAGGCTACAGTAACCAAAACAGCATGATACTGGTACCAAAACAGACATATAGACCAGTGAAAGAGAACAGAGACCTGAGAAATAAGACCACATATATGCAACAATCTGATCTTTGACAAACCTGAAAAAAAAAGCAATGGGGTAAGGATTCCCTATTTAATAAATGGTGTTGGGAAAACTGGCTAGCCATACACAGAAAACTGAAACTGGACCCCTTCCTTATACCTTATACAAAAATTAACTCAAAATGGATTAAAGACTTAAATGTAAAATCTAAAACCATAAAAACTCTAGAAGAAAACCTAGGCAATACCATTCAGGATACAGGCATGGGCAAAGACTTCATGACTAAAACACCAAAAGTAATTGCAACAAAAGCCCAAATTGACAAATGGGATCTAATTAAACTAAAGAACTTCTGCACAGCAAAAAGAAACTATCGTTAGAGTGAACAGGCAACCTACAGAATAGGAGAATATTTTTGCAACCTACCCATCTGACAAAGGGTTAATATCCAGAATCTACAAGGAACATAAAGAAATTTAAAAGAAAAAAAAACCCCATCAAAAAGAGGGTGAAGAATATGAACAGACACTTCTCAAAAGAAGACATTTATGCAGCCAACAAACATACGAAAAAAAGCTCATCATCACTGGTCATTAGAGAAATGCAAATCAAAACCACAATGAGATACCATCTCACGCCAGTAGAATGGTGATCATTAAAAAGTCAGGAAACAACAGATGCTGGAGAGGATATGGAGAAATAGGAATGCTTGTACACTGTTGGTGGAAGTGTTAATTAGTTCAACCGTTGTGGAATACAGGGTGGCAATTCCTCAAGGATCTAGTACCAGAAATACCATTTGACCCAGCAGTCCCATTACAGGTTATATACTAAAAGGATTATAAATCATTCTACTATAAAGACTCATGCACATGTATGTTTATTGCAGCACTGTTCACAATAGCAAAGACTTGGAACCAAGCCAAATGCCCACTGATGATAGACTGAATAAAGAAAATGTGGCACATATATGGAATACTATGCAGCTGTAAAAAGGAATGAGATCATGTCCTTTGCAGGGACATGGATGAAGCTGGAAGCCATCATCCTCAGCAAACTAACACAGGAACAGAAAACCGAACACTGCATGTTCTCACTCATAAGTGGGGGTTGAACAATGAGAACACATGGACACAGGGAGGGGAACAACACACACCTGGGCCAGTTGGAGGGTGGGGACAAAGGGAGGGAGAGCATTAGGACAAATATCTAATGCATGCACGGCTTAAAATCTAAGTGACAGGTTGATAGGTGCAGAAAACCACCAAGGCACACGTATACCTATATAACAAACCTGCACATTCTGTATTTGTATCCCAGAACTTAAAGTAAAATTAAAAAAAAAAACCTTTATAGCTAACTTTATCAAGTAACCAAATCCCTTTATTAAGAATAACTAATAAGCCCATCCTTCATCAAAGACTCCTATTACCTAGCTAACTCTGTTATAATGTTAACACTTTAATTATGTTTCCAGGGAAAAATAAGTCATGCCACTGTCTCTGAAAAATGCAACCAAGTTAATAGGAGCCTTTGAAAGGAAGTTCTTGAATTCCAGTATTTTAATCCTTCAGCCTCATCAAGATAATTTTATATCTGGATGGACAAGTCTCTAGGAATTCCTAGTGACTAAAAAGCCAGTGGAAGAAGGTATCCTAAAATCCATCTTGGGCAGCCCCAAGGAACTATGTGCTATGGAAAACCCCTCAAAGAATAATCAACTGCAGGTTGCCCTTATTTATCTACTTGCCTGATTGAAGAGAGAAAGCCAGACCCATCCAGTTCAGTCACATCAGCACGAACTTCAGTTCAACAGACATTTGACTCATTACTATATACAGGGCACTTCATGGGCTACAAAATTGAGTAAGCAACCCAAAAATGCAAGGAGTTTAAAGTCTACTTTTGGACTTGGAACAAATACAAATCTAATCCATTTCAGAGTTGGAATAAGAGTGGAAGTGAGCTCATGGTGAAGTGGCTGGGGAAAGAGAAATGACTATATCTCTTTCAACTCCTAGATAAATTGATTCAAATTAGACTGATGTTCCTTATTCCTAACCATGACATTCTCATGAAAGAGAAGCTAGTAGAAATCTAGAAATATTCATTGTAATCAAATGGTTGCTTTAAACACCAAGGTAAAATTCAGTTATATATAATTATCATTCACAATCTAGGAAAATGTCTCTTTCTTTCATAAAGAGGCCAATTATAACAATAAATGTCAAATTCCTTAAGTGTAAATCTTATAGTTCAGGCTTAAGTAACTAAGACTGTATCTGGCATTCCAGAAAAGATAGGTTGATATTTTATATAAAAATATTATTCTGCCTGATATACTGTATCTTCTATATTTAGTATAATAATGAGCTCTTTCCAGCAGAGAACAATATTTTTAAAATCTGATGTTTGATGCCAGTCCCAAGATAGTCGTACTCAAGGTACTTGATTTAGAAAGAAGAAAACAGCAAGATTTTCCTGTGTTTTTAAGTCGAGAAGTCCCGATTTTATAAATTGACTTGGATAGAAAAGTATATAAAATATAATGCAAAGGTCATAAGGGTCTGTTATCTGTTCCAAAATAGTGATCCCTGGTGGAAAAGCAATGTAGTGCATATGGCCATGGCTGCAAAATGAAAATGTGTTCTAAGCAGGACCTGCTGAAATGAATAAGCACAGATGTACTTCAAATTAATATTTAATCTGATACCAAAAGCACTTAAAGGAGTTAGGGATATGAATTACTCGTAAGAAATAACTTCCTTCTCACAGAGAGCAATTATGGTACTGCAAAGGTAACACAAATAAGATTGTCATATTTTCATTAGATTTAAAGAGTAAATCTGGAAGTGAAAGTATTTTGCTGGCTCTTTTTTTGAATTTTCTTAATATTATTTCTTATAAAAAGAAAATTCTCTTTGAATGGCATGGCATGGATCAAAATGAAAGCTAATAAAGTCAGTTTGATTGAGAGACTATCTCAGCCCTTGAGAGTAGATGAGAGTGATTTTTAATTGACATCATTAGAGTATTATTAGAGTAAAATAGAACCAAGTAACCCTTACTAATCTTTAAAAGGAAAGTGCCTATAATCAAGTTACAATTCTGGTTTCTTTCTGTTGCTTTTCCAGGCCATTTTCAGAAGCAGATCCTCAAAATAAGCTGGAGTCCAGAGCTGTCTCATGCCTTTCATTTTAAACCCACTTTTGTTCCACGTTTTGGCCTGTCAAAAATGTTATTATCATGTTACATACTGAATACTCAGAAACTACCGCCTAAATTAAAAAAAAAAAAGAAAAGAAACTGCCACCTTAGGTTAAAGTGACATTTCATCTCTTAGGGTGGTTTTTTTTCTGAATTAAAAGAGATGACTGAACCTACTACTTCAATAGAAAGCAAAGACACTTTACAAGTATAGTAGGCACTAACTGGAACATAGTATGACAAAGAAAAACAGGCTATATTACACTTACCATCATATTTACCACTAAAATATTAGCTCTCTTTGCAAGATAGTTAGCTTTTGTATGATCAAAATGCCACATGGACGTTGTATTGAGGTAACTATTTTTAGATAATGGGTTAGTCTTATACATTGCAGCAATTATGCAGGAATTATAAGCTATCTACATCTTTTCATTTGAGGAGATAAAGGACATCCCCTCCCAGTCATGATTTCAACAAGTATTGAAACTACTACTTATTTATGTATTCAGAATATATTTGAGCACCTACAACATGCTAGGCTTGAAGTATTGAAACTACTAGGCTTCAAGTATTGAAACGACTACTTATTTATGTATTCAGTATATATTTGAGCACTTACAACATGCTAGGCACTGTGCCAGATGCTAGAGATATAACATTGAACAATGCTGCCCTATATCCCAGTGGGAGAAAGAAGCAAAAAGTCAAAACAGAAATATATAGATATGGTAATACCATTCATTTCAGAGAATAAGGGAAGTGATTGTGGAAACTACGTTAACAGTAGGGAAAGCTGAAAAAAATCCTTCCTTAGGAGGTGACAATTGAGGTGGGACCTGAAGTATGAGAAGAGAAAGTCAATCGTTCAAAGGATGGTGAGGGCAGGAAGACCCTTTCCGGCATATGCAAAGGGCCTGTGGTGGAAGAAGTTGACCCCATCTAAGAAATGCAACAAGACCAGTGTGTCAAAAATGTGATAGACTAAGGGGAGAATAGCTCAACAGAGGAAACTCTAAGCTAAACAGCAACCAGGTCACAGAAGGTCTTGGAGGCCGTTACAATGAGCTTAAATGCTTTCCTAAGTACAATAGGAAGCCACTGAAGGAGTTTAAGCAAGGGGTGGGATGTTCAGTTTTGTTTTTTTAAAGATTACTCTAGGGCTGATTATTGTACAGTAAATAGGTTGGCGGGGGGATTGGAAGTGGGGAAACCAGGAAGCTGACTATTGTACTTATTCAGGTGAGAGATGACGGTGGAAACAGAGAGAGGTGGATAGAGAGAAGATATATTTCTGAAGAAAATCAATAGAATGTGGTGACGTATTGCATGTGGAAGTTAAGGCACAAGGAGAAATCCGGTATGATTCTATTATCTTGTTTGAGCAACTGAGTACCTTGTGGTGTCACTTAGGCTAGATGAGCAAAAGGGCATAGTGAAAATAGGGGAATCAAGAATTATGTTTTAGGTATGTTAAATACTTGTCTATGAGATATCCAAACTATTATTGAATTTTGGCTGGATACACAAGCCTAGGCTTGAGGAGCACATAGTTAGCCTGCTACTGACTGGGAGGAGTCAGCAAACAGCGACATTTAGAGTCATTACAGTTATTTATAGTTCCTGAATGCTTATTCCTTTGGATTCAGGCATTGATGGCTCTACTCAAAATATCAGCACTATCTCAATGGTGGTTCCACATATTAGATATTGTTTCCTGAGACTGACTCGAGAGAATGTGCCAGAGGGTGAATGAGTTCTGTTGGGATATAGAAGGTTTTTATTTAAAAGGTCTGGATTATGCAGTTCTATTTAGGAAGGCGGATTTGGGTGGGATTTCACAGTCCAGAGGGCAAGGGGCCACTTGGGAGAAGAGGAGGAAGATGGAAAGGGAAAGAGGTTTTTAAAAAGAGATGGAAATAGTGCTGTAAAAGAAACTGAGTCATTTCACAACTTTGGAGAGAGCGGGGTCTACTACTAGACATTTTTCTGTAAATTTTTGAGTTCCTTTTTATTAATAAAAATGAAAAATTTAGTAAGCACTTACTATATGCCAAGCACTGATCTAAGTACATTACATAACTAACTCATGTAGTTCTCTGCAGAAAGCTATGAAATATGCGTTTGACCACTTTTGCAGATGAAGAAACACACGGAGAAGTTCCGTAATTTCTAAATTCACCAAGGCATTAAGTGGTGTGCTAAGATTTGAATCTTGGCAGTCAGTTTCCAGAACCCATGGTCTTAACCATTACACTATATATTTCAGTTTCAGTATAATATAACATGTGATTGTAAATGTCTTTTTTGTCTTTCTAATAAGCAGGTCTTTTACCAAGACTGCCAGAGAAATCTTAGTTTTCATTGTTTTTTATCCTGTAAGTTCTACATGTTTTATGGCCTGGAGAATAATTATGATGATGGTTGTATAATATTAAGATATCTGCTTCCAGTCTACATATTCTGTGATTTTGTTCTATTTTATTTCATCTTTATTTTCTCATATTTCTTAGCCCTTTGCCCCTTAAACACAGTTACAAGAGTAGTATTTACTGATCATCATAGAAACCACTACCCAATTCTTCAACCCTATTATATTGATCATAATTTATTGATGAGGTCTGACATCTCACACTCTTTATCCAGACTTCCTCCCATGAGGAAAAGACTATAAAATTATTTTCCTGCCTGGCACGTTTAATTCCAGAAACTTGCATCTAATACTATTGTGGTGAACAACTCCAGCTGCTGTTCCAGGTTCAGAGTCATTTTACTCCATAGAAAAAAATAAAGTATGTTAATTGACTAATCTATATATTGTAATATTTGTTTCTTTAATGATATGGTTTTAAGTTAACTTAGCCATATGTTAGGGCCCATGTTTAGAAATTAGTCTATTTTCAAACTAACATTCAAGAACTGACCAAGTATACAGAGAAGTTTAATTGACTGAAATGTGTAAAACAAAGCAAAATTATTAAGTTAAAAATAATGATATTGTCTAGTTATTTTTTAACTTTGAAATACTTAAAACTCCTTGAAACTTTGCTATAATCAACTGATTTTTAATTTGCTAATTTGAAAGTGTTTTGCTTTATTAAAATGTTTTTTTCATCCTAGGGATACTTTTTTTTCTCATGGCTAGGTTTCATCTGTCATTGTGCCTTATGGGCTTGCCCTTTGCCTTTTGCAAATGGTCTATTTCCCTTCTAACAAATATGCTTCGAATGTTCATAAAAGATATGCAACAATGCTAGCTTTTTTTCTGGGTGAGAAATGGCATAACACAACTCTGAAGAGTTTATTACTGTCAAAGTCTGTCCCTTGGAATTATAGGTAGATGTTTGTGAAAAGAACTAGAAAATTCTCTCTCTTCTTATAATCTTCAAGAATACTTCAGATGAATGTGAGTTCAGAAATGGTCATTCCTGTGACATTGGCATGTTTAATGCACTGACCAACTGATAGGCACAATCTAAAAACAAAACGACCTGTGCCTACTGGAAATCTATGTAGGCTGTATAGACTCTGGAAATTTTACTACAGAACACCTAGCACATGATTTTTATTCAGCATTTGGTGGGAAAAGAAAATGAATTTATTTTTCAAATAAAAAATGTATCAAGGAAAGTTCTGGGGAAAGGAAGGATTATGGGATTGGGGGTAGCAGTGGAAATTTGATTACTTGAGTTATTGAAATGATTCAGAATGGCAAGCTTCTAGAAGTACTCCCGATTTCCCTCTGAGATAATTCAGTCCTCCCAAAGATAGGTCAGGTGTTTCCCAGAGAGAGGAAATATTGTACTATCTGAAAGAAATAAAATCCTTCCCTGGATCCATCCTTCATAGGAAGGTTAACATCTCCCCGAAGGCTTTCTATCACCTCTGGAGACACAGTGTGGTGTGTCTGGGTAGTATATTTTACACACATGCACACACACACATGCACACACACACACACACATGCAATTATGCACACACAAGCCACTAAAATAAGACAGTGAAATAATAACTCTACTTATTGCCAGCTTCTTACTGAAGTATGCCTATCCCATTGCTCTTATAATGGAGAAAATTAATATATCCTGTCAGGGTCACATAATATGAATAGTGAAATTCTGTGAAGTGACTGCATGTAGAAGAGTCAAGAAATCCACTTTGATCTACATTTTTGATGTTTGATAATTGCCCTTATTATCAGGTCCTTTCTGCTCTTTTTCTTTGACATGAGATCCATTATCAGTGACAGCATGAGTGTGAGTATATGTTTGATTTAAAAAACTACTTAAGATGAGGTAATGGAAAAGAAGCTTTTTTTGTCCATGCATATTAAAAGAATGGGAGACAATTAAATCTCATTATACAGTGGCTGGCTTGAATTGTTTCTCTTTTATGTGTGGCATTGTTTGGGCACCTCATGGGGTAACTTTTTTCAAAAGAAATTATTTCCTAGTGATATATTTTGTATATATGTAGACTGTTATCATTTGCTTTGATGCTTTCATTCTATGAGAAAGCATTGAGAGAAGAGATAAAGAAATGATGGTCACAAAAAATAGGACAGGTCATATAGCCAACCTCTCCTTTTTCAGAAATCGTTATAAATAGAATGCATAGTCATATGTGAATAGGACTAAAAACAGAACATAAATTCATATTTATACCAAGGCAGATAATTGGTAAATTTATTAACTAGGATTCTTTCTGTATCTGTTAATTTATTTTAAATAACACAGGTTACCTTGATGCAAGTAATTATTGGCAATTAATATGTGATAAGGTATTTGAACTTTTCTGCTTGCCTAAATTTTACAACAAGGGCTCAGGCTAATTTAGCACTTTAACGTGTTACCTTGCACATTAACAAATTAGTATTCTTCACAGTAGAAGCCTAAGTAAAATGCTAACCCATTCATTTACTATTTTTTTTATTTCTATTGTGGGCATTACCTACTTTTGGTCTTTGGCTGTCAATATTATACATATAAATAAGTATTCTATAAATCAGTATTATATAAATAATACATGATTAAATGGTAAAATTATAAACCTCTTTCAGCCAAAATTAAATGCTACTCCCATATTTTTGCTTACAAATTTCTCTTCTTTGCTGAATAATAGAGAAAAATAAACTTGTCTTTACTCATCCAAGTTAACTTGGATTTAATTTGGAGCAGCTAAAAAAATTAATAGTCTTTGATGTTCCTCTTTTCCATTAACTTTACTTTTTTCAGATATGTTCTCAATAAAAAGTTATTAGAGAAGTAGTACTCCTCACGGCTCTTGGAGAAAATGAGAGTGTATTTGGAAATAGTTTATGGAGTAGCTTTTGTAGCCTCTGACTTTCTCTGAGTGACTTCGTACCCAAAAACAGTCAGGTGCAACCATTTTGTAAAGTATAAAGCGCCATAAAAATGTCATCAAATGTTAGAAAAAGTAGGAGAATATGGTAAGATATGACAAAGTACAACCACATACATTCCAAATGAAAGCCTTATCCTAATTTGAGCTACATTTGTGCTACCTTTGAATTGCAAGTTTGTTAGTTCTTAATATGGTTTGGCTCTGTGTCCCCACCCAAATCTCATCTTACAGCTCCCATAATTCCCATGTGTTGTGGGAGGAACCTGGTGGGAGATGACTGAATTATGGGGGCAGGTCTTTCCTGTGCTGTTCTCATGATAGTGAATGGAGCTCATGAGATCTGATGGTTTTAAAAACGGGATTTGCCCTGCACAAGCTCTCTTTTTGCCTACTGCCATCCATGTAAGATGTGACTTGTTCCTCCTTGCCTTCTGCTATGATTATAAGGCCTTCTCAGCCGTGTGGAACTGTAAGTCCAATAAACCACTTTCTTTTGTAAATTGCCCAGTCTTGGGTATGACTTTATCAGCAGCATGAAAATGGACTAATACAGTAAATTGGTACTGGTAGAATGAGGCGCTACTGAAAAAAATACCCAAAAATGTGGAAGCGACTTTGGAACTGAGTAACAGGCAGAGGTTGGAACAGTTTGGAGGGCTCCAAAGAAGAAAGGAAAATGTGGGAAAGTTTGGAACTCCCTAGAGACTTGTTGACTGGCTTTCACCAAAATGCTAATAATGATATGGACAATGAAATCCAGGCTGAGGTGGTCTCAGATGGAGATGAGGAATTTGATGGGAACTGGAGCTAAGATGACTCTCGTTATGTTTTAGCAAAGAGACTGGCAGCATTTTGCCCCTGCCCTAGAGATCTGTGGAACTTTGAACTTGAGAGAGATGACTTAGGGTATCTGGTGGATGAAATTTCTAAGCAGCAAAGCATTCAAAAGCTGACTTGGTTCTGTTAAAGGCATTCAGTTTTTAAAAGGAAACAGAGCATGAAAGTTCAGAAAATTTTCAGCCTGACAATGCAATAGAAAAGAAAATCCCATTTTCTGAGTAGAAATTCAAGCTGGCTGCAGAAATTTGCATAAGTAATGAGGAGACAAATGTTAATCCCCAAGACAATGGAGAAAATGTCTCCAGGGCATGTGAGAGGTCTTCACGGCAGCCCCTCCCATCACAGGCTGGGAGGCCTAGGAGGAAAATATGGTTTCCTGGGCCAGGCCCGGGACCCCCCTGCTGTGTGCAGCCTAGGAACTTGGTGCCCTGTGTCCCAGCCACTGCAGCCATGACTAAAAGGGGCCAAGGTACAACTCAGGCTGTGGATTCAGAAGGTGCAATCCCCAAGTCTTGGCAGCTTACACATGGTATTGACCTTGCAAGTGCAGAGAAGTCAAGAATTGAGGTTTGGGAACCTCCACCTAGATTTCAGAAGATGTATGGAAATGCCTGGATATCCAGGCAGAAGCTTGCTATAGGGGAGGGGCCCTCATGGAGAACCTCTGCTAGGGCAGTGTGGAAGGGAAATGTGGGACAAAGCCCCAACCCAGAGTCCCTGCTGGGGCACCACCAAGTGGAGCTGTAAGGAGAGGGCCACTGTCCTCCAGACCCCAGAATTGTAGATCCACTGACAGCTTGTATCATGCACCTGGAAAAGCCACAGACATGCAACACAAGCCCATGAAAGCAGCCATGAGGGGGGCTATACCCTGTAGAGCCACAGAGGCGGAGCTGCCCAAGACTATGGAAGCCCACCTCTTACATCAGTGTGACTTGGACGTGAGGCATGGAGTCAAAGGAGATCATTTTGGAGCATTAAGATTTGACTGCTTTGCTGGATTTCAAACTTGCATGGGGCCTGTAGCCCCTTTGTTTTGGCCAGTTTCTCCCATTTGGAATAGCTGTATTTACCCAATGCCTGTATCCCCATTGTATCTACAAATTAACTAACTGGATTTTGAATTTACAGGCTCATAGGAGGAAGGGACTTGCCTCACCTTGGATGAGACTTTGGACTGTGGACTTTTGAGTTAATGTTGAAATGCGTTGAGACTTTAGGGGACTGTTGGGAAGGCATGATTGGTTTTGAAATGTGAAAATACGAGATTTGGGAGGGACCAGGTACAGAATGGTATGGTTTGGCTCTGTGTCCCCACCCAAATCTCATCTTGTAGCTCCCATAATTTCCACGTGTTGTAGGAGGGAACCAGTGGGAGATGATTGAATTATGGGGACGGGTCTTTCCTGCTAGTTTATGTTAGTGCTTGATATGGTTTGGCTCTGTGTTCTATCCAAATCTCATCATATAGCTCCCATAATTCCCACGTGTTGTGGGAAGGACCTGGGGGGAGATGATTGAATTATAGGGGCAGGTCTTTTCCATGCTGCTCTCATGATAGTGAATGGGTCTCATGAGATCTAATGGTTTTTAAAACGGGAGTTGCCCCCACACAAGCTCCCTTTTTGCCTGCTGCCATCCACGTAAGATGTGACTTGCTCCTCCTTGCCTTCCACCATGATTGTGAGGCCTCAGCCATGTGGAACTGTAAGTCCAATAAGCCTCTTTCTTTTGTAAATTGCCCAGTCTCAAGTATGTCTTTATCAGCAGTGTGAAAACAGACTAATACAGTGCCGGAGCACATATACTATATTATAGAATCTATCTCATTTCATTGTTCTCTAGCATTCTTAAGCATTGTAAATAATTTAGCACACCTTTAGGGAACTGGAGGAGTTAAAAGATTTTTATTGGACATTTGTAAAGATAATATTAAGAGCTTATATTTTAATCTAATCTTGGAAAATAATAGAAACGCTTACACCATTGTCAGAATACCTTTCTCCCCAAACAGGCAAATTTCAATGCTGTTATCTGAATATGCCCTCTAGGGACAAGAGATAACCTGTTGAGAATTTGTGACTCCCCAACATCTTTTTGATGGAGGTGGATTCTGATACCATAAGCAATGGATATCACCTACATCAAGAGTATTGCTAAAGGCAGGGCCTGAAATCAAAGGATTAAAGAAAAAGGAAAGGGGCCCAAATCAAACTTGTTTCAAATTCTGTGTATAGCCAGTAACATCCAGGCAAGATTTACAAGAGGGTAAACTTTTCCAAAGTTTGTAAAATTATTTAAGTGAATTAATTCCATATGGTGAAAGTATACACAAAATGTGTCTAGAGATACATTGTTATTAATAATATACTTTCCAGATATTTTCACAGAATATTAACTTCAATGACTGAGCAATACTATAGCTGATGACCTCAAGTCAGTTCCAATTAATATGCCTCTGCTTTTGTACATAAAAGGCTTAAAAATTAGCACTGTAATGAAATGTTGTATAATACTTTGAGAGTTGTGTTGAGTGGGCAATAATATTTTTTATTTAAATGATAAGACAGGGTATTGAATGAAATTACTAATGTTTTCATGAATACTGAAAGTATAGAACTCCTGTGAGTACAGAACTGTTAACCTCTTTTGAATTGAGATTTTGATGTCATATATTTATATTGAGTTACATTATTTTTTAAAGAATAGTACTATTTTTATTATTACATATTAAAGAATGAGTACATATTTTTACTGAGTTGTTAGGTCATGTTCATTCCTTTGCTTTGTCTTTCTGGCTTGCTTTTTGCCTTATCATGGATAGGAAGGGGAAGGGGAAGCATTCAGAAATTACTAGCTTTGTCCTTATAAACAGTTGCTCAAGTGAAAAACTAACAAATTGTTGCACCATAATAATATTGTTTTCCATATTAAAACTCAGGCACGGGAACAGCAAGACTCCACTGGCTTTTCGAACCTGCTTTGTGACAATTGCATATATATGGTTCTATTAAGCTCTTTCACTTGGATACAGTTTATTTCCAGAAATGTTCAATTTGTGGATAGTGTTCACTTAAGAATTTCATGAGTGTTTGAAAAAATAATTTAAATGTTGACTGATGGACCACTAAATCCTTTGAAGTTGACCACGCAGTCCTCCTGCATGCCATAAACCTAAATTCGTGTGAGTAGGTGTTAGAGGGAATAGTCTATAAAAAAGGGAGACTCTTTGTTTTGTGAAATGATTTACTACAAGTTTATTTTAAATCATGTAGTCAAAATATAATTTAACAGAGCACCAATTATTTATATAATAATACATTTGCCAGATCACATATGATAGATATGCAAGAGATATATCTGAAAACTGAATGGCAGAAGCAAATACCTATTTATTCGTGTCTTCCTGTACAAATATCAACTGCTTCCCAATTTGAAAAAGCATGGTTAAGATAGAGAATATAGTGCAGTATTATCTTCCTGCTTCCAAATAAGATAATATCATAGTGAATATATATTATGCTTTATAGTTAACATTCTTATGATGTATATTTTCTAGCTTTACTTGGAAATTCTCCAAAAAATTATATATATGTAGATTATTGTTATATTCAGGAGCAACATTGACCTATTATACTAATAGTAAATACATGAGCCCCATATAAATGCTACTTGAGGCAAATGTATTCAGCGTATGGAGCTACTATAAGATGCTCCAAATATTCATGGATTATTCAAAATTAGGGTAAACACTATTGAGCAAAGTACAATATTTGTGAATAATTTGAAATTTCACCATTTTGAATGTTTATTACACAGCATGACAAGATAGAATCATTGTCCAGGAGACTGGCTGACAAATCGGGTCTCATGAGGAGGTATTATCCTTTCCATTATCTGTTACTTCAAGTCCATTCTGTTTAGCACTTGTTACAGCATCTAAAGTGATTTGACCTCTAAGGTCTGCCTTACCTTAACCAAATTCTGAGACTGATATATAAAACCAGACAGTCAACTGATTCATTTACAGTATAAATATAACTTCAAAGCAAGTCAAGTCAAAATATTCTTGTCAGTGGTCAAAGTATTTGGTCAAAGTATTGTTTCCTGTTGGGAAGCTACATAGGAAACCAAATGATAACCAGAAGATTCCTTTACAAGGATGGATATGAGAGAAAAAAGAAGTTAGTTGGAAGACCAAACTCTGAGTAGCCCATTATGGGATATGCCTGGCCCAGCATCAGATACTTAGATTCCTGAATAAGGTGACCCGTTTAACTAGACAGCATGGGTAAGGATAACAATGATAAATTATTTCTATGATTCTCCTTTTCTATGTCCCATGTTTCTAATAGCACATTCTTTCTTCTCACTACTGTAACTATTACCATATCAGCTTAATCACATCTGGCTATTCTTAAAACACTTGACCACTCAGTTACAGATTATTACTTAGAATGGGCTCCTTCTACAACTAATCTCATTCACTACATTTTATTCCTAATTTTATTCTCAATTAATGGTCTTTACTTTCAAATTTGGGAGGACTTTCATGTCCATATTGCCTACAATAGTCTCAAACCATTGCTGTATCCAACGCTTCCTCAATAGGTGACTAGCCAAAGAATAGAAATATACATTGCCATGTAATTGAGATTCTTTTGATGGTGTATAACAGAAATGTAAACAAAAAAGTGGGAAATTCAATTTGTTATTAGAATATAGGAGTATCTCAGAACCCAAGGACAGAAATCACTATAAGGCCTAATTGAGGGACTGGACTAGGAATTGGAAAGAAATCAGTAACTCCCACACCCTCAATTTTTTCACGTATTCCTCTTGTGTGTTTGTTTTATTCTCTCTGCAGATGAACTCTCCTTGCTTCCCTCTGTATGTGACCAGAAAGGGCCATACTTCTGATCATGAATTGACATAATATCTCAAATTTTAAAACCTGACTAACTAATATTCTGTCCCAACTTTAAAATCCCAGGAGAGATCATCTTATTAGTAAAGCTTGGATCAGGGGCCAGCTGCCAGAGTATTTGGCTCTCAGAATATTAGAGGACCTATCATATAACTGCCACAGGAGCCTTATCTCTGTGGGTAGTGGGCAGTTTTCAGAGAAAGAGAAGGTGAGCTAAGCAAATATCTCAAAATTGGCTGCTGTGTATGAAGAGACTAATGAGACTTAGGCATGATCATGAATGACTTGTCTTTCCTCACTTTTTATTTCAAATACTGTGATTTTTCATCTTAGAATTTCCATTCTCTTTTTTGTTTTCTATTTCTCTGATGAGATTTCCTTTCTTTCTATTTATTGTGGGCCTATTTTCCTTCATATCCTGAGCACAGTTATAGTATCTACTTTAAAACCCTGGTCTGCTAATTCCAATATCTGGGTTTTCTTGGGGTTATTCTCTATAGGTTGTCTTTTCTCTTGAGAATGAGTCATATTTTTCTGTTTTCATATTTTAAATAATTTTGGACTGTATTTTGGACATTGTGATTGTTCTTTTGTGGAGACTGTAGATTCTGTTCTATTATTATTCTAAATAGTTTTAATTTTTGTCTCTTGGTGTAGAAGGCCATTAAATTTTTTGGACTCAAATGACAAATTCTGTTTCTTGAGCTGCAGCTCAAATCTCAGTTGAGTTTCTTCATTCTCAGTTGCAGTCAGCCTCACACATGCATGATTCCAGGTCAGGGAGAGATTTGGGCAGAGTTTATATACAGAATATGAGGTGCATTCTCTCTCTTATCTTTTTTGGGGGATGCCCCCTTGACTTTCCAGTGGTTGTGGTTGCCTAAACTCTGTTCCCTATTGTTTTTATGTGAGAGATACTGAGAGTTTGCTGTCAAGATTTCTGCCACCCTGTGCTGCCTTATTGTTTCCTACCTTCTGGTTTAAAAAAATAAAAAATAAATAAATAAAAACTGGAAATTAACCCATGCCTTCCCTTCTTCCAAGTGTTGATTCCCCACCATAATCTGCTTCTTTTGTTCACTCTCCAGTTCCTAAAGGTCATCGATTTTTTTATTGAATTTTGTCTAGTGATTATCACCTGCAGAAAGATAGATTATGATAGAAGCTTACTTAACTATACCCTTCTCACCACTTATTCAACATTACTTCCTGCTCTTTATAGTAAGTTCTGTTTAAAAATTATTATAACACATGCTTATCATAAAAATAGCGAGTATGTGTATAACAATATATGCTAGATTGTTCTGAGCAATTTTTATATAATACTAGATCATGAAATAAAATAGTACAGAATTATGTAATGTACACTTAAAAGTTCTATTTCTCCCACTATTCTACTCTGAGAGATGAGTATTCTTCCTGATATTTCTTACACAAGTCAAACTTTACTATATATCATCTTTCTGCAATATGCTTTTCTCACACTCACAATATATCATAGGTATCTTTCCAAATCATCTTAAATCTTAAATTATCTAACATAAATTTGCTACTACTAGTATACCTTTCACACACATACACAAACTTGCAGACTGAGTACACTCATATCATAGAGAAATTTGCATTATCATTTTTATGAACGAACTTTTATGGTTAGGTAGCTTTACCCAACTAATTTTCTTTTCCTTCTCCTTCAGGTGGCTAAACCATACCCATGCCCAATGTCAGAATATTGTCAGAATGCACTCTACAATTAACTGTTTTTCCTTATTTAAGTCAATTAAATCCATACAATCATTGTGAAGCTAAAAATGAAATAATGTATATGAAAAATACTTCAAAAAGTTTAAACTGTTAAATAAATGAGTAATATCAGTTTGACCTACATTTTTTAGTATCTGCTGTGTATAAGAGTCTCGGAGGTTATAAGGATGAATAGGATGCAATATCGGTCTTCAAGGTGATGACAATCTAGCTTTTAAAATGTAGTTAATGCTATGACATAGATTTTTTAAAATGTGTTATGGGAGTGGCAATGGGAGGACAATTGATTCTGACAAAGAGAATCAGAGATGTATGAGAGATGATGAGGTGAATTGGTCCATGAATGATAAAAAGAAATTTCAGGTATGAGACTGAAGGAAGGGGATGTATTCCAAGATGAAAGAACAGTGTATATGTAGGCATGAAAGTATTTATTTTTCTGGTAATACCAAGTAAGTCATTTTGGTTGAAGCATGGGGTATGGTATATATGGTCATGGGGGGGCGGTAAGAGTCAAGGATTAAAAGTAGAATAAGGCTACAGAGTGAGTCACATTTGGATTTATAAGGGCCTTATAGGTGTCATTCCAAGAAATTTGCCTACAATATGATAGCCAATGAATTAAGGATTTTG
Organism: Pongo pygmaeus; assembly: GCF_028885625.2. Classification (NCBI taxonomy): domain Eukaryota; kingdom Metazoa; phylum Chordata; class Mammalia; order Primates; family Hominidae; genus Pongo; species Pongo pygmaeus. Next base: position 129,069,326 of record NC_072396.2, on the reverse strand, counting down.
CCCAGAGAAATAGCACAGTGTATGGTGTATAAGACAATGCTAGCTTCTGTTACAAACTAACCTAAAAATGTACAATGGCTCAAAAATAGTAGTTGGTTTCTCATTCACCTAAAATGCAACTGGAGAATTCCTGATTAGTAGGCTGTTCTCCTGGGCTTGACTTAGGGCACAGGATCTTTCCATCCTTGTAGCGCCACTGTCTTTAACACATGGCTTGAAAAGTTGTCGTGTTTGTCTACATCAAGCTAGAGGAAAGGAGGAGAGCAAAGATCACGAGTGGAAGATTTTATTGACCAGACCTGGAAACGGTACTCAACACTTCTATTTTCTAAACTCAGTCATATGTATACAGTTATCTGCAAGAAAGCCTGGGAAATGAGGTCTAACTTCTTCCTTGGAAGAAGAGGAGAGGAATGTAGTGAACAGCTTGGTGGTCTCTGCCATAAATAGTCAGATTTAGTTTTTAGAAAGCCCACCCTGGTTGCAGTGTCGATGATGGATTGTAGGAGGAGATACTAAAGGCAGAAGAGCAGATAAGAGGCTGTTTTCATAGTACAAGTGAGAGATAGTCAGGTCCTAAAGGCAATGCCTAAGGAGCCACTTGCATCAGGGATAAGACAGGGATACATTTTGGAGACCAGATTTGGTGACTGAGAATTCAGGCGCCAGAGTTTGTTGACTTGAGCAATAGGTTGATAGCCTAGATGAATGGTGATTACTCTATATCATGATAATAATGCTCATCCAAAAAAAAATGGTTGCTTACTTAGACTGGTAATAATTGAGTGTTTAATAAATCAGAGCCCTTTGTCAAGAGCTATAGGAAAACAGAGTATTTGATATGGCCCTTTACCTCAAGGAGTTTTTAATCTATCTGAGGAGAGAGAATACACCCAAATGACAACTTGACAACTTTTATGTATATCAGTAAACGTGAGTTAATTCAACACAAACTGAATCCGAGTGCTAGAGGGGTTGGAGGAAGAGTTGTGTTTAAGAATGCATGGGATCATTAGGACGTAAGTTTGGAAGTTGGATTTTATTCTTTCATTTAACAAACATGTATTAAGTGTATGGTGTGCTTAGATAACTGTACTGCTGGTTCATAAAAAGGCTCAAGTAATATTTGTTGAATAAAATATTAGTTATTTAATGAGACAAACAAAAAATAACCCTTACTTTTGAGGGATTTATTAGAAATAAGTAATATAGGACAGTAAGGTTAACATAAAGGTAAACAACCAGTACAATGATGTTTAACCAGTGCTATGATAGAATGGTCCGGTTGGGGCACAAAGGAAGGAATGTTCAAGAAAAATCTTTGTTAAGCATGAAACTCTTGAGCTTGTCTTGGAATAACAGTACAAGTGACCACACAAACTGAAGATGAAAGAGAGAGAAGAAAGGTCTTTCCAGTGCAGCAGCAAAGATGAAGGTATGACAAGGAAAGTGGGTTGGCAAGAGATGAAGCCTAGTGTTCCCTGAACCTAGTGTTCCCTGAATTTAGGGACCAAGTCGTGTTAATATCTGTAACCTTATGCATAGTATTTGTCCCTTTTGAGATGCTCAGAAAATAATGGATTCTATTCCTATATGCCTTCTTATAGTCCTGGCGAGTGTATCTAGTACACTTCTCTTCAACTTCAGACATCTAACTAATTAACAGAGGTAGTGAAATAATGATTTTTCCATCAGTGACTGAAGGCTCTGCTTGTCCCTGCTAGTGACCTCACTTTACATTCTCCTGAGGCTACAAAGTCATTTGCAGGTGTATTTGGTTATTTTAAATCACAGTTGCAAACCATCACTGATATAAGCCATCTAAGTCCCAATTTCTGCTCAAAGAGAGATGCCTAACTGAAATAATAGTATCACCAAACACCATCTTGAATTCAAAATCAGATTGAGGCAACAAATAAAGTTTTATGTGATGTGAATCACCAATGGTATGAATTTCTCTTACTCTAGCAGAACTATATTTCTTAAAAGCTATCAACTATATTTTCTTAGTGAAATTTACTGTTTGAAGTATATAAGCACACTTTGGTCCTTGAAGGGTTGTAATTTTAACCGGAGATATTTCAGAATAAGATAATAAGTTGAGAAATGAGTGCTTGGGCAAGGAGTTTGAAAATGCAATTTTATTTCATTGGCATTTTTCTGTCTAGCCTCATATGTGTTTTTATGCACTAAATAAGTATATTGTAATTTAGACCTTGTGGTTTAATTTTCCATGAGCCGAATCCCTAATCTATACTGGGAAGAATGATCCTTTTAAAATGGGGGGTATCTAAAACCTCTTTTGTGTTTTCCTGCTAATAAATAGCTTACATTAAAATAAAAGTATGGGATTGTGAATATTTGAGGTCAGACAGACTTAAGGTTAGTTCCCAAGTTTGCCACTTACTAACTGGGTGGCCTTAAGCAAGTTACTTAAATGTTCTGAGCCTTGCTTCCTTCATCTGTAAAATGAGAATAGTATCAACTACCCCTTGCAGGATATTTGTGAGAATTAGAGATTATATGGTGGGAATTACCATGTATGAGGTGTTTAAAGAGTGGGAATTGCTACTGCCACAAATATAGTTGTTGGCATCTTTCAATTAGAGTCAACTTCCGGGGGAAAAGTGTATTTGGAACTGCTCTCTGCGTATAACAGTTTTAAAACTTTTCCCATTTGCACAAAGATCCTATATGTGACCTCAAAGTATATAATGGGTAAAAGTAAAGGTGAGATACTTAAAGCTTCAGGCCCCATCCTAATCCCTAAGACGTGCTCATGAAATACAATTTGAAAACCATTCCCTCAGTGGCATACGTTTACAAGTGCTAGGGGAACTTAAAACATGACATTAAAAGAAAAGCAAGATTTCTAAGAAAGCACTGCATAGTTCCTGGTAGATCCCTGTATGACCTAAATGCTTATTCTATTAAATGTATGGTAAAAAGCACTGCAATCGGGACTTATAAGAAAATCATGCACTATGCCTACTGAACTACCCCTCTGTAAAGAAGCATGAGAAATGAATCATCTTTGAGGAGAGGAGAAGTATAAACTTTTCATGATTTCCTAACTTTTCTGCAGTATTGTCAAAGAGGTAGGCTATAACCTATGCCCACAATTATTGAATGACAGCCTTCCCTCGAGACACTTTACTGCCATCAGAAAATTACTGTAAAATACTAGTTGTTAAAATAAGATTCTCTACAGCTATATTCCAGAAACCTTTTAATAAGTCTGTTGATTTTCATTATCCTCTACAATCCCTAGTATCTCCAATGTGAATGGCACACTCTGAAATGGAGCACTCTTGTATAGTGTGTAATCAGCATACATTATACCATGACCCTGCTGATATCCATATTTTTTAATAAAGATGAATTGTTTGGTTAAATATAAATGGCAGCTAATTAAAAATATAATTTTCACTTAAATTTTTATACAGATGCTTCACAAATCGAGTTCAAATAAAGCAGTAAACCATACAGATTCTATAATTTCAAGGATTTCTCTGTAGGCAGATAAAATAGCAGAAATTCAGCTGTCAACAAAATTATAGGCAGATTAGGTGCTGTCTATGAATTGAAATGTAAAATTTGTAAATAATCTTCCTTGAGGTGATTGAGTTGCATATGATTTACTCACATTGACAGATGAAATTCCTTCTTTTACTTTTTATGGCTTAAAATATACTAGAAATATAAATGCATTCCCTTGACTATTAAGCTGACATACCTTTAGAATAGTGAAAAACCAAAGCAACATTATTTTATTTCAGTCCTCAAAAACAAATTTTTGCACTAAAATTCCACTCATTGTGTTGTAGAACTTTGCTCCTTAGTTCAGCTAAAACCCAGATTCTTGTCACATGACCAGGAAAGTTTAGGCATGCGAACACATTGAAGGGTGAGGGGAGCAGGACTTTACTGAGCGAAAAGGATAAAAAGGAAGAAGACTCAGCAAAGTGAGATGGAGTCCTGCTAACAAGCCCTCTGCCTCACGGATTGAATCCCAGGTCACCACATAGAAACTGAAGAGTCCAGGCTCCTCCCACCTGCAAACAACGCAAACTTCCCGGGGCTCCACCCCGTCCTCCCAGTGCGCAGGCCAGTTGCAGATTCTCCAGGGACCCCATTTTATCTGCCTAGGCATTTAACTGTCCCTACTGGAACAAAAGTAGTTTGCAATTTGAGAGAACAATTAAATATCCTGGTAGTGAACTCTGTTTCCTGAAACGAATCCACTGGATAATGAAAACCAAGACAGTACAAGAGGGGTCAGCAAACTATGGCCTGTGGGCCAAATCTGGCCCATCGCCTGTTTTTGTAAATCAAGTTTTATTGGAAAACAGTTGTGTTCATTCATTTACACATTGTCTGTGGCCGCTTTGGTGCTAAACTGGTAGAGTTGAATACTAGCCACAGAGACTATATGACCTGCAAAGCCTAAAATATTTACTGCCCAGCCCTTCACAGAAAAGGTTTGCTGACCTTTGCAATATTAAATTATTTGAAATGGCAAATAAAACATTACATATGTTTGTGTGAGCAAATTTATCAATACAAGGAAGGATATTCCACACTTTAAATGTTAATTATCATCAGGAAAGATACTGGCAATTAAATAGAATACTTCTTTCCTCCTTGTTGCACAATTCTACTGCACCTAAACTCTTCCAGTCACTACACAACAAAATACATGAAATGGAATTGAATAAAATTCAGAGAATGAAAAATGAATTTATACTAGACTGAATAATGGAAGAGACTCTTACATTTGAGGAAAATGATGAGTGGTGACTTTACCAATTCTTCAAAGTCAAAAAGGCCAATGGTAAGCTGAGTACTAACTTTTCAGTAGAACCCTTGAATACCTGACAAAGCACTCCAAAGGCAAAACTCAGGGCTATAAGGACCATAAGTGAAACAACAGTTTGTCAGAAGGGACTCATTCCTTCCTGTTAAGTTTATATAACTACATTGAATACAATCAGAATTCAGACAGGATTACTAAGTGGCGTTTTTTTCAAAAAAGGAACACTAACACTGATCTCAAGCTAACAGAAGGTGGCATTGTGACCTTCAGAGGTTAAGAGCAGTAAGCAGAAAGTTAGTATTAGTATACAGGAGTTTTATTTAATTTTATTTTACTTATTTTTAAATAATTCCAACTTTTATTTTAGATTCAGGAGTTTAATGTCAGGAATACTGGGAGGAAACATGAGAAGGAGGAGGACTGCTTAGAATTAATTTGCAGAACCCTTTCTTAAAACAATATTTTAAGCGGAAACCCAAGATACAAAAAACAAAAACAAAAACAAATGAAGATGTTGATGAAGCTAGAGTGGATGAGTGTTAAAGTTCTGCTTGCTTGGAATAAAAAAAAATAAAATAATAAAACTAAATTTAAAAGTTCTGCTTGCTTGGATCCCTCTCTTCTTTATGTCTGTCTCCTCTGTGAAGAGGAGCTCTGCATTTTCAATTAGCAGACTATCACTGAAAGTGATTCAGGAAGCTTACTCACAAAAAAGGAATATTTGTGTGTCCAGCCCATCTAATTTCCAGCATGTCCAGACAAGTTTATTATGCTTTTTTTGCTATCTTCCACTTCTTTTGGCCTTTATTATCCTGTTATGAAATATTTATGACATACTGAAAATGTTATTTAATATTTACTCATAAAAATTTTGTAAAACTTTAAACTTTGCACATAAACAGATAAATATTTTTGGTATGCTTTTCAATCGATATTCACCGAAAAGGTTTATTACTTTTGTAGATATCTTTCATTGTTTTCATTCTTACTTGTCTTAAAGTCTAAAATTAAATCAGTATCTCTACCCTTTTCCTAAACAACAGATGGAAATTAAATTGTTTTAATTTTGATCATTATCCCTTCATTTACATGTAATTATCATCCAGTATTCTGATTACACTTCTTAACACCCCAAAATTATTTATTATAATATTTTCCACATTCAGTGCTTATTTAGATTTACCCACATGTTTACCAATTACATTACCATTTTTTCTTGCAGCTCATGCCTTTCTTCTGGGTTCAGTTTTATGCTTCCTGAAGTACATCCTCTCATAATTCTTTCAGCAAGGGTCTGTAGTGGTAAAGTCTCCTTCTTTGTAGGAAGTTGTCTTCATTTTACCCTCAGTCTTGACTAAGAAATTCGCTAGATAAGGAATGCAATACTGACAGTTGTTTTCTCTAAGCATTTTGAAAATATTACTTCATGAACTAACGGATTTATTCCTGGTGCAAGTAACATAATATCCAACAATAATGTCTTCAACAATAAAGATATACACAGTCATAGCTCAGTAAATGCTGGAGATTTGTTCCAGGACCCCTTCATATATCAAAATTCTTGCGTACACAATTCCCACAGCAGGCCCCACAGAACTAGCACATACCAAAAGTTGGCTTCCCACGAATACTGTATTTTCTATCGGTGTTTTAAAAATCAGCATGTAAGTGGACCTGCAGGGTTCCAACCCGTGTTGTTCAAGAGTCACCTGTACTTTCTACCATAACAAGCAGTTCAGAGCTAGGCAGTACTAGGGTTAGTTAATTGAGCAGCTCAATATACCACAAATCAGAGTCAGCTTCTCTGTGACACTTTTGGCTTTTCTTTTATAGTTGCTAAATAACAGTCAGCTCCAAACATCATGTCCTCACGATGATAATGTCCAAAGGCTGAAAGGAAGAGGCAAGTTCTCCTTGCCTGTCTCTCTCTTGCTCTCAGACAGGATAATCTTTTCCAGAAACCTTTTTTCAGACTTCCTCTCAGCCAGAATTGGGTGGCATGTTCACCCACTAATATAGTCACTGGCAAAGAAGAATGAAATATTATGACTTGCTTAAACCAGTAATGGAGTTTGGAGTGGGGCACATGTTTCACACCTGAACAATGTAAGAATTCTGTTAGCAATGCAAAAGAGGTTAATGGCTGCTAGGTAAGCAAACAACAGTTTTCCATACTTTTTTTTTTTTTTTTTTGACGGAGTCTTGCTCTGTCGCCCAGGCTGGAGTGCAGTGGCATGATCTCAGCTCACTGCAGTCTCCGCCTCCCGGGTTCAAGCAATTCTCCTGCCTCAGCCTCCTGAGTACCTGGGATTACAGGCGCAGGCCACCACGCCTGGCTAACTTTTGTATTTTTAGTAGAGACGGGGTTTATGGTGCCATTAAGAAATCTGTTGTTATTCTAACTAATTATAGCTTCATTGTAGCTAATCTGTCTGTTCTATCTAGTTGTTCTATTATATCTTTATGTATGATGTTGTGTTAGTTCATATCACCCAAGAAGCAGCTGCCAAGATGGAATAAGATGTGCTAGAGTTTTTTGGAGGATCCTTTGAAGGATAATGGAGACGGAGCAGGGGAAGGGAGGGAGAACCTTCAGAATGATGCAGGGTCTGACCTGTGAAGAGGGAGATACGAGGGAATATTAAGTAGGAAGAGTTTCAGACTACAATGCAGATCCAAGAAAGTTTTGGCCAGGCTGATGGAGACCCCTTGAACCAAAGTTACCCATTATAGGGGTCCTCCATCTTGTAGGAATGGCCTGTATTAGTACAGTCATTGGCTGGAAGTAACCCATAAGAAGTGTGGACTCAGCATGAATCCAGTACTACATTCAGAAGGTCAGGAGCTGGGGCTGTCATTCAATTATGCACATAAATAGATTGGGAGGTGCATTTTCATAGCTGCCTTAGATAATCTAACGATATGAATTTTCCTTTTTCCTACTGACAGGTCATGCTTCCTGAATCTGAAAATTTTCTCAGATTCTCAGATTTTTAAATCAGTCTTAGAATATTCTCCATCATCATTATTTCTTCCCATTTTCTTTATTTTCTTTTTCTAGAATGTTTATTAGATCCATATCGTATCATTTCATTCTATCCTCCATGACCCTTAACATTTCTTTTAGATTTGTCATCTCTTTATATCTCTGTGCTGTATTCTGGGTAATTTCCTCAGATACACATTCAAGTTCATGAATTCTTGCTTGATTTGTGCCTCATTTGCTATTGAACTTTCCCTTTGGCTTTTATTTTCCATTGAGTTTTACATTTTGATACTATATATTTTTAGGACAACTTTAAGTCTATATGATCTCTTTTTAAAAATAGTGCTTTGTTCTTATGCTTTTCATTCTTTCTTTAACCATTTTAAACGTATGCATTTTTTACAGTCCCTAAACAAGAGCTGTGTTATCTGAAATTCTTAGGGACCTAATCTTATAGTTTGGTGAACCTTTTGTTTCAGTTAGATTATTTCCTTATATAATTTTTAACTTTAGGTTGTGATCTTATTTGCATTTGCCTCTGCCAGGCTCTGCGGTCCTTTGTATTAATGTTAATTTCTCTTACTGGTAGTCATTAGAACACATGGATAGTATACACTCAATTCTAAATCCATCCTTGATATAGGCCCATAATTATAAATTCTCAGTAACAATTTTCTATTGTTTTCACCCAGAGCCCAGTCCAGGGCAGGCAGGCTTCTTTGTTATCCCTTTGTGTGAGTGGGCAGATTTCTTTCAGTATATTCTTTTTGGAAGTGTAGCATTCCGGGGGTTCATATATGGGCAACATATGGGGGTTTCATTTGCAAAACCCTACCTTATGAAGACCAAAGTCATCACCTCCTAATTCGACAACCTTAGCCTTAAAACCCATATCTTTATGTCACCTACTTGCAGAGAAGCTGCAACATAGACTCCTGAACATGCCACTCAGGTTTAAAATTCCCACCTTGGTTTTGACTCCTGTTTTGTTTTTGTTTTTGTTTTCACATATTGTGAGCTTAATTTTTCATTTAAAAGGACACATGCTATGTGTATCCAGCATTTTTACATGTTTTGTAGGATAAAACTTTTTACATTTTCTAGTCCACCATTATTGCCAGAAGCCGAATTCTTAATTCCTACTCTATATTGCCTCCGGGTAGTTTGGTTAACAAACAGCAAAATTCGCTTGCCATCTACAAACCTTCTCTTTATAGCATAAGAAATCATGATATTAGAAAAAAAAATCTTGATACATCTGGTTTCAGAGAAAACTGCAGTGCTTCCAAGGCAACTAGAAGAGGTCACAGGCATGCTAGGCAGATAAATTCCAGAGAATGTTTTAACCAAGCTTGCCATTGTATCACTAAAGGAAAAGCAGAGGTCTTGCTTGAGAGTATTAGAAAGGCACATTGCTGCTTTTTTAGTGTAGGACATTGTTCAATTCAAGGAAATTGCCCTAAATGTTATGTTTTCGATCATCTACTGAGAAACAGTGAGGAAATAATCCTACAATGACCCAGCTGGCTAGTTACGTAAGTTATAAAGTTTTATTTTGTCAATAAAGACTTACTTTTCTTAAGAAGGTTTGTGTTCCTGAGTCCTATAAAAACTGGATGAAAAGAAGTTGGCTGCTAGATTATTACCACAGATATAAGGTCCCATCTAGTGGCAAATGTTCATGCAAACTGAGGTCTGTACAATTCATGAAAGTAAGAAAAGGTTCATTTTTTGGCATAATTGACAAAGTATGACATATCGGCCCTTTCAACATCACCTTTTTAATGAAAATCTTCTTTTATGGCACAGAAAAAAATTTATAGTATACAATATTATTTTAGAGTTTTTACTGAGATGATTTCAGATTATTATTTACCAAGTATCTATTCTATTTTAAAGACTGTATTTTTAAAAAATGTTTACACTTTTTATGTGCCATTTAAGGGGCAAATTTTTATTCATTTAATATAGAAAAGTCTCATAATTTTAAAAACTGTTGACAGTACTAGTTGAAACTTACCCCGGAATATTCCATGGAAAGAGTAGTATAAAGAATGTAGGGGGACAGGGAACGGTGGCTCACGCTTGTTATCCCAGCACTTTCGAAGCCAAGGAGGGCAGATCACTCGATGTCAGGAGTTCAAGGCCAGCCTGGCCAACATGGCAAAACCCTGTCTCTACCAAAAATACAAAAATTATCCGGGTGTGGTGGCGTGTGCATGTAGTCCCAGCTACTCAGGAGGCTGAGGCACAAGAATCGTTTGAACCCAGAAGGCGGAGGTTGCAGTGAGCTGAGATGGTGCCACTGCACTCCAGCCTGGGTGACAAAGCAGCCTCTGTCTCAAGAAAAAAAAAAAAAAAAAGAATATAGGGGATTTGGTTCACCTGCCTAAGAGAATAAACTATTTTAAGAACTTTAAAAGCAATAGTAATACGATGAAGATTTTTATTGTTTTTCTTTAAACCAGTGAGTCTAGAAACTTCTATAGGATACTGGTAAGTAGTGACTAACATTCATACAGTGCACTTGAAAGTAACTATCACATATTTATATTTTAAATATTATACGGACTTAACAATTAATACAACTTGACTCCCCAACTAGCCTGAATTAATAGGATTTTTAAAATCTTTCTACACATTTTCTTAAATGTAAATATTTTATATGCTGAGGGAAAGTAGTTTGTTTCTCTTAAGCTGTTTTCTTGAGGAATCATTACATTTTCATGACTCACACCTTTGAATTTTATCTTTTCTTACAATTCCGAATCGAGCTATTCATGTCTCTTCTCTATTCCAAGCAATTCTTTGCCCCATTCATTTTGAAGATGTGGTCAGAGAGTAGGTGTGAGTGGATAATATTCAATTCAAACAACATGACTACACATAATTTAAAGCATCCAGTGCATTTTAAACTGACATTTAAGGATTGCGCTGGACTAATTCATCCTGCCTTCTTCAGCTTACGTATTTCTGTGCATAATTCCTTCTTGAAGTTAATGGGAATTTGGCATGTGGCAGGAATACATGTTTCATGAAATGGGAATCTGGGATCTGTCATTTAACAAGAAGTCTGCTTCTACCTTAATTGGTCTGTCTCCCTAATGTCTTTCACTATACTATAGCAGCATAGGCTGGCCTTCCATTTTAATGTTTAATGAAACTATTTTAAATTGAAGACTATATATGGGTTACCATGAACAGAAAGAAAGTGGTATGATCTATGGGACTGAAGACGGGAGAGTTTTGAAATGTTGTGCTTACTGAAAATAGCTTAAAATTTAAAAGTTCTGTGTGCTACATTGTAAACATTTTAATTAATAACACATTGTTTCACTTACCCATGCCAGTAAATGCTGAAAAACATCTTATTCAACAGGCTTTAGAACTAGAACTTTATTTTTATGATCTTTTTAATTAATTTTTATTTATAATTGATAAATAATAACTATACATATAGAACTAGAATTTTAAATCAAAGAAAAAGTAATGGTTTTTCTAGTTCCTTAATGCTGCACATGGTGTATTGGAGTTCAGCCTTTACATCAGTATCTACATTTTCTAAGTTTCGGTTACGCAAATATGTACTTCCTATATGTAGGTGAAATAATTTTTAGCATATAAAACATTTTCAAATAATGATCAATAATTTGCCAACACATTGAATAAACTATAAGATCCATGAAGGGAATACTATACAGGCTGAAAGAAAAAGAAAACAAGAAAGATTTCTATACACTGGTATGGAGAGGTCTCAAGATGTACTGTCAAGTAAAAAAAAAAGTGAGACAATGGGGTTTTCTAGATACACAATCATGTCATCTGCAAACAGGGACAATTTGACTTCCTCTTTTCCTAATTGAATACCCTTTATTTCCTTCTACTCATCTGACAAAGGGCTAATATCCAGAATCTACAATGAACTCAAACAAATTTACAAGAAAAAAACAAACAACCCCATCAAAAAGTGGGCGAAGGACATGAACAGACATTTCTCAAAAGAAGACATTTATGCAGCCAAAAAACACATGAAAAAATGCTCACCATCACTGGCCATCAGAGAAATGCAAATCAAAACCACAATGAGATATCATCTCACACCAGTTAGAATGGCAATCATTAAAAAGCCAGGAAACAACAGGTGCTGGAGAGGATGTGGAGAAATAGGAACACTTTTACACTGTTGGTGGGACTGTAAACTAGTTCAACCCTTGTGGAAGTCAGTGTGGCGATTCCTCAGGGATCTAGAACTAGAAATACCATTTGACCCAGCCATCCCATTACTGGGTATATACCCAAAGGATTATAAATCATGCTGCTATAAAGACACATGCACACGTATGTTTATTACAGCACTATTCACAATAGCAAAGACTCGGAACCAACCCAAATGTCCAACAATGATAGACTGGATTAAGAAAATGTGGCACATATACACCATGGAATACTATGCAGCCATAAAAAATGATGAGTTCATGTCCTTTGTAGGGACATGGATGAAACTGGAAATCATTATTCTCAGTAAACTATCACAAGAACAAAAAACCAAACACTGCATATTCTCACTCATAGGTGGGAATTGAACAATGAGAACACATGGACACAGGAAGGGGAACATCACACTCTGGGGACTGTTGTGGGGTGAGAGGAGGGGAGAGGGATAGCATTAGGAGATATACCTAATGCTAAATGAGGAGTTAATGGGTGCAGCACACCAGCATGGCACATGTATACCTATGTAACTAACCTGCACATTGTGCACATGTACCCTAAAACTTGAAGTATAATAATAATAATTTAAAAAAAGGAAAAAAAATGGTCTGGGTGCAGTGGTTCACGCCTGTAATCCCAGCACTTTGGGAGGCCCAGGTAGGAGGATTGCTTGAGCCTAGGAGTTTGAGACCAGCCTGAGCAACACAGCCAAACCCTGTCTCTACAAAAAAAACTAAAAAATTTAGCTGGGTGTGATGTTGCACACCTGTGGTACCAGCTACTCGGGAGGCTGAGGTAGGAGGATCACTTGAACCCAGGAAGTCGAAGTTGCAGTGAGCTGAGGTTGCACCACTGCATTCCAGCCTGTACAACAGAGCAAGACCCTATCTCAAAAATAAGTAAGGTGTAAAAATGTAAACATAATATACTATGCTTTGTGTACAGAAAGAGTGATATTATAATATATATTCTGATATTCTGTACTGGTGTGAAATATAATGGAAAGATGAATAAGAAGCTAGTAAAAATGGTTACGGGGGTGGAGGAGAAATGAAGTGGGTGGGGAGAAAAGACAAAGTGAAACTTAGTGTACACCTCTTTAAACAATTTGTTTCTTAGCTTGTTTTGTTAGGAAGCATGTTAATGTAATGAAATGGGAAGAAAATGAATTTACCAATACACAAAAGATGTTTTAAACTGCTTTCTTCCAGGAATATATAAGATAAAATGTTGGACCTGGATTTTTTGTCTTGACTCTGCCACTAATTAGCTATATGACGTTAGGCAAGTCACTTTACTCATCTGGACTTCGATATCTGTAAAATAAGTAAGTTAGAATAAATGGTTTCCAAGGCCCTCCTCAGTCCTTTCATTCTAACATGCAAATAGGTGACAGCATATGGGTGTACATAGGTCAACTTCTTAAGGATTGGAATTGTGTCTGATTGATAAGAATATTTATTGGTACTCTAGAGTTTTTCTGCTTTGGCTAATTTTTTCTCCAGATGAAATAATACTTAAAATGAGTTTTCTCACTCAGTCAGATAGATACACATTGGATATAAAATACCTTTTTAAAAAGCAATTTTACTGCTTTTCCAAAAAGAATTTCTGTCTTTTAACTTTAGGCAAAATCTTCATACAAATATTTACTGAAGTATCATAAATGTACTAACACCAGATGAACTCAAAACATTGACTTTTAATTGCTAATCAGTATTTTGATAAGCTTCTGAGTCTTTATTAAATATGTGTTCATGTTTGATATCCATTCTGTTTAGGCTTCAATTATTTAATTACAGGTCTTGATATGAAACTAATCATGCATATATCCATACGAAGCTTGCATACTGACAGGATAAAATCATTAAACAGTCATTACTGTAAACTGACGTTGGCCTGAAATTTTTGCAGTTAACGGGGGAGTTGATGCTTGATGAACAATCCAATTAAAACTGGCAACAAAAGACCTAAAATGTCAGCCAAATTGCTTTTTAATAGTCAATGCAGCCGTCACAAAACATAAACATCAAAGTCCCCATAGAAGCATAAAGCTTCATGGTGAAACAATTCTAGAAAATGAATAATAATTATAGCATCTTGAGGATTCTTTTAATAGACACGCACTCATTAAAAATATTTTGTTGGTTAGAATCAGATGACAAAGTATGTTTCCCTGAATATTTTCTTGTATTTGTTATAATAATAATTGTATTTAACATTAGATAGGTGTAATTTCTATTTTCTAAAAAAGTTATTTTAAAAGCACTTTAGTAACCTAGAATACAGGTTTTGAAAAAGGGAATAAGAAAAATATACAATATGACCTGCTAATATCTCAAAATACAAAATCATAATGAATCCTCAGTTACACTGAACTTTAAATGAAAAGGCAAGAAAGCCAATTGTGATTTATACAAGTAATCCAAAAGCAATGGACATTTAGATTCTTGCAACTCTCTGAGTGTTCAATACTGAATATGTGAATGGATTAATCACCCAGCTGTTTCCTGCTATTCAGCAGTTTGATTTTTAGTTGAAGATACAAATTCTATTATTTGCATTTTTCACCATTGGTTCAGATGTTTTGCACATGGAAGCCAAAGAATTAGATCGCCATGAAAGATTATCTTGTATGTTATGAATAATCCAACTTCTTCTTCTATCATTACTGCCAAATCTTTCAACAGGCAAAGAAAGAAATTGTGGGGTTTTCATCTTTGTAACATTGTAACACAAAGGAAAATATCAAATGGCTCCTAGGGAAAATGTTGAAAGCATCAGGGTTTTAATAATAAGTCATTTATTTTCTCAGTAAACATTTGCTAAACACATATAATGTGCCAACATGGTGTTGACCACTCTGGGAATCTGGAGATGAGAAAGATTTTGATACCATCTGAAGCTTATTATTTAGCTGAAGGTTAGACATGTAAGCAATCACATACATGGGAGAAATGTATGAAGAATTCAAGCCAGGAAAATAAAAAATACTTATCTCCCAAACTCACATGTGAATTAGGATTATCCTTTAGCCTACCATATTTTTAAAAATATTTTGTAGCATAGATACACACAGTAGAGTCCTCAGACAGATGGTTTTCTAATATGTTTATGTATTAAAATATCTGTCAATTAAGTATTGCCTTCCTCTACAATCATAGAGTCTAATTTTATGTGCTATGAAGGGTAAATTGACGTTCACATTTCTCCAGCTGTGGTTCCTGTGTTTTATCTGTTGAGAAAGTTATTGCTCTGTTTTCAGAGCAACAATTTTTAAAATCCCTCAGAGGAGAGATAGACACATTGGGACTTCAAAGTCTATTAGCTGAAACAGTGAGGAGAAAACCCTATAGGAATATAAATGAAATTTTAATAGCACCATATCAGAAAATATTAAATGACCCAACTATCCATAAAAATTTGCTTATCTTTTAGGTTTTTTCATAGTACAATGATGACTAAATTATAGAG
Source organism: Pongo pygmaeus (assembly GCF_028885625.2). Taxonomy (NCBI): domain Eukaryota; kingdom Metazoa; phylum Chordata; class Mammalia; order Primates; family Hominidae; genus Pongo; species Pongo pygmaeus. Next base: position 129,053,838 of record NC_072396.2, on the reverse strand, counting down.
AGAAAATTCTAACATTTAGGCTGTATCTCTAAACCACCATCTCAGCCTGTGGGAAAATAAAAATGCCTTGGTCCATATTATGCACATCATGGAATAAAATCATGTCAGCAATTTGGTTAAGTGTTGGCTTGAACAGACCAAATCAGCCAGCTCCTTTGCTATTGTATGAACCACGGAATAATAAGTTTAAGCGTGATTTTCTGCCCCTAAATTAATATTTTAATATGTAATCATTCAGTAAAGAACAATAAAGCCTTCGGTGTAAAAAAGGATAGATTGATTGATAGATCTATCTAAAAATTCTTATGACCACATGTAAAATTGCATTATGTATTTTTGCATTTGCCCAAGTAAATTCAAGGTAAATATTAATACTATTTGCTCACATATTTAATCAGGTACCTACTATGACCTAGATATTGTGCAGGGCACCAAGATTCAAAAATGAATAATAAATAGACCTCACCTTCAAGCAACTCACTGCCTCAGTGACACAACACACACGCACAAATACTCATGATAATGTTGGTTTCTGATAGATAATTTTAATAAGTCGTGTGAGAACACAGAAAGGAAAATGGAAGAAAGCATCACAGAAGAGGTAACATTGCCTAAAAGACTTCCGTTCATGCTTTAAGACCTAGCTCCACTGAGAAGGATGAGAAGCAATAGCATCAAAGCAAAGGAAGCATGTATAATACAGTACTGTGGAGACATAGATGTGCATGGCATATGCAAAGTAGAGAGATAGGGGATAAAGCTGCTGGGGTTTATAGGCCCTACTAATGATTTTGTACTATATGTTACATATAATGAAGAGCCATTGTATTCATTGTAATTAAGAAAACAGTTGTGGATTTATTCATTTTGATTATTCATTGGTAATACACATAATTAAATAAGCTGTTAATAAATTCCAGAGATATCAGATATCCTAATTTGATAAGAATTAGATCTATGAATACCAGGGTATTATCTATAGTCAGTGTTTCCTACATTCTCCTGAATATATTTAAGTCAGGTGAAGATTTTCTAAGATGATTTCTTTATAAAGCACAATTAGCATTTTTTCCATAAAAGCAGTAATAAAACCACCATCATACCTATATAAAAACCCAAATTTTTCCAACACTATGTTGAATAGAAGTGGTGAGAGAGGGCATCCCTGTCTTGTGCCAGATGACGAGTTGGTGGGTGCAGCGCACCAGCATGGCACATGTATACATATGTAACTTACCTGCACATTGCGCACATGTACCATAAAACCTAAAGCATAATAATAATAATAATAAAGAAAAAAAAACCCAAATTTTTATATAATATTCCAGTAGAACTCTTAAAAGCACTCAAACAATGAAATTACCGGCACATAAACAATACCTAACTCAAGGATTGCCAGAAACCATATTTTTCTTATCTACAATTATTTTAATGTTAAAACCAATAATGTGGACATTTTGGTGGCACAAATTACTTTTGAACTACTTAATGAGTTTAATAGGCAACATGGTATAGAACAGTGACTTTTAATTTATTTTTCTCACCATGTCCCACAGCTAAAATATATTTTGCATCATAATATACAAAACTGAAACAAAAGTTTCATGAAACAATTAAAATCTTTACTAAATGTGATGTTCTAGGATATATTATATTCTATTTCATTTTTTATCCTAGTCAAAATTGGTTTCATAACCCATCAATTGGTCATAGCCAGACATTTGGAAAACATTGTTATAAATAGAATAGTTGAAAAAAACTGGATTTGAAGTCAAAAGATACTGGATTGGAAGTTGAAAGACTTGGATTCTTTTTCTGGGTTCTTTTTACTGCTTACAATCTCTATGGCCTTAGTAAAGTCAGTTAACTACTCTGGTTTTTGATATATAAAATGGGAATGATGCCTTCCATGTCTATCTCACAGACTCCTGTTGTAAGGAGCAAATGAGATAATATAGTGTTTTGCAAACCACAAAACACTATATAAGTGTAAGGAGGTGATATCCATAAAATGAGACTATACTTCATTGTTATGTATTTCATGTGACTTTCGTGAACCTTTTAATCCTTCAAATTCATTGTTAAAAATAATTTCTGTGAGGGTATCTAGTCACACCAGATGTATATGAAAATAAGGTTGACAAAGTGTTTCTCATTATGAGTAAGTGACATAAGTTCAAGTAGAGTTTATGTTTTTGGCCTCTCTGAAAGAAATGTGAAACAGACCGGCACCCTTTAAACTAAAAGATAGTTAAAACAATGAGAGGAATGCACGGCTTTATATTATATGATTTGCGTACGTGACACATCTTTTTTGATACATGGTGCTGCTGCTAAAGTTAGCCTTTGGCAAAGATGTGTCATAAACGCATTTGCAGAACACTAATAGGAAGAAATCTATAACAGTGAAGAGGGAAGCAGGCAAACCATTCATTTGAAAAAGCATTGTTTAGTAAAATATTATTATGAACTACCTATGTTCTGTTCTTGCCTTGCTAAAAATGGATGGAAATTCAATATGATTTGAGGATGACTTGTCTAGTTTTCTCCATTCAGTTTTTCAACAAACATTTGCTAAGTACTGGCTGTGTACCACACTGCAGGTGCTATGAGAGTCATTACCTTTCAAAGAGCTTTATCCTCTGTTAGGGAAGATAAAATAAGATACAAATACAAAGCACAATATTAGGCCTGTTGGACGATTGCATGAAACAGAGACTTACTCAGACTAGCTCAGATGATAAGGATTTATTATAAGCGGGCATGTCCAAAATCTGAAAATGAACCAAGCTCTAGAAATTTCAGCAGCAGGAGTTTGTGCATTTTCAATCCAGGGTTCTGCTATTCCTGACACAGTAACTGCCTCCTGTCTGCTTTTTTCTATATCTGTCTGTTCTCTTTCTGCCACCACCTGGCTTCATGTGTCTTAGGAGGTATTGAGGGCATAATAGGAAACAGTGCTATAGGTGGTCAGAAGAGATTACTGTAGCTTCTTTCTTTAGATTTCAAGTAATGCTTAATAAAAGGAGTAACGTTGGTAATGGGCCTCAGAAGAGTAGGATGCAAACAGAATATGGGATGAAAGGACATTCAAGGTGGGAAGTCAAGTATGAATGTAAAGATTCAGAGATGGAGAGAGCACCAGTGTGCCTGTTGAATGGCAAATGTTGCAGTGTGGCTGCAAGACAGGAAATATGCAAAGGTATACTGGGCCAAAATCATGCCTTTTTAACCTCTCAAAAAGTGTTTTAAAACTTTTGAATTTAAATATAATATAGTCAATCTACATGTGTACGTATTTTTTAAATGTCCAATAGTTTTCCAATGTAAAAAAAAAAAAAAAACAGTCCGAACAAAGCATACCTCAAAAATGTCTTCCATTGGCCTTTGCTTCAGTTTATTTTGCAGAAACTGGAACACATTTGTCACTCCATTGACAAGCTTATCTAGTGAGGCATGGCACTAGGCAGTGTGTGGATTGATAAAATAAGAAACTCTCTGTTCTTAGAATTTGCCATTTAGTTGAGGGACAAGACAGACAAGCCCAAACACAAACATAAATGTAGCAGAAGCAGGTATTTTTATACAGCTGTCACTAAGTACTTTCACACTCCCTAAACACTATACCCAGATATTACCACCCAATCTCCCTCATTCGCTTCCTTGCTTACCTATCTTTATTCAGATTCCTTTCTCCTCGGTGTGCTCTAAGCTTCACAGCAACATAAAAAGGTACCTAATTGGTTCTCTAATTGAAATATCTGGTCTTGGGTTTAAAGACCATCTACCAGTTGCTGTCCCCACCCCTGCACTCATTTGACTATGTCCATTTACCACTTCTACCTAGTCATGCTCTCCTCTCCAGGGAGGCAAACTTATTTGTCACTGGAAAATATTGTCCTTTGAGGACCTGAGGTCTTAATAGAAGGCAGAAGAGCAAGCAATGATCACTGATAAAATTTGATTGCCTTTGATAAAGTAACATGAATAAGGGCTTTAAACATAAATTTATTGATAAACATTGGATTAAAGTTTAGCCAAACCCTGCAAATAACCATTATATGTTAAATAATCAAGATGTACCAGCAACAGTTTTTCCCTTACTAATTCTCCAAGACATAGAAGGTAACTAATCCAAGGTGACATGGTTACAATAGGATTCAACAAAGTCTAGTCTGTTCTGGGATAGAAAGGTATATTTTGCTTCTTTGGAATGCCCTCCAGAAATAGAAGACTACATCTAGGGTGAACATTCCAACTTAATCCTAAATCTGAGAGATATCTCTGTGCCTATTACCTGATTCAACTACTGACATAGCACTGATCACCTTGTAAAGCACACATATAAATGGCTCTACAATAAAGACCTGTTCTCACATGAAACCTAGAATATTAGTGAAGTGATTATAACTGGATTAATGCGACATTTAGTAGTTGCAACTCAGCTGAGACTAGGAGATGAGCTCCTGGAGACACAAAGAACCTCATGTCTCACCATTTCTTCCCACTGACTAAGCTTTTCAAAGGGGTGTGTGTGTGTGTGTGTGTGTGTGCTTTTGAGAGAAGTGACATTCACCTTCACCATTATACTTGGGCACATAGCATACCTAACACTTAATAAGCAGTACAAAAATGTTTGTTTAGAAAATTAAATAGCCGGCTTGGGCTAGGAAAATTATTAAATCAGCATTAGCATGTCTATAATTTTTCCCCTCTCTTAATTGTTATATTTACTTCTGCTGCCCTGCCATTCCCTCATACCATTGCCCAAGCCACGGAGGCACCCTGCTCCCTTTCATTAGGGCCATTTCCCTTCCCTGTGTATCATACAACTTTTCTGTGAAACCTTGTAGACTAGTCTGTTCTCTCTTTTTCAACTCTACCACTGTTTACAATTACCTGCTTATTCATTCCATTGTATTAATATGCATGTGCTTACCCTCCTCCCATGTCAGTTACATAACCTTCTTTTCTGTTGACCACCCACTATTCCTTTTGTTGATTTTTCAGGAAGATATATCTGTTAGGGGAAGAGGAAGAAGGGTTAAATGGCAGATTTATTTCTGTAATCTTTGGAATGAGGTTAGTCAGTAAAGATTACACAAGTAAAGACTACACGGTAAAGACTACAGCATCATACACAAGTATGATGCTGACCATTATGTATAAAGCTGGAAAGTGATTATGACCTGGAGCAAAGGCATACTCATCTCAATGGTCACCACTGGTTGACCATGTAATCTTCAACAAATAACATAAATTTTCCATGCCTCATTTTTCTTACCTTATATTTAAAGGTAAGTATTTATTGTACCAGCAACTTTATAATCACAATAACTTACCACATCTTAATGAGAATGATGATTGGAATGATATATAAATGGAATGCTATTTGCACCTCTCTGTGTATAAGAGAGCTGAAAATGATTAAATACAGTAACAAATCATTTACTCACAATGTCTGAGACCTGACCTGTTCTATTATATTGGAATTTAGATATCCTAGTTCCAAGTGAGCATAACAATTTTAAAGGCAAGTTAGCTAATCAATTTATGCTATATAGTGTGAGATGCAAAGTATAGTAAGAAATAAGTTTTAAAACCATCTGTCTTAGAAAGCATGACACATAATATGGAATGTAAGATATGGTAGAAAATAAACAAGTTTTTAAAACATGAGTTGAAGAAAACATTTATTTAGTGTTCATACATTATCTAGATGAGTTGGTGCTATGTATGGAATTGTGTCTCCCAAATTTATATGTTGTAGCCCTAACCACCAATGCGATAGTATTTAGCAATTGGGCCTTTGGAGGATAATTCGGTTTAGATCATTCCATGAAGATAGGGCCCACATGATGGGATTAGTGCCCTTCTAAGAAGAGACACATTCTCTCCCCACCATGTGAGAACACAACGAGGAAGCAGCTATCCTTTTTTTTCATGGAAGAAAATATTTGCAATGTATTTAACACAAAAAGATTAATATTGGGCTTTATGTAATAACTTCAAATCAATTGTAAAAGACCAAACATCCAATGTACATTAAAATGGACAGAAGTTATAAAGAGGCGATTCAGTTTTAAAAATGAAAAAATAAAATTTAAATGGCTAACAAACCGTTTTTAAGATGCTCCACTTCACTTGTAATCACAATACCCATAAAAAGTTGTTTAGAATTATAATCCATTTATATTATAGAATACTATGGAAGCATTATTTTTTAAATTAAGGTCTATTTGTATGTACATACGTGGAAAGATCTCCAAATGCATTTCTTAGAAAAACATGCTACAAAACAATGGAAATAGTATGATCCCATTCATGTTTTTTATATTTTTTTATTTTTTATTTTTTTATTTATACTTTAAGTTCTAGGGTACATGTGCACAACATGCAGGTTTGTTACATATGTGTACATGTGCCATGTTCGTTTGCTGCATGCATTAACTTGTCATTTACATTAGGTATTTCTCCTAATGCTATCCCTCCCCCCTCCCCCCACCCCACGACAGGCCCCAGTGTGTGATGTTCCCCGCTCTGTGTCCAACTGTTCTCATTGTTCAATTCCCACCTATGAGTGAGAACATGCAGTGTTTGATTTTCTGTCCTTGAGATGGTTTGCTGAGAATGACGGTTTCCAGCTTCATCCATGTCCCTACAAAGGACATGAACTCATCCTTTTTTATGGCCACATAGTATTCCATGGTGTATATGTGCAACATTTTCTTAATCCAGTCTATCATTGATGGACATTTGGGTTGGTTCCAAGTCTTTGCTTTTGTGAATAGTGCCGCCGTGAACATACGTGTGCATGTGTCTTTATAGTAGCATGATTTGTAATCCTTTGGGTATATACCCAGTAATGGGATGGCTGGGTCAAATGGTATTTCCAGTTCTAGATCCTTGAGGAATCGCCACAGTCTTCCACAATGGTTGAACTAGTTTACCCTCCCACCAACAGTGAAAAAGCATTCCTATTTCTCCACATCCTCTCCAGCATCTGTTGTTTCCTGACTTTTTAATGATCGCCATTCTAACTGCTGTGAGATGGTATCTCATTGTGGTTTTGAATTGCATTTCTCTGATGATCAGTGATGATGAGCATTTTTTCATGTGTCTGTTGGCTGCATTAATGTCTTCTTTTGAGAAGTGTCTGTTCATATCCTTTGCCCACTTTTTGATGGGGTTGTTTGATTTTTTTCTCGTAAATTGTTTAAGTTCTCTCTAGATTCTGGATATTAGCCCTCTGTCAGATGTGTAGATTGCAAAAATTTTCTCCTGTTCTGTAGGTTGCCTGTTCACTCTGATGGTAGTTTCTTTTGCTGTGCAGAAGCTCTTTAGTTTAATTAGATCCCATTTGTCAATTTTGGCTTTTGTTGACATTGCTTTTTGTGTTTTAGTCATGAAGTCCTTGCCCATGCCTATGTCCTGAATGGTATTGCCTAGGTTTTCTTCTAGGGTTTTTATGGTTTTAGGCCTAACATTTAAGTCTTTAATCCTAATCTTGAATTAATTTTTGTATAAGGTGTAATTCCCTTTGAAAACTGGCACAAGACGGGGATGCCCTCTCTCACCACTCCTATTCAACATAGTGTTGGAAGTTCTCACCAGGCCAATCAGGCAAAAGAAAGAAATAAAGGGTATTCAATTAGGAAAAGAGGAAGCAGCTCATCTTAAAGCAACTATGTTCAAGCTAGGAATAGAGCCGTCACCGGAAACCAACCATACTGGTGTTGCAGAACTTTCTCCTTAGTTCAGCTAAAATCAGGTTCTTGTCACACAACCAGGAAAGATGAGGCTTGCGGACACATAGAAGGGTGAGGAGTGGAATTTACTGGACAAAAAGGAAAAAAAACTCAGCAAAGTGAGATGCTAACAGGCCCTCCACTTCACAGATTGAATCCCAGGTCACCACACAGGAACAGGAGAGGTTGGGCTCCTCCCCACTGCAAATGGGGAGAACTTCCTGAGGCTCCACCCATTCCTCCCAGTGCGCAGGTGGGCTATATTCAGAGACAATTAGTTGTGAAAGGGTGGGCTTCATCTGGGACCAGCAGTCCGGTTTTTCAGCCTTCAGGCTGTTAGAGACTTGAAAGCAGGGTTTTGCCGGAGACTCTTGACTGTCACCTGTCTCTATCACTGGTACTTTGAACTTCTAGTTTCTGAGCTGTGAGAAAATAAGTTTGTATTGTTTTAGCCACCCAGTCAATGGTGTATGGTTATGGCAACCTGAACCAAGATAATCGGCTATTTATTATTTTATTTATTTAGAAATATGGATGTATATCTCCAGGTTTTGTTGGCTAGCAAGCACATATCTTTTACTTTTATCATTACTTGACACAGCCCAAATTTTCCAAATGCAACTGATTATTTACATTAAGGAATAGGCTGTATGATATATATGTACACAATTCAATGCATTAAAATGGAACTGGAGACTATTATTCTAAGTGAAGTATCTCAGGAATGGAAAACCAAACATCGTATATTCTCACTCATAACTGGGAGCTAATCTATGAGGATGCAAAGGCATAAGAATGATACAGTGGACTTTGGGGACTCAGGAAAAAGAGCAGGAGGGGGTGAGGGATAAAAGACTACAAATTGGGTTCAGTGTATACTACTTGAGTGATGGGTGCACCAAAACCTCACAAATCAACACCAAAGAACTTATGTAACCAAATACCACCCATTCCCCAAAAGCTTATGGAAATAATTTTTTTTAAAAAAAGCTATTTTTATCTATTAAAACATATGTTATTAAGAACACTACAATTCTTGGGTTACCAGCAAAATCTGTGTTGCTGACCATGTAATTATCCATTATAACTTGTCTGCCCCATTCATAACGCTTTCATTTGTCCACTGTGATATTGCTGACCCACAGAATCACACTCTCACCATGTGATTTAAGTAAAATAAAAGATTGAATTATTTATTCAATTATTTATAGATAAATATTCCACTCAATGAAGAAATGGCATGACTTTTTATTTTGATAAAAACATAAAATATACCATCTTAATTTTAATATACCATCTCCAATTTTAAGTGTATGGTACAGTAGTGTTAACTGTGTGTACATTTTTGTATAGCAAATATCTGGAACCTTCTCATCTTGCAAAATCAAAAATTTATACCTGTTAAACAACTTCCCTTTTCCCCCTCCTCTCAACTCCTGGAAATCACTATTCACTTTCTAAGAGTTTGACTATTTTGGATTTAGATTCCTCATATAAGTGGTATTATGTAGTATTTGTCCTTCTGTGTCTGACTTATCCACTCAGCATAATGTCTTCCAGGTTCATCATTTTGTGCAAATGACAGAATCTCCTTTTTTAAGGCTGAATAATATTCAATCATATGTATATGCCACACCTTCTTTATCCATTCCTCCCTTGATGGACGTTTAGATTTCTTCCACCTCTTGGCTGTCCTGAGTAATACTGCAATGGACGTGAGAATGCAAATAGCTCTTTAAGATCCTGTTTTCCACTCTTTTGGATATATTCCCTTTAATAGGGTCGCTGCATCATATGGTAATTCTATTTTTAATTTTTTGAGAAACCTTCATACTTTTTTCCATAGAAGCTGCACCTTTTCACATTCCCACCAACAGTGCCCAAAGGTTCCAATTTCTCCACATCCTCACCAACACTTTATTTTCTATTTTTCTTTATAGTGGCCATCCTAATGGGTATAAGATAATATCTCATGGTGGTTTTGATTTGCATTACCCTGATGATTAGTGACATTGAGTATCTTTTCATATACCTTCTGTCCATTTGCATGTCTTCTTTAGAAAGATATCTATTCAGATCCTTTGCCCACTTTTTAATCAAGTTGTTTAGTTTTTTTGTTTGTTTTGTTTTGTTTTGTTTTGTTCTTTCTGCTATTGAATTGTATGAGTTCCTTTTCTATTCTGGATGTTAATCTCTTATCAGCTGTATGGTTTGCAAATATTTTCTCCCATTTCATAGGTTGTCTTTTCACTCTTTTGATTGTTTCCTTTGCTGCACAAAATGAACAATCATTTTTAAAGTCCTTTTTTTAAAAATTCTGTTGTTCAGATACTTCTACTCATTATACTCCTGTATAAACAAACTTCTGTTAAAATGTTTAGGAAATTCGAATGCTTTTGTTTGTTTGTCTTACATTTTCAGTTCTTTCAAATGGAGATGTTATACAAATTGAGTGTATTAGTATGTTGTATTATAAAGAATACGATAATTTATGTGTAAGAAGTTCCCCAAATCCATAAAATATAAAATAACATTCAAGTCACATTTTTTAACAAGCCAGCTCTCTAGTATTCCTCGAATTTTAAGACTTTAGATTTTGGCATACCTATGAAGTGCTACACTATGTATTTATTTAATATAGCCAACCATTAGAACTATTATACTGAGTGACATATGTAGTGAAACTATTTCTAGAGTTGCTAGTTGAATTACCATAACCGTAAACTATCCTCATAATTATCTATTGTTGTAATCTAACATGTATTTAGAGAAGGAAAATCCCTACATGTGACTCATAGTTTAAGATAATTCTTTTTATTGTAATAGCATTTATTTGAAGCCAATTTGGTACTTCCCATAGTAGAGAGATGGTCATCATGAATGCCAGTTATTGTATTAAATAAGAATTTATTTTAGGTACATAATATTTCATTAGTAAATGTGGTTAAACTTTAATGTGCAGGAAGAAAAACAGCATATGTAAATTGCTCAGTTGTCTTTTTAAAGCAAGCCCGTCAAGCAGTCTCTTCTTGTATTTTCAGCATCAACTTGGGATAAACTGACACACCAAATAAGCTAAAAACTGTTACTATAGACTACATAAATTATGTAGGTGCTACTGAAATGAAGATATTTGCTACTCAAAATTAAAAGGAAACATTTAATGATGTGTGCTTGAGCATATTGAATTGGACCTACAAATAAAATAACCTACTACATAGATTTCATTATAAGTTATTACATAGCTGTTCAGACTCAGCATTTTATATTAATTGGTTGCAATAAAGAGGAATGACAAGAGTGGTATAAGCACAGTTGGTGTTGTTTGTTTCGAAGGCCAGGAGAGATGGCTGAGTGGCAACAAATGGAGTCAGTGCAATACTATGGTACCCAAGGCCTTGCACTAGGTTCTCCACATCTCTCAGACTCATGTTCTCCATCTCTAAAATGGGCACAGCATATGAATGTTGAAGCACTGTGTTTTCTTCAAGGCAGTGGAAGATATTTATAGCCTCAGAAAACTTTAAAAATTACACATTCTTAACAATAATGACCTTTTTTTTCAAATAGTCCATTTTCACAGCATACCAGTTATGTGAACAAGAATGTAAAATAAGAGAGATTAGAGGGCCAAAAATAAAAACACTAAAAAGGAGTAAATGAAACTTGTGATATCTCCACAGTGAGTGTGTCTAAATTAATGGGTTTTTTTTTATGGCACCAATACAATTTACTAAAACTTTGTAGGTCGCTTATTTCATTTGGGTTATAAAAAGTCTCTAATTTGATTCTGTCTTCCCCCCAGAAATGATTAGCCACATGTTTTAATGGCATACCTACAGCCATAGTCTTCATGACAACAAGACCCTGTGTAAATGGTTTCAGTTGGAAGGTGGGAAGAGGCCTTAACATCTGTGTAGCCTTACCTCTCCCCATCTTGGGCTACTGTTCCAACAGAGGAAGGGGACATATTTTTCTTTTCTTCCTACTTTGCAAGTATATATCCTAACAGGCATAAGGAAAAGAAGTAATAGTTGTAGCAGTAGCAGCAACAGCAACAAATGTGAATATATGTAAGTTATCACTGAATTCTTTGAAAGAAAATTGGTTTCATAATCTAAATTCATACTGGAAATAATTACAATAATAATTATATTAGTAACTAACATTAACTGAATGTGTCACATGTACCAGGCACTATGCTAAGTATTTGACATACAATCCTGGTCTGGTACCCATGCTCTTTACATATACTATAATTAATATGCAATGCTTTAATAAATATATTTGGATACACTATGAGGCAAGTTGTATGTCCCAAATTAGGTTGATACACAGTTACAAAATTGATCAGATAGCTTTCATTTATAATGTGGATGTTGGTCTTAATGCCAATATGATAAAGTTCCTGTTTATTTGCTATGAATGGTATACCTACAGAGCACCACATTTCTAAATAGTAGTCATCGTTTGTTAGGTGGTATTTTTGTATATACTATTTAAAAATGTTTCTGAGCATTCCTGACACTTCAAACAGTTATCCACAACTCCTTCCCTCATGGGGTTTGACGTACTGTGAGGGAATTATTTGAAAGACAGTTTTGCTTGCAGCTTGGCCCAGTGAATAAAGCATCAGATAATATTTGTGAAAATCTTTGAAAGATGCAGAATGAAAGGTGCTTCATAAATACAAAGCACTAATGTTGTATTCATGGAAATGGCTCTTCTTCACATCCTTTGCTCTAATGTCTGAGTCCCAAGGTGTTATTGCAATGGATACTTTAGAAATGCATGTATACCCCCAAATCATTTTAGTGTAGAGGAAAATGCAAGTGAACACAGTCAGAGTACTTAACTAAAAATCATGAAATACAGACTATTATCTGAAGTGAAAGAAACTTGCAGCATAGTAAAGAAGCTAATCAATAGAGAGTGTTTGCTGTGGCTTGGAGGAAGAGGAAAAGATAGGTGTCAACTGTTCTTATATTGACTCATGACTTCAATAATAGCTTCTTAGAACTTTTAGAAGAAAATAAGAAAACTGAAAATTGTGAAAAAATATTCAACTATAATGCAGAAGTTTTAAGTAATCAAGTGTCTTGGAGTCAAGTAGATTATCCTCTTAGGCTACTTACTAGATGGCACCTGATTTTATAGATTTCGTTGGGCTCAATAATTGATCATTCATTTAATAATATTATTTAGTGCTTACTATGTGCCAAACACTCTGCTAAGTGTTTTGTACACATTACCTCATTTAATTCTCACGAAAAACATTGAGATGCTTATTACTATCCTTATTTTACAGATGAAGAAACAAAGGCTTGAAAAGGTTTATAGCAAACTGATAGTAAATGACAGAGCTGTGATTTAAACCGACATAGGTCTGATTCTAATATCTGTAACTTAACCATTGTGTCATTCGAAAATGCTATGATGTACTTACTAATTTAAACAAGTTATATAGAGATGATATCTCTAAGTAAGTAAATTGGTAGCAGAGAAAGTACTCTATACTTGATTCACCTTATTGAAAACAAACAAATGAAATTAAGACACTCTCCTCTTTGTCTTCTACTACTCAATATAAGGTGTTCCCTAAATGTTTAGGTTAATTTCTCCTTTTCTTTGGCTTCTTCATCATTTATTTTGTAAGTTATAAGTAGGATGAGCCCTACTTTAAAGAAAAGTATAGTTCAGTAGTAGACCGCACTTGACCTTTTATTCTGTACACATAACAATAAAATTTAAATATATATATATATGTATACCTTGACATGCAACCCACTTTATATGTTTATCACTAGAAAGCCCTATGATACACAATGTTCAAAACTACCCAGAATGGGAAACATCTAAGCCCTGTACTGTGAGTACAGAAAAGAGGAAATTGCCCTAGTGCTGCCAGGGCAAGAATTTGAAGATCAGGGAGCTGGTCAGTAAGCCTAAGTGACATGGCTTCCTGAGTAACAGAATTATGCTTTACATAAGCAGTTTCCAAATGCTGATGAGACCAGGAGCATAAAACAGAGCAAGTCCTTAGTACTATGTTCTTTTACCCTGAGGGAGAGACAGCTCACACTCTGTGTGGGCTACCAAAACCAGAAAATGAGGGCTTGTCTCCATGAAGTACAGGGGAAGCAAAAGGGAGCCATGTATACATGCTTGCATTTTAATTTTATGTCTATCCTTTGTGGTACTTATTTGCTATTTGGGAGTCAAGAAAAGTAAAAGCAAACTTGAATCAAATCCAGGTTGTCATCATTCCCATCCAGGAACCCAGATCACACTCTGTGGTCTGATCTGGTCCAGGCCTCCAGTGTTAATACACAGAAAGGAGTGTCTGTGCACTCTCATTCACTGACTTCAGACACTACAAGAAGTCTCTTTGAGAAACTGTTTCACATAAGTAATGTATGTTTAATCCACTGTCCCTCTCAGCATTTCACCTATCATACAGACCTATCATACATATTTATTTTCAGAAGGTACATGAGTACCTTTTGAAAAACTTACTTGAATGAGCTTAACGAAGAACTAAATTGCTTAAGAGATAGGTTGGTGCAAAAGTAATTGAGGTTTTTGCCATCACGTTCCATGGCAAAACCGCAATTACTTTTGTACCAACCCAATACTTGCTTAAAGGACATATTTATCAATCACTACCTATGAAATCGTTTCTTAATTTCTAGGATTTCCATCTATATTTACTACTGCAGTCTCATATATTCACAGCTTCATTAACATGTGTTCTCATTTTTTTCTTCTGTTTATGCAAGCTGACTCTCTTCCCCTGGAGATGAGCTAATTTTTTTCATTTTCCTAAGGCATCTATACATTATGTTCATTTCACTGGAGGGGAGTACCTGCATTCACTGTTGTTCAATTCATTCTAATATCATATTAGCGGATTCCACTAATTTGCTTTTTTATTATTTTTAATTTTATTTATTTATGTATTTATTGAAATAGTCTTGCTGTGTTGCCCAGGCTGGAGTGCAGTGGTGTGATCTCAGCCGTCTGCAACCTCTGCCTCCTAGGTTCAAGCGATTCTCCTGCCTCAGCCTCCCGAGTAGCTAGGACTACAGGAACGTGCCACTATACCCAGCTAATTTTGTATTTTTTGTACAAAATTACTAAATTTCATAATTTAGTAGTTCAGTTTCACCATGTTGGCAGGCTGGTCTTGAACTCCTGACCTCAGGTGATCCACCTGCCTCAGCCTCTTAAAGTGCTGGGATTACAGGCCTGAGCCACTGCACCCGGCCTAATTTGCTTATTTTGATAGACATTTCACTTGATCCACCAGCAGACACGTCTATATCAATAGATCAGTATATTTCCTAATTGAGCTGCCTTCTCACAACTTCATTAGCCATATTCTAGTTAGTGAAGTCTCAAGTGCAATCTATACATAGTTTGAGGCTACATGTGAAAAGACATCATTACAAAAGAATTTATCAGATAACTTTTTTGTATTCTGGGTGATGTTCATCCAGAATGTTGCATTTTGTTTGGGGAACCATAAAGACCTAGTTAAATTGGAGTGAGTCCAGGGAGATAAGCAGTAATGTAATTGAGAGAATGAATCAGATTTTGAAGGAAAAATAAAATGACTTAAATATGCATAGCTTAGCATAAGCAAAGTTTATAAGATAGACTTAGTAATAGGTTGTAATTTTGGCATATCTCCCAAAAAATAGCTCTATTTAACATTTCACTAAAATGCCATGTTGAAAAACAAGAAGATGAAAATTCTTAATAATGAATCAATCAATGAACATTTCAAGCAGAAAACTTTTCAGATACAGGCTGTGCCCACACAATGCCAAAACAGCTGTTAGGAATGTAAATAATTCAGTCAAATAAGTTATTTGGCATCATAAAACACTCTCACCCACCATGGTTGCTATAGCTTTTTTATAAAATAAAACTTGATTGAGTTCAAACTGTAAATTTTTGAATTTACTCAAATTAATTAAATTTGTAAATAAACAAAATAATAAACTTGTATTGAATAAAATTATGGGTTGTATGTGGGAGATATAAAGATGATTCAGACTCAGATCCTGATACAAGACAAGTATATGCATAGCTTGAATGCAAGAGGGGAAATAAAACTTTCTCTCTCCTTCCTACAGAATTGTTACTTTCCTGCTCATACTTCTTAGGAGGCTCCCTCAGTAGCCCATTAGATGTCAGACAGAAAGATTGGTGGCAGCCAGTAGTGTTCTACCAGCAATCATTAAGATCATAATTCTTAAAAAAAAATAGTTTGGCCCCAACATATTTGAATAACATGTACATGTTACTCATATGAGAATACCAGGACTTCTTTTTTTAATCCTTCCTATTTCCTTTTTGTTGTTGTTGTTCAGAGGGGAAAGATAAGCAAATCTTCGTCCCTCCCATGGTATGAGTAGAATCACTTTACAAGCATATGGATATGAAAGTCACCTATTACAATTGCTTATAAGATCAGAGTTGTACCCAATTCCTATCACTAGCTGTAACCCCAGCCCCTTTCTCTCCCATCCAAGAAAGCACATCCAAATGCAACTCAGTGAGAGTGGCACTATTAGAGGCATCATCCTGAATCCACTCATCTATACTTTTTAAAAATAAATCATTTGTGAATTTCAGTCCTCTATTGTAGCAACAGGTGACCGCAAAACATTGGCATGTTTTGATCCTATCGCTGAGCATTGCTGAACTGGAGCAAAGGGCCAAAACATGAGTGAAATTTGAGAATCCTCTGGGTCTTGTGAATACTGCTATAATAGTGACATCTCTTCCCATTGTCCCAGATGAGGGCTATGTACTTGTTTGGCTCCCAATTACACATGCCAGGGTTCCTCGCCATCACTCCATTAGGTGTCCATGAGTGCCCTTTGTTCTTAAAGTTGTGCTGGTGGAGAGGAACTCTGGAGTACAGGGGATCTTTCTTGCCAAATAACCAGACAACGGTGGTTACGAGAACATTTTCTTCAGCCTTTATTTGAAAAATTTGGACAAGGGTGAAACCTTTCCAAGGCTTCCCTAGCCTCTATACTTTTTTATACTCTAGAATTTTTGCCTTTTGCCTTTTTTGTTTATTTTTAATATAGCGTGCCCTCACTATTTAACATATGATAGCTTGAAAAATATTTTTCTTGAAACTTCAGACACAGTTGTAATGTTTTCCTGATTTGTGCTTCAAACATTGCGTTCTATCTTTATAAATAACATTGGAACGATTTGCATTCTTTGCCTTTTGAACAAATACAGGGTGGCCATTTATAACAGTGTAATAAAAATAAGGCCCTGAAAATGAAAACTTTATAAATGTTCAGGATATCTCTTATTAGCTAATTCATTAAATGATGCACTGTCAATTAATTCATAACCCTCCATTACCTACCTGCAAATAAATAATGATCTTGAAGATTGAAAATAATTGAAATACCTACATAAAACTTTAGTTTGAGTATAAACTGAATATGAAATTTTAAAGGATCATTACTTTTTTATATTTTCTTTTTGATATACTTCACTGGCTAATAATAGAAGCCACAATATCATTGTCAACATAAGCTAAAACAGGGCAATTATCTATTTCATGTTTCATGGTACATAACAGATAACAGTTTCTTTCAAGGCTGTAGTGAAAAGGCTTTGGCTAACCACTAATTTTAATTGCTAACTAGTACCGTATACTAATGTTTAAATATTGACATTTAAAATTCCAAATTGTACCACAAAGTAGAGCTCTTTACCACTCTACTTAGAAAAATGACAATTTTCTAAGATAACAAATATATTGGCTTCATTTTTCTTTTTTTTAACATTACCAAACTACTCTGCAAATATTAGCAGAGATGTATCCATCTTGTATTTTCACAACCAAGAAAATTAGGTAGTTTGAGCAATTACTACAATAATTTAAACAAAATGGCATTTACCTCAGCCGTATCTTTTTTTCTTGATTGTAAAGTCCTGGATTGTTTAACTTAACCTGTGTCCGAGAGTTGACTGAGTTAACAAACCAGCCACTTATTGGCAGGAATACTGAGCATTATGCCTGAGGTTGGCTGATTGTACTATGTAAAGCCAATACAGTGTACAGCACAGTTGGATTCCCTCTATAACAGAGACAGCAAGAAATGGGCTGGGGAGGGCTGCTTCGTGGATCTTTGACTAATTTGTATGCTTGCACAACAAATTGGAGAACAAGAAAAGAGATTAATTAAACTAGAAAGTAGAAAATTTGGACTTTCTGGATGTAGACCAGCACTCCCTCTAAAGATGAGTATCAGCTTATAGAGAGACTAAAATATAAATATGAATTTCAGCACAAACATGTCAAAGGATCATAGGTGCTTTATTGTTGACCTTTATTTCCAGTGATTGTAACAAAGATCAACCTAACTGACAGAAATTAACACAGCTTACTATATCTTATCTGCTGGCTTAGTGAGAGGGCCATTCAAAGTCCTCAAAGGTGAGCATTCCTGGGGGAGGAGCCAAGATGGCCGAATAGGAACAGCTCCGGTCTACAGCTCCCAGCGTGAGCGACACAGAAGACGGGTGATTTCTGCATTTCCATCTGAGGTACCAGGTTCATCTCACTAGGGAGTGCCAGAGAGTGGGCGCAGGTCAGTGGGCGAGCCGAAGAAGGGCGAGGCATTGACTCACTCGGGAAGCGCAAGGGGTCAGGGAGTTCCCTTTCCTAGTCAAAGAAAGGGGTGACAGACGGCACCTGGAAAATCGGGTCACTCCCACCCGAATACTGCGCTTTTCCAACGGGCTTAAAAAACGGCGCATCAGGAGGTTATATCCCGCACCTGGCTCAGAGGGTCCTACGCCCACGGAGTCTCGCTGATTGCTAGCACAGCAGTCAGAGATCAAACTGCAAGGCAGCAGCGAGGCTGGGGGAGGGGCGCCCGCCATTGCCCAGGCTTGCTTAGGTAAACAAAGCAGCCAGGAAGCTCGGACTGGGTGGAGCCCACTACAGCTCAAGGAGGCCTGCCTGCCTCTCTAGGCTCCACCTCTGGAGGCAGGGCACAGACAAACAAAAAGACAGCAGTAACCTCTGCAGACTTAAACGTCCCTGTCTGACAGCTTTGAAGAGAGCAGTGGTTCTCCCAGCACACAGCTGGAGATCTGAGAATGGGCAGACTGCCCCCTCAAGTGGGTCCCTGACCCCTGACCCCCGAGCAGCCTAACTGGGAGGCACCCCCCAGCAGGGGCAGACTGACACCTCACACGGCCAGGTACTCCAACAGACCTGCAGCTGAGGGTCCTGTCTGTTAGAAGGAAAACTAACAAACAGAAAGGACATCCACACCAAAAACCCATCTGTACGTCACCATCATCAAAGACCAAAAGTACATAAAACCACAAAGATGGGGAAAAAACATAGCAGAAAAACTGGAAACTCTAAAAAGCAGAGCACCTCTCCTCCTCCAAAGGAACGCAGTTCCTCACCAGCAACGGAACAAAGCTGGATGGAGAATGACTTTGACGAAGGCTTCAGACAATCAAATTACTCCGAGCTACGGCAGGATATTCAAACCAAAGGCAAAGAAGTTGAAAACTTTGAAAAAATTTTAGAAGAATGTATAACTAGAATAACCAATACAGAGAAGTGCTTAAAGGAGCTGATGGAGCTGAAAATCAAGGCTCGAGAACTACGTGAAGAAGGGAGAAGCCTCAGGAGCCGATGCAATCAACTGGAAGAAAGGGTATCAGTGATGGAAGATGAAATGAATGAAATGAAGCGAGAAGGGAAGTTTAGAGAAAAAAGAATAAAAAGAAACGAGCAAAGCCTCCAAGAAATATGGGACTATGTGAAAAGACCAAATCTACGTCTGATTGGTGTCCCTGAAAGTGACGGGGAGAATGGAACCAAGTTGGAAAACACTCTGCAGGATATTACCCAGGAGAACTTCCCCAGTCTAGCAAGGCAGGCCAACATTCAGATTCAGGAAATACAGAGAACGCCACAAAGATACTCCTCGAGAAGAGCAACTCCAAGACACATAATTGTCAGATTTACCAAAGTTGAAATGAAGGAAAAAATGTTAAGGGTAGCCAGAGAGAAAGGTTGGGTTACCCACAAAGGGAAGCCCATCAGACTAACAGCAGATCTCTCGGCAGAAACTCTACAAGCCAGAAGAGAGTAGGGGCCAATATTCAACATTCTTAAAGAATTTTCAACCCAGAATTTCATATCCAGGCAAACTAAGCTTCATAAGTGAAGGAGAAATAAAATACTTTACAGAGAAGCAAATGCTGAGAGATTTTGTCACCACCAGGCCTGCCCTAAAAGAGCTCCTGAAGGAAACACTAAACATGGAAAGGAACAAACGGTACCAGCTGCTGCAAAATCATGCCAAATTGTAAAGACCATCCAGACTAGGAAGAGACTGCATCAACTAACAAGCAAAATAACCAGCTAACATCATAATGACAGGATCAAATTCACACATAACAATATTAACTTAAACGTAAATGGACTAAATGCTCCAATTAAAAGACACAGACTGGCAAATTGGATAAAGAGTCAAGACCCATCAGTGTGCTGTATTCAGGAAACCCATCTCATGTGCAGAGGCACACATAGGCTCAAAATAAAAGGATGGAGGAAGATCTACCAAGCAAATGGAAAGCAAAAAAAGTCAGGGGTTGCAATCCTAGTCTCTGATAAAACAGACTTTAAACCAACAAAGATCAAAAGAGACAAAGAAGGCCATTACATAATGGTAAAGGGATCAATTCAACAAGAAGAGCTAACTATCCTAAATATATATGCACCCAATACAGGAGCACCCAGATTCATAAAGCAAGTCCTGAGTGACCTACAAAGAGACTTAGACTCCCACACATTCATAATGGGAGACTTTAACACCCCACTGTCAACATTAGACAGATCAACGAGACAGAAAGTCAACAAGGATACCCAGGAATTGAACTCAGCTCTGCACCAAGCGGACCTAATAGACATCTACAGAACTCTCCACCCCAAATCAACAGAATATACATTTTTTTCAGCACCACACCACACCTATTCCAAAATTGACCACATACTTCAAAGTAAAGCTCTCCTCAGCAAATGTAAAAGAACAGAAATTATAACAAACTATCTCTCAGATCACAGTGCAATCAAGCTAGAACTCAGGATTAAGAATCTCACTCAAAACCGCTCAACTACATGGAAACTGAACAACCTGCTCCTGAATGACTACTGGGTACATAACGAAATGAATGCAGAAATAAAGATGTTCTTTGAAACCAACGAGAACCAAGACACAACATACCAGAATCTCTGGGATGCATTCAAAGCAGTGTGTAGAGGGAAATTTATAGCACTAAATGCCCACAAGAGAAAGCAGGAAAGATCCAAAATTCACACCCTCACATCACAAATAAAAGAACTAGAAAAGCAAGAGCAAACACATTCAAAAGCTAGCAGAAGGCAAGAAATAACTAAAATCAGAGCAGAACTGAAGGAAATAGAGACACAAAAAACCCTTCAAAAAATTAATGAATCCAGGAGCTGGTTTTTTGAAAGGATCAACAAAATTGATAGACCACTAGCAAGACTAATAAAGAAAAAAAGAGAGAAGAATCAAATAGATGCAATAAAAAATGATAAAGGGGATATCACCACCGATCCCACAGAAATACAAACTACCATCAGAGAATACTACAAACACCTCTACACAAATAAACTAGAAAACCTAGAAGAAATGGATAAATTCCTCGACACATACACCCTCCCAAGACTAAACCAGAAAGAATTTGAATCTCTGAATAGACCAATAACAGGAGCTGAAATTGTGGCAATAATCAATAGCTTACCAACCAAAAAGAGTCCAGGACCAGATGGATTCACAGCCGAATTCTACCAGAGGTACAAGGAGGAACTGGTACCATTTCTTCTGAAACTATTCCGATCAATAGAAAAAGAGGGAATCCTCCCTAACTCATTTTATGAGGCCAGCATCATCCTGATACCAAAGCCGGGCAGAGACACAACGAAAAAAGAGAATTTTAGACCAATATCCTTGATGAACATTGATGCAAAAATCCTCAATAAAATACTGGCAAACCGAATCCAGCAGCACATCAAAAAGCTTATCCACCATGATCAAGTGGGCTTCATCCCTGGGATGCAAGGCTGGTTCAATATACGCAAATCAATAAATGTAATCCAGCATATAAACAGAACCAAAGACAAAAACCACATGATTATCTCAATAGATGCAGAAAAAGCCTTTGACAAAATTCAACAACCCTTCATGCTAAAAACTCTCAATAAATTAGGTATTGATGGGACATATCTCAAATAATAAGAGCTATCTATGACAAACCCACAGCCAATATCATACTGAATGGGCAAAAACTGGAAGCATTCCTTTTGAAAACTGGCACAAGACAGGGATGCCCTCTCTCACCACTCCTATTCCACACAGTGTTGGAAGTGCTGGCCAGGGCAATTAGGCAGGAGAAGGAAATCAAGGGTATTCAATTAGGAAAAGAGGAAGTCAAATTGTCCCTGTTTGCAGATGACATGATTGTATATCTAGAAAACCCCATTGTCTCAGCCCAAAATCTCCTTAAGCTGATAAGCAACTTCAGCAAAGTCTCAGGATACAAAATCAATGTGCAAAAATCACAAGCATTCTTATACACCAAGAACAGACAAACAGAGAGCCAAATCATGAGTGAACTCCCATTCACAATTGCTTCAAAGAGAATAAAATACCTAGGAATCCAACTTACAAGGGACGTGAAGGACCTCTTCAAGGAGAACTACAAACCACTGCTCAAGGAAATAAAAGAGGATACTAACAAATGGAAGAACATTCCATGCTCCTGGGTAGGAAGAATCAATATTGTGAAAATGGCCATACCGCCCAAGGTAATTTACAGATTCAATGCCATCCCCATCAAGCTACCAATGACTTTCTTCACAGAATTGGAAAAAACTACTTTAAAGTTCATATGGAGCCAAAAAAGAGCCCACATCGCCAAGTCAATCCTAAGCCAAAAGAAGAAAGCTGGAGGCATCACACTACCTGACTTCAAACTATGCTACAAGGCTACAGTAACCAAAACAGCATGGTACTGGTACTGAAACAGACATATAGATCAATGGAACAGAACAGAGCCCTCAGAAATAACGCCGCATATCTACAACTGTCTGATCTTTGACAAACCTGACAAAAACAAGCAATGGGGAAAGGATTCCCTATTTAATAAATGGTGCTGGGAAAACTGGCTAGCCATATGTAGAAAGCTGAAACTGGATCCCTTCCTTACACCTTATACAAAAATCAATTCAAGATGGATTAAAGACTTAAACGTTAGACCTAAAACCATAAAAACCCTAGAAGAAAACCTAGGCATTACCATTCAGGACATAGGCATGGGCAAGGACTTCATGTCTAAAACACCAAAAGCAATGGCAACAAAAGCCAAAATTGACAAATGGGATCTAATTAAACTAAAGAGCTTCTGCACAGCAAAAGAAACTACCATCAGAGTGAACAGGCAACCTACAAAATGGGAGAAAACTTTTGCAACCTACTCATCTGACAAAGGGCTAATATCCAGAATCTACAATGAACTCCAACAAATTTACAAGAAAAAAACAAACAACCCCATCAAAAAGTGGGTGAAGGATATGAACAGACACTTCTCAAAAGAAGACATTTATGCAGCCAAAAAACACATGAAAAAATGCTCACCATCACTGGCCATCAGAGAAATGCAAATCAAAACCACAATGAGATACCATCTCACACCAGTTAGAATGGCGATCATTAAAAAGTCAGGAAACAACAGGTGCTGGAGAGGATGTGGAGAAATAGGAACACTTTTACACTGTTGGTGGGAGTGTAAACTAGTTCAACCCTTGTGGAAGTCAGTGTGGCGATTCCTCAGGGATCCAGAACTGGAAATACCATTTGACCCAGCCATCCCATTACTGGGTATATACCCAAAGGACTATAAATCATGCTGCTATAAAGACACATGCACACGTATGTTTATTGCGGCATTATTCACAATAGCAAAGACTTGGAACCAACCCAAATGTCCAACAGTGATAGACTGGATTAAGAAAATGTGGCACATATACACCATGGAATACTATGCAGCCATAAAAAATGATGAGTTCATGTCCTTTGTAGGGACATGGATGAAATTGGAGATCATCATTCTCAGTAAACTATCACAAAAACAAAAAACCAAACACCGCATATTCTCACTCATAGGTGGGAATTGAACAATGAGAACACATGGACACAGGAAGGGGAACGTCACACTCTGGGGACTGTTGTGGGGTGGGGAGAGGGGGGAGGAATAGCACTGGGAGATATACCTAATGCTAGATGACGAGTTAGTGGGTGCAGCGCACCAGCATGGCACATGTATACATATGTAACTAACCTGCACATTGCGCACATGTACCCTAAAACCTAAAGTATAATAATAAATAAATAAATAAATAAATAAATAAACAAAGTCCTCAAAGGTATGTACTTGACAATCTGAAAAACAGTAAATAGTATCCAGGGCTGTGGAAGCCATGCAGAATGCAGTAATCCAGAACTGGGTTGAGCCCATGGAAACTAGAAAACATTGTAATTTATTGTTAGCTTTCCCCCAGAGCCTCTGTGACTGTTCTCCTTCAGTCATCTGCTTTAGTTGTGATATCTCCTCTCAATTTTTCTCTCCTTCTGACTCTTTCTGTTGTTGTCTGTGCGTCACTCATGCACATGCCCATTTATACATAAGTATTTATTAAGCATTACCTATCGAATGGACTTTATTTCCATTCTCAATCCAATGGTTTATTTAACTGATAAATCTTCTTTTAATAAAGGATGTTGGTATATTAATATTAAAGCAGTATTATTTGTGCCAGAAAAGTGATAAACTGTATTATTTTCTTCTGAAAACCATTTTTCTTACCTTTTTATTCTTTTGAGCCTCTAATAATAATTATGAGGTTGAGAACAGAACAGCCAGATACACTTAAGTCTAATTTGATGATCATTGAGCACTATGAAGTTAATGGATATTAGCCATAACATGCAAATCTTAAAACTACCTGCTCACAAGTTACAAAAGCTTTGTGACAGGTAAAATACCAGTAAGTAGTAGCAGACATTTTGAGTTAGTAGTAATAGTTAATATTAATAAGAAAATATCTTCTCTTTCTTTTAAGCCTGTTTCCTTTTACCCCCTACTCCTGCCTAGAAGGGGAGGGCAGCTCAGAAAAGCAACCTCAGGAACCAAAGACTTCTAACTGGCCTTGAGAGATTTGACATAAGTAGTATGGCAATAACTCTTGGTGCCCTGATGTTCTTTGCACATGTAGATTATATGGTCTTCAGAGGCATTATTAATATTGCCTCATAAGAGCTCAGGAAGGTGGTTAAATACTAATACAGGCCCATAATCCCTTATCCAAAACCTTTGGGGTCCACTTTTTTCAGAATTTAGAATTTTTCAAATTTTACAAAGGTGCTGCTGTACATATACTGTATATTATATATACACTCACGCAGAGTGAGGTATGGGCCAGCGCCCCTTAATAAAATGCATTAATATTTTCATACCTAAATGTAAGAAAATTCACAAAATAAGATAAATAAATGAAGACTATAAATATCCTCATATCACTTAAGGTCAGGCTTTGCCACCAAAATTTATGAAATTAGATAAATAAGTAAAGACCATAAATATCCTCAAAGCATTTCAGGTCAGGTTTTGCCACCCAATGAGTTAGGGGAAAACAAACTCATTTTTCAGAGATTCTTTGATTCCATAGTTGTAGATAAAGAATTGTGGAGCTACCCTTCCCCTTGGCCAAGGAGATGATGAAACACATACTAAGACCAGGAAGTACAGACATGATTTCTGACTCTCCGTGACCTTTTTCTAGAGCTACAGGAATATATGTGCACCTTTTGACAACGTACACTGCATAGTAACCTTGGAAAAACACATATTTAGGGAAGGTATTGTCACAGTGTCACTAAAGAAAAGAATGATCATTTTAGTACATGGATTTCAGAAAAGCCAGCCATGTATCTACTTTGGTCAAATTTTTCAAGAAAAATTGTCTATTTGGCATTACTGTAATACTGACAATATTTAACATCTACCGAAAATTATTTTGCATGTACAGCCAGTGCTGCTACAGTGCTTGTTTTATAAAGGTTAATTTTTTCCTTTGCTGTTGGGATGTTTGAGAACAGTTTGAACTTAAGACAAATTTTGCGTTTGCATATGCACAATTCCATCTGTTAAAAGCACTAGATGAATGCAGAAAACTGCATACAGCAGAATGAACTGCATAAGAATACACAAAACGGGCACATGTATATACCTGAAATATCCATCAGCTATTTCAACTCACCACATGTGGATAGGAGCCTGTCCCATCCACATCTGGTATTTAGAAGTTTCCGTCCTAATCAGATAACTTTCCTTTTCACCACTTCACAATAACTCACAATTTGCGACCCTTCTGACACCCACTTTCACAAGATAAAGTGTCATATTTGGTATGGCATTCGTGTATCCCTTAACCATTAATATATGAAAAACTATGCTGTCATTCTTATTAGATTCCTTTTTTTTAATGTGTCACTGATTATGTTTGTGAATGTTGCATCCCTAACTTCATTTTTTCCATAACCTTTGGTTATGTGTGATTTTGCATAGTGCAGTGAATTGCAGAAATGCATGCTTTCTCTTGTAGCCGAACTGACTGTATATGTTAATGAAATATAAGGGACAAAACACCCCAATAGACACTCTGATAAGTTGCCACAGTATTTCTGAGCAGAGATACTCTAATTTCTTGTGAAAACTTTCTGTAACACATTATCCAAAGTAAAGTTTATTGGCAAAAAGAGAAGAAAAGGAAAAAAAAAACTATACGTGACATGTTTCTTCTTGCACTTACCTTTTGGAGACAGAGGCAATGTTGTTTCTCAAGGCTTATACTTCTATTAGTAGCTCTGCCACACTTAAAATGTCTCAGATCTACAGTTTGGAGGAATTTTGCTCCTGAGAAATTATCTTACCAAGTTATTTTAGGACCTCAAACCTGAAACTGGCTACTATCCAAGTATATTATGTGAATTAGACCTTTCCATTTGAAAACTTAATTTATTTTCAGAAAGCTTTGTAAGTATGTCTGGATATCTACATTTGCATAATCACCACTCCCCCCTTCTCCCTTCCTCTCTCTCTTGGGCACAGAAGTGTATGGTTGCCAGATACGTTTGGAAGTGAGTGTATGTGACTCTCAAACCCCTAGAATTGGTGTTCTAGAGCTTCTGACACTGAACACTAATGTATTTTTCATTAGTGTTTAATGTTGGGAAATCCCATTTCATGGATCCCCAGGATTAAATTACTTCATTTGGGAGGGAACAAGTGCATTCCCCATCTTTTTCCTGAGGTGAAAAAAAGAATGAATCTGAGATCATTTGCATTTCATAAAGGCTTACGGTCTGGTTGTATTCCACTCAGTGCAACAATCCAATATTGTGAAAGCGTTTAAAGACAATATGAACTAGTAGGGAAACCTCCACATATTTGAAATGTGGAAATAAAAATACACAGTAAAATAGATGAAAATCAAAATATCCATATATGTATATGGATATACATTATACATAGATAATCTAAATGACTAGACAAGGCCATTCTACCTGCAGCAGAAATGTTATAATAATACTATGATTGCACTTTTCAATGAAGTAAAATTTTTATATTTTTCATAATAGAGTTGCAAAGATTTTGAGGTAATCTAGCAGGCAATAAATCTAGATGTCAATGAGATATTCTTTTTCTTTTGAACAACTGTACTGAAGAGAAACCCTTTCTCTTGCACAACTGTGCTGACAGAAACCCCTACTGATTAAGCTAGTAAATGTCATGCATGTTGTTTAGAGGGGTTCTGAGCACAAGACCTCAAATTGACTCCTCTTTTTCTTATAACCTTGGACTCCCACCTTTTGCCTCCCTTCCCTTGGGTCATTAAGTGCTCTCCCACACGTGGCGTTAGACAGTAGATCTGTAGTGTGTCACTGGTGCTTTTTTCACATCATGAAGGGGCATCATTTTAAGCACCTTCTTCAGAGTATCATTGTCCTTTGTCATGGCTCTGAGAGGCATTCCACTAAGATCTTCAAGGGGAAAACCTACTTCTCTGTCAATTGAATAGATAGCCAGTGACTACATCAGAATGAGAGCCAAAGGGAACACAGAAGGTGGTTATCTGGGTCCCATGATCCAGTCAAACCCTCTTCTATTAGCAAAAGATTTTAGAGATCTTGCTCTGTACCCAGTACTTTGCTCAATGTCATACAGCATACAGGAGAAGTAGAAGGAAACCTTATTCTAAGAAACATGCAGTCTATTTTGGGAGAAAAGGCAAAACACATAGGATATGATGGGGATGCTATAATATTGCCAACTCAGGGATCAAATTTATGGCAAAAACAGTAAATGTTAAAGTCACAGAAGAGAGTCATGTTTATGTTCCGAAATAGCATAATGGAAAGAGTGCTGGGCAGAGTACTGGGATTTCAGATAACATAACCCGTGGGGGTGGGGGAGAGTTTTAAGTTCAGTCTATCTGTTAAAATGTCACTTAATTTACAAAAACACGTACAGAAAAAGAGTAAAGAAATCATCTGGCATGGGCAGGAAAAAGTATACAAGTTGAATGGCCTTGAGCAAGTCAGTTCACCTCTTTGGGTCTTGGGTTTCTCATCTGTAAAATGGCGAGTGGAGAGAGGCAGACTTAACTAGGTGATCCCTGTGATTTCTTCCAGTCTTATAATTTTATGCTTTTATACTTTTATTACATTCAATAAAGAAATAGTAATAAAATGCATATTCAAGCACATTTTACATGAATTAAATTTAATTGTTAGGAAAAGTGATTATTATTATTATCCTTATTTTACAAATGAGGGGTTAAAGCTTCTAAAGGATAGAGGCAGGACTTAAACCCAGATTTGCCATGCATCCAAGTCCAAGTCCTCTCCTCTTTCCACTGTGCTGTGTTGCATACCATTACACCACACTGCCTTCCTTTCTACATTTAAGGAGTCATGGTCAAAGAGAGAAGCAGACATAATAAACCTAAGTGAAAAATCAAGAAAATGTGGACAATTCTTTGTCTCTAAATCTTATGAAGGAAAAGAGAACTCATATTACAGAGATCTGCAATACAAGGAATGGAGCATTAGCCAGAGAGTCAGGAGATGTGAGTTCTAGTCCTGGCCATGCCACTAACTTGCCAAGTGTCCCTGGACCTGTTTTCTCATTTGCAAAATGAGAGCATCTCCAAAGTCCTTTGGGTTTCAACATTCTATGCTTCTTTGAGTCCCCAAAATGGAAAGCACACTTCTAGTTATGGTTATGAGTATGAGCCCAGAGGTTTAAAAAAAGTTCATGAGATGTTAAGTATTTGTGATGATTTTTTTTAGTGGATATGGGATTTGAGCTGGGCCTGGAATAATGGGGGTGATTTAGGAAATTCATGAAACATTTTAGTTATTTTAAAATATACAAGGATAGCTGACCATCTAAAGGAATCCTTTTTATAAAATGAATGATCACCACTCCCTTCTCTATCTATCTTTTGTACAATTCAGATTTTCATATAGTGAGTTTATTTAAAGGGAGAGCCACCTGTGCTAGAAAATACAGCCAAGAATTTGTCATGCTCTTGGGAGAGTAATATCGTTTTTAAAAATAAAAAACCATGCCAATGTCTTTAAAATTCAAGTGTGAAGTAAAAAGATTGAAAGAAGTGATTTTTTTTTTTTTCTGTGATCAGCCACTGCAAAGTGGGCCTCAGCACAAACCAGCTGAGCCCTTTGCTAGACATCGAAAGCCTCTGGCGTTTTCCTGCTTTTCAACTCTCAGTCATTTGGGAGGTGGGACAAAGCCATGCTGTCCACAAAGTTTATCCAGAACGTGCTGGTGTTACAAGAAATCACTTGACGTCTATTATGTTTCTCCTGTGGAAGAGAGGTGGCTATCAGCTACAATAGTGATTTCTTTTTAAAGGGGTTTAATTGAGGTATTTCTCATGGGCCAAATTCTAACTCACTGTCTTTATGTGTGCCTGCCAGGAAAACAATGGAAAAATACCAAGCAATAGCAACAATAGAAGTCTGAGGACCGCTGTCCCAGGCTGCCCCTCTGCAAACAAGCAGAAAAAAAAATTTGTTTCCCTGCTGCCTAAGCTGCTGCTAACATGGCAGAGCTCCCAGAAAGGTGTGGCAAAGGGAAAAAGGTGCAGACTGTGCTTTGCATGACCATGGAAATATGTATAACAACTTGAACAAACTTCTTTTAGCCTACCTTTTACAAGCAGCACTCTAGTTGGGGTGCTGGCAAAGAGATTAGTTTCACACAGCCAAGTGACACACTCGTGAGCTGTTTTTCTAAAATATGGATTTGCTCCTGTATAGGCAAGCTCACATCCTTTCCTGCCTGAGGTAAGCCAGAAGGTGGCCTTATATTTTTATTTGAAGTGCTGAATGATTTTCCTTGCAACAAATTTGTGCCTTTTACTAGCATTTTCTGAAGTGAGAATTTTGCAACTGATGGAAATCAGCTCACTTCTGTTCTGTAACTTGGTGTCTTGTTGATGATTTATTTGTTCAGTAGCAGAAACTATGACAAATGGTGTGAGGCGGCCTCATTTACTTTTTAGCTGCTATAGCCCTAAAGAATTTACATGTAAATGCAACTGTGAATGTTTTACATTTCATAAGCATGCTGCACGTGCTTTTGTAAGTTAAGTGGCATTTTTACAGATAGACTGAACTTAAAACAACCTCCCTCACCCCACAGGTTTTATTATCTGAAATCCTGGTAAGTCTGTCATGCTGGTTTCCCTGACTGCCAAGTGGGAGAGTAAGTCTCTAATTTATATTTCTCTTCTCTCCTCTTTAGATATGCAGAGCAGCCCACATAACCAGTTCACCTTCAGACCCCTCCCACCGCCACCTCCGCCTCCTCATGCCTGCACCTGTGCCAGGAAGCCACCCCCTGCAGCTGACTCTCTTCAGAGGAGATCAATGACTACCCGCAGCCAGCCCAGCCCAGCTGCTCCAGCTCCCCCAACCAGCACGCAGGATTCAGTCCATCTGCATAACAGCTGGGTCTTGAACAGCAACATACCATTGGAGACCAGGTACTTGAGCTATTATTGATCCCACTAAACTTAAGTATTGGCAGAGGATGGTTCCACTGATTGCAGAAACTCATTTCATCACACACATCTGCAGAGACACACAATTGCACAAACCGATACACACCCAGATGCATGGGCAAAAAGGAAGACTCCTTCACAGGCACAGATGTGCAAACAGACACACACATCTAGATCCAGCCACAGACACAGACCAAAGCAGATACACGTGAAAAGATGAAGCCGCAGATACATAAACACCCCACTGTCACATATCCACAAAAACATAAAACAAAGCAATTATCTAAGTTGTCACTGCAGCCTCAAAGTGAAAGGCAATTGTCCCTTGTTTTAAAAAACTGCAGTATTACAAGAAAACCCAAACACAACTGGAGGAAGAGTGATCATTTCTATTTTATTTATTGTAAGATTTTTTGAAAAAATAAGTTGCCTTCAAACATTAAAAATGGAAGTGTAATGGAAGTATATGTGTAAGTTTAAAAACTAAATTCTGCCTTTAGGATGAAGCTTTTGGTCTTTTGAGCAAAAAAGTTTGCCTCTGTTTTTCTTCACATGTTTAGATTTCTAGATTCACTCCTCAGAGCTTTGTCATGATAAAAGTTTTACTCTTTGCAGTTCTAGGTCCCTTGATCATGATATATTTTAGCACTAGATACAATTAATGAAGAAATTATTCATCATTTCTAGTCACTTTCTTAAATCAAAAATTACAACTTTATATTGACATAGAAAAACACTAACTAATAAAACATAGCATTCTATTTTCTTTGAAATTCAAGGATTTCCCCTTGTTTTTTTGTGTGTGCCTTATTTAGTTCTACAATGGAAGCTTTTATTTTTGTTTTATTTTTATAGATTCAGGGATACATGTGCATGTTTGTTACATGGATATATTGTGCAGTGGTGAGGTTTGAGCTTCTAGCGTACCCTCACCTAAAGGGTGAACATTGTACCCAATAGGTAATTTTCTAACTCTCACTCTCCACCCATCCTCCCTTTTTTGGAGTCCCAAGGGTCTATCATTTCCATTTTTATTTCCATGAATAGCCATTGTTTAACTTCCAGTTATAAATGAGAACATGTGGTATTTGATTTTCTGTTACTGAGTTAGCTTACTTTGAATAATGGCCTACAGCTCTATCCATGTTGCTGCAAAAACATGATTTTGTTTTTATGGCTCTGTGGTACTCTGTGGTGTATATATACCACATTTTCTTTACCCAATTATTCATTGATGGACACTTAGGTGGATTCCATGATTTTGCTCTTGTGTATTGTGCTGTGATAAACACATGCATGCAGGTGTCTTTTTGATATAATGATGTATTTTTCTTTGGGTAGATACCCAGAAATGCATTGATGAATCAAATGGAAGTTCTATTAAAAATCGCCATACTGTTTTCCACAGAGGTTGTGTTAATTTTTATTCCCACCAACAGTGTATAAGCATCGCCTTTTCTCCACATTTTCACCAATATCTGTTGTTTTTTGACTTTTTAATAATAGCCATTCTGAATGGTATGAGATGGTATTTCATTGTGGTCTTAATTTGCATGTCTCTGATAATTAGTAATGTTGAGCATTTTTTCATCTGTTTGTTGACCACTTATACAGCACCTTTTGAGAAATGTCTGTTCATGTCCTATGCCCACTTTTTAACAGGAATTTTTGGGTATTTTTTTCTTGTTGATTTGTTTAAGTTCCTTATAGATTCTGGATATTAGTCCTTTCTTGGATGCATTGTTTGCAAATATTTTCTCCCATTCTGTGTGTTGTCTGTTTACTCTGTTGATTATTTATTTTGCTATGCAGAAGCTTTTTAGCTTAATTAAGTCAAATTTGTCTATTTTTGTTGTTGTTGCATTTGCTTTTGAGGTCTTGGTCATAACATTTCTTGCCTAGGCCAATGTCCTGAAGAGTTTTTTCCTAGGCTGTCTTATAGTATTTTTATTGTTTCTGGTGTTATATTTAAGTCTTTAATCCATCTTGAGTTAATTTTTGTGTACGGTGAGAGATAGGAGTCCAGTTTCCTTCTGCCTATAGCTATCCAATTTACAGAAACTTTTTCTAAAGACATTTGTATGTAAAAAATGGGTATAATATACTACTTGATAAACAATGTCTGGTATCACCTTCTAATCTGATCTCTGGGAATTGGAATGGAAAGAGAAGGACTAGTCAACTCTCATGAGACTGGTTGTTATTATTTTTGTTGTTTAGCAGCATATTAAATTAAATACTACCCATGGCATCAGAGAATATTTCACCATCAACAAACTGGAAGTACTATGGCCCATGTCCAGGAAACAGTATCATCCATCACTTACCAGATTAAATGGTTTCATAAAGGGTGATTTCTGCTATATTCCAAGAGAAAAATATAGCAGTCAGCACCTATGGTGAAGATAACCCAATTAGAACTGTACTAGTGATAGGGTTTCTGTATTTATTTATTTATTTATTTTGAGACAGTCTCCTTCTGTCACCCAGGCTGGAGTGCGGTGGCAAGATCTCGGCTCACTACAACCTCCGCCTCCTGGATTCAAATGATTCTCCTGCCTCAGCGTCCAGAGTAGCTGGGACTACAGGCATACGCCACCACGCCCAGCTAATTTTTGTATTTTTAGTAGAGACAGGGTTTCACCACATTGGCTAGACTGGTCTTGAACTCCGGACCTTGTGATCTGCCCGCCTCGGCCTCCCAAAGTGCTGGGATTACAGGCGTGAGCCACCGTGCCCGGCTCTGTATCTTTTATTTTCTTTTCTTTTATTTCTTTTTTAATTGAAAGGGGGAGGTGAGTAAAGGGTAAAATGCAAAGAACGATGTATATCTTCTTCAAGAAGTTTTCAAACAGTGGTTAGTTCCTCATTTTACTTTTAATTCATTTGCAGAGCTTAGTGATAGAGAGCTGAGGAAACAGCAGGGCAATATGGTTAAGTAGCAGTTCTGACAAGCAAACACATTCCTTTCATCTATGAAGCTAAATAGCAGGAAATCTGGGAGAGAGTGAGGAATGGGTTCAGGCAAATGGAGAGAGAAAATTATTCTTATTTGAAATGTACATCTAGGCATGTTTGTACAAACTGCACCCACGGACCTTCTGTATCTATGCAAGGAATGTATTAATTGGTCTCAGTTTCTTAAGACGCAGAGAAGAACATAAGTTTTCATGTAAGAGTGAACAGAGTACCTTTTTAGTACATTTGAACATATATTTAGCATCACAATGATGATTTTTTAAAAGCCAGAAACGTTATTAGCTCTATCAACTAGCATTGTTCAAATATAGCCTTTGAAATGTTCATTTCTCATGTAGTCAATAAAAGTAACTGTGGGTATCCAGGAACTTATGCATGAACTGTGTAACAGAACCTGTCTGAGCCACAGCTTCCTCATCTGTAAAAATGAATATACAAATGCCTGTCTTCCTAATTAGGAAAATCAAGCTAACGTAGTACGAAGTGCCTCATATACTGTAAGGCACTACACAATTGAAAGGTAACATTACTATCCCTACTAAGTGGCCACTAGCCTTTGCATAAATATCTCCAAAATAGGTAATTGACTTATTCCTAAGTTATTCTACTCTACCTCAAACAACTACTAGCAGGTTCTTTTTGAACCAAAATCTACCCCTTCTTAACTCTGCCCATTTTTCTCAAATCTAATTTTAGGGTCTCACAGAATAAGTAAAATTCCCCTTACAACTGACAGCCCTTCACTGTTCCTGAGTCTTCTCTTCTTTGTGCTAAATGTTTCCCCAATTCCTTCAACCTGTTCCTCACATTAATTGGTTTCAAATCTCCCTTCCTGGTCTCTTTCTTTAGAACACACTCCAGTTTGTCCAAACTGCTCTTGAAATGTAATGTTCAAGGCTGAATGCAAGTGTGGGTTCTTATTAGCCTCTCTGGTTGCAAGAAGCCAGAGACATTCAGGTTGCCTCGAGTAATTGAGAACATCTTTTCAGTGTATGTGTTGTCAGTCCCTGAGAACACGGGAAACTCTGGTCAGTCCTCAAAGGAAAGGCAAAGCCTGTAGATCTCTAGCGTTAATAAGACTCAGCAGTTCCCTGCATTTTTGCTCCTCTCTGTTTCTTTGTCCAATAGCTTTTTCTTTCCATCAGCTCAATATTTATTTTGTCTACCACATAGTTTCTACTATCTCATAACAATGTCTTTTCTCCACTGTACCACATGACTCCAAGAGTACCTCCTCACACCTCTCACCTCATCCCTTCAGCTGCATGTCCCATTGCTAACTGCATTATTATCTTGGTCACTGTAGGCTCAAAACCCTAAGAGGGAATTTGATTAGCCCAGTTCATCCCTTTTATAGCAGGCTGTGTTTCAGTTTTTTGGCAAGCCCTGGCAATTATTCTCACAGTCAACTGAGGCTACAGGGAGAGAAAAGTCATATGATTAAAATAAACAACAACATGGCCATCTAAGGTTGTCCATTGAGGAAGGACCGCGAGCAGATTTGATGTTCCTTAGATAGGACTCTCAGCAGTCAGGCATTTTGACTGATTCACTGAGGATTTTATGCTATGACCAACAATTAGCCACCTCTCTTGTTCTAATTATGTATTTTGGTTAATGCTGTCTACTCCAGTATCAGCTTTTTTGGTGGCCACATGACACTATCCGTACACATTGAGAACACTGGAAACTAAACCCCAAAGCCTTTTTAACATGTTCTGAAGCTAAACCACGTTTTGTTTATTCTATAAGTACATAGTTGATTCTTTTTCAGTTTTGTGTTTGGTATGGAAGATACCAGTGGAAATATATTTGGAGCCTTGATTTGGCCTGATTTGATTTCATCTTGTTAGCATGTAGAGAGGTTGCTGAGTTCTAATTCTACCATACAAACTATTTGCTTTTGCTCTCAGAACTATGTCATCTGTAGGCTTGTTAGGTATGCTTCCCTCTTTTTTATGTAAGTTATCGATACAAATGTTACATGGGACCAGATTAGGGTCAGATCTCTATGCATGCCACTGGTGACATTTATCTATTAGGCAACATTCTTTTACTAACAACCCACATCTTGTTCATAGCCATATTATGGGAGACCTTGTTAAATGCCTTGCTGTTACATTCTTACCGATCTTCCAATCTAATAACCATGTCAAAAATAGAAATGAAATGAGATTGTCTAACATAACTTGTGCTTAGAGAATTTATACTGCTTTCTTATGGTTACTACTTTTTTCCTAAGCGCTCACAAATTGTTCTTTTATTAACCTGTTCTAGAATTTTGTATTTAATCAACCTGTTTCTTGGTCTAGTCTAAGGATTCCATATGCTTCCTGTTTATTTTGAAAACTAAAGCCAATGTTTTCTGTCTCCAGTCTCCTGTCACACTTCAACCACACTACAGTTGCTAAAACTTTAGCAACTGTGACAGGGTAATCCAATCTCTAAGACCTCTCACCACTCTGGGATAGAATTTTAATTCATTTATTATAGAACAGCCAAATGCCTTTTAATGACTGCTTTGCCTATTTTAGATTCAATTTATGGTTACTGATATTGATTTTACCATTTCAAGTCTATCATCATTCTTTTTCACAAAGAAAACTAGTAGAGTAGTTGAGAAGGCCTCTCAGATATTGGCCATCCAATAACAATTTCATGGGTTGCATGTCTCTCCTACCCTTGCTCTTCTTGGTTTAAATATATTTTTTAAAAAGCACTTTTCTGTCATCTTAGCAGTTTTTTTCTCAAGCCTCAGGCTCATTTGGGGTATAATTCTTCTTAGCATTATTTTCATCATGCCCTCTTAAACTTACTTATTTTTGGTTTTTATCCCTTTATTTTGGTACCTGTTCTTTTGAAATCCAAACTGAATGTGAATGGATAACACCCAGTATAGACACACTGGTTTCAACAGGTTAAAAAAAATAAAATATAATATAATAACTTCCCAACTCTCTTAATTCATATCCATATTAGAGTGTCTCAGGGCATGAAATTGTACCTACTTTACTTCAGCAAGCTCTTTTCCTAAAGTCTGGGATTTGGGCCTTATAAGGTACTTATGGACTCTAAGATAAAATACTTCACTTCCTCTAAAGGTTCCTGTCACCTTCGACTCACCAGTTTCTCTTTTTCTAAGTCAGTCAGAGAGGCAAGTTTCCTTATTTTCTCTACCTTTTGGGAGGTGTAGTCATTAACACAAAAATTTGGGAACTTGCCATATATTTGCATTTTGCAAATTGATACAACTAGCAGATGTTTATGGAGTTGAAATCACTCATGTTTACTACCCTTTCCTCCTATGACACTTTTGTGATCTGTGTTGAAAATCAGCATCCATTGTCTCCATCTGGCCAAGTGTCTTATTATAGACTCTCCAATCCACTACCTATTAGTCATGTGACATTGGGCACATTAATTATCATCACCATGTCTTGGTTTTCTCATCTGTAAAGTAAGGATAATAGTAAAACCTAGCTCACAAGGCCATTGTGGGCATTAAATGAGTTCCTAATTGCAGTGTGCTTACAGCAGCCATGAACATAATGAGCACTCCGTAAATATTAGTAATAATAATAGCAATAATCATAACACAAGAGATTATTTTACTTTTTGTCCCTATTGCTATCTTTATTTAACTAAAGGTATTTCTACCCTTCCATTCATGATTTCCTCAAAGTAAACATATACAACATCATTCCACTTCCTCTCTTAGCATGCTTTTAAATAGAATACACTTGGCCTGGCCCGGTGGCTCACGCCTGTAATCCCAACACTTAGGGAGGCTGAGGCGGGTGGATCGCCTAAGGTCAGGAGTTCCGGACCAGCCTGGCCAACATGGTGACACCCCGTCTCTACTAAAAATACAAAAATTAGCCAGGTGTGGTGGCAGGTGCCTGTAATCCCAGCTACTCAGGAGGCTGAGGCAGGAGAATCGCTTGAACCGGCGGGGAGTGGGGGTGGTTCAGAGGTTGCAGTGAGCCGAGATCACGCCACTGCACTCCAGCCTGGGCAACAGAGGGAGATTCCGTCTCTAAATAAATAAATAGAATATACTCTTTCACCACCATGTTCCAAATCATCACAACCATCCCCCCCTCCCACATTTTGACGACACATACCTGTGAGGCTTTTTAAGACTGCCCTGTGATCAGTCTTCAGAACAGCTTGTGCATTGCTGCCTGCCTTCTGTTATTCAGAAAAACAATGCCCTGTCTACCCAGTACACTGGGGATTGGGCCCTGCCCTGAGCCTTCCCTTACTCAGACGTCAGCCTTGCTATCTCCTTCTCCAAGCCTTCTTCTCAAAATTCCCAATGTCTAGATTATATTTTGGGGGCAGGGTGTTTTTTGCAACCTGGAAAGATGGGCACATTGCCAAAGATGGAGAGGCTGGGTGATGTGTGCCAGCATATGTACTCCAACATCCCTGGACTAAACTACTTATGTCATTGTGAACTTAGACACATTACATAACTTCCATAGACCTGAATTTCCCTGTTTGTTTTGTGTCAAAAATGACAGACCCTACCTCATGGGGCTGTTTTCAGAACTGAATGAGATAATATATGAAAATGTCTACTCATAGCCAGGCACATAGAAAGTGTGCAATAAATATTATTATTTTCAATTCAGTATAATAGCCTGGCACAGACCTGCTGGCAAGTAGATGAATTCAGAGTTACTACAATTCAGAGAGACACAATAGCTTTAATCTGCTGTAAAAACATCCAGTATTCACATATACTTCCCAGTCTATGGATTATTGCGTGTGTCCTGCACAGCGAGGCATTCAGCAAGCACTTACTAGTTATTCCTGGTGCACTGCCGCTTCTATGAGGAATGAGAATCCCTGTATTCCAGAAATATATGGTTTAGTACTAGTAACAATAACGATAGCTAACTATGCTAAACAGCATTACTATATGCAAAGCACTATTCTAAGCCCTTATGAATCAACTTCTTTAATCCATATGCTAGTGCCCACGTGGTACGTACTATTCAGTGTTGCCATCCTCAATTGAGAGATGAAGTAACTGAGGTATAGAGAGGTTAAGGAACTTTGTAAAATCCCACAGGTAGGATATGACAGATCCAGGTCAGGTTTTGAACCCAGGCTGTAGGTCTAACATCTTCATATTCAACCACTATGCATTACTGACTTTCTGTAGTAGGGGAAGCAAAGGTAAATAAATAACAGTACCATCACAAGTGTTTTGTTATATTTAAGTAATCCAAAGGTAAGAACCCTTGGAGGGGGTTAGATCTAACCAAGGTAGGAATAGTAGAGACTAAGGAAGTGTTGAGGTAGGTAGAAGGGAGGAAAGTCGAAATTTCCCCGAGAAAATGGCCTAAAAATCATTTTGTTCTAAAATCATGAGGTGATGTTAAGTGAAAAATGGAGGAAAGGGCATTCTGGGAAGAACATATCACAATCAAAATTGTGCGTAGTCACCAGTTATCTAAGTGATATTAGGCACTATTCTTTTTATTATTTCTTTCCCTTCTCCTTCATTTGCCGTTTAAATACTCTTGACCAGGTTGGCAACTCTGTGAGCAAGCATGTTCTTTCTAGTACTAATGAGAGACAACCATTCTGGAATTGAAAACCTATCATTCTCAAGCTATGAGCCAGAAATCTAAATTTCATGCTAAAATTCCTGCTGTTAAACTTCCATATTATCCTTCCTTATCCAGAGGCCCATCCTTAGATATACTAGAGTTTGCAGATCCTTTCGTTCTTTTATTCTTTGATTTTTTTTTTTTTTAGAAAGTCTCTTTTTCTTCCCTGTGGCATGAGCCTCAATCCCAAAGGTATCATATGGCTTTGGTGGCACAGTCCTGTGACTGCTTGATAAAATGCTGCAAGACTGGTTAAGAGTTTGCATTTGCTATTATTAGTGAGACTAAATATTTTCTCAAATGTTTAAAACATAAAAAAAAAAGAAAGAAAACAATAGAACTGGGTTCAAAGTCCCATTCTGCTTCTTATTAGCTCTATGAGCTTAGGCAAATTACTGAACCTTTCTGAATTTCAGTTTTTTGAACTTAAAAATGGGTTAATAACACTCACTTTATAAGGTTGTTACAAGTATTATTTCATACCGCACATGAAATTTGCACCCTCATTTTAGTTTCCTTTCTTTCTCTTCTTCCCATGTCCATCCCCTGGCACTGGCTTTATTCCTTTCTAGCTTCTCACAATCATGATTGACTGCTTTCCTTCTTTTCTATAGAATGTTTTTTTCATTCTATCCACGAAATTATGTGCAAGTAGATTGACCTGCCTTTAACACCCAATTAATTGAAGAGGTGCTTATTTCTGTCAGGAATTCAAACACAGCCCCCTTGCTGCAGAGCACTGGAATAGTTCCCTTTGCTTCTCAGCCTCTTCATCCAGGCTCGCTTTTAAGTGGAATTGCAGCCATTTTTGTTTACTCTTATTTACTCTCTTTGCTGTCCCCCAATTCAAATTCCTAACTCAGAGTCTACTTGGTATTCTATTACTCATGATAAATTTTGGCCAAGACAACTAATTTTGCTTGGCCTGATGTTAGATGGTAATTATTTTTTCAGAATGATGATAATGGATGGTAATCATGATCTATTTACCAAAATGAATCTTACTCAAAGGTTTTGCTGTGATTATCAATACTACAGAAAACCTGGTGTTGGGATTAACATGACCACTTCAGTTCACAAAGACAAATCAGAATTGTGTGGAGGAATCATGCCGGGGCAGGAAAGTGCAAGTAACCATCTTCATTGATTTTTAGCATATTCTGACAGATGGCTGTAGCTTGGTATGAGGCTAACTGCCCTTGATGGCTTTAGGCCAATGTGACAATTAAATGGAGTCTACAGGGTTATTTTTACAAAAGAAGAGCCAGGGCCATTGGCAAAGGAGATTTTGGCAAGGAATGGAAACAGAAATGAAACTTATATGACCAATGTGTGTTACTATACTTCCAGAGCTAGTGTCTATCTTAGGGAAAAAAGAATCATTTGGAGGAAATACTCATTAATAGTGATTGCAGTAATTTATTTATGGAAAAATACCCTTTAAATATTAACCAATAAATGTAAGTTCTCCAGCAGCAGTAATATGTCTTTATTATACAGCACTGCTAAAATCTACCTAACATTTATAAGTAGTTTTTTTCTAGAACATTTGCAATGGAAAAATAGAGACTAAATTTTTTCCTTCAATAATGACTGGAGAAAAAAAAAATCTCAGAATGTACATATGCAGTGCTTAGATCCAACAGTATCTCATGCTTTAATCCTTTAACAGCACGGAGGTTAGCAAAAATCTATCTTCAGCCACAGATTTAAAGATTCTTTTTAAGACAGGAAAAGACGCTGTAGAACTAATCTATGACCTATAAATCCTGTTTAACCAAGCTCAACCAAGCTTTTCAGCCTACACCACATGATGGATGTGGAATATGTTAAATTTACATGAAAGAGAATGCTGTAGTCTTAAAATATGTTTTACATGTTGAGAGTAAAAATATAAGTCTATTGTGCTTAGGCAGTGAAGAACAATACTTTGGAGATCAGTGTGATACAGTCTCTAGTTACTTTGGCGGCAGCATTATTTTTAAACATGCTTTTCGACTGACTATTCTCAGTTTCATTTCAAAATAAAACCATAGGCAAATATAATTTGTTTCATTTTATAAGGAAAGAATGTTTCACCATAGGTGAGATGAAATCTGATTTTAGTATGGAGAAGATTTACTTAGCAATGCAAATGTGAATCTAAATATGTTTTAGGGAATTTTTAAAAATGAGTTGATTGATGTAATATACGAGTATAGCAAACAAAAATTAAATTTTAGTGAAATCTCTGTATCCATCATTTTGCCCTCCCTCACCATATACTTATACACTTCCCTATACTGACTATATTTAAAACAGAGATGTATGGTTTTGAACAAGAGAGAACACAAGTTCTTAACAACTTCATTCACTGCAAAGTTACTCATCCAGTGAATCATAACAAATATTTCCATTACCATGTCAAGTTAATAGATACTTGTCTATTTTACTAAAAGCATGAAATATATTTAAAACAGCAGAAAATAAATTTCCTGTCAATTATTCTTATTTTCTATCAGGGTGTTAATGTGTATCTGCACGTGTGTGTGTGTATGTGTGTATCAAAAAGATGTGCTACTAAACATCTCCCTTTAGAAGAATCCAGCTGGTTCTGTATTAATTCCATAACACAAAAATTTTTGTAGCTTTAAAAGCAAAAGATAAGATCTGGTTAAGTCTTGAGGTCTTTGAAATATGTCTGCAAGAATTGTGAAAGTGTGGTACTGAGTATTTTATTTAAAGAACAAGAAAGCTCAAAAAGAATTGTCCCCTTTGGTGAACAGATAAGCAAATAAACAGTAACATCTGCTTCTCCATTTTGTTAAAAAAAATTGGTGTGATATCTGAGGGTATAAGAAAGTATATAATGCAAATACTTTAAATGAAAAACAGTTCATCATAAATAATATAATGAATTTATTTTAGTTTCATCAAATTTTAACAAATACTTATTAAGTGCCTACCTTAAACCAAACACTCTTCTAGTTGCTGGGGCTACAACAGAGAACAAAACAAATAAAAACCTTGCCTTTAATGAGTTTACAATCTAGTGAGGGGAGAGAGCCTTTCCCCTAAAACATTGACCTTTTTTGAGGTTAATAATATTGCAAGACTTGGGGTCTGGCTAGATGGGATATGGGAAAAGGGGGAGAGGAGTCAAAGATACCTCTTAGGAGTCTTCCTAGTCTGCCATCACCTCTGTTTTAGACTGGGTAATTTATAAACAACAGAAATTGATTGCTGTCATTTCTAGAGGCTGGGAAGTCCAAGATCAAGGTGTCAGCAGATTTTGGTGTCTGGTAAGCACCTGTTCTTCATATACAGCACGTTATTGCTTTGTCCTCATATGTCAGAAGGGGCCAACAGGCTCCCTGAAGCCTCTTTTATAAGGACACTAATTCCACTCATGAAGACAGAACCCTCATGGCCTAATCACCCCACCAAAAGCCCTACTTTTTAACATCAACATATTGGGGATTCGATTTCAACATATGATTTCTTTTTTGAGACAGGATCTTGCTCTGCCACCCGGGCTGGAGTGCAGTGGCATAATCATGACCCACTGCATCCTCAACCTCCCGGGCTCAAGGGATCCTCCCACCTCAGCCTCCAGAGTAGCTGGGACCGCAGGTGCATGCCACCATGCTCAGCTAATGTTTGTATTTTCTGTAGATATGGGGTTTTGCCATGTTTCTCAGGCTAGTCTGGAACTCCTGAACTCAAGTAATCTGCTTGTCTTGGCCTCCCAAAGTGCTGGGATTACAGGTGTGAGCCACCGCACATGGTCAACATAAGAATTTTGGAGGGACACAAACATTCAGACTATAGCAACCTCCCCACTTCAACTTTCATATAGAAACCCCTTATCTATGATCTCTTAACACTCTGTCAATATGTTTATCACAATGCCTTATTTCATTGTATATTTGCCCTCAAAAACTTCTATTTACTTGTCTTTGTTCCTCACTGAAACTTAAGTAAAGGACTATGCCTTTTCTTATGTTGATCCCTCAGTGCTTGGCTCATATCGTTCAACAAAATGCATGGACAGAGTAAGTGAGCAGAGAACTATAGATAGAGTAGATTTCTGAAATCAGGAACAGAAGTTAATGGAAGCGGACAGTGCATATTATTTTGGAAATATTGGAACACCTACGTGAGCCATCTAGTTTGAAATGTTCAATATCAAAAAAAGTTGAAAATATGGATCTGAGTCCAAGGAAAGGAATAAATAGAGAAAAAATATTCTCCTACTACTTACTGAATGCTTACTATGTGCCAAGTATTTTTCCAAGTAACTGTCACATTTATTTTAACTTAGTGTTCTTAAAACTAAGGCTTAAAAATGTTGAACAACATGCCGCAGGGTCATCAGTTACGTGTAGTGGAGTCAGTTAAAACCCAGCTACAGCCGGGCGTGGTGGCTCACGCCTATAATCCCAGCACTTTGGGAGGCTGAGGTGGGCAGATCACAAGGTCAAGAGATCAAGACCATCCTGGCCAATATGGTGAAACCCTGTCTCTACTAAAAATACAAAAATTAGCTAGGCATGGTGGCACACGCCTGTATTCCCAGCTACTCCAGAGGCTGAGGCTGGAGAATCGCTGGAACCCGGGAGGTGGAAGTTGCAGTGAGCTGAGATCACGCTGCTGCACTTCAGCCTAATGACAGAGTGAGACTCCATCAAAAAAAAAAAAAAAAAACCACCAGATATGTCTGCTTCCAGAGCTCATGATGGATGTAGATAATTAAGAGTTTCATAGGTAAATGTAATAATAGTAAGTATTGAAAAACCTAGATGGAGTTTTATGCAAGAGTAAAAGAAAGCCATAAACCAAACCATGGCAACACTCATGTATTAGGAGTTCATAGAGGAGAAAGGCCAGCGTAGGTGATTGAAAAGTAATCATGGAAGAGAACAAACAAGAGGAAATTTCCAGGAGGTGGTGATCATGATTTTCAAATATCACAGAGGAATCAAATAAACTATGGATGAGAAGAGACCATTGACTCTATCAATTACAAATTTTAAGCAGCCAATTTCTGTACAGTAGTGAGATTGAAGCCACATACCGCATTGGATTTGAAGAATTGGTAAGAGCTAAGAAAATGGAAACAAAAGGTAAAGTAGGGTTTTGAAATGGGACAGTAGATTGAGAGCAGACTGAATCAGGGCAAAACTTTCATATGAATTGGAAGGCAAAATACAAGGGAAACTACATTAGTGAGGAGGTATACACTAGACATCAGGATAGTGCTGTGAGTGACAAGAAGA
The DNA here is from genome assembly GCF_028885625.2 of Pongo pygmaeus. Taxonomy (NCBI): domain Eukaryota; kingdom Metazoa; phylum Chordata; class Mammalia; order Primates; family Hominidae; genus Pongo; species Pongo pygmaeus. The sequence continues at coordinate 129,008,981 of NC_072396.2, read as the reverse complement.
AACTGACAGACCCAGTCAGAGATCAAGTTGCCTTAATGATAAAGTATATAGAAATACGCAGTGATAATCACATAATTCGGAAGAAAACAACATGATCCCATACAACAGTACAGGCTTCCCAGGTTGCCAAGTCCCAACAAGGACATAGAGCTTCGGATTTTTTTTTTTTTTTTTTTTTTTTTTTTTTTTTTTTTTTTTTTTTGAGACGGAGTCTCTCTCTGTCGCCCAGGCTGGAGTGCAGTGGCGTGATCTCGGCTCACTGCAAGCTCCGCCTCCCGGGTTCACGGCATTCTCCTGCCTCCGCCTCCCAAGTAGCTGGGACTACAGGCGCCTGCCACCACACCTGGCTAATTTTTTGTATTTTTAGTAGGGACGCGGTTTCACCATGTTAGCCAGGATGGTCTCGATCTCCTGACCTCGTGATCTGCCCGCTTCAGCCTCCCAACGTGCTGGGATTACAGGCGTGAGCCACCACGCCTGGCCGAGCTGGGGATTTATTAATCCTCACCTTTGGGATGAGGATTAAAATAAAATAAAAAGTTTGCCTTTGGTATTCTCACAGTACAGGTGATATTATATCCTCCCACTCTTATCTAAAGTTGGTTCTCAAATATACATCATATTTCCGATGGCAAGCACCTGTCACTGGCCAAGACACAATTATAACTCGAACTTTTTATCTCTATCTGGCATACAAAAAACACTAGGCAGTCCCTTGTTACTGAAGAAGATACTTAATAGTGACATATGTATGCACAGAGCTTGCATTGACAGCATAGATGCTAACATGACTATTTCCAATTCAAACTATCAAAATATCAAGTACAACATGATATTAGCTTCGTAAGTAAATTGAATTTCTTCTGGCATAAAATAGTCACAATCTGATATTTTTCTCACCTTTCAACTAAAATAATTGTTTTTATCTATGACAGTCTAATCTTTCAAATTTTGTCATTTACCATAGTGAATAGTATCATTAACTTAGGTAATTTTATGGTAATGTGGGTAGTTGTGTTTTAGTAGATACACTTGTAGCTAAATACTTTTTCTTGTCTGTCAAAATCAAAAGGCTCAGCTATTTGATAATGTACTGTATATGTATGCATGTATGTGTGTGTGCGCGCATATAGGCACATGTGCATATATAAGTATGCATGCATAATTTGCTATTGTCCAAAGTATTTTCACTAGTTATCTCATTTCAAACTGTAAACCCTGGAAAGTAGACATCATAGAAACTATGCCCAATTTAATGGTAAAATAACTGAGTCTTGGGAAATTTTAATAACACATTCATGTGGAGCATGTGTTATTAAATTATTAAAATTTCTTGGAGCAAGATTTGGTGTTGGAATGTAAGTCCTGTGCAAACAATCCAATGCTCTTTGCACTATAACAATTTGTCTCTGGTATATAAAGAACTCCAAGTCATCTCTTTTTGTCTTTCAGTGAATATTTATGGTTCGGTTAAGTTTCCCTGCCTGGAGATATAATCTAGTTTTTGTTCTATTTATATTAAAATCTTAAATGCCCAGGAAACTGGAGCATTCTGGTTAATTGGATTTGATGGTTAGCTTAAGGTTAAATAGAACTTTTTACAAATTGCCATTCTTGTTGAAAATCATTCTTAAATATGAATCTACTTTCCATTTTAATCCAAATGTTCATAATTTAATCTTTTATAATTGAAAATCTTATAGTACATCAGGGTTGCCATTTAAACATGAGTTGTTATTGTAAAGTGTTCTAGGTATAAAGGGATGTTGTAGAGTGAACAAAATGTCTAGTGGTCCCAGGATATCCGTTGCAAATTTTTAATGGCCCCATGTGAGTTTTTGAAAAAGCACTGGATTTACAGTTAGAAATCTTGAGTCCAAGTCCAATTTCACTATTAAATAGCTATGTAACCTTGATATCCCTTTCTTCTTCTCAACCTCATTTTCCTCAATAGTCAGATGAGGAAATGAAGCTAAATGATATTTGAGGTCCTTTCTGGCTTTACATACAATCTCTGTCATTCTGTGACTTGCTTCATGTCTCTTGCTCCTCCACTGAAAGAATCCTGCTTAGTTGAGCTTTCCAGTTAGTAGGATTCTGCTTAATTGAGCTTTCCAGTTAGTTGGATTCTAATTAATTGCAAGTTTACTAATTCCAGGTGAGGTCCCCAAACAAGTGAGATAGATTTAAGTTGAGCAGTCATGATTCTTTCTGAATTTCCTATAGGCAAGAAGAACTGAAGAAGACATCACACTTCCCTTTCTGTCAAGGGGTAGTGATGATGGCAGGCAACTATAGGTAAGGAGGCAATGTTAGGCCAGTGCAAGACTAGTCTATGAAGTCATTTTTCCTGTTATGCAATAGGTGCTTGATACAATTTTGTTAAATAAATGCATTTTTAAAACAAAACCCTTTGTGAACCCAAAATATCTGAGACACATCTCAGTCAATTTAGGAAGTTTATTTTGCCAGGGTTAAGGATGCACTGGTGACACAGCCTTAGGAGACCCTGAAAATATGTGCCCAAGGTGGTTGGGGTACAGCTTGCTTTTACACATTTTAGGGAGACTTAATACATCAATCAATACATGTATGATTTACATCATTGGTTTGATCCAGAGGGATGGGACAACTCAAGGTGGGGAGCTTCCAGGTCATAGGTAGATTTAAACATTTTCTGTCTGGCAATTAGTTGAAAGAATTATTAGTAGAAAACAATGTCTGGGCTACAATAAGGGGTTGTGGAGACTTAGGTTTTATCATGCAGATGGTGCCTGCTTTAGAGAAAATAGACTGTATATGTTTCTTATCAGACTTAAGGTCTATGTTGATGTTAACACTGGAGGGATATAACGAGGCATGTTAGACTCCATCTTCCATCATGGCTTGAATTAGATTTTCAGGTTAACTCTGAAATGCCCTTGGCCAAGAGGAGGGGTCCATTCGGATGATTTGGGGCCTTCAAATTTTATTTTTGGTTTGCACCTTTATAGTGACGAGATTCAAGATGCAACACCTTGTATAGAAGTCTACTCTGCCTTGGGTCATACTGTGAGGCTGCAGTACAATTTCAATATCTTCCTTCATGTTGTCATTCTCAGTCTATGACACAAATACAGCTTCATATTATGTTTCCTATTGAAAGATAAAAATATAATCTGGTTTAAGTTACAACCAGCCATTTCTATACTGCACCCTGTGAATCCATGATGATATTTGTTTTCTAAGGGTAGACAATGATGCACAGAAAAAATAAGTCCAGGTTTAATATTATATTTGCCAAGTACAAAAGCATATTTAGAGGTCAGCAGAGTGCATGAAATCCCTATATTCTTGACGTTGACCTTACCTTGTTTATCTCTCTGTGCTGTCCCTGAATAATTAAAGTGAACCAATGTGTTTCTTCTTTGCACTCTCAAATCCACACAGCAGGGAACTAGGGAGAGAAAATTTTAGTGGAAGGCAGGCCTGCTTTCCACAAATTCTCCTGTGCTCAAGTGGAATTGTAGTTACTAAGCTTTAGAGCACAGCACAAAGCTGAATTTGACTGTTTCTTCAGTGACCTAACCTAAGAGAAGTTAATGTTGTTTCAATTGCTATGATTATTATATATTCTGCATATTTTAATCAGTTCAGGTTTTGGATTTATGCCTCATGACAGGTTCATGAGGGGTGCAGTTTAAAAAGCAATTTTTTTTATTGTTACAAAGATTTCCTTGTTTGGTCAGTAAGGGTAAATGTTTGAGGCAATTATCAGTGAGTTATATATGCTCTCTGGCCCTAGGGTTCAGGATATTTGTTTGGATAATAGACCAATCCCAAGTGCAAATAGAGCATCAAGGAAGAACAGCTGTGAGCTTGGGGAGGAAGATAAGATCAGGAGTGCCTGGCATGAAAATCTTCCTCTGGGAGTCTTTACAGAGTGACAGATTTTCTCCTATAGAGATGTAGAATACTTCAAAACTTCACGTTCCAATTGGATGAAGAGTTTTAGACAAATGGTTCTCAACTTCACCACTATTGACATTTTGGGCTGAATAATTTCTTGTTACGTATGTCTTGAGGAGGTGGACTGTCAGGATGTTTAGCAGCGTATCTGACCTCTACCCACTAGATGCCAGTAGTATCCTTCCCCAAGTTGTGATAACCAAAACTGTCTACTGACATTGCCAAATATTCCCCACGGACCAGTTGGTCCCCTGTTGAGAAACACTTTTTTTGTAACCAGTTTGAGAAACATTCTTTTCCATCGATGTTTCCCAACTTAGTCCTGGTACTGGTAAGACAAAATCTATTGTTGCTGGCTCACTTTTTACTCAAACCACCCTTCAAACTCTTAATTTCTTTTTTCCCTTCCCATCTTTCCCTCCTCCTATTCCTTTCTTCCAAGGCTTTTGTTAGAGGTTTAGACAATTCTCTAGTTTATAGTTTGGGATAGAAACCATTAAACTACATCCATTTAAATCTGAGCCTCTCCGCATTGCTTTGCTTTTAATACAATGGCAACTCTTCATATAATTTTATCCCCAATTAACTTGTCATATCCTGCATTTCTATGTGAGAGTCTTAAGCAAGAGAAATATATTTTTGACACATTGAATATATACCCTGTTTGTACTATACTTAATTGACTTGTTTTCTGGTAATGCATAAAGATGGAAAAATACAGTGTGTCATTGCTGACTATTTATTTAGATCAAAAGTAAACAACCTATAGCAAAGGAGACCAGAGTGACCCCTGAAGCAACTAACAAATAATCCTCTAACCTTGCAAAGACAGCCATATCTATCTGTAAGATTTCCTTTCTTACTCTGTTCCTTTCTCTTCTCTTATACTCTTCATTCTCCCTATGTTCACTTTTTATCCTCTATTTCCTGCCTTACTTTAGACCTGCACTATTTGGGGGCATGTCTTAGCTCTTCTGATATTGTTCTTTGCAAAAAGCTTACAAGGACGCAGAAACCTGAAAGAAAATGGCCCATTTGGAGATGCACATAACATAGGATGGCTAGAAGTATAGAGGGCATTGGAGACAATAGCAGTAGTGAGGCTGACAGGCCCGCAGAGGCCAGGTCATGACGGACCTTATAAAAGTAGTACACTTTCATTTCAAAAATAGAAAGGACACGGATAATCACCAAGAAAAATAACTACAACTTCCATCATCCAAAGATACTTACTATTAAGATTTCCTTTTGTTTTCTTCTAGGTCAGATGTCTGTGGAATGGGGATTTGGGGTTGTATTTTGCTTTTGGTTTTGTGTGGGAGGGGACAGCACATAATTGTGGTTGTACTATATACATGAACTCTGTTTCTTGCTCAACATGGAAAATTATCTAGTTACTGGGAGCAGAAAACCTGTAAAACTAAATTAAACTTTTTAAAGGTTTCTTTTTAAGATGCAGAGTAATGTCACAGTGAAAGAAAAACACAGCAAGTACAGCCAGGCCTAATGAAAGATGAAACTCTCTCCATCATTCTATTTCTTTCTGGGACCAGATGATGTCTCATCTTTTCTTCTCTCTAGAGATATGCTCCATTCTCAAGCTTCACTCTAGATGGGATTTCTTTGTCTGTTCCCCTATAATGTTGTAAATCCAGCTCTGGCTCAACATGACCTTGCATCTTGGCTTCCCCAGTTGTGTGTCTATGTCTAGATTTCTGAGTGAGAAAGAGAATACAATTGCCTCTAAGTTTGGTTATCCAATTCTGGTCCAATTAACTATGGCTGCAGGCAGTGGGGAGTGGGTATAGGGAGATCATGGATGTCCTGTCTAGGTCTCTGTGCTGAGAGACAATGATCTACATATCTAATATGCTTATGTGGTTACCAATTCTTTGGATTTTCTGACTGCATAATATTCCATGGAATGAATGTGTTACCAGTGGAAGAGATCTGAGTTACCCTGACCAGCAGCATATCCATATGGGTCCGTAGCAACTTCAGTGCCTGCCTCCTCAGAAGAAAGAATTCAACTGAGGGGCATAAAGCAGAAAAAGAGACTGAGGCAAGTTTCAGAGCAGGAGTGGAAGTTTATTTTAAAAGTCTTCAGAACGGAAAGAAAGGAAAATTTACTTGGAGGAGACTCAAGGGGGCACCTGAAGGTCCAAGGGAGAAAAGAGAGCAAAAAAAAAGGTGCCTTTAACTTTGATCCCAGGGCTTTATAGGCTCGTCTCTTTCCCATGATTCTACCCTTAGGGTGGGCTTCCTGCATACTCAGTGCGTTCCTTACCATTTGGAATTGAGCACACCCAGTGTGTTTAGGGAGTTATACACATGCCCATCTGAGGCTTTCTTTCCTTTTCCAGTGGCGTGTACCCGGAGGATCATACTTCGCTATTTTTGTCTCTTCATGTGCATGTCCAGGAAGTTGCCTCTCCTTGGGGCCTACATTCAATTAACATTTTGATGTTAACAGGTGTGGACTATCAGGAAATGGCACCAGCTGCCAATTTGTCACTGTTTAAAAGGCAATGCAATAATTGCTAAACCATCAATGGACATTTCTAGTGGGTGATAGGGAGAGCCCTCTCCTGCCCCACTCATGCCTATTTACCTGTAACGATTGTACTAGGCTTCTTCCATATTTGGGTCTGCTTTTTTCTAGCCAGTGGATGAGGAAGGAGATTGGGGATCATGGGTGGAAAGTTTTAGGGGTCAAGCCTTGAAGTGTCAAACATCACTTTTGCTCACACTTTACATTTCATTAGCCAGAACTCAGTCGCAGGACCACACCTAACGAAAATGGTGGTTGGGAAATTGTAGTCTATTTGTGTGCCCAGGAAGAGAGGAGAACATGGATGTTGGTGAGAAGCAGTCTCTGCTTCTGGCTATCTGTTTTATTTTGAGGCTATTTCAAAGGACAGTCATGTGTTTCGCCAGCTTGTTCTTTAGAGAAGAAAAATGTTATGCTGGATAGATTAAGGGACTGATTTGAGTGGCATTTCTTATGTTATTTTATGACATTATAAAATATTCTTACCTTTAATGTACATGTATGAATAAGTCTTTCAAAGAAATAAAAGCTGATAAAAGCCAAATGTTGATCAAGATCCTTCAAAAGTTGCATTAGCATAATGATCTAGATTTTCAACCTGAAGTGTTTAGTGAGAAACTCTTAGGCTCTGTCCTTCTTGTACTTCTTTGTAATTAATTTGAAACTTTTTTTATATAAGATGTCCTTATTGAGGTACATTATAACTCAATAAAAATAAATGATACAGAAACTGTATCATGTCAACTGGCTCGTAAAATAAACCAGGAACATACATGTCTGTAGAAAATGAAGATGAACAGGAGTCTGAGGCAGGAGAATCGCTTGAACCCGGGAGGTGGAGGTTGCAGTGAGCCGAGATCACGCCATTGCACTCCAGCCTGGGCAACAAGAGTGAAACTGCGTCTCAAAAAGAAAGAAAGAAGAAAGAAAAGAAAAGAAAAAGAAAAGAAAAGATGAAAAAAGAGGTAATAAAAGTGTATAATACTCTGCCCACTACCTCCTCCTGTATAAAGAAAAAAATAACCATAATAATCCAAGTAACCAATGAAGATCAATTTTATAAAATCATCGGTTTCTCTGTTGAGTAAAATTGGGAACTGACTTTCAGCAAAGGGAAATGTAATTGAGTTTCTTTACAAAATGAAGGGTTTTCTTTTTTTTTAAGTCCTAGGAAATTTAGAGTCTGATTTACTTTTAAATGTATAGTCACAAGTATTTCCTGTGTCACCTGTTTGTTCCCATTTTGATTAGTCTCTGTTAGGGAATGAACTACTGAAAACTATAGGGTGGCATTCCATTATTCCTCCATAGGGAAAATGTATGAAATTGTAAGAGGATTGATAAGCTCACCTACCAATAGCTTTCCACATTATTTTGTAGTTTAAAAGGATTATAGCTTCCACACCATTATCTCAAAACCTAAATTAGTATTAAATATAAAGAGAATGAAAATATGATAAGCTTACTTATCTAAGTAAATAATTTTTATACATTGGCCTGAGCCTTTTAATACAGGAACATTTGCATTAATAGAAAATATTAATTTGGTATTTACCCTTCAACTGATATAGAGTTTTTTAATATCAAATTTTAAATTAAAGTTGGGTTAACAGAACATGGATCTAACTTGGAGAAGGAGAATGAAAGGGTGACTTGAAAGGGCATTATTATGAAGAGAAGCATTAATTATTTATTTTAATTAGTTTTGAGGTCTACTAAAGCAACTTGATCAAACATTGTAAAATATGTAGTATATTCTTTCTATACCATTTATGCATCTATGCCATTACTCCTACTTTCAATTTATCTCTAAACATCCTGTTACAGAATGTTGAATTTATATTTAGTTATATTTAATTTATATTTATGTTTATATTAATTGACATGGGAAAGTCCAGTACAGTACTGCATGAAACTTTTCTGATGTCCCCCACATTCTAAGCTGGGAGCCATGACAATTACCTCACTTTCACAATGATGATAAGTATGTATCCTCCTGATATCATTTGATCATTTCTGTAATTTTAAGAGTTGAAAACAAATTCCATAAAAACATATTCAGTGAAATATGAAGTTTATATGTATTCATCTTTGAGAAGAGAAATATCAGATGATCAGGTGAATTAAGAAGATCGTGTTACCTTAATGATTAATATTATGAGTGATATTGTAGGCTAATATGTACACAGTTGTTAAGTAAATGGGTTTTATTATTCACGCATGGATTTTAAAATATTATTGAGTGCCTGCTGTTTATTATGCACCATTTTAAGCACTGAAGATACAGTAATAAATAAGATAGGCATTTCTACTTTCATGTAGCTTACATTCTAGCAATCAACAAAACTGAAGTTGATTCCCAATTCTGCCTTTTACCAATTGTGTAATCTGATGAAATTTATCTAATCCTAATATCTGATCCTCAGCCTCCTCACCTATGAAATGCAGATAATATCATCTACCTGATAGGATTATGGTGAGGATTCAGTGAGAAAAAGCACATAAAGTACTTTAGCAGAGTACCTGGCACATAATAGATGTTCAGTAAATGGACAGTGATGTTGCCATTATCATTAACAGCAATTATCTTTAAATTACTAGTATATTTATTAATAGTAATTCTTTCATTACTAAAATATCTCACAAGAAGACATGAAATGTGAATCAACTCTTTCTTTGATTTATTTATTTTAGATTATGTGAAAATGAAATGAGCGCATATAGTTGTTTTTACATTCAACAAGCCAAGAAATATTTGCCCTCAAATAGAACACTTACCTGAGACTACCCAACCTTTGTTCCTTCTGCATAGTGATTCAAGACCCATTTAGAAGAAGCAAAGGCATCATACAAATCAATATGTATTCATCGAGTACCTCTGAAGTAAGAGACAATGTACCTAGAAATTAAGACTGTTTCCTGTCCTCAAGGAATATGCAATCCAGAGATAGTTGACCAGATAGGGCAGATATTGCTTCTGAATAAAAGAGGAGAAGGGATGATAACCACTGAAAGGTTTAAAAAGGATCTCCCGGCCGGGCATGGTGGCTCACGCCTGTAATCCCAGCACTTTGGGAGGCCGAGGCAGGCAGATCACCTGAGGGTGGGAGTTCGAGAACAGCCTGACCAACACGGAGAAACCCCATCTCCACCAAAAATACAAAATTAGCCGGGCATGGTGCCACATGCCTGTAATCCCAGCTACTCGGGAGGCTGAGGCAGGAGAATTGCTTGAACCCAGGAGGTGGAGGTTGCAGTGAGCCGAGATCACGCCATTACACTCCAGCCTGGGCAACAAGAGCGAAACTCCGTCTCAAAAAAAAAAAAAAATTTTGCAAATCACGATAGTAACGATCTAGACTAGAGAGTATTTCTATTTGAGAATATATTATAGAACTAAGACTTAAGCCTAGGATAATTAAAGCTTAGATAGGTATCCAGAAATTCATTTAAAAGCTCTTAAAATTATGAACGATGTGGACGGAGCATAGAATTTTTATCAACACTTGGCATCCGAGGTTTAGAAGCAATATGTGGACAGAGGTGGCTTAGTATTTGAAAGAAAGAATCACAGGGCAAATAAAATGAAATTCTCCTTTATATAGTTGTTAGTAGAGATGTTGAGGTTGATATCTTTGCCAGTAATGACTCTTTTCCACAAAACAACACTAAGTATTCTTGTTAGAGAAGAAAATGGGGCTGACCCAGCATGGCATTTTCTTGTGTTTTTTGGAGGCATGAGAATAAATACCTATGAATAGTCATTTAAGCAAAAGTGATATACAAATACCGAAAAGCGTATGAAAAGATGTTCAAGGGCGGGTGCGGTGTCTCACGCCTGTCATCCCAACACTTTGGGAGGCCGAGGTGGGCAGATCACTTGAGGTCAGGAGTTCAAGACCACCCTGGCCAACATGGTGAAACCCCGTCTCTACTAAAAATACAAAAATTAGCTGGGCATGGTGGCAGGCACCTGTAGTCCCAGCCACTCGGGAGTCTGAAGCAGGAGAATCACCTGAACCTGGGAGGCGGAGGTTGCAGTGAGCCGAGATCGCGCCACTGCCCTCCAGCCTGGGCGACAGAACAAAACTCCATCTCCAAAAAAAAAAAAAAGAAAAGAAAAGATGTTCAAAATCCCTATTCATCAGAGACATGCAAATCAAAACCACAATGAGATATCACCTCACACGCATTAGAATCATTACTATTAAAAAAAAGAAGAAGAAGGAAAATTACAAGTATTGGTGAGGATGTGGAGAAATTGGAACCCTTGTACATGGTTGGTGGCATTGTAAAGTAGAAACCGCTATGGAAAACAGTATGGAAGTTCCTCCAAAAAGTAAAAATAGAACTACTGTATGATCCAGCAATCCTACTTCTAGGTATTTATCCAAAAGAAATGAAAGCAGATCTCAAAGAGATATTTGCACACCTTCTATGTTTACAGAAGCACTATTCACAATAGCCAACAGGTGGAAGCAACCTAAGTGTCCATCAGTGGATGAATAGATAAACAGAATATGGTACATACATACAAAAGAATATTATTTGGCCTAAAAATGAGGGAAATCCTGTCAAATGCTACAACATGGATGAACTTGGAGGACATTATGTTAAGTGAAATAAATCACAAAAACACAAATACTGTATGATTCCCCTTATATGAAGTATGTAAAGTAGTCAAAATCATAGAAACAAATAGGAGAATGGTGGTTGCTTGGAAGAGGATAGAAAGAATAATTGTTTAATGGGGCTATACATAGTGTTTCAGATTTGCAAGGAGTAAAAGTTCCAGAGATCTGTTCTATAACCATGTCAATAATACTTAACATTACTGAACTATACACTAAAAAAATTTAACATGCGAAATTTTATGCCATATGCTTTTTATCACAATAAAAATTCATTTTATAATTTGTTTTTAAAGGAAAAATACCTAAATTCTACTATGCTATCCAAATAGGGTTTGGTCCTATTAACTTCTAGTCTTCTTGTTTTTAAAAACCCAACCTCAGCTTCTACTGGAAGCAAGTTGAATTCCTTCTTCTGGGTACAAAAATGAGTCAGATGCTTATAGCTAAGGGAATATAGGTTTAGATATGTGTCTCATAAGAATGTTTACAAGATGTAAAAGAAAAAAATCATTGGTTATTTATGCATCTGTTGTTAGAAAGTCATAGATTTCTGTCTGTTTCCTATAGAATTTTAAGTGCCACATTAAATCACATTGTTTAGTGCTAGCAGATACCCTCAGAATTATGTAGTATGAGGGGTTTAAAAATAGAGAGCACATTTTCCCCATTTTTATAGATGATTTTAAAATCCTTACAGGGGCATTTATTATATTCCCATTTACCACCACTGGGTCTCATCATTCTTGAAGATTTTTTTTCAATTTCTTTATAAGCCCATTTCCTTTTGGTAATATCTTGCCTTTCCTTTTTAAATTTGAATTTGAATATTAAAACAGATGCAAAGAAGAGTACTACTTACACGTAAACTCTTGAACTGCCTTTTTATCATTTGCTCTGTGGAAAAAAACCCAATTGTATGAAATTGATAGCAACATTTTAGTATATCCTCAGGTCCCCAGGGAAAAGCAATGTGCTTAGACAGATGATCTGATTTTATGAGCACATAGCTAACATCTAGCACTGAGCATTTGTCTTTATGCTCCTGCTTCTTTCAGGGACTATGAAAACACATTTAGGCACTAGTTTGACTTTCCAACAATGGACTGCAAAGCCTATGACAAAACACATCATTTGCATTGCTCTTTTTCATGGTGCACAACAAAGTATAGATCACTTTCAGCACAGAATCTTAATCTGAGCTTGTTAATAGGAAAACAAGAACCTTAGTACATGAACTCATTTTATTATCTACCCTCATTGAGAACTGTGATTTGGATTCCACTCAAATAAAAATTAGTTTAAATGTTGTTCTGCTGCAACTGTTGAATTTATTCATTATGCTGTAATATTTTACTTATGAAACTGCATTTGGAAATCCTTTGGTGTACATCAGGATGAAATTACAGGGCTCAAGGATATTGATTATTGCTTGTAATTGCCGTCATAATAGCCAACAATTCTCTGTCTTTTTTTTTTTCCTTCCTTCTGCCTCTTAATATTATACCAAACCAAATCAATATCCAACATATTGGAACACTTACATTGTCTCAAAAATCCAATTATTCTCCTTCATAAATATGCAAAAGATTGAAGATTTTATCTCCAAACATGAAGTAAAGGAACCTCATTCTGCTGGGTTTCTCCTTTATCCCATAGGACCATAACAGAGTGTTGCTGTATCGAATCCGTAATATGTGACATTTTGTCACCTCCAAAGTAACCACAGGGCAGGAGTGGGGAGGTAGGGAGGCTACATCACTACACTGCCTATATAGTGCTACACTTCTTGCTCACTAGTAAATGAAATGGTCAAAGGGGAAAAAAACAGTCTGGGAGAGTTAAGCAGACATTAAAAAAGAAATTCATCTTTTTATGGTGCAGTGGAGGTTATTTAAAAGCCTTAAAGTAACAGCGCAATCAAATGAAAAGAGGACAACTAAGAGTCACTTATTCATTAAAATATACATAATCTTATTATTATTTTTATTTTGTTTCTTCATTCTGGGGATAAATTAGGTGCCTTTAGAAGCAGTAGTAACTCTTTTAGGTTCTCATCAACTAAAGGGTGGTTTCTTTGTAATGCTTACCCATTCTTCCAAAATAGTTAAGACAGTCTTTAAAATTTACTAGAAGAACATTTGACATACCGAAGAATAGATGTGTATTATGTAGTACTGTTTGAACAGATAGTATTTGTTGGGCCCAGGTCAGTTAACCCAGATGATTAGAACCTGATGCTAATCTGGTGAAGACTGTGGTTGTCAAGTAGCATGGGGTAGTGTAAATACACTATTTTGGAAGCCCCACATTTCAGTTTCATCCATGCCTATTAGCTAGCTATGTTATTTTTAAGTAAGAAAGTTTCATTCTCTTGGCCTCAGTTTCCCTAACATCAAAATGAGAGGGATGGGCTACTAGATGATTTCTGAGGGTCCCTTCCAACTCTGTGATTCTGTAGCCACCATTCTCACATTCTTGCTATTAGTCAGAAAAGGAACGTAATAGTGTGGCTCAATTAAACATCATCCTCATGCCAAATTCAACACAAAGCATACTTATTCTATGCCTCAACAGGCCTGTATTCCCATCACAAACAATACACTATGTTATAGTATATTGTATGAGAGCAGTGGCTCTGCAGCCAGACTGCCTGGGTCTGAGTTTAAACTCAGTTTAATCAATTACTAGCTGTGGGGCCATGGAAAAGTGACTTAACCTCTCTGTGCTTAGATCGTCTCATCTGTAAAATAGAGATATCGACTGTAATAAAGTTGTTATGAAGATTAAATATTATACTTTGTGAAGTATTTAGAGCAATGCCTGTCAAAAATGATCACTCAAATGTTATCTCTTACTAACATTATTATAATAATTACTATTATCACCACTCTACTCCTACTAAACCTCTTTGGGTCTCAGTTCAGTCATCTAGAAGATTAGGATAATAGTATCAACTTCACAGACATATAAGGATCAAAATTGGAGACAAAGTGCCTAACTTGGAGCCTGGCCCATCTAGGCGCTCAGTAAATCACATTAACTTAAATGGAACCAACTATTCCTGTGGTTGGTGTTATCCTGTAAATGTTTTCCACTCCCTAATACTCATGAATCTTTTTTTTATCTTAGTTACAAAATCAATACAAGCTCAAGGCAGAAAAGTTCAGAAAATACCCCTACCATACAAAGGTAACATAAATTATTATTTTCCTGTGAACATATGTACTTTTTTTCCTTTAAAAATTGAATAATGTTGCCCATACTCTTTTGAAGCCTGCCTTTTTTCACTTGGTAATATCTGTAAACACTTTTCCCAGTGAATAGACAGTCATTTGCCACACAATTTGTAATGATTGTGTAGTACTATATTATGTGTTTATAAAATAATTTATTTAATGAAATAGCAATTACTGGGCATTTAGATGTTTATTTTTTGCTATCATAAATAACACTGCAATGAATGGCTTCTTATATGCATTGTCATACACATCATTTCCTGAGGAAAAATTTCTATAGCCATAATTATTGCATCAAAGAATAGGCATTTTTAAAGTCATTTGATACGTAATGCCAAATTGCCCTCCAGAAAGACCTGTGAATCTGTACTCCCCTCAGCAACCCAGTCCTTTAAAACATTTTTAACCTCATGATACTGAAGCAAAATTCTCTATTGTGGGTATTTTCCGTTAACATTCATACAGGGTTTTTTTTATCCCTTTAAATACATATGCTTTTGTTCTTTAGATATGGAAGCTAGAAGTCAGTCTTAAAATAATGTTAGTAATTTATGCATTTGTGCACACGTTACATGTACAAGGTGATGTTGGCTTTATGCTTAGTGAAATTTTTTGTTGTACATTAAAATGTAGCACTCGAATGTGTTTTGTTATTTTACTGCCCCAGATAGTACGGTAGACTGCTGAAGATTAAAGACTTTGGTCAAGGCGATGAATATGCTAATTACCCTGATCTGCTCACTCTACATGTATATGTATTGAAACAATACTATGTGATGCTGGTAGGCTGGGGGAAGTCCCCAAATGCTGGCGGGATCTTGGCCACAGCTGGTGTCCAGGCTCTTGACACTGTTGCAAGAATGAACTCAAAGACAAGTTGGAAAATAGTGAAAGTGTGGACATTTATTGCAAAGGGAAATGTACACACTCAAGAAAAGGGAATATAAGTGTACTCAAGAGAGAATCACCCACAAGGGGGTTTGGAGCTGCTACCTTCTGGGGTTTGTTTATTCAAGGGGTAGAATATTCATGAAAATTCCTGTAAAAAGGTGGAGATTTATCGGAACTGTGGTGCCACCCATTTTTACACCAAACATGGGTATTTCTGGAACTGTCGTGGTGCTGGTGGGTTGTGTGATTTAGTATGTTAATGAGGATATAATGAAGTCTGAGGTGAAACCTAGGTCAAATCTCGCACCATGTTAGGTCCAGTCAGTCTTAGCCAGCTTGGTCCAAATCCTATTTTTCAGGGTCTTAATAGCCCATAGCCTCTAATCATGTGAAACTGCTGCCTGGAATTTTTTTATTCTCCTGCAACCACCCTATATTATTCCTGTCTCATATGGACCCCATAAATATATACAATTGTTATATATGTCAATTAAAGATAAAAAAGAAAAGAAAAAAGTTTATAAAAAATGATTGGCCGGGCACAGTGGCTCATGCCTGTAATCCTAGCACTTTAGGAGGCTGAGGTAGGTGGATTGCCTGAGCTCAGGAGCTCAAGACCAGTCTGGGCAACATGGTGAAACCCCGTCTCTACTAAAATACAAAAAATTAGTCAGGCAGGGCGGCAGCCTGTGGTCTCAGCTACTTGGGAGGCTGAGGCAGGAGAATTGCTTGAACCCAGGAGGTGGAAGTTACAGTGAGCTGGAGTTACAGGCTGGAGTGCAGTGAGATCTGGAAGTTACAGGCTGGAGTGCAGTGAGTGAGATCGTGCCACTGCACTACAGCCTGGGTGACAGCGAGACTCTGTCTCAAAAAAAAAAAAAAAAAAAAAAAAAAAAAAAAAAAAAAAAAAAAAAAGATTAAGGACTTTGGAACCCCAAGTGACCTAGATTCTGATTCTGGCTCTGTCCTTCACTTGCTAGGTGAATTTGGGCAAGTTGTTTAACCTCTTTTAGTCTCCATTTCTATAAATGCACAATGAGAATAATATTATAGACTATTTCATAAGAGTAAAGAGCAAATGAGATACTAATGAGTGTTCAGCACAACACTTGGCACTTAGCAAGTATAAAAGTACTTTTATTTATTTGTCGTATAAGTATAAAAGAAGTATATGTAATTTTATTTATTTATTTATTTGTTTTTGGCAACTCCCTCCATGTGAATACATTACTACTGTTTACAAAATGCCCATATTACAATAGTCATGAACACTCAGTAATCATTCTTTAGTAATTCAAACATGACAGTAGCTTGACTCCATTTGCATGAAGTTCTACAAGAGGCAAAACAAGTGTATGGTGGAAAAAAAATGCAGAATAGTGGTTTTCTCTGGGAATAGAAATAGGGATTTACCTAGAAAAGACAGAAGAGAACTTCTTGTCTTGATGGGAATGTTATACATCTTGATAGGGGTTTGGGTTGCATAGGTGACAGCATTTGTCAAATCTCAGCAAATGTGCACATAAAACTGCACATTTTATTGTGCATAAATTTTACATTAAAATTTGTAAAAATATCAAACTAGCTAATAATATGTGAGTTAAAATATATGAAGGGAAGTGTACTGATGTATGCATCATACTTCAAAATGCTTAAAAACTAAAAACTGGCCGGGCGCAGCTGCTCACGCCTGTAATCCCAGCACTTCGGGAGGCTAGGCGGGCGGATCACTAGGTCAAGAGATGGAGACCATCCTGGCCAACATGGTGAAACCCCATCTCTACCAAAAATACAAAAAGTAGCTGGGCATGGTGGCGCGCACTGTAGTCCCAGCTATTCAGGAGGCTGAGGCAGGAGAATTGCTTGAACCTGGGAGATGGAGGTTGCAGTGAGCCGAGATCACGCCATTGCACTCCATCCTGGTGACAGAGCGAGATTCCATCTCAAAACAAAACCAAACAAACAAACAAAAACAGTAACAAAACAAAACAAAAAACTAAAAACTGACGGATGGAGAGAAGAATGGAGAAATGAATAAGTATGTGACAAAGTGAATTCAGTCAAATACTAACTGGAATCTAGTTAGTGAGTAATGTTATAACATTCTTTCAACTTGGCTGTATATTTGATAATTTTTATAATAAAATGTTGAATGAAAATATGACTGTGAAGCTAGTCTCTAAAGTTTGGTAGTGAGGATAATCTCAAACACTGGTGTCTAGGCCATTCTAATGATCAAAATGCCTAATGATGCATCTCTGTTTTTGAATCAACTCTTGATGATAATATTTAATGAAAGGGAAGGGTGTAGTGTGTAACACCAAATGTGGAATGTTAGCACTCACTAGCCAGCAAATCGGGGAACACAAGGCCTGTTTCTTAAAGGTCTAGATGAAAAAAGAAAAAAAAAAAGACAAAGAAAAGAGAGAGAACAACAAGGAAAATTTAGAATTATCTCTTAGATATATGAAAATGTTGCTGAGCTCCATCCAGTTCTCTTGAGCTCGGCTACAGCATGATTGTTTGAAATTAATGGAGTTTGTGTTTTTGTAGCAACTGGCTTTGGTTTTTATAGCCCAAACTTGTGTTTCCTTTTCACAGGCATTTCCTGTTCAAACATGGATCTGGTTCCTCTGCGATCTTCAGTGCAGCCAGTCAGAACTACCCTCTGACATCCAATACCGTGTACTCGCCCCCTCCCAGGCCTCTTCCTCGAAGCACCTTTTCCCGACCTGCCTTTACCTTTAACAAACCTTACAGGTGCTGCAACTGGAAGTGCACAGCATTGAGCGCCACTGCAATCACAGTGACTTTGGCCTTGTTACTAGCCTATGTGATTGGTAAGTCCTTTTTGTCATGCCTCAGTTTTGTTCTTAATCAAAGTCTTGTTTTGCTTGTGGTGGGAATGGGGTTTTTCTCTCGATTATGGCATGTGCAAATTTGGACCTAAGCTTAGTATTATAACAAATTGATTTTCTTCTTTTTTTTTTTTTTTTTTACTTCCTAACCTTAAATACTGCTGAGGAGAGTAAGGAATGCTCTTTGAGAAGAAATATTTATATTACTAACACAGTCTTATTGATCGCAATTACTGTAGTTAACCATTTTCCCTTCAATTAAAAGGTTGTTATGGTTTTCCCATTAGAAGTCATAAGTACCAATCTACAATAGCTTCTTAAATTACAGTTAAACAATAATATTGCTACGGAATTTTCAGGTAGCAATTTCATTAAAGCTCCAGTTATTTGGAAGCTATCAGAAAATTCAGTACATAATTTCTTCCCAAGAATTCAGATTTTTACACTGTGACCAAAAAATGTATTCTTATTTCACTAGGTAAATGACTGCAAAATTGTGTGGTTACTATGTCTTGAAAAGTAAAGCAGAGAGCAGTTATAAGGTGCTCTTTCCACTTTTAGGAAAAATGTTGCTGTTCTTGAGTCACCCTGATTAAAGTCACCCTCATTTGGTAGCAAATTGTATTGATTTTTCTGGATGGCATTTTATTGTGACTGAATATTAATTTACTTTCTTGAGTGGTTCTGCAGTCTAAAATGTAAACTGACTTAAGAAATGTGTGTATTTTGTGGCAGCACTATTCCTAGAATGAATAGAATGTCATTGTAGAAAACAAAGTCTATCCAAGTATATCCCTAGTAAATTATTTTCAGGTTTACCCCAGTTACCTATTTGAAGCAGATTTACCCACTAAGAGACAATGAATACGATTTTGAGTGGCAGATAAAAAGAAACTTAGACTTTCTTATAAGTAATAAAGTACATTTGGTTGATTCCCATTTATCTAAAATGAGAATAATCCAAAAGTTCACATAATGAGTTTGTGTGGGCATCATAGACCAGTGGATGGTAAGTAAATAAACGGCTATATTTTGTAGGGAGGTCACTGATGATGTAAACAGTATAGGATTATAGCCTGTGCTGATGTTCATGATTCTCTCTTTTATATTTTCATCACACAAGCTGAATATATTTGAACAATGCTTCTATTTAACATGGATTATATTACCCTATAATATCAATACTGTGTCTTTTATCTCAGACATTTCAGGATAACCCAACATGTGTGTTTATTTGGTTTGTAGTTACCTGTAATGAGAAATACTGCTGAAGGGATGGAGGCGAAGGATGAGAAAGTTCTACAACTCAAACATGATTTTCATATATGATTGAAAACAAGGAATAATATAAAAAGTTTAAATACATTAGAGTCCCTTTAAAATGGTCTTGCTCAATTATGAGATAAACTTTTATATGGGTTATTTTCTATTAACTTTTACTATATAGAGAGATGTTTTAGATACAAGCCCTAACCCTTGGTATAAACAAACTCAAATAATAGCAAGCTCTTTATTGAGGTTTATACCATGTTTAATACTAATTTTCTATTTAAATTTATTATTATGGCCACTCCCATATCAAAATTTTGTTACATATTCTGAAACTTGTTTGATTCTGTTGTATATTTATTCATTTCATCAGCAAAAGTGGAACATTTCAGTTATTTCAAGGACTGTCTTTTTTAATAGAATAAACAATGGCATATCAATTTGGCATGGAAGTAAGACAGTATAGTTCAATAGTTATTAACACAGATTTTCCAGACCTCTGCCACTTATTAGGCATGTTTCCTTGGGCAAGTTACTTAACCTTTTCAGGTCTCCACTTCCTCATCTGTAAAATAGGCTTAAAATCGTACCTATAGCATAGGATTGTTATAAGAATTAAATGAGTTAATATAAGTAAAGCACATGGAGTAGTGCCTGAAATATAGTAAGTAGCCTATAAATGTTAAATATTATCATTAATATTACCATTGTTACCATCATAATCATTATTCATGATTAAAATTCACTAGTTCAAAGAATTAACAATTTTGTTCATGGCTGTATCTCAGCACCAAGAACAGTGCCTGGCACATGTAAGCCCTTTCAGTAAAAGTTTGTTGGAAAAAAATGAATTATGCTAAGCTCTTTACTTGTATTAGCTCATTTAATTCTCACAACAATCCTTAAGGATAGGTATCAATACATATGTATTTTATAAATGGGGAAACTGAGGCTCAACAAAGTTAAGAGGCCACATAGAGGCCACTTTTGAGATTAAGAGGGTGCCTTGCTAAGAAATAAGGATGCTGAGCTTCAAGCCAGAGCAGACTGACTCTTGAGTGCTAGGCCTTGCTGCTCTTCTGGCACTGAAGTAAACTTTATAACTTGTTTACTTCTCAGTCTACTGAATAAATCCACCAGATATTTTTTCTTATTAAATTACAAATTCAATTAGATATACCAGGTCATCTATTCCCATGGTGAGTGCCACTAAGATTGGTTGATTGGTGAGCAATATTTGTTGAAATCATTTACTGGGAGATTTTTTAGATGCAGAAATATCAGGCTAAATGCTGGCATAGTAACTTGAGTGGGTTCAATATGAGAAGATGTTTATGGCAAACACTGGAACTTTGTTCCTGGTTCTGTCATGAACTGGACATAATGTGACTGGATAAGTCAGTAAAAATCTCTCTTGATTTATCCCATCTGTGCCATATTGGTGACCACCTCAGAAGGATAGAGTAAAAATTCATAAATAGGCATTCAGGTGAAAGATGGCACATAAGAGCTGTAATATACAAGATGATTTTTAAATGGCTTTCTGTGGTTGAAATAAAAAAGTATTGTATTTCAAAATATGAAACCATTTCATTCTCGACTATTGCTGAGTCTGTAAGTCATCATTTTTTTCAATCCCCATTTGCAGTTGCTGTATAACCCAAGTAAAATCTTTCACTGAAACTGCTTGCTGCTTCTGTTTCCCGTGCAAATTCCTTTCTGCTATTTCATTTTCCTCTATTATCCATTATACGTAACCTTTAGATACTAATGGCTGTATGCTGTGCTGCCCTCAATCCACTAGGGGAAATCACATCGATATCAATGGGACATCAATAGTCATTCTGTGTATTATAGCTCTGTAAGTGGTCGTTGGAAAGCAGTGGAAATCCAGCACGTGAAAAGCCAGAGCTGGGTTGTTCAGCCAACCAGTCCTATCTCCACACCTACCTACTATACCTTTTGGATTAGGGAAAAAAAACATTCCTTTGAATAAGTTTTGAGTTCAAAAAAGTTGGTGAAGAGAGGCATGGAAAAATACTGATTATATGAAGATACCATGGAATGGCTATTGTCATCACTTTCTCATAAATCTGTAATATTTTCCATCTGAATCAAAAAGTATGTCCTTATGCTTCATCTTCTCTGATATTTTGGCATCAGTGATGTATCAGTGCCAGTCAGAAGCACATTTGCTTGAATTTACAAATAAGCCATGTGAAGTAGTAGTCAGGAAGACAGATGACCATATGCAAGGTGTCAAGAGAAGGCGAGGTTAAAGTACTTCATCAGTGGTTGTGAAGGGCACAAACACAACTTCTCTGGCAATCTTTGATGTTTTGATCAAGTTTCTTCACAGTCAGCAGATTGTATAAGAGGCTACAGAATCTCACATGCATAGAAACTCACATGAATACATTGTGCCTGGGGTCAAGTGTGCTGTTACATTGAATGAGCTGAAGAGTAGAGGTTTCTGGCTCTCGTACCCATTATCATTAGTTAATGACATGGATGATCCTTTTCCTTTGCCATGAGATTAGTAGCAGTCCATACCACCTTCAGGGGATACAGGTAGTATTCCAACTGTGCAGATGAAATAATTTCAGTCCATAAATCTTGTCATGACATACTATATAGCCTACATGTAGAAAGCTGACCACAATGGATATTAACAATATAGAACTAGAAGAGATAGAGTTTTGTACCCAGTTCTCTGATCCAAAGGTTAGAGATGAAACTATTCAAGAGGGCAAAGGGCCTACTTCATGTTGCTTTCTGCAGCAAAATTCAATAACATAGATTCAAGTGCTTTTTTGCCTCTTTGCACTGGCCCAAATTGCCCTATTTTGGGGGTTTACTACAGTGGAGTAAAAGAGTGCTGAAAATAATAGAATGAAAGGAGTGGTGTGTGTTCATTTTGTCCGCTTCAAAAAGAAAGTGCAAATACCTCACTATACAGGGAAGAAATGAAGTGGACTGTGGCATGTTCTGACTTTGGAAAATTCAAGAACTTAGATTTTTTTTAACAGAGAGGATAGAAATTGAGTTTTTTCCCCATTAAATCTAAATATAAAAATGCTCCCTCACACAGTATTTGCTAAATGTAGATAAATATGCTTACCAAAGCCCAACTCTTTCACTTATAGTGCTAGCAACTTCATTAATCTTTCTGTGCCTACGTTTCCTCATCTATAAAATGGGAATGTTGATAATACTTTCTTCAAGGATTGTCTTTATAATTAAATGAGTTGAAGCTTGTAAAACACTCAGGACATTGCTTAGCACAGCTGAATAAAGATTAATGATAATTATTAGTGAAATAGAATTATTATGAAGATTATTTAGTTTGAGCTGGGGTAAGGATAATGAGGATATAATTCATCCTAACATGAACCGCTTTTGTTTCCCTTCTTTCCAAAGTCATCTAAAACAATTTTTCAGAGCATGAATGTCTGTCTCACAAGAATCCTCTAATGAGTTTGTTGTTTCCTTCTGCCTGGTCTGAAATAGCTGTCACTTTGCCTTTATTTAACTAATATCCCTCTTCTATGATGTTTTGACCCTTTGAATGGTTTTGTATTTTTATCTGAAGGCCATATCTAGGTTGAAACACATTTTCATTAAAATGCATTACAGCTTATAACATTCAAGAAATGACTCAGCATAAAATGCTAAAAAGCATTTCACGTTATCCTACAGACCATTATCAATCCTTTTGCTGTCATGCTTAATACTTATTACTTCTTCCAATTCACTCTTATAGACCCAATCATGATAATACTGACAGTTTTTATATTAGCATTGACTTTTCCTCCTATTCATGAATCTACCAACCTTCTAGCAATGTCTCTAAGCAGGGATGTGGGAAATGGTGGTATAACTTTAGTCTAATTACAAATCTGCTATCCATGCATTTATCAGAACCTTTCTTTAAAAAAGATTTATAGACTCTTCTTACATCACCTTTCGGTATAATATATTCCATAAGTTTTATGCCCACCATGTTAAGTGGCACTCTTACCTGCCATAAATAAAAGTATAAATCCAATCCAAATTAAACATACTAAAATGACATGATGAATCCATGTCAAATAAAACTAATTTCTAGAATCAGAGTTAGGTCCTGTTGCTCAGACTAAGGGCATCTTGGTGAAAGGCAAATACCTTACTTATTTTTTTTTCTTAGAATTCCAGAATGTGTATTTAAGACACAGAGTAAGAGAAATAATTTATTGGGTGAACAAGTAGTAGATACTAAATATATGTCTTGCATCAAGAGATTATTGTCTCAAGGAGAGGCAATCACTCTACTAAGTACTTCTCATACAGTACTTTCTTAGCCCGGCTAGGAAAATTAAAATGAGACTCTGTGAAATAGATAAAGATCTACTGGTAGGCGTAATAAAGGGGCACTGGACAGGAGGTTAGTCATTTTGGAGTTTTGCATGCTTAAGACATTTTAGAACAGGAAGAATCAATCATGCAAACTCAGACCCAAAAAAAATCTCTCAAGAAATCTATGACTTCACAGTAAATAACTTGAATTCTATTTCATAAAGAAGAAATTTAGCTCCTGTTTAACTCAGTTTCTCTCCACCCAAATTGTATATATAGTACATACATAGATATGTGAATATTTTAGAGCCACATTGCATAAGTCGTTAAGCTATACTTACTCTGAAGTGAATAAGAATAAACTAAATTAGAGCAATGGCTTTTAAACAGATGGCAGGATAACCCATTTTAAACTTCAGAAATATGACTAAATTTTTATCTAGAACAGCCAGAGTGGGGAGGGCCAGTATCACCAACAAAATATCTGATTTATGATAGTCAACACTAACAGGTGGCATCTTACAGGGTGGGGGCTTATCCATTTAGGGTTCAGCAATATTTGCTTCACAGAGAGGTTGAAAAGCATAATATGTTTTAGTAAATACAAATATATTGCAATACCTGGGGAAGCAAAAAAGGAAAGATACAGAAAGGTGGCAGGAAATGAAGATGGTAAGCAGGAGCTGATTATGGAAGGCGTTTTAAGCCATGGTAAGGACCTTGAAATTTATTCCAAGAACAAATGGAGAGTTTTTGTGGTTTTTCATTAGGGCAAGACAATTATTTGCTCAGACTTACATTTAGAAAAATCACCCTAATGGCAGTATTGAAGTTGGGTTTGGCAGGCAGGACGATGGGTTTGTAAAATTGAAAACATGGAGATAAATTAGAAGACTATAATAGTAATACAGATTAGTGATAGTGAGAGCATAAACTTCTGGTAATGGAGAAGGAGGAGATGGAATGGAGAAATATTTAAATGATAAAACACACTTGACTTAGTGACTAATAAGATGTATCAGGAGAGAACGTTGTTATCTGGCTTAGGGACTGGGTAGATGGTGATGCTATTAGTCAAGATAGATAGAAAATGGAAGGAATAGGCTTAAGGGTGAAAATGGACATACAGGTAGAGACACCTAGAACATTATTAAATATTTGGTGCTGAAACTTTGGAGGTAACTACCTTTGAGGACACCGAAATCGTGGGAGTAGGAAGGAAAAAGGAGTATGAAGACTTGAACTCTGGGAAATACTGGTGTTCAAGAAGCCCAGGGAAAAGGAATCTGCTAAGCAGACTATGAAGAAACAACTAGAAAGATTGGAAGAAAACATTCTATGTGAAGATAAAATAGTGGTTCTCAATGTGTGGTCTAGCAACCACTAGGAATTCCAAGACCTGTCAAAGCATCTATAAAGTAAAACTATTTTCATAATACCATAAAAGTGTTATTTATCTCTTTTACTGTAATTCTCTCAGGAGTGTACAGTGTAGTTTTTCAGAGACCACATGACATGTGAAATCACAAGAATTTGCATGCAAAAGTAGCTATGAGAGTCCACCTGTTTTTCGTTAAGCCAAACATGAAAGAGATCTTCAAAAATGTAAAACAATGCCACTATTCTCACTAATTTTTTGGGTTTTGCAAAATACTGTATAATTATTTATTACAAAATGTGTCATTTATGTTAAAATGTAATGGTATCTATATATTATTCAATAAATTAATAAATAAATACTTTAAAATTATCCATTTTAATTTCTAATATAGATATAACTCATGTCACCAAAAGCTCTTTGGCATCTTCAGTAATTTTTAAGGGCAATAAAGAAGTACTAAGACTAAATCATTTGTTCATGGAAGGCTAGATTCTTGTCTAGGTATGATCCCACAAAGTAGTCTTTCCTGGGTAGACTTACAAGCCCATTAACAAATTACACCAAAGTACAGATAGCATTTAAATAATAGCACTAGTTTGTATTGGATCCTCCATACAGGCAAGACCCACGTGGAATTTCAGATTACAGTGTAACTTCTCAGGAACACCTTCCTTGGGGCTCCTGCTCCTCTCTATGGGACAGTAATGAGCAAATTAAGAGGATCCAAGATGGCCCACTGTAATTTTCTACTCGTCAAAGCCTCATCAAAGCGTTGCCAGTCTAGTTAACATAGACCTTATGTACTGTGTTATAGTTAACTTCCAGGGTAATTGCTTAGTCAAGAGTTTCTGAGGAAGGGCCTCACAAATGTTTGATTATTGGGTTGGATGTGACAATGGGAAATTCTTAACAGGAAGAAAAGATATATGATCTGGCACTTTGAAAAGCACTCTTGCTTCTATTTCATTTAGTTCATATTAAAGGAGCTTTCCTGATCAAATGATCAGGAAACTGTAGGCTAGCATATATACATAGAATACCAGAGGGGGTGGTTGAGCTCTCAGATAAACTAGCTGCGGCTCTGGTCAAAAATGAATAGAAATGTGATTTTTGACTGCAACCATTCTGTGCTACACAGACAAAGATTTCACTCTTTGGTAGTCATAGGTTTCATTAAATCAAATAGCCCATTATTCAATGTTCTTAATTCAGTTTTGCCCTTTGTTCACTTATGAATCTACATTTCCTTTGGTTTTGAACTTTAATTTTAATTAAGCATAGATATTAAATATGGCAAATAACAATAATGCAGTCTTATATATATATCATATTCACAAATACTTTGCAGAATTAACTAATAAAATTATGGAGTTAAATGAAAATAATATTAAATTAAGAGAGCAGATAAAAGATTTTAGATTTTACTCATAACAAGCAGCTAAGCCAATACTAGTTGTACAATGCATAAGAGAGAGAGGAGAAGGAGAGAGAGAGAGAGAGAGAGAGATACCAGCTGTCAAGAAACTAGGAACAAGTATATTGCACTATGAAAGAAAGTGGAAATTTTTGAAATGGAGTGGTTTTGTTAAAGATCTTGTGCTACTTCCAGGCATAGAAACCTATTGAACCCTAATCCTCTGAAGCTAACAAATAGTTCACTGGTTTTTGTACCACCTAGCAGAGAGTCAAGAAGGTTTTCTTTTTAAATGTCTGATTGTGGTGGTAAATCTAGCCTCAATCAGTCCATAAGTAGTTGAAGAATCAGATGACTTTTGAACCTAGTCGAACTATTTGGCTCTTTGGAGGTGAAAGTTCTTATACCAGTGGGAAAATGTAAAGGACTGGAAATATTCAATGCTACTCCAGACTATAATAGCACATGCTCCAATATTATCTCATAGAATGTTGTAGAGATAGCACTACTTAAGATTTACCAACATAGGAGACTGTGGGAGTATTTGAAAGCCAGATGGTACAAATAGATCCTTTCTTTGTCATGCCTAAAACACAGCCTGTTCTAAGATTGTACAAAACCCAAACAAACCATTAGTATCTTTGGTTTCTTTTCCTGCCTCTGTATGTTTTTAGTTTGGTTTCTCTGAACAAATTCTGCCATTATATAACTTGGGTTAGCCATCATATAAATCTTTTTGCTGATAGGCAACAATCTAGTCTTTTGAATAAATGAACTATTAAATGTAGAACCCATTAACTGGAAGGAAAAAAAATCCCTCAATTTTAAAAATAAGAGGTTCAATGGGCAATCACAGTTAAATAGACTTTCAAAAAATGAAGACTGTGGAGTCCAGTGGTAGGGACATATTTTGGCCTAAAAGAAGCATAATTCATTGTTAGCATGCATAGCAAATTAAAGAATATAGTTCTATTTTTATAGGCAATTACAGTGCATATGTCTTTTGTGATTTGAGTAGGTAGGAAAGAAATAAAAATATTTGGATTACTCACTGACTGTCTCAGTAGCGTTCTTGCTAATGAGGCTGAGGTCATGGGCTCAGTTACTATTTCAATCTGTCAGTTCAGTTCTGTTCTGTTTCATTACCAAAGCCCATAGTCTCAATCTCCCTTTGTGTTTCCCTCCCCAAATCAGGAACTTAGTGCTGTCTTCTACTCCCTAACAAAACCTGAATTCAGAATTGAATCTTAGGTCAAGAGGTTTTACATAAAATTTCTTGTTTCTCTTTAAAAATAGATCTGTCATCCCTGGCCCTGCATTCTCCCATTTCCCCATGCGTTTATTGAGTACCTACTATGTGTCAAGTATTATTTCAGTCTTTGGTGTGGCAAAAATAGTATGAGAACCATTAACTGGGGCTAAACAGGACCATGAACGCTCCAATCCATCGAATACCCATCCTACCCTCTTCACTCTTTTATATTATCTGCCTTCCTTCTATGTAGATATCTTAAGCCTGAAGCCACGTAATAAAATAACTCACACTGAGGTATAAATGGCTATAACAAAGATAAGTGTATTATATCTCCATTACATAATTTGCACTTTATCAGGAGACAAAGTGTTAATTCTAAAAAAGTCTAGGTTCTGCAATTAGAGTCAACTCAGAAGTTGAAATATATTTGCCATCACTACTTTAAGCCAAAGAAGTGAGATAATCACTATGAGTTTCCAAGCCTTAAAAATCCAGGTGGAGAAATTATGTGAAGGGCAGGAAAACATGCCTAAGAATACCACACAGTCACCCTGTTAGTACATCTGGATTTATCCACAGTTACAAATCATGGCCCTAACCATGGATGACTCTGTCATAGATGCATGGAACTGAACATAAAGAACAGCACGCAGTAAAATTATATTTCATACCCATTATTAGAGACGTGTTTCAAATGAATGTGTTGTAGATACTGGGTGCACAATGTTCAGGTATGTATGTCTGCATATGTATTATATAAACGTAAAAATAAATATTAACAGTAAGTTCTGGGTTCCCATAGGGTAACATTGGCCTTTTAAATCCAAATCTCTCCATTCCCTTATTCAAAAAGAAATTCAAATGCAAAAGGGAAGCAAGTAAAACCACCTGTAACCCACTCAATAACATAAATAGGAGACAGATAATTCTACAAACTTCAAATTACACATAGGTAGAGAAATAAGCACCCAAATTACACAGAGTTGTCTCTGTAGCCCATGCCAGGACTGAGAGTCAGATAGAGGCTGAATGGAAAAGAAGACATGAGAGCTAGGGCCCAGCTATGGCAAACTTGATCAAATTACTCCCATTAAAAAGAAGAATTACTCCTGTTAAAAAAACTGTCTGAACAATCTCAGACCTGGCATATGAGAGCAATGGCTACTGAAAATGGAAAGGAATGTGCTTTAAAGTTCACAGAAGTAAAAGTTGGTAGCCTTGGGAAGGCACAACCTCTGAGGGCATGGGGGCATTAACTTGGAAGAAATGTCCCTTGGAGGCTTGGTGGTGAAGAGAAAGAAGAAAGCAAGAGGTATAATTTCAGGATACAGCAAAAACAAAAGTGAGTCACAAAATTAAGCGATCTACCAAACCCCCTATCCAAAAGCCATTATTGATTTTTAAAAGCTACACTTTAATAAGAACTAATAATTCTAGTAATCTAACAAGTCACCAAACTCCTGATTCCTATTTACATACAACTCCTATTACTGGTCCAGGAAACTAAAATATTTCAGAATGAACATAAAAGGGAGACAACACCTACACAAAGCTCTATAAGAAGGAACTAGAAAATAAGAATTAATCATTTCACTTGATTAAAAAAAAAAACTTCTAATAGCCAACCCCAAAGCAGAAAAAAACAGCAATAAAACATCTCAGTCCTAATAAGCCTTAAACAAACATTTGAAGATACGAAAAAGGCTCAAATGATAAAGTTTGAAACTCAGAACAGAAATGTACAAAAGGAGAGTTGACTAAACTCAGGGAATAAATTGAAGAAAAAGATAAACCCATCGTGAAAATGAATACTACACTGACTGATGACGAAGGGAGAAAAGATATTAAAATGAAAAAGATGCAATGATGAAAGGCACTTGAATAGCAAAGGGAATGAAATTGAAATAAAGAAAGAAGTTTAAGAAAAGATCAGAGAAAATAATTGCTGTAGAAGATAGTCAAATAAATACAAACCACATATAATTATATTAATGGTTCCCAAAGAAGAAAAACAAAACAATGAAATAAAACTGATATTTAAAACTATAATCAAAGAAAATTTTCCAGAAATAATAGGCCTGAGTGTAAGTATTGAAGGGCACAACCTTTAATACCTTGGAATTACCTCCAAGTACCTTCAAAAACTGACTCAAAACTATCAACTACAAGTCATGTGCTACTAAAAATATTAAACTTCAATTATTATTTATAATCATCTCTGGGCCTTGTAGTGGGAGGAGTCATTTGTGAAAGAAAGAAAATCAGATTGGCATTAGACATCTTGACAACAGACAAAACAAGGTAAGAGTAGAGCAGCATTTTCTTTCTTTCTTTCTTTCTTTTTTCTTTTTTTTTTTTTCTTGAGATGGAGTTTCGCTCTTGTTGCCCAGGCTGGAGTACAATGGCATGATCTTGGCTCACTGCAACCTCCGCCTCCCGAGTTCAAATGATTCTCTTGCCTCAGCATCCCGAGTAACTGGGATTACAGGCATGCATCACCACGCCCGGCTAATTTTTTGTATTTTTAGTAGAGACAGGGCTTCTCCATGTTGGTAAGGCTGATCTCGAACTCCCGACCTCAGGTGATCCGCCCGCCTCAGACTCCCAAAGTGCTGGGATTAGAGGCATGAGCCACCGTGCCCGGCCAGAATTTTCAAATAACTCAAGAAAGAGTATGAGCCAAGGATTTTATTCAAACCAGTTATTCTTTATTTATTAAGGATCTAGAAAAATACTTTAAACATGAAAGAACTCAGAGAATACTGTACTCATAAGCCCTACTAGATTAGGAAATTTTGACCCACCACTTTCAGTTCAAGACATGTCAAGTGAACAAAAACATAGTAAATATATAGAAGAAGACGTAAGAAAGCAAAATCAATAAGATAAATCCTTTTTAATGTATTATAATAGTAATTTTTAATAATATTTTAACTTTTAGTTTCAGGGGTACATGTGCAGGTTTGTTCTATAAGTAAATTTTGTGTCAAGGGAGTTTGATATACAGATTATTTTGTCACCCAGGTAATAAGCATAGTACCTGATAGGTAGTTTTTTGATCCTCATCTTCCTCCACTCTCCACCCTCAAGTAGGCCCCGGTGTCTCTTTCTCCCTTCTTTGTGAACATGTGTACTCAATGTTTAGCTCCCACTTATAAGGGAGAATATTTAGTCAAGATAGATCCCATGGCTATGTATTGAACTTAACACCCTGATATTAGAGAATACACCTTCTTCTCAAGGTTTCATCAAACATTCACAAAATTTGAGCAAATATTAGGTAACAACCCAGTGAGTTTCATAAGTTAGAAACAATACAAACATCATTACCAGATCATGGTGAAACGAAAGTACAAATTAATAAGAATATTTAAATGCCAGAAAAGCCCTTCTATCTGTAGTTTTTTTTAATTTTAAACAATTCTTGTGTATAAGGGGAAATAAAACATAAAATTTTAAAATATCTAAGAAAAAATTATAATGAACACACCACATGTTAAAATACTATTAAACCTTGTATAAGATGAAAATTCACATCAATAAAATGAAAGAAAACAAATCTGAAAAATCAATAAAATAAAAAGAAAACACAAGAAAGGAAATAAGAAAGATATAGCAGAAATTAATGGCATGAGAAACAAAAATAATATAGAAAGATAAATAAAATAGTGTTAAAAATTAACAAGTAGGCAGACCACAAATAATCTGAAATCAAGAGAAAAGGGGAAATATATACAAAGTAAGAAATGAGGAGAAATAACTATTGAAACAGAGGAAAGTTGTAAAAAACTATAAGTGGCAACTTTTCATGAATCTTTTTGATAATGATTGAGCCATTTTGTACACCCACCAGCAATGTATGAACGTGTTTACGTCTCCACGGACATTGCCATCAAACTGTGCTGCAAGCTTTTGAATCGTCAGTTTGACAGGTTAGAAATGACATCTTAGTGTAGTTTTCTTGTTTTTCTCTTAAGAAAAAGTAAGGTTGACTATCTTTTCATATTTTTAAGGATCTTTTTTGTTACCTGTGCGCTCATATCTCTTGCCTTTTTTTCCATTTTCTTTTTCTGTTCTTTGTCTCAAATTTTAAGAGTTTAAGAAGAGTCATTATTTTGAGTACATAACTCTAACTGTATACCCTCAGGGGAATATATTCTAAGGACAAAAACACAAAATTTGAACTTTACTTAGTAGGCTCATTTCTAGTAATGGTTTTGCTATAATAATTCCAATACTGATTTGTGCATCTTAAAGGATAAGCAAACAGGTAGACATATTGATGTTACTGGGAACAAGGTTCATTGTGTGGAAAAGGAAATAAAAATATGGAATGAGAAAGAAGAACTCTGAAGTGTTGGATTAGAATTGGGGATATATATATATATATATATATGAGCTTGTGCTTTTAAACTGTGCATATATGCATGTCTTAGTCTGTTTGTGTTGCTATAAAGGAATGCCTGAGGCTAGGTAATTTATAAAGAAAAGAGGTTTATTTGGCTCACGGTTCCACAGGCTTCACAAGAAGCCTAGCACAGGATCTGCATCTGGTGAGGGCCTCAAAGCCCTTCCACTCATCATGGAAGGAGAAGGGGAGCCAGTGTGTGCAGAGATCACAAGGCAAGAGAGAGGAGAGGGAGGTGCCAGGCTCTTTTTAACAACCAGCACTTGCAAGAACTGATAGAACAAGAAGAGAACTCACTTATTACTGCCAGGATAGCACAAAACCATTTATGAGGAATCCACTCACATTACTCAAACACCTTCCATTAGGCCCCACCTTCAACATTTGGAATCCAATTTCAACCTGAGATTTGGAGGGTCAAACATCCAAACTATAGCAATCCAGATATATGTGTGTATACACACACACACACACACACACATAAACAAAGCAGGTTATAAAATCTAAAAATTTTGTTATTTGTTTGTATATTCCTAGTCTGTCCTCTGAAAGGACTTAAAAGCAATAACACCTCAGTAGTAATTAATACACCTTATACCCAGACTTTGATTTCTAAATACATTTCCTACCAAAATCTCCTTGAAGGATTGGCTGTTCCTAGGTCTGTGGCAGGGAAAGTA
Source organism: Pongo pygmaeus (assembly GCF_028885625.2). Classification (NCBI taxonomy): domain Eukaryota; kingdom Metazoa; phylum Chordata; class Mammalia; order Primates; family Hominidae; genus Pongo; species Pongo pygmaeus. The sequence goes on along the minus strand of NC_072396.2, from coordinate 128,976,121 downwards.
AGTATAAGGTAAGCCTGGGATATCTCGTGCTAGAAAGCAAGGAAGTGTTCAGGCATGTCAAAATGACACAGGAGCCAACTTGAAGGGATTCCCCTTGGCCAAATTTGTGTGTCAGAAAGAAGAATGGTGGTAATTGATTATACACTGAACAACAACAAAGAGAATTTAATATTTGTAATGTGGAAAAATTAATCATTTAATTTCTAGAAATAGGCATGTGTTCTACTTTAACTCATGTAGGTCCCTTTATGCATAATCATAGTCTCATCCAAATTAGTTATTACAATAGTACTGCCTTATCCACAGTTTTGCTTCGTACGATTTCAGTTACCCATGGTCAACTATGGTCTGAAAATATTACATACAATAAGATATTTTGAGAGAGACACCACATTCACTTAGCTTTTATCATGGTATGTTGTTATACTTGTTCTATTTTGTTATTATTGTTCATCTTTTTAATTTATAAATTAAACGTTATCCTAGGCATGTACACGTAGGAAAAAAAAAACATAGTATATGTAGAGCTTGGTACTATCCGTGGTTTCATCCATTCATTAGGGGTCTTGGAACATATTCCTCACTGATAAGGAGGGCTTATTGTATTATTTCTACTTTACATATAGGAAAACTGAGACTCAGAGAGCTTAGGAGCTTGTACAACATCACATAGCTAATAAATAGAAGAGCCATTACTCTTCGAATCTGTCTGACACAAAAAGAGCCTGTGCCCTCACTTATTACGCTAAACAGCCTCTAAAATGGAGCTCATATTATATACTGCTTTATTGCTTGCTTTGTAAACATTTTTCTCTATCATGAAATATTTTCTGTAATATTTTTAATGGCAACACGATCTTCTATTGTATATTTGTCTAACTGATCCCATTTGTTGGACATTTGAGTAATTTTCAAAATCTTGCTATTATATACAATACGCCGAATATCAATGTTTTAAATCTATTCAGACCTTTTTCTTACCATAAATTTCTAAACATTAAATGGCTTGATAAAAATATTTTTTTAAAAAATCCAGCACTTTGGATATATATTGCCAATTTGTCCAAACATTTTTGCAACACTTTACACTACCAGCAGTATGTGAGGGTGTTCATTCCTCGGAACTCTGGAAAACTTTTGACATCATCATTTATAAAAAAGAAAAGAAGCCATTTTGATAGGCAAAAGCGTATTTCAATGTCTTAGTTTGCATTTTCCTTCCATATTTATTGAGGTATAATGAGGTATATTGAGGTATAAATGACAAAAATTGTGTATATTTAAGGCATGCAATGTGATGTTTTCATACAGTATATACTATGAAACGATTACTACAATCAAATTAATTCATATGTCCAACACCCTCATAGTTGCCTTTTATTGTTTGGTGATGAGAGCATTTAAGATCCACTCTCTTAGAAATGTTCAAGTAGGATCCTTGCTTCCAAAATGCCAAAGGAAAGAAGGAACAATGGTCATGCCATTCCCTTGCAGCCTGTTCGCTGCAAGAACTGTGCTCAATGCATGCCCAGGAATAAGGCTATTAAGAGGTTTGTCATTAAAAACATAGCAGAGGCCACAGCAGTGAGGGACATTTCTGAAGTGAGCCCTCAATGCGCACAGTGTTTCCCAAGCTGTATGTGAAGCTATATTACTGTGCGAATTGTGCAATTCACAGCAAGGTAGTCAGGAATTGATCTCGTGAAGCCTGCAAGGACTAAACACCCCTACCCCTATTTAGACCTGTGGGTTCTTCCCCATGGCCCTGACCAAGGACCCTGTAAGGAGCTGAGTCCTTACAGACTGAAGGAAAACTACTCTCTGGAGAAAAATAAAATGGAAATTGTACTTATTTTTTAAAAAAATAAAAGAAAAATAAAATAAAATAAAACTCCTGTAATCCCAGCTACTTGGGAGGCTAAGGCAGAAGAATCGCTTGAACCTGGGAGGCAGAGGTTGCAGTGAGCTGACATCCCAGGCATGTCAGCCTGGACAAAAGAAAGAAAAGAAAAGGAAGGGAATGGGAGGGGAGGGGAGGGGAGGGGAGGGGAGGGGAGGGGAGGGGAGGGGAGGGAAGGGAAGGGAAGGGAGAAAAGAGAAGAGAGAGGAGAGGAGAGGAGAGGAATCTTGAAGTATACATTATTATTAACTATAGCCAGCATGCTATGAGAAAAGAAGAGAGGAGAGGAGAGAAGAGGACAGGAGAGGGGAGGGGAGGGGAGGGGAGGGGAGGGGAGGAGAGGAGAATCTTGAAGTATACATTATTATTAACTATAGCCAGCATGCTATACATTAGATTTCCAGAATTTACTAATCCTGTGTAACTGAAACTTTGGACCCTTTGAGCATCAGCTCCCTACTTTCCCTACCCCCAGTCCTTGATAGCCACCACACTACTCTCTGCTTCTATGAGTCTGACATTTTTAGATTCCACATGTGCGCTAGATCATGTAGTATTTGTCTTTCTGTGTCTTGCTTTGTCTCTTTTGAGAAGTGTTTGTTCATGTCCTTTGCCCACTTTTTGATGGGGTTGTTTTTTTCTTTAAATTTGTTTAAGTTCCTTGTAAATTCTGGATATTAGACCTTTGTCAGATGGGTACATTGCAAAAATTTTCTCCCATTCTGTAAGTTGCCTGTTCACTCTGATGATAGTTTCTTGTGCTGTGCAGAAGATCTATAGTTTAATTAGATCCCATTTGTCAATTTTAGCTTTTGTTGCAATTGCTTTTGGCGATTTCATCATAAAATCTTTGTCCATGCCTATGTCCTAAATGGTATTGCCTAAATTTTCTTTTAGGGTTTTTATAGTTTGGGGTTTTACTTTTAAGTCTTCAATCCATCTTGAGTTAAAGTTTTAAAGCATAAGGAAGGGGTCCAGTTTCAGTTTTCTGTATATGGCTAGCCAGTTTTCCCAGTACTATTCATTAAATAGGGAATCCTTTCCCCATTGCTTGTTTTTGTGAGATTTGTCGAAGATCAGATGGTTATAAATGTGTGGTCTTATTTCTGAGGTCTCCATTCTGTTCCATTGGTCTATATGTCTGTTTTGATACCATGCTGGTTTCTTGTAGTATAGTTTGAAGTCAGGTAGCATGATGCCTGCAGCGTTGTTCTTTTTGCTTAGGATTGTCGTGGCTATATGGGCTCTTTTTTGGTTTCATATGGAATGCTTCTGATTTTTGCACATTGATTTTGTATCCTGAGACTTTGCTGAAGTTGCTTATCAGCTTAAGGAGTTTTGGGGCTGAGACGATGAGGTTTTCTAAATATAGGATCATGTCCACAAACAGACAATTTGACTTCCTCTCTTCCTATTTAAATATCCTTTATTTCTTTCTCTTGCCTGCTTGCCTGCCAGAACTTCCAATACTATGTTGAATAGGAGTGGTGAGAGAGGGCATGCTTGTCTTGTGTTGGTTTTCAAAGGGAATGCTTCCAGCTTTTGCCCATTTAGTATGTTATTGGCTGTGGATTTGTCATAAATAGCTTTTACTATTTTGAGGTATATTCCATCAATACCTAGTTTATTGAGAGTTTTTAACGTGAAGAGATGTTGAATTTTATTGAAGGCCTTTTCTGCATCTATTGAGATAATCACATGGTTTTTGTCATTGGTTCTGTTTATGTGATGGATTACATTTATTGATTTGCATATATTGAACCAGCCTTGCATCACAGGGATGAAACTGACTTGATCGTGGTGAATAAGCTTTTTGATGTGCTGCTGGATTTGGTTTGCCAATATTTTATTGAGGATTTTTGCATCAATGTTCATCAGGGATAAGCAATATATTGTTTTAAAATATGTATATATTGTCGAATGGCTGAATCAAGCTCTGAATTTTATGCTTTTGTATGTTTTCATATTTATTTTAGTTGTTAGTTAGCATCTTTTATTTTCAGGTTGAAAAACACCCTTTAGCATTTCTTGAATAGCAGATCTAATGGTGATGAATTCCCTTAGCTTTTGTTTGTCTGGAAAGGCCTTTATTTCTCCTGAATTTCTGAAGAACAGCTTTGCCAGTTATAATATTCTCAGTTGGTAGGGTTTTCTTTTTTAATACCTTGGATATATCACCCCACTCTCTCCTAGCCTGCAGAGTTTCTGCCGAGAAATCCACTTATATTCCTTTGAAGGTTCCCTGTATATGATAGGCCACTTTTCTCTTGCTGTTTTCAAAATTCTCTTTTGTTGTTAACTTGTGTGAGTTTTATTATAATATCTCAGTATATATCTCTTTATGTTCAATCTATTTCTATTTTGGGTTCTTTGGGCTTCATGCATCTGGATTTTCATTTCCTTCTTCAGATTTGGGAAGTTTTCAGTCATTATTTCTTTAAATAATCTTTCCACACATTTCTCATTATTTGCGGTTTCGGGACTTCCATAATGTGTATACAGGTTTGCTTGAGGCCAGGCATGGTGGCTTACACCTGTAATCCCAGTACTTTGGGAGGCCGAGGCGGGCAGATCACCTGAGGTTGGGAGTTCGAGACTAGCCTGACCAACATGGAGAAACTCTGTCTCTACTAAAAATACAAAATTAGCCGGGCATGGTGGCACATCCCTGTAATCCTAGCTACTCAGGAGGCTGAGGCAGGAGAATTGCTTGAACCCAGGAGGCAGAGGTTGCGGTGAGCCGAGATCATGCCATTGCACTCCAGCCTGGGCAACAAGAGCAAAACTCTATCTCAAAAAAAAAAAAAAAAAAAAACAGATTTGCTTGAAGAGACCATAAGCTTTCTTCACTCTTTTTCATTTGTCCTTCCTTTTGTTCCTCCTACTGAGTAATTTCAGATGACCTATCTTTGAGCTCATTGATTCTTTTGCTTCACTGACTATTGTTGAAGCTGTTGATGGAATTTTTCAGTTCAGTCATTGTGTTTTTCAGCTCTGGATTTTTTTTTATGGCTTCTATTTCTTTGTTGAGCTTCTCATATTTCTTATGTGCTGTTTTCTGATTTTATTCACTTGTCTATCTGTGTTCTCTTGTAGCTCACTGAACTTGTAGTTCACTGAGCTTCTTTAAGTTAATTATTTTGAATTATTTTTCAGGCATTTTATAGCTATCCATTTTTTTAGGCTTGGTTACAGGTGCTTTGTTTATTGTTGTTGTTGTTGTTTTTGTTTTTTGTTTTTTGTTTTCCCTTTGGTGATGTCATGTTTCCCTGATTATTCATGATCCTTGTGGCATTGGCACCTTCTCCAGTCATTAAAGACTGGCTTCACCAGGAGAAGCTCTTCACCTGTCAGCTTGTCCAGGGATTCTGTGTGGGCCAGCAGGGAAGGTCTCTGGGTTGGCTTTGCTGAAATCCTTGGGCTGGTAAGCCTGGTGCATGGGTCAGTAATGGCACCCCGGTTCCTGGGTCAGTAATGATGGTTGAGCCTGGAGCTTAGGTTCACCAGTGCCAGACTGGTACCTGGGGCCATGGAAGATGGCCTGGCCCTACAGTAGGCCTAAACCCTTGGGCCATGAAGAATGAATGCAGCTTAGGGCTATAAGGGCCATCCTTGTGCTATGATGAGTTTGGATCTTGGGTTGGCAGTGGCTTCACTAAAGGTCAGATCCATAGGAACCAGCCTGATACTGGGGTGGGAGCCTGAGTCCATTGGAGCTAGCCTAAAGCGTGGAGCCACAGGGACCAGCCATGTTTAGTGGTTGGCCTGGAGCTTGGGTCTATGTGGACCAGCCTGGAGTCTCAGGCCTTGAGGCCTTGCTTATCACTAGGGTAGGCCTGTAAGCTTGGTCATTGGGTGCCAGCCTGGCACCAGGGTTCCCTGGGGTGGGCATGGTGCTGGCTTCTACAGTGAAGTTAGGTGTTCACTTCACTCTCTTCTGCCACATGGAAGGTATTTCTCTCCACACTGTGCTGTGTAAGCCTGGGAGAGTAGTATTGCTGGTAATGCTAAACTATTCTTCTTACCCTCTTCAATGCATCTTTTTTTATGTCTGTGCTCCACCAGATACTGTAATCTCTCACCTGAATTCCTTAGCACTTGTGAAGGAATTTTTTAGCCTGAATGATTGTTCAAATTGATGTTTCCATGAGGGAGCAAGCACTGGAAATGCCTATTCTGCCATATTGTTGACATCACTCCTCTCATTTGCATTTTAAAATTACTGCTGTGGTTGAATATTTTAAATTGTCTCTGTTAATTTGCATTTCTTTTTTGTGAATTGCCTATTGATGTCTTTTGTCATGTTTCCATTGAAAGGTGCAGTTGATATTTATTGATTTATAAGAAATTTTATATATTAAAGATTTTAACATAAACTGCATATTTTAACATTGTTTAAAATCCAAAATTACAGTTTCAAACCATACAAAAATAATGAAACTAAAATACTGCCATATTATTTTCCCACATCTATTGATATCATGGTAAAGCATTTCAGGAAACATTAAGAAAGAATTTTGACTCCTTTTCAGGGGTGATATGAAATTGAGTTAACTTCCCACTGCCTACCTTTTCTTTAAAGAGAAACTTGCATCTTTTTCAAAAATAGTGAGCAAAGCTTAGGACAACAAAGTGATCCGTTTTGACAAAAATGCTAAGAAGATTGAAGTAAACAAGAGAAAAGATTGTAGAACCAGTAGAAAATATATACAGTGTATTTTACTTCAGCTACATGTGACCCAGTAATTCAATAAAATTTAAGTGTCATTATAAAAAGATTTTGCGATGTACATGTATTTTGAATTGGAGTGTTTTTACAGAGTTCCCATTTCTCTCTTATGTACTTACCTGAGATTGATGGAAAAAATAGCTTGAATAATCAGGCTATGACAAATAGTGGAATTTTTCCCTATGCAAAAGTAACTGGTTGGAATAAAAACGTAACCTATAACATTGGCCTCATTAGTCAGATATTCCAGTCAAATTACTTCAGTACTAAATGTCATTGAAAAGAAGAAATGGATTATATATTCTCTTGGCCTTAAGTAAGACTGAATCAGTGTGGTTGGGTGAAACAAGACTGAGGTAGAAAAACAGGGTCCTAGTGTCAGCTCTCTGTGTCCTAGGTGCAAAGCATTTCCTTTCTCTAGGTATTATTTTCCTCTTCTGTAAAATGAGGAGATTGAGGCAAATGGCTTGTGTGTGGTGTGTTCTTTCCAAAATATCCTTTTAATTGTAGAACACTTTTAGACTTACAGAAAAGTTGCAAAGATAGTACAGAGAATTACCATATACTCCTCATTTAGTTTCTCCTATTTTTTTTTAGATAGTACAAAAGGCCGTCATAGTTTCTTCTATTGTCAATGTCCTATATCACCATGGTACATTTGTCACAACTAGGAAATGAACATCAATAATTACTGTTAACTGCATTTGACACTTCATTTGGATGTCACCAGTTATTCTTTTCCAGGATCCAATTCAAAATAGGATATTACATCGTGTCATGTTTTCCTATCTTCCCATGGTCTGTAACAGTTTTCTGACCTAGATGACATTGACAATTTGAGTAGCATTGGCCAGGTTGTTTTTTTAATGTCCTTCAATTTGGGTTTTGCTGATGTCATGCTTATGTTTAAACTGGTGGTATGCTTTTGGAGAGGAAGACCACAGAGGTGCCATTATCATTGCATCATATCAGGTGTCTGTGCCATAATGTACATGCTATCATTGATGATAACCCAGCTGAGGTAGTGTTTTCCAGCCTTCTTCACTTTAAATGTACTGGCCCCCTCCTTTCTAAACTATACTGGATTACTCTGGTCTTTTTGAGCTCTAACATAGCATGATTTTATTGTTGCAGACAGATTCCCTTACTTGTGCAGATCAATTTGATAGAGTAGAATCCATCACCCAGGATTGCATACCTGTGCTGGGTAACTCAGCTGAAAGTTTTCTTGGGACCCATTTCATACTATATAGCTACGTGAGAATTATCAATTATTCATAAAATGAGACTCTAACTGCTTTATGCTAACCTTTATAAAAAGTGTACTCTACTAAGAAATGATGATACCTTTTAAAATCTTAGGGATGCTCTAATTTCTGGAATCCTTTTACCAAGAAAACCCAGAACCTACAACTTCCAGATCCCCAGTGCCCTGATGATAGAGGAAAGGAAATTAAAGAAATTTGCAGCTTTGGGGGATGTTGATGGGGATGGGAACATAAATGAATGTCTGTTGTATATTAAGTCAAGGATTTGGAATCAGGAAATTAGGTGAGATTTTTGTTTTAACTCTACAGCTGTGTGAAGATGGCAGCTGAAGTTCTGTCAAAGACCGGAGTCCCTCTATATTACTCTCTTCAGAGAATCACAACTACACAATCATCTCCTAGGGTAGGAAAGTAGAGAATTCAATGAGTCAATGACTTTCTGCCTTTCTCCACTTCCAGGATGGTTTTGTAAAGGGATCAATTAAACAGGCTTAATAATGATTGCTAACCTTTATTGGGCATTTAGTATGTGCCAGGCGTTTTTTTCTAGGTACTTTACATATACTGACTCATTTAGTGTTCACAACAACCTTATGCAGATGTTGTTATTGTGCACATTTTATGGTGAAGATACTGAGAGGCAGAGAATAACTTACCCAAGATTATTACACACACTAGTTAGCAGCAGAGTTGAGATTTGAACCAAGAAACCTTGGCTCCAGAGTCCCTGCTCTTTATTATGCCATATGACAACTGCCTCCCTTTACACAGAGTGAAATCCCCAACAGGGCTAGTTCTTTTTGCAACCAAACAGTAAGTGTTGTATCCTCAGCAACTAGGACAATGTCTAATACATAGGAGCCAGCCAACAAATAATTACTGCATGAAAGGAGAAGACTTGAGGATCCAGATCATGAATCAACCCATTTTAATAATACATTGGTGACTCTTTCAGAAGAACACTGTCATGGTGTCACTTCAGAAAACCCAGAACAAACTGGGTCCTTATAATCACCACTTCACTCTCTGTACCTCCTCATCTGTTCACATCTTATAAGACAGATAAGAAGGTTTCATAGTTTTTCACCACTCATCGTTTTCCATCTTCTCTATTGTATCCTGTCTTCCCAGCCTTTTATAAGCCCTGCTCCTTAACGTTAACTGTGAATAATAAGTTAATGACAGGGTTTTAAAAATTCCAATATCTAAAAGTTTGCAGAAGGACACATACCGCGTATTTATGGCTATGATTACATGATGCTAACTCAGAAAAGTGAGTTTCAAAGTATCAGCTACCAGAGGTTGTGGATATAAATCAATGAATACATTTCTATTTTAAAAATTTAAATAATATACAAGTCAAATGGGTAAGAGGAAGAGATAGCTGTGTATGTCTATTTCTTACTCTCTATAGTCACAAGTTTTATTTGGGTCTTTTTAAAAGAACCTGGTTACTATTGCCAATAAGTACTCAAAACAGGAAAGAGAGTAGGAGAATATTTAGGAATCTAAGAAACTCCCATCATCAGTAATGAAGAAGTGATTGGCAGTGATTTGGACCATAGAGAAAGGGAGAATTAGTTGAGAAGAAAATGAAGTAAAATAGAAAAAAAAATAAAATTTTAAAGAAGAATTAAAAGTACTGATTCGTGTCTAAATTTATATTTTTGCTATATTATTCATTAAACTGTTTTTTGAATTTATCCCATCATTATGCTGCTTATTCTTCCTGACTCCACAAAGCAAATAATAATACAAAAATAAATAAGATTTGAGTTATAGAGAGCACTTATTGGTGCTTTGACTTGAGATGAAACCACTGAATAATTGTGTCTGTCTGATAAGGCATACACAGATGGGCCCGTTATGCAACTGCAAATGGAGATCATATATTAAACCTGTGATAAGGTACCTAACTAGACATGTTATTTATAAATATTGCTGTAGTCTTGGAATGGAAAATATAAAATATGTAGTAAATGAAAGTTTTAAGATAATATAATACAGAACTGGGATATTAAAATGATTTATTACTCTGATAGGATCTTTTCCATCCTGAATATTGGATAAAACTAGCACCATACTAAGGCAAAAAAAAAAGCATGCTGCAATAGAGAATAATTCATTTCATTTAGGAGAGGAAAAGTTAGGATTCAGACACGTGGAGCAACAAAAAAGGTGTCCTCATTGCTCTGTTATACTATCTCAATCTTTTCTTAATTGGCATTTAATTTTAATGTTTCATCATGGCAGACTTGCAAAATGTGTTTTGTAAAACAGTTCAAGTTAAAATGCCTTTTCTTTTTTTTCTTTTAATTAGTGAAGTTCTTTCTTTCAAAGGGAATTCTATCTATATACGACACAACAGCTTTTTGGGTTTTCAAAAATGTTTGAAAGAGACCTCAAAAGCATATTGACTACATTTAAATTGCTTTGAAAAGAAACATTTAAGTATGCTTTATTTATGTTCATGATGTAGTGCAAGCACAAATAATATTTTTAGTATAAAATGTATATGTATAGCCCTAGGAAAAAAAGAGAAAAGTTGAATGAAACTGCTGAGGCAATAGTAGATACCATAAATAAACATGCATTACTTCTTTAATTTAGTTCTTGAAAAATGCTTCTCTGGAAACTAATAGTTTTCAATCCTGCATGTAATATGGTTATTATCAGGATAAAATTCAGATCTGAAGGTAATTTATCAAAGGGCTATAGTTCACTCATATGCCAATTTGATGTTTAATGTAATAAAAATGGGATTTATTTTAAGATGGGAAGATAACCTGGTTTCTGTAATGTTGGCAGTCACTGCATTTAATTCAAGTAGCATTTATTTTTGCAGTGATATTCCTTATTGCAGAAGCATCTAGTCTCACATCATGGCCACTGAAGTATCGGTCTGGTGAAATTGCTTCCCACGGGAGTTAGTTGAAAGCCTGAAGTCATCAGGGGTCACCATCTGGGTAATGTACTTCGTATATATTTCAGGAAGGGAACTGTCCAACATACAAGCAGATCTGTAGTTTTGACAAGCCTTGGAAGTAAAGTACAAAAGCTGTAGCATTCCCTAGCCTGAAGGAACATGAAGGGAACTAGTAGGGAGAGAATGCTGACAAAAAGGAAAAACAAAGTATCTTGGAAAATATTATATGCTTTTGTCTTGGCATGCTGTGAAGCAGGACATGATCCATAATGGTCAGGACTTTATTTGTAAGATAAATTTCAAACTTTCTAAATAGGTTTATTTGGTAGATTTAGAAAATAATACCCCAAAATTCTTGCAACAAATAAATATAACACCCCTAGCTGAATATCTTTTCATTTTAAGGTGCAAGATGAATTCCTTGAAAGCAAAGTTACATTTGTCTTAAAAGTCTTATAATTTCAAGGTTAACTTGTATATTTATTATCAAAGCCCTATTTATTGTTAGGTGTATTCAAAAATTACCTGTAAGAGAGTGGACACAAAACCCCAAAAGATACATAATAACATGAAAAGGGGTCCTGTCTCCTGACAGTAGCACTATAAAGATATTTCAATAAATTTAAATACCTAAAAGGAATTCTTCCCAACACCTAAATTTTCCTTATTCAGATATTTTGAAGATAATTTTTTAGGCCACTAGATTTCAAACTATATTATTTGGATCTTTTGGACAGCCAATCCCTTTCAATCAAATTCTGTTTTATCTGTTTTATGTATCTGGGAACTGTTCATATTTAATTGCTGAATGGTTCTGCTGCTTTGAAATGTTTTGAAAAGCCCAATTTTAGACAGAAAACAGCAATAAAAGAGATAGAATAAAACAATGAAACCATTCAGCTTAACAAAGGTTTGTTGAGCACCTGGTATTTTAAAATTATATAATAATACATGAATACATTATCATTGTAAAAGATTCTAACAATACTATGAAAATGTCAAAGTATCCTTTTGGTTTTCACAGCTCCCTACTCTAAACATCAATAGTTTGGTATTCATTTTTCAGGTCTCTTTCTACGCATTTAAAAAATATAGATATATATAAATACATATTTTCTACTTAAACCAGATCATAGAATATGCATTGTTCTACAATATTTTTCGTAAAATCTTAGAGCTTGTTTCATTTCAGTACATACAGATCATCCAGTGATGTGCTGATAAATGTTTAACAACAAGCTCTCTGGCCCAAAAAGCCTTGATCTGCCACATTTGCTAATTCCTAGGATGTAAATACACCCACCATGGTCAATTTCAACTGCCAATATAAAGTCATTGGAGGTGGAATTGGGAAGAGATGTGCACAGTTGGCTTTTGTAAACCAGTATAAGCCAGCTCCAGCATATCACTTGATCAGTCCATTTTCTCTCTCTTTTTGGCTTTTTATTTTGAAATAATTTTAGACTTACAGAAAAGTTACAAATATAGCACAGAATCACTGTATTCCTGTCACTGAGCTTCTCCCAATATTAGCATCTTGCACATAGTACAATTACTAAAACTAAGACATTAACATTGGTATGAGGCTATTAATTAAACTTAGAGTTTAATTCAGAGTTCTCCAGTTTTTCCACAGTCTTTTCTGTTACAGGATTCTTTCTAGATCCCCATATTGTATTTAGTCATCATGTCTCCTTAGTTTCCTTCAATCTGATAATTTCTCAGTATCAGTCCTTTTAATTCTTACAAAGGATTTCATAGTAAGGGTGTACCACTCTTCCGTAGATGGGTATATTAGTTGTTCTAATTTTTAACTACATTAATAAAGTCAATATATTAACAATGCAATAGTGAATTTCCTTGCACATGCCCCTTTATGCCCCACATGTGATTATTTCTTTAGTACAGACTCCTAGAAGTAGAATTCCTTGGTCAAGGAATATTCTCAATTTAAATAGTGATAGATATCAACATTGTCTTCCAAAGCCACTTTACCACTTTACACTCCTATCAGCAATGAAGAGTACTTCCTGACTACCAATCACAGAGTTAGGTACCAGGAACAGAAAAATGCAGAAGGCATTGTTGCTGCCTTTGGAGTGCTTAATAATGATGAGACAGACATGTAAACAGATATCTTTAATATAGTGTGGTAGATTCTATGATAGGGTGCTAAAAGAGAAACATCATATCTCTTTGTGAAATGTTGTAGGTAGTCCAAGATCATCACTGCTCAACAGAAATACATTGTGAACCATATATGTAATTTAAAGTTTTATAGTAGCCATATTAAAAAAGTAAGAAGAAACAGGTGAAATTAATTTAAATAAATATTTTATTTAACCTGATATATCCAAAATATTATCATTTCAATGTGTAAATAATATAAAAATATTAATGTGATCTTTTATATTTTTTCTTTTATATCAAGTCTTCAACTCTGACTAGCCACATTTCAAGTGTGCAACAGACACATGTGATGAGTGGCTACCATATTGGATAGCATAGGCCTAAGTTATTCAGCATGTATTTCCCACATTTACTTCTGACACATTCCTGTGGGATTTTTTTTTTTCTTTGAGTCAATGAGTGCCTCTTGAAAGAGTGGGATGGGGAAGGATTATTGATTATAAATGTTGCTAGAGACCACCAGTCTTATTTATGAGAAACAAAGTCCAACATTCTAACAGGATGCAGAGAGAAAACTGCAGAGAGATTTGGAGGTTGCTACAGAAATGTGTAAGTTAAGAAGAGCTTCTGTACATGGGGTCAGCCTGCCTTGAGTTCCAAGGTGCTTGATTGAATTTGGAATTGAGGAGAGCCAAGATAATCCACTCATTACCTGAACTTTGTAATGAATTTATAATTTTAGAGCACAGCTCTTTGCAATTGGATAGAAAAGGAAGGAGAATAATTGTAAAATGTACAGGGCTCAACACCAGTGAACATTTGCTAAAAGAGCATTAGGGACTGCCATTTTTAATCTGCTGAAAATACACCATTCCTGGAATATTTGAATAGACATAAACATTCTGTCCAACCATTGAATTTCAGTGAAATGCAAATAACAGGACGGGTACTCCCTCAGAGATCTGGGTAGCATCCATCTCCATTCATTGAGTATATATATATATTTTATATATGTCTTAGGGAACAGTAACTTTGACCTTGCTTACAGTCAATAGTACTTATATTACATCTACTTTAACCAGCAGTGCTCATTTGGAGGTATATATTCTGGTATGTGAGATTTTAGGGTTATTACTTTCTAATTCTTATTTGTTGGTGACCAGCTTGCAAAGTTGGCTAGCATACTGAGGTAACAAGATTATGGGTCCAGGACTTATGTGTATGAGTGTTCCTACCACTCTTTGCCTTTCTGACTGAGCTCACACTGGGCTCTTTAGTATTTCTCACACACTTCATGTAACACTTCAGGGCTTTCTATAAATTCTGTTTTGTCTGCCTGGAAGGTTCTTCCACTAGATATTCACAATGGCTTCACTTCATTCTAATCTTCGTTCAAATGTTACCTCCTCCAAGAGGCCTTCTCTGACCACCCTTACCTATTTTTACCTTCATAGCACTTATAACTACCCAACGTTATCTTGTTTATTTGTTGTTTTTTGTTTTTTGGTTTGTTCCCATAACGTTATATTCTATCTTATATTTTATATCATGTATTTTTTATTTGCCTGTCTTAACCCACTACCCTCTCATATAAGTTCTGGGAGTGTAGAGGTTTTTTTATGTTTTTGCTGTTGTAAACTCAGAAAAAAAAAAACAGTGCCTGGTATAAAGTAGGCACTCAAAAAAGTATTTGTTGAATCAACATGTGAATATGACTTAATATTGCCCTGTTTGTTCATTACTAATTTTACCCTTATTCTAGCCAATTGGCTCACAATGTCTATTCTTGGGTTTGGGAGACTCACCTAAACAGTGTGGCTCTAAACACATAGCATAAATCTGGATGGGAATCCACTAGAAACTAAGGAAGCTGTCTTTATACTGTTGTCTAAAGCGTCAGCCAATGTGTACTGGTTAGACTGTATTAGTTGTTTATAACTGGCCATTTTGGTTGGCCAGTACCTATGTTTGGAAGAAATAAAAGGCCAGTAGCCTTGCCATGATACCTCTCTGTGGTCTGTAGCAAATAATTAACTTTCATTATATATTCACACAAATATATATTACAAACAGCTTGTTCCCTGGGAAAGATATAGTAAGTTCGAAAAATTACAAAGCTTCACTGCTCTCAAAGAGTGTTCTACTAAATGTGCCCATATCTCTTTATCTGTCTTGATTGGCTGGAAGAAGTCCATTTCATTTGATGGTGAAAAATTAATCCTTACCTTATATATTTTGAAGTGAATCTCACCACATGCATTTTCTCGCATTTTCAAGTGCCGCCAGGAAACTGGCTCAACTTAAAGTATATAAAATAGCCCCCTTAGTCTTCTAAATGAGAACTACTATTCCTTTTGTTACATATGGTCCATCTAATTTCACAAAAGTAATTGAACCAAGGGAATGAAACACATTTTCAATATAGCTCCTACTATCCATCATATTCAAATTATTTGGGAGGCAGAGTAGACCAAATTTTCTGTAAAACTGAAAAATACCTCTAATTGGAACAGGTGTGTTAAACTAAACTTAGAGTCCATTGGCAAGGAAATCTCAAAGATGTCACTAATATAGCTTTATTAATGTGCCATACCATACCTTACTCAGAACCACTATCCTTTGAGTTAAAATTATTTCCAATAATTGCAAGAGAAATTCATCAGGCAGCACTGGCCTTAATCCAAATAAAAGGGTAGAAACCAATTAAATGCTTAAAAGTTTTAAGGATAAATTAGGAAGTAGGTGTTAGAAATCTCTTTAGCTCCAACTAAAAGTGGATGAATGATTTTTAAATAGGCTATCCTTCTCTGTTCTCGGTCACTAACTCAAATACTATACATGAGTGTTACACATACTAATTAGCCCCTTTCAGTTCACCTAGGAACACAAAGAGAAATATGAAATGGCTTACGAACAGATTCAATTTTTTTTTTTTTTTTTTTTTTTTTTCCTTTTGGTAGGTTTTGGTTGATGTTGAAAAATGCAGTGAGAAAACAAACAAGAGGTTTCTCCAGCTTTTTGCCCTAGGCACTGTTTTCTCCTAACATTCTCTCCCTTCAGTGACTTCATTCACTCTCACAACTTCAACTATTGCCTCTGTGCATATATGACTTTTCATTCTTTTTCTAGCTCTAATATCCTCCAGAACTTCAAACCTCCTATAGTTAGCATTCACTATCTGGAGGGCCCATCAGTCCCAGAAACCCAACAGCCCCAAAGGCTGAATTCATTGCATTCGTTGCATCTTCTCATCCTGTCTCAAGCCACATATTCAAATAGTCATCAATCAACAAAACACAAATCCAGTAGCAACTATTTGTAGCAAGTGCTGGGCTAATAAAGAATTCTCTAACTCTATTAATGGTTCCACCATTGTTTCAGTTAGACTCAAAACCTTAACCATTTTGGATTCCTCCCTCCTTTCTCTCACTTTTTTCTACACCCTACCTCAGCACACCTATATACAATGCATGAATGTGTATACAAACACACACAGAGACAGAGAAAGAGAGAGAGAGGGGGAGAGAGAGAGAGAGAGAGAACTTGTTGCCAAATCCTGAGATGCCATTTATGCAATTTCTCCTTAAGAAATCTCCTTCTTTGCATTCCCACTGCAAATAACTGAGACACTCCTGTGACACTACTCTAGTTGGGGCACTAATTACTTCTTTCCTAAATTATTGCAATGCCATCCCAATTGATTTATTTGCCAAATCTTTAGGTCTCCAATTCATTCTTCTCCATACTACTACTGGATTTATCTTTCTGCAAAGGATGTTTTTATTATATCAGTTATTTGCCTAAAAACCTTCAGTGTTCCCCATTATCAAATTAATCCTCCTAAAAATTCTGATCATATCACTCAACCTCTCAAAAATTAGAAATGCCTCTCCGTTGCCTAATAAGTTGAATCCAAATGTGTAAGTGTGGCCAGTGTCCTCCACAATATGGCTCTAATCTTCCTTTCTGGTGTTAACTTCCACTAGCACCAGCACATAGCTAAGCTCCAGTGAACCCCAGCAACTTCTTTTGCCTCAGATACATCATGTACTTTACAAAGTCATATTTTGTTCAGCCCTGCCCCTTCTCCCCACCAACTGTTGTCACCTGTCAAAGCCCTACACATCCTTCAAGGTCTATAGCTACTCCGCTTCCTTCAAAAATTATTCTTGATCAGCCCAACCTATTTTAACCTCCTGTTCCTTTAAACCAAAAGCTTTCTTTTTCACAGATGGCAAATGTTACACATGTTCATTGTAAAAAAATATGGAAAACACAGAAATCATAAAGAAAAAAATAAAAATTCTCTGTAAGCTTCTCATGCTGTTAACATTTTGCTATATATTCTTCCAAACCTTTTTTCTCCAGACATGAACATGTGCACACATACACAAACACACACACTTCAGATCACACTATTTATAATGGTTAGTAGTCTAATATTTTTCATTTGATACCTTATGAATATTTCCCATGCCATTGCATGGTCTTCTGCAACATGATTTTTAGCAGCCACATGATCTTGTATTATTTACTATCTCATCAGTTATTTGATTAATCCCCTCTTGATGAATATTTAGATTGATTATAACTTTCTAATATTATTTTCAGATGTTACAATAGACAGCATTGTACTTTGGCAACATTCATAGTTAATTCACAGAAATTAAATTGTTAGCTCAAAGAGTAAATCAGATTTTAAGTTCATTTAATAAATGGTGCCACATTGCCCTCCAAAAAAGGTCACTGTATTCTTATACTCTCATCAGGAGTGTATGAGAGTGCCCATCTTCCTGCACAGTGACCAACACTGGGTACTTTTTAATCTTCTGATAGCAGTTTAAACCTGTCTTATGTCAATCATTCAGCATAATATTATTTTATCCTGGTATTACTACCAAATCCCACCCTAATAAGCATCTACATTTTAACACCTGCAGCAACTATCACAGGGCTTTATTCATACTAGGCATTCAGGAAATATTTGCTGAACTGAATTGAATTAAAGCCGTAGAGAAGGTCTTCCATGTTCTCATGATAGTCTGTCCACCATTACTCTGTAATAGTTTCCATATGAAAACTAGTGTTACATGACTAAGGGAAATGGAAAAGGAAAGGGTCACAGCAGTGAGAAGTTAAGTCTAATTGTACTATAGTTGATTCCAATTTCTAATCCTATCATTGGGCTAGCTTTAGCCTCAAAATGTTAACAACAGCTACTTTAACAGCTGTTAACACTTATATGTGTGTCGTAGCATGTAAGTAGCTACATGTATGATGTATAGGTATAAACTCCCAGTTACTTGGCCTAACTAAAAGAAAACTGTTCATAACATTTTTAGGTGCAAAGGGATACCTGGCTTGGAGATTTTCTCAGTGAGTCTGGAATAAATTAATGTATGGCTTGTTCTCTTGCAGCAGTGCATTTGTTCGGCCTGACTTGGCAGTTGCAACCAGTTGAAGGAGAGCTGTATGCAAATGGAGTTAGCAAAGGGAACAGGGGGACCGAGTCCATGGACACTACTTACTCTCCAATTGGAGGAAAAGTTTCTGATAAATCAGAGAAAAAAGGTACAGTGATCAAAATGATTGATTGTTGATTACTTTTCTTCTAATTTGGTCATTAGAACTGTAGCTGGGATGGTTTCACTTCACATTAAATTTCATGATCACTTGAAAGAAGTCCTCTACGTGAACAGAATAAATGCATGTAAATATCTTGTGAAAGCAAATTTTCCTTGTCTCTAGTGCCTTGAGTATAAACCAATTAAAGTTTTCAAATATGTTGGCAATTTTGAAAATAGATAAATATTTACAGAATGGAGGCTTCAATACAATGGAAATTGCATTTCGCATATAACTACCCTGAAGCAACGTGGGATTTTGATTAAGTTCTCTGTGGCCAAGCCCAGCATTTATATATAACATTTTACAAAGGGTATATGGAAATTTCTTCTGTTTGTAATACGAAAAAGCTTTTTCTGCTTAATGTAAAGGTGAATGTTTATGTCAAAGTTGGATAACATGATTTTTTTCTAGTTTGGGAACGTGAATTCTTCCTAGTTGGGAGAAAGAAAAAAAATCACTTTGAGTCCTGAACTGTTAAGTTTAACCAACATGAGCTTGAACTACCTGACTTATTTATAATAAATGTCACAGTACCAGCACTCCCAACATCTTATTCACACTGAATGATCTTAGTCTTAATATACAAGCAGTGAAAATAGCTGGAAATTTATATTTTTATTGAAATAGGATTCAGTACAGAGGGACTTGAGCCATGTAAAATTCCAGGAAGTCAATTTAAACAGTAGAAATTGAGAATAATATATATAGCCAGCAATATCCTGAGTAATTTTTGGAGACCAAACATAAATAAATGAATCAATGACCAAAACCTTCCCTCCAAGAAGCTTACAATTTTATACAGGTGGTAACACAGTCTTATTTTGGTTCATTAGTTGCAACTAAGACATCATTTTTTAATACAGTAGTTATTTGGGTTACTACTCTTCCCTTGTGTTTTTAATTCCTTTCGTGGTGGGGGGGGGGTTGTTTGTGCGTTTTGTTTCCTCTTGTTTTTGTTTGCTTTTGAAAAGGTAACTTTAATCCATGCTTCAGTAAAAATTAATGCTTAGGGTTCAGGAAAATATTATGGTTTGCTCTAGTTTTCAATTCATGATGCAGTTTGCTGTATGTTCTCATTTCAAAATACTTGTTTCTAGCCTGGAGTGACCTCTCCCAGCAGTTTCACTGTTACTCCTGAGAGTGGCTGAGGAGACTAGAGGGATCAGAGGTGGCAGATTAAAAAGTCTGCCACACTTACTGCTCGGATTTTTCTTCCTTATCTCCCTTACCTGCTTTTTCTCTTTTACCTTCTCTTCTGCTATTTTATCCCCTTATATCTGAAAGTACAAGAGCTATCATTTGGTATTATCTGCCTAGGGTTTCTTGCCATTCACACTAAAAATCAGAATTTATCTGTCTGAGGAAAATGAAACATGCAAGACAGCAGGTCATCACATAGTTGTCATTATAGTATATTTGATTTTATATTCTAATTCACACCTCTTTTGATTCCTTTCCATAAAGTAAGTTGATGATGATGGCTAAAATTAATTTAAAATTACCATGTGTCAAGAATTGTTCCAGACGCTTTACATGGATTATATCATGAAGGTCACATTATGGTCCCCATTGTCCAAATGAGAAACAGAGGCACAGAGAGGTTACGTAACTTGCCCAGTGTCACAGAGCTAGTAAGTGGTGGTCTGATTCCAGAGTCCAGTCTCTTAACTTCTATACTGTACTAAAATCCTCATATGGAATATCTGTGAAGACCACAAAAAACTTTTTACACAATGAAAGCAAAGCCCCAGAGTCTATTCATGATAGATTTTAGAGAAATTCTACCCACCTATATTTTTAATGTGTTGTGACAAGTCTCATAAATGAAAAATGCTTTAAGTTTCTGCTCAATTGTAACAACAAACAGAGCAAACTGACTTAAATTAAATACTTTATTAAGAAAAATCATTATGGGTTGATGCCTCATATACCAAGTTGCTAGCTTAACCTGACTTTTTCTGGAAGCCTGAACAAAACCTTAACTATAACTGCACATTATGGTTTTGCTATATTAGGTCTTTACTGCATATTACTTACCAAGTAAAAACATAGCTCCTTTTTTTTAATGCCATATGTATACTAATCCAAACCTTGCAGAAGATGTAATACAGTAGAAGGATATTTTCAAATGTTCAGTTGTATCCTTTTATGATTTTCTACATAAGACACATCCCATAAATACGGCTGTAGAAGCTTGTCTTGATACTGTATGCACTAAAATATGAAACTGACAACCAGACCATTCTTTCTAAATTTTTTTCTCTACTCTCCTAGAAGATTGGGCATTATAGCACTGTGGTTAAAAGCTTGGATTCTGGAGTCAGAGAAACCTGGCTTTAAATACTAACTGTGCCATCATTCTCTCTCCAACCTCAAGTAATTGACACAACCTCGCCCAGCCAGTGCCCTCATCTGTAAAATAAGGGTGATGATAATAGTACCTGTCTCATATGGTCATAGTAAGGAGTTGATTAAACAATTGATATAAAGCATATAGCACAGTGTCTGACACATTGCTTAATTTAGCAGCAGTTATTATTGGACCAAAAGATTGGAAAATCGCCTTGCGGTTTTTGAACTTCATTGACATTCCGTTAGGTGCTATAGAACCTGCTTTCAAACCAGTATGAACTTTGCAGTGAATGATGACCTTCTTGAGACTGAAATGTTTTCTCTCTTTAAAGTTTGGTCTCTACTCAACAATCTAAAACCTATTATTTTTAAACTGTTATCACTATCATCATAAGATAATGATGAATGGCACTTTCTTTTATTATACTTTAAGTTCTAGGGTACATGTGCACAACGTGCAGGTTTGTTACATATGTATACATGTGCCATGTTGGTGTGCTGCACCCATTAACTCGTCATTTACATTAGGTATATCTCCTAATGGTATCCCTTCCCGCTCCCCCCACCCCATGACAGGGCCCGGCGTGTGATGTTCCCCTTCCTGTGTCCAAGTGTTCTCATTGTTCAATTCCCACCTATGAGTGAGAACATGCGGTGTTTGGTTTTTTGTCCTTGCGATAGTTTGCTGAGAATGATGGTTTCCCGCTTCATCCATGTCCCTACAAAGGACATGAACTCATCCTTTTTTATGGCCGCATAGTATTCCATGGTGTATATGTGCCACATTTTCTTAATCCAGTCTATCATTGATGGACATTTGGGTTGGTTCCAAGTCTTTGCTATTGTGAATAGTGCCGCAATAAACATACATCAAAAAGTAGGTGAAGGATATGAACAGACACTTCTCAAAAGAAGACATTTATGCAGCCAACAGACACATGAAAAAATGCTCATCGTCACTGGCCATCAGAGAAATGCAAATCAAAACTACAGTGAGATACAATCTCACACCAGTTAGAATGGCAATGAATGGCACTTTTTAAAGAAACATCATTCTACTAGAATTGGTTTCCCATTAACAGTTGTTACATATATATATATATATATATATATATATATATATATCTGCTTCTCATGAGAAAATAGAATTTTCTCACCACTTAGTTATCCAAATGAAAGAAAAAGAGTATTTGATTATAGACATTTAGTATGCTAAAAAATTTACGAACACTCTAGAATTTCAATAAGCAGATATAAGTCACAACCACATACTGTAATCTACCAGAAAAATCTTTGTTGTCAGTATCAAATATTTATAAAATTGAAAGTATTGTACCAAAATAGTCCCTCACTACATTAGAGTCCTACAAACTAGTCATAATTTTTTTTTTTTTTTTGAGATGGAGTCTCTCTCTGTCACCCAGGTTGGAGTACAGTGGTGCAATCTCGGCTCACTGCAACCTCCGCCTCCCAGGTTCAAGTGATTCTCCTGCCTCAGCCTCCTGAGTAGCTGGGACTACAGGTGCCCACCACCACACCCGGCTAATTTTTGTATTTTTAGTACAGATGGGGTTTCACCATGTTGGCCAGGCTAGTCTCAAACTCCTGACCTCAAGTGATCCACCTGCCTCGGCCTCCCAAAGTGCTGGGATTACAGACGTGAGCCACTGTGCCTGGCCTATAACTATTTAACCAGTAACATTGTGTAACAACTGCTTTAAACAGAGCAGAGGATATGAACAAATAAAAGACTCATTCCTAGACCTGAGTTATATAATGTCTATAAATAAAATTAAAAATAACTACCCCCACGTAATTTATCAATAAATTAGAATGTTAAAATCTTAAAGATTATCAAATCCAATATCCTTATTTAGAAATTAAGAAAATTAGGTCCAGAAAAGTTGAAATCACATAGAAAAAGCTGGGACTAGGAGAGAAGGTACTGAGTTTCACGTTTTATATTTTTCACCTGTTATTGTAATAGTATAAGATAAACTAAATATATACATTTCTGAAAAGGTTTTCAATAAGGAAGTATCACAGAGAAAAACTGAACAAGTAAAATAATTGATTTTATTCAGGCTATTGCAATAGGGAGGTTTTGTCTTGGTCTTACATAGGAAGGGGTAGATGGGTTACATGTGAGATGATTTACTGGTGGGATTGTGTTGCAATCAGGGGAAGTATCAGTTAGCTGAACAGGAAATGTGTATCTCTGTTTCTAGCTAGTTTCAGGGAAGCAGACAATTCTAATCTCAACTAATTATTCATGAGACAAAGAACAGGAAATTGGAGGGTCTGTATATGGCCTTTCAGTGGGTTCAGGCAATAGGGGAAAAGTCTGTTTGGTCTTTTCAGGGGTGGAATTATAGGTGAGTCTTAGGGAAATTATGGGAAAGAAGGGATAGAGAGTTTTATCTTAAGTCATTTAGGGAAGGGTGTTTTGTATGTGTTTGGGCTTTTTTTTGTTTGTTGTCATTGTCACGGTTTTTTTGCATAAGCCATTTCCCAGGACACAAAAAAGTGGGAGAATTTCGGAAAACAAAAGGTTGGGGAATTTCTTAAGCAAAATTGTTTTCCAGGAGCATTAGGGCTCAGGTAAAGTCTTGTATTGTCAGTAGCAATATAAATGGAGATGAAATTTATTGGCTAGTTGAGGATACTGAATTCCTGCAGGTTGGATGCCAAAATAGAACACTGGGAACAAAGAAGGATGGGTGGGGAAAGAGAGAACTAAAGAATACTAAAAGCAGCCTTTATCTCCATTACAATTTTGCAAAAGCCTGGCCTTGGGGGAAAGTGGCATTTCTTTTAAATTCATCCTGCACGATCTATCTCCACAAAGTTGAAAAAAAATGACATTTTTCTAGTCAGTGTCTGCTGAATATACGACCATGTAAACAAAATACAGCTGATTGATATGACACAATTTATAGCCTCTCGTGAAGATGCTTTAGCCAAGACCAAATAGTGACTACAGCCTCACCTCTCTAGGCTCCAGTTTCTCATCTGAAAAATAAGGGAGTTGGCTTTCAACCCTTTCTAGGGGCAGAGAAGAGGCGGGGCTAGCAGGCAATGAAAACCTTTTTACAAATTAAATCTTACCCAGAAATTACAAATTTAAATAGAAAACAGGTAAAAGCCAAGTTTCTCCAGATACGGCGAGGGAAGGGGGCAGATTCCTGGCAAAACTCCCGTTCCCTTCCTCTGCTTTATTTGCCCTCTATTCTCTCAGCAGCTGCTAAGGCTTTGACAAAACACAAGGCTAACTTATCTGTAAGATCCCTTTAGCTGTACACACTATGCGTTAGTGTTCAAATTCTGCAGTTAAGGAAGAATAATGAGCCAATACAAGTAAAAGTGGACCTATTTTTGCAAAAGGGATATACTCCTGGAAAGAGGTTGAAATGTAGGTCTATAAAGTTTGTAAAACCACATTTGCCATTTAAAGTACTTGCAGAGAATTCCGTTGCAATTCAAACAATTAATTCCCAGTTTTCTACCTTATAAGTTTGGAGTTTTGACATGTATATAACACTAACAGCTTGCACTTAGCATTTACAATTGTAAAATACTTTAATGTCTTTTATCCACATAATAGTTTTATTCTGTGGCAGCTATTGTTACCTTTTCTTTCTTTCTTTTCTTTCCTTTTTCTTTCTTTTTTTTTTTTTTTTTTTGAGACGGAGTTTTGCTCTTGTTGCCCAAGAGTGCAATGGCACAATCTCGGCTCACCGCAACTTCCGCCTCCCGGGTTCAAGAGATTCTCCTGCCTCAGCCTCCCGAGTAGCTAGGATTAGAGGCATGTGCCACCATGCCAGGCTAATTTTGTAATTTTTTTAGTGGAGACAGGGTTTTTCCATGTTGGTCAGGCTGGTCTCGAACTCCCAACCTCCAGTGATCTGCTCGCCTCGGCCTCCCAAAATGCTGGGATTACAGGCGTGAGCCACCACGCCCAGCCGTGTTACCCATGTTTTATAGTTGAAAAAGAAAACACAAGAAAATTACATGACTTGCCTTGCACAATAGGCAATAGACATAACTAAAGGCAGAGCTGAGATTGTGATCCAGTTTCTCCTTACTGTTAGTACCCTTCCTTGGGCTTTTTCTTTCATTTTTCAAAAAAATTCCTTTCTCAAAGCCAGTTTGTTTAAATAACGGCTATCTTGATTAAAAATCTCAATGCATACAGTTCAAATACTGTACTGTTCCTTAACAGTACTTGGCAAATCTTATATTTCACATCTAAGATCTCCTTTCAGCGAGCATTCTCCCGCCTCCACAAAGCAAAAGATACACACACACACACACACACACACACACACACACACACACAACACAAGTACTCTTGGGAATTGAAAACTAAATGACAGTGCAAAATGTACCGTTTACAGCCACTTTTCATTGTGGACCTATCCAGAAGAGAGGTGTGTTTGTGTGTGTGTGTGTGTTTTGCTTTTTTTTTTTTTTTTTTTTTTGCTTTATCTGAGGCATAAATGCCTTGGAACATTTTATACAATGCCTATTGTGGACCTGAAATAACAGGTTAAATTTTAATTTACTTAAGGTTTGGCAGATATTTATTTCACAGACCCAGTCAGCAGATAAAGATTCGTTATGTGGTACCAAACTAAAAAACTGCACCAACCCCACCCAGGTAATCATTGTGCATTCAGATGCAATGCAGTCCTGCAGTATAGTTCTGTGGTTCTGCAATAGTGGTTCATAGGACATGTGGATATTCAGCAGCCCTTTGAGTCAACCCATAGTTTCAGTATCTTTTATTTAAAGGATATTATGGCCCAAGATATTGAGGTAGAATTGGGAATAATTCATGTAAGCACAACAAACCACATGAATAAAATAGAAGTAATGCACTAACAAAGACAACATTGTTGGGAGCGTAACAGTATTATTTTTAAAGATTGATGGCAAATTACAGCAAATGTTTCCTATAATGCTATATAGATGTTTCCCTAACATAAGGCTTCAGAGGGCCCAGCTAGAGTGCTGCAGCTTGTTTTCAACTATATTAAATCACTTTATCAATATACTTCAGTTTTAACAAAAGCTTTCCTAAAGCATACTGGAGACTTGACTTCTAAAACAGATTTATGGAAAGGGTTCCCTATGCTGAAAGACAAACTTATTTATTGTATTAAAAATTCACGTTAAATGTCCTTGGTCATATATGTTTAGTGTTTCATTCTTGTTTCATTTTCATCCTCATTTTACTTAAAAAAAAAAAAAACTAATACACACCTTTCCTGTGATGCAATAAGAAATAGGTCTGTCTTGTGGTCCCTCTAGTCTAACAGTCTGCATCTGACAGGGTCACTAAGTGGTATGCTATAGAATGCCATGTTTATCCTCCTGGACTAGTCCTTTCAAAGCTAAGGGATCTTCCCATAACATTTTTACAACATTTTAGTTTTGTGGAGGAGGTAGTCCATTGTAGAAGTTTATCAGCCATGTGTATAATTAATTCTGTTGAATATCCATTTATATCTTTGAACCTGTATTACTTTTCAAGGAAGTTTAAACATTTACTAGCCTTTTTTGTGGAGTCCAATGTAATTCTAGTTACTTGAAGTTTACTTTTGACTATGAAGTTTTACAGTTCCAGAATTTAATGCACAAATCTGCATTTTTCCTGCATGTAACTTTTGTAATCTCCTAGATGATAATCACACATTCTTTTTTAGCCTACACATGTCTAATATTAAGAGTCCTTGCGTTTACTTCTGTATTCTTCTTGTAGCTTCCATTTTCCCTTAGTCATTTTAATGGTTATTTTCTATTTTCATTATAATTATACTGAAAGTGTCAGCCACAGCTATACACAGATACCATCTTCTCTTCGTGGTTCTAGGAGAGGGAAGAATAACAGTTAAAAAGTTAAGTTGAAAGAGAAACCATACCGGACCACCTCAAATGCTCCATTAAACTAATAACAAGGGAACAAAAATGAAATTCTTAGTATTCAGAAACACAGAAGCTCCTAATTTTTAATCCTGTATCAGCCAAGCTGCTACTTTAACTGTACCAAGTACTGTGGAAAGCTAACAAATAAAACAGAAGACATAGTGCTTGCCCTTGAGCAGATTCCCATTACATAGGAGAGCTGGAAGAAACATGCATACATACACATACAATACAAACAACATGCAACAAACTGTTGTACAGAAATAAAAATAAGATGGTTAGGTGATTAACAGGCTTAAAAGAAAGAAGATTAAAATATGACTGTTTCTGGAGAAGTAGTTTGCGCCAGACCTTGGAAAACAAGAAAAATCACTCCTAGTGATCTTGAGGAGTACATTTTTAGGAGAATGGAATAACCGAATGGTAAGGGGGAAATGCAGATGGTAATAGCCTAGGTAGTAAGTGGATAATGAAACAATAGTGCAGCTGATAGAAACAGTTCAGCAAGGAAAGGAAGGAGATAAACAGTATGATAATTAGACAAAAGGGCAGTTGGGTCATGTTATTCGTTTTTTTACAAATTTTTCAAAAGAAGAGAGACTTTTTTTTTTTTTTTTTTTTTTTTTCTGAGATGAAGTCTCGCCCTGTCGCCCAGGCTGGAGTGCAATGGCGCGATCTTGGCTCACTGCAACCTCCACCTCCCGGGTTCAAGCAATTCTCCTGCCTCAGCCACCCGAGTAGCTGGGATTACAGGCACGCACCACCACGCCCGGCTAATTTTTTGTATCTTTAGTAGAGACAGGGTTTCACCATATTGCCCAGGCTGGTCTCAGACTCCTGACCTTGTGATCCGCCCATCTCAGCTTCCCAAAGTGCTGGGATTACAGGCGTGAGCCACTGCGAGAGACTTGTGTTTGTTTGAAGACAAAGAATGAGGAGCCAATAGAGAGGGAGACACCAAGTATGAGTAAGAAAGAAGGTTGCAAAAAGACCAAAGTCCCAGCATAAGCAGGAGAGAAGAGGAGGGAGGAGCCTTAGAGATAAACTGGGACATCAAATTGGATGGCATACTGAGTATGAAAGAGGCATTTTGGTATTTTAGAAATAAGAGATAGGAGCTGAAAAAGAGGACACAGTAAGTGTGGTAGCATCTGTTATTATTATTATTACTCTCTGACATGAGTTTTGTCTGTGAGAAGTTTTAATTCATGTAATTGAAGATTTCTGCATGCCTAAAAGGTAGAAATCAAAGGCTATAGCAATATGGCAAGTCTTCTGGAGGACTAGTACTAGATATGCCATTCCCTCATTACTCTCAACTATGTCATGGGTAGTTCATCATATAATTGTTTTTATTAAATGCCCAATGAGTAGTTGTCGAAAATTTAGACAGATGTGAATGTTCTATCCTCTGGGGACTTATATTCTAAAATAAAGGAGAGGGAACTGGATTAACTGAGCTATAATCAGCCATCCTGCCACCATCCAAAGTTAAGAAGGATGTGATCATGATAACTGACATATAACAGTATCTAACATTGTATGAAATATAGAAAATGGGCATCCCTGATGTGTACTACCAATCACACATTCTAAAATACTGGCCAGGGGATAGTTCAGCTTCTAGGTAGCAGGTAACATTCTAAAACCACTTGGAAATACATCAAAACTCTTGTGACAGTACATGATGGTTTTTGTGTATATGCTATGCCAATTCACACTATCTAACTGTATTTTTGTGACAGCTTTATTGAGATATAGTTTATATAGCATAATATAATTGTGCACTAATTTAAAGTGCGCAATTCAGAGATCTTTAGCCTATTCGGAGTTGCGTAGCAATCACCAATATTTAATTCTAGAACATTTTCATCACATCAGAAAGAAACCTCATACGCATTGGCTGTCACTCCATATCCCCACCTCCTTGCAACCCCTGGCAACCACTAATCTACTGTTTGTCTCTATAGATTTGCCTATTTCTACATTTCATATAGAATCATATAATATATAGCAATGTATCAATACTTCATTTTTATGGCTGAATAATGTTCCATAATATGGGTATACCAAATTTTGTTTATCCATTCATTAGTTGATAGATCTTTTGTGGATTTTCACTTTTGGACTATTGTGAATAATGATTCTATGAACATTCATGTATAAGTTTTTATTAGAAAACCTGTTTTTAATTCTTTGGAGTATACACCAAGTTGTGGAATGATGGGGTCATATGGTAATTCTGTGTTTAACATTTTGTGTTTAACAGTTCTTCAACTGATGAACTGCTTTCCAAAGCAGCTGCACCATTTTACATGCCCACCAGCAATGTATGAGAATACCAGTTCTCCACATCCTTACACTTGTTATTGTCTGTTGTTTTTATTTTAGCCATCCTAATGGGTGTAAAATGGTATCTCATTGTGGTTTTTATTTGCATGTCCCTGATGAATAATGATGTTAAGCTTCATTTACTGTTCTTATTGGTCATTAGTCTGTCTTCTTTGGAGAAATGTCTATTCAGATCATTTGCTCTTTTTTCAATTATTTAACTTTTTATTGTTGAGTTGTAAGCCTCCTTAATATACCATAGATACAAGCCCCTTATCCAATATATCATTTGCAAATGTTTTCTCCCATTCTGTGGGCTGTTTTTCCACTTTCTTGATAGTGTCTTTTGAAGCACAAAAGTTTTTATTTATTTATTTTTTTTTTTGAGACGGAGTCCAGCTCAGTCGCCCAGGCTGGAGTGCAGTGGCGTGATCTCGGCTCACTGCAAGCTCTGCCTCCCAGGTTCACACCATTCTCCTGCCTCAGCCTCCTGAGTAGCTGGGACTACAGGCGCCCGCCACCACGCCCGGCTAATTGTTTGTATTTTTAGTAGAGACGGGGTTTCACCGTGTTAGCCAGGATGGTCTCGATCTCCTGACCTCATGATCCACCCGTCTCGGCCTCCCAATTCAATTTATGTATTTTTTTCTTTGTTATTTGTGCTTTGATGTCATGTCTAAGAAACTATTGACAAATCCAAGGTGACAAAGATTTATGCCTGTATTTTCATTTGAGAATTGTACAGCTTTAGCCCTTACATTTAGGCATTTGATCCATTTTGAATTGTTTTTTGTATATGGTATGAGGAAGGGGGTCACATTTATTCTTATGCATGTGAATATCCAGTTGTTCCAGTATCATTTGTTGAAAATATTATTCTTTCCCCCATTGAATTGTCTTGGTGACCTTGTCGAAAATCAGTTCACCATAAATGTGAGGTTTCATTTCTAGGTTCTCAATTGTATTCCATTGATCTATATATCTACCCTAATGCCAGTACTCATTATCTTGATTAGTGTAGGTTTGTAATCAGTTTTGAATCAGGAAGTGTGAGGCCTCCAATTTTGTTCTTTTTAAAGATTGTTTTAGTTATTCTGAGTCCCTTGTATTTCCATATTAATTTTAGCATCAGCTTGTCTATTTCTAAAAAAGAAAATGAGAGTTGGAATTTTGACAGGGACTGCATTGAATCTGTAAATCAATTTGGGAAGTACTGCCATCTTAACAATAATAAGTCTTTTGATCCATGAACATAGGATATCTTTCCACTTATTTAGGAAATATTTAATTTCTTTCAATTATGTCTTGTAGTTTCTCAGTATACAAATCTCACAGTTTCTTTTACTGAATTATTCCTAAGTATTTTATTCTTTTTAATGATATTATAAATGGACATTCTCTTCTTAATTTCATTTTGGAGTTTTCATTGCATATAGTCATATTTATTCATAAATCTTTGAATTTTTTGCAATTGGCAATATTTTCTTTCAAGAGATATTTTATTCCACCTTGACCCATGAGTCTGAGTAAATGTTTGAATATGTAACAACTTGATGATACATTTGTGCTTTATATCAATTTTAGTTTTCACCAAGAAAATTCAAAGTA
This sequence comes from Pongo pygmaeus, assembly GCF_028885625.2. NCBI lineage: Eukaryota > Metazoa > Chordata > Mammalia > Primates > Hominidae > Pongo > Pongo pygmaeus. The sequence continues at coordinate 128,945,321 of NC_072396.2, read as the reverse complement.
ATTGGCTACTTCATGTACCCATTTGTAATCCATATACAGAAACTTCTACAAATGTAATTTGTATTACACCGTGTGAGATTGTATAGCAAGTCACAAGAGCTTTAAGTTTGGAAACCCATTTTGCTGAATGCTACCTAATGGTCAATAGACCACACCAGAAGAACTGTGAAACTTTAAAGTTTTTGGGAATGTGGAAGTTTTTACAACAAAATTTAAAGAAATCCTTCTAAATAGAGAATTGTGTCTTTTAAATGATATAGCTTCAAAAACAGATATACAGAGTCAAAATGCAATTCAAAATAAGTCCTTTAATTAAGGATAAGATTTTAGCAATGCCATTTTACTTCTACCTGAGAAGATGTAAGCAATACTAAATAAGCTACTGTACTGGTATCTGTAGTCTTTTGGTGTTTGGACATAATTGTTTACACTTATACAAGTAATGTATTTCTCAATTGTAAGATTAGTTAATTAACTTTTCTACACAGTGAGCTATCTATTATCAGTGTCACATCAGAGGATTTTATTTACAAACATATTTTATTCACAGTTAATTGCCAAGGCCTATGTGTGTAAATAGTTATAATTCTTCCTCTCACCAGTAAATTCTTGACATCTACTTACTGGACGTTTAATAAAAACAATTATATGATGACCTACCTATCACATAGTTGAGAGTAATAAAAAAGTTGTACATTTTGACTAAAATGTCAAATATATTATCAAAATTACTATCAACAAAAAAATTATCAACATTACTAATTTATTAATGTATCCAAGCATTGTTTACCAAGTTCCCACTAGGTGCAAGGTTTATTCTTTTCTTTTTCTCTTGACTACTTTTGGGTAATATAATGGATACAAAAGCATGTGTAATCCATAACCCAGAAAATCTACCCCTGAAAAATTGAGAGTTGAATACATATTTCTCTTCGATAGTTCACATAAGGAAAATTACATTAAGCTACATAGATGGAAACAGTAGCTTTCCACTTACCTTTTAGATGGCTTTTGCTGTACCCCTTTGACCCCTTTACAGCATTTAATCACAGGGAAGAGGTTAGTTCCACCTCCCATTTTGCTCCAAGCACTGCTAATCTAAATTTGCAAAGACTTGTTACTGTTAAACAAGTATTATATTTAGAGGAACATAAAGAAGATGATACTTATATCGTGAGACACACTCTAGGTCTAATTTGGCTGAAAAACACACCAATATCTTTTAAAGACTTTGAGCATGTTATAGGCTGAAGTAAAGGACAAATATTAATGCATATTTTTCTTCTCTTTGGACAACATAGCTTAGATACTTTATGAAACTTGCAAATGTCTTTAAAATACAACTCAGATTGCTGTTATGGGCTATACCATAGCCTTTAACTTGATCATTTTTACCTTAAAATTTAATGGTGGAATCTTTTTAATGACCATGTTTCACTATCTTCTACCAATATTCAACCGAGTTTTGCATAGGATCATTGAATGTACCATGTCTAGCTATATTAAATAGAAAAAATAAATACGTATGTGCAGAATATAGTTACTTACCTCCTATTTTATATGAACAATGTTATTAGTAATCATGTAATTAGTATTCAAGTGTGTGTCTGAGTCTAGATATAATGGAATCTTGATTTAGGTGATACCACCACTGCACACATTGTCTGTCACCAATTCCAGGCCCCCTTTTTTTTCACCTTCCAAGTATCTTGACCTTTTCTTTTTGAACTAAGTTACCATCGCTTAGTGTGCCCTCGTTCAACACAGCCTGTCTACCATTGGTTTTTCCTGCTCAGCAGTTGATGCCTGTGTTGCAACCTATAAAGAGAGTGTTTAGCTCAAACTAAATTGGTGGATGTTGGTGAGACTGTGATAACTACAGTACTGCACAGCTTGATATGATCTGTGGCTCTCTGCATTTAATCTCAAATTTGTGCAAGGAATGTTCTATAACTGGAGAATATGTTCTTCCTAGGTTTTCCAATATGCTTTAGTAAAATGAGAGATTAAATGCCAATTAAAACAGTCATATTACAAAAATAAATAAATAAAATTGTACCTTGATGCTGTATTCTATCTCTGCTGTTGACAATTTGCAAAGAAAGGATCAGAGTCAGTGTTAAGTTTGGCCAAATAGATTCCATTTACCTATATTAATACAGAATCTTTTTGGAAAAAAAATCCTTTTTTTTTAAACTTGAGACAGGGTTTTACGATATTGGCCAGGCTGATCTCGAACTCCTGACTTCAGGTTATCCACCCGCCTTGGCCTCCCGAAGTGCTGGGATTACAGGTGTGAGCCACCGCACCTGGCCTCAAAAAATACTATTTTGTATTTTTTTTCTACATTTAATTTCCTTCTCTTTAGTGTGCCCCACCTTTTGGCTACATTAAGGAAAATAGTTAAATGATAAATGAATTCATAGTTATTGTATTATAATCTATAACAAATTTTGAGAGATGATAAAAATGGAGCAGGCTATTTAGTGGTGTAGATTGCTAACAGGGAGATATCTTCCTTTCTGATGCATGAAACTCTAAAAGGTAAGAGGCTGAGAAATTTTCCACCTGCAAGCTGTGAGAATGTCTCTTCTCTAATACCAAATCACCACAACTAGCTTGCTTTGCCTATTTTTATTTAAATTACAGTCCACGTGCTCATTCGTATGTTGTCATCTCTGTTCATCTACCTTGTCTTAGCTGTAATGAAGCTTTCAAGGGATAAGATCAACTTCTTTTGAAATTATTTTCATGAATAACTTATGCATATGTACTCCAGATATATAGTAATGCTAATAAACAGAGAAGCCCAACAACACAACTTCCTGAGTTTCTTTTGATTTATTGAATAACATTTAAGTAGCTTCATTATGCAATATATGATGCTATAAAGTGCAGAATAAAGAGATGGTGTAGTATTTGGTAAGGTTTTAATATAAAGGTTAATGTCCATCAACCAGTTTTGTTCAGATTTTTAAAAAATGACAATATCTATTCATTAAAGTCTATTCTTAGCACCTTTAAAACAGTGTTTGTCAAACCTAGAACATTTTGAATTGTTGTATATTTATAATATTGTTTGCATAACCAAATGATGCATTTTAAGATTGATAAAAGCCCCTAATGAGGATAGCAGTTGAATAAACTGAACATTAACTTGCGAACAGAAGTGCCACATAAACATGGTCTGTTAATTGTCTGCTCATTAAAGACATTGTCAGCTCTAGGACTTAAGAGTTAAATGTATAATCCACCCTTTAGGGGCCAAATTGATCTGTCTTACATGGAAAAAAGTAACTTTCAGTGAAAAATAAGGTCCTCAGTTGGTCATTTATCATTTCAAAGGGCCTATTTTATTTTAAATGTCAATTCCACAAAATTATGTGTCCTGTAATACATAATTATGTACAAAATTGCATTTGAAATCTATTATTAACAGTTAACAGTGAACATTCTTAAAATAGTTATTACTGTTGGCCTTAACACAAAAAGCAATAATGGAGGTATTTTAGGGAGTTAAAAGCTGCAAGGCATTGGCCACTGAATAAAGCCACTGCAGGTGTGTTTCTTAATGGGCTGTTAACTTTATAATGGGTGAGCACAAAGAACAGAGACCATGTGTGTTTTAAAACTGTGTTTGGTCTGGAGAAGGAGTTGATGGCTGAAAAAAATAAAGGTGATGTGAAATGAGGCCAAGTTGAGCTTTCTCACCTGAGATGTAACCCTCCTTGCTTAAAATCAAGGCAAACTAATTCTTGCTCCTCCTCTTGTATTCCTGCCCTCCCCATTACCACAAAACAAAAAATTCCATGAAAACACATATTAAACTGGCACATCAGAAATCATTAGAAAATATGACAATAAATAATAAAGCTCTGATTGCCCAAACTCAACATCCTCCCTCACAGACCAGCTCCTGTTTTTGCTGTTAGCACTGTCTAAATCCCCCAACTCACAATCACGGGGTTAGCTTTGACCCTCCATTGGCCCCAACACTTAATGTTCTCTAGAGCTTTGCTTCTCAGGGTGTGGGCTGTGGACCATGTGACATGGGCATCACTTGGGAACTTGTTAAAAATGTCTGACTTTGGACCTACTGAATCAGAATTTGTATTTTAAAAAACTGCCTTCTTGTACGCATTAAAGTTTGAGAATCTCTACTGCAGTATCTTCCTTAGCATTGTCTCTCATACATTCTCCTTCTTTCCATTGACACGAAATTATTTTTCACTGAGATGTAGTTTTTCTATATGAGCTGTTTGGGCATACCCTAAATTTAGATCTTCATGTCATTTCACTTGAATCACCCATAATTCCTATGTCATTCTTGTGTCCGTCTGCTCTAATTCATCCTACCTCGGCCTCAAGATTAGCCTTTCTAATGTACCCAAACCTCTTCCCTCTTCTTAAAAACCTTTAATGGCTTTCTATCCTTTATTAAATAAACCCTTTTGACTGGTCCTCTAGGTCCTAGACAACATGATTTCCTTCTTCCCTCCAGCCCTAACTCCAACTGCTCCTCTCTATAGACACATACCCTACACCTTAGCTTTACAGTTTCTTTCCTCTTTTTAGTTCAAGCCATCCTTTCCATATGCGCCACTCTTCCCAATAACTCTTTTGAAATCCTTGTCCTCCTCTAAGGCTCATCTTCAATGCCACTTCCCATAGTAACTTTTTCTCATTCATCCATTTGTTCTATGAATACATATGTATCATCTATGTTCTTTGCCTACAGTTGCCTACATTGTTCTAGGTACTGGGAATAAACCAATGACTAAAACAGTCACAGTGCTTGTCCTCACAGAGCTTACTTTCTATTGAGGAAAAATAGACAATAAACAATAAATAAGTAAAATATGTAGTATGTTAGATGGTGATAAGTGCTAAGGAGAAATAAAAGAAGATAAAGAGGATAGAGACAGCTAGAGATGAGGAGAATCCTCCAACCAAATAACTTTCCCTCTTTCAAATACACAGAGTACTTATTTTTCTTTACAGTGAGGTTATATGTACTTGTCCTATCTTCCCTGCTATTTTCAATGCTCCTTGAGAGCAACAACTGCCTCTTACTCATCTTTGTATCTCTTGCAGCTACCAAGACAGCACTCAGTAAATAATGGTTAAAAGGAGTGAAATTGATTGAAATAAATGCAATAGGATTTGTAGAGAAGAGAGAGACTGACATAGTGGGTGGTTGGGGAAGGCTCCTTAGAAGATATTTAATTTGGGCAAAGCCTTGAAAGACAGATGGTGTGGGGAGGAAGAAAAAGCTGAGTAAGTTATTTTGATATATCTGTTCTTGAAAAGCCAAAAACCATTGCTTTATAAATTAAGATTAACATGGTGTGTAATTTTCTCTACCTTTAAAACTAGTGTTTCAGAAGGGACGGGCGATAGACACTGGAGAAGTTGACATCGGTGCACAGGTCATGCAGACCATTCCACCTGGTTTATTCTGGCGTTTCCAGATTACTATCCACCATCCGATATATCTGAAGTTCAATATTTCTTTAGCCAAGGACTCTCTACTGGGAATTTATGGCAGAAGAAACATTCCACCTACACATACTCAGGTATTTGATATTATAGGTATTTTCTTAAACCCTTTTCAAGGGTGATGGGTTGAACAGTTCAGGGTTTGTGACTTGTGAAATATGTGGTTGTCAAAGGTAAGGACAGAAAAATATTTGTCATGAATAAATATCCAGAACAATTACACTGAAACTAATGAAAAAAATGACATGGAGAAATAAGGAATAACATTTAGCAGAGCAGATTCAGAAAAGAAAGTTTAAGACAATACCCTTTAAACTTGACTTCTGCTTCCTGGAACCGGCTGTTCATGAGCTTCCCAGACCTCTCATCTTGCTTAGCTTTACTGCCCACAGTCCCTTCACTGATTTTATACATCTGTGTCCCCTTTTCCCAATGAAGGAACACATATTAATCAGAAATTAGTGAGAAATTAGTCAAAAAGTTAGGTTTTGTCTTACACGTAGAAATTTTTCTTTACTATTGTTAATAACTTAAATGTGTGAAACTTCTATGATTTTTATAGCCCTTCCATAAACTTTAAACATCTCATTTCTCTTATTTTCTTCTCCTTATTTTTTCCCCACATGAACCCATTTCGAGCACTACTTCATCTAAGAAGTAGAAAAAGTAATCAAACATTGGGGCTTGTTTTTTCCCCAACAGATATGACTATAGCTAAAACCTTACCTTCAGTTAGTCAAGAGATCATGTTAAACAAAGAAACAAACTAAAAAACAACCTTACCTTCTGGGCCAGAATAGAAAGGGAATTAGAATGCATTCGAATGTGATTCAAAAAATAAATGTTCAAGGAAACATGTGCCAGGTCCTTGTCAACTGATTAGTAAAAACGGAGAGGAGGGGCCTTTTGAATATGTAAATATGTCACCCACAAACGTAGTAAATTATGATGAAGGTTCTCAAATTTTTGACTGTTCATTTATTTATTTTAAAAACTATACAACTGTTTTTAATTTGTACAGAAGGTCACAGTAACATTTATGAGTGGAAGGTGCATTTTCAAGTATCTTCTATCAGATGCTTTAGTAAAATGTCAAGATTCTCCTGCATAATACTAAACAAGATTTCTTTCTGTTTTTTGTTTATTCATTTTTAAACAATTATTTTGAATACTCTCAAACTGAAAGGTTTATAATATTTATAATTACAGTGAGGGTTTCTTCATAATTGATAATATGTTTTTGAGTTTAAATATGCTCTTTAAAAAACTTTTATTTTATAAAATTTGTTGCCCAGGCTGGTCTCAAACCCTTGGGCTCAAGTGATCTTCCTGTCCTCGCCTCCCAAAGTGTTGGGATTACAGGCATGAGCCACCGTGCCTGGCCAAGTCTAAATATACTTAAAAATTGATAACCTCCTTTCCAATTTGCTCAACTTCAAAGCAAAGAAGTATGAAATAGGGCAGTTGAAGTTAGGGATGTTTATCAGTCTAGAAGAAAAAGTAGTGGCTCATCTTCATGTTTGTATTTGTTCCAGTTCGATTTTGTAAAACTAATGGATGGCAAACAGCTGGTCAAGCAGGACTCCAAGGGCTCTGATGATACACAGCACTCCCCTCGGAACCTGATCTTAACTTCGCTTCAGGAGACAGGTTTCATAGAGTATATGGATCAAGGACCTTGGTATCTGGCATTTTACAATGATGGAAAAAAGATGGAGCAAGTATTCGTGTTAACTACAGCAATTGGTAAGCTGCTTTGCCTAATATGTTGATTTGACAGTTCAACCCTAGAAAGACACAATCAGTGACGACAGTGTCCTGGGGGTTATTTAAGCTTATTGCTCACTTTGAGTTGAAGTCATTATTGAGGAAAGGTTACTATGATAAAAGTTTATATTGTTGTTATCATTGATGTTGTTTAACTGCTGATTAAGTTTTTTTAATGCTACTTTATTTGTTGCTCTTCTAGGACACTTGCCATACATCTTTTTATGTGCTCTCAACAGGAATAATTACCTTAGTAATATTATTACCAAGGCTACATAGATGAACAATTTCAGAGAAAAAGGGAATAAGCAAGTTAATTTAAGTTCTATTATTTTTAAAAAGCAATGAATACCTTTTTCAAATAGAAAAAACTAGTATCAGTACAGTTCTTCTTTAGAACAACTGATTCTAGAAGCATTAGGGCTTTAAAATACAACATAAGATTATTTAGAGAAGAATATTAAGGATAATAACTTGAGACATTCAAAGCCCTTTCTTATAGAATATTTTAGTTTGAAATTCATCACAATGTCTCTTTCAGTGTGCTCAGGGCCTTTTAAAACATGTTCTTTTTAATTCAATGCCTGCCTATACTCATTCACTTTCACCCTAATTAGTTTCAGACATCTGACTCTTTTGTCATTTTAGGATAAATAGTCCTCGTGACCCTTTGTGTGAATAAAGCTGAGCTCCTTGGCAATTTTAGAGTCCTGAAAATAAACAACTCATAGACACAGTATCGTGTTGTGTGAATTTTCCTAAAACACATGTCTTTTAAAAGACAAGAAAATATTTTACAGCTGTCAGTTTTCAATACAATTCTCACCGCTTTATCCTTTAGTTAACCTGTTCAGCCATATGTTTAGGAAGATGTGTTGACTGTTAATAGATATACCATCTGCTCTTTTTAACAATTATGTTCTATTTTTACTTGATGCTGAAGACCTTGAGTCAGTAGAAAATGATATTTCAGCCGTAAGATTATCAAAACTTTCTTCTAAAGTAATCAGAAAGTCAATACAATGGAAATGATGATGTTTCCCCTAGAGAAAAACTCCACTGATCTTATATCTTCAAAAGACAAAATATTTGTTTGTTAAAATATAAAATAAATTTTTAAGTCATGTCACTGTTTTGCTATTGACAGGCTCAGTGGGGCAGGTTCAACGGATGAATATTTCATGGCATTTTTCTATAGAGGCTTAATTTTAATAATGTGCATGTCAAGGAGTTATGAAAGGTTGAGTTTCTCCTAAAAATTAGATAAATTAGAAGATATAAAATATTTGTGAAGACTTTCTGTCTTCCTGTTATTCTTACTCTTAAGCTCAAGTTAAAACACTAACCGATCTATTAACTTTCCAAAAATCAATAGACCCAGAAACATGCTTAGAGGTTTTTTCCTGTCCCTTACTTCCTCCCCCAAAGAACCTAAACTTTGAGATCCAATTCATATCATCCACATATCAAGCTATCAGTTTCATATACAACAACATATTTGCTCTTTGCTTAATGCAAGTCCGTCTCTTTACTTTTCTCTTGTCTTTTTAAAATTAGAAGCAGCAGAAACGTTTCTGCTACCATTCCACTTAAAGAAAACTCAAGTAAATTTTCCCAAAATCAAAAGGCTTGTAAGTCATTCACCCTAAATTCTCTTTTTTTTTTTTTTTTTTTTTTTTTTGAGACAGTTTCTCTCCATTGCCCAGGCTCGAGTGCAATGGCACGATCTCGGCTCACTGCAACCTTCGCCTCCTGGGTTCGGGCGATTTTCCTGCCTCAGCCTCCCGAGTAGCTGGGATTACAGGTGCCTGCCACCACTCCCAGCTAATTTTTGTATTTTTAGTAGAGATGGGGTTTCACCATGTTGGCCAGGCTGCTCTCAAACTCCTGACCTCAGATGATCCACCCGCCTCAGCCTCCCAAATTGCTGGGATTACAGGCATGAGCCACCATGCCTGACCTCCTCATTTTATTTTTGTTTTTGAAGTTTATCTTAATCAGAGTAAAAAGAAGCCAGTAGACTTGATTAAACAAAGTCAGATTTGTATGAATTTGCTCTAAACGCTGCTCATTTATCTATTTCATGATAATGTTAGAATCAGTTGATTGATCTCAACTATATTTGGTCTGCTACTAACAAGGATGAAGACAATTAATAACTAACATTTACTAAATGACTAATATAGGTCATACACTGGCCTAAGTTATTATATATTATTTTCCAGTAGTATAGGCAGCATTGTCAGTATCCCTTAATCTCAGGCAACTTGCTCTGTAGCAGGATAATAGATAGCATTTATGGAATGCCACTCTGCCCCAAGCACTGTACTAGATGCTTTACACTCAGTTATCTTGTTTGATTCTCATCATAACCCAGATAGCTCAGGAATAGTGATACATATATTACAAATAACTAAATGGAGGCTTGAAAAGAGTAAATAATTTGGCAAGGTCTCACAGACAGCAAGTGGCAAAATTGAAATTTGAGAACCAGTATGTCTGATTCCAAATTCCATACCCTTTAGACTATACTCATTCTATAAGAGTATTCATTACATTTAGTTTCTGCCATGAGAATAACTACCAGAAACAAAACCTATCATCAGCGCAGATGCAAATATCAAGGGGCTTTTGACTGTAGCATAAGAACAGGGTTTAAACATAGAACTTCAAAATTATTCTCACCTCTAAGAAACTGGACTCCAGGAAGTAATTCTGAAGTAAGATTTAAAAGATAGAAGGCAAAGATTACTGGAGGCCAACATAAATAGAAAAACACATTTTTTTTCGTCGCTAGTTGTTTATGTGTTCCTGCTGCAGCCATCTTCCTCCTGGAGTCCCTTGGCTGTTCCAGTGTCTCTTTGATACCCAGTGGAAGTGGCAGCTTCCAAAGCCTATATTGCCTTCTCTTCTCATTTGCATTGCTGGGGTTAAGCTTTGTAAAGCCCTTTGAGCTCAGGGACAGTTCTTAAATAAGTCAATAAGATGTACGGATTTTTATTTATTTTGATAGCAAGCTTTATTAAACATTTTTTCCAGAAGAGCTACATTCCCACAAGACTGCTTCCATAAGGTTTCCAATAGGATCTGGTATGAAATTAAATTCAACTATATTTATTTTTGAAAGCTTCCTCTATGGCCTTCTACTAACCATCCAGCACGGAGGAAATTCAAATGTAGATTTAAAAAGTGGCACTACTGCTTGGTACAAGGAAGCTAGATAAGTAGAGAACAGATAAATAATTGTTCCATCTCTGAATGATAAAAAGTCTCTTTATGCCTTTTCATAACTACTTGTTAAGTAAATTAGTGATTTTCTGATGATAACTAGTGTTTTAATGAGTTAAAAATAGTTGGCTCTTTGCTGAATGCTACATTTCAGTCAGCCCAGGTGTGGTTAAGTGAATGTCAGGTGTCATTTGCTTATCCAGTTGAGTTTTCTAACACTGTGATGAGGGACCAGACTGGCATAAACCCGCAAAAGGCATGTGTTCACATAGTGGTTAGACAAATAATATCTTCAATTGATAATAGGGTGGTTATTCAGCCACTGGATTCATTCTCAGCTTTTAAGAATCCCCCAAATGGACTAGATACCTCTTTCTTTTTCTTGTTTTTATTCTTCTCAAGGCAAAAATGCAACATTTAGAACAAAGTTGTCTAACTGTGGAAGTTTACTATTTAAAGCATTGGTTCTCAATGTTCTCATGTGGTGATTGTCAGAATGTAGATGACTGGGCTGCATTCCTCTGAAGCAGGTTTGGTAGATCTAGAGTTGAAACACAGGCATCTCCATTTTAAGTTCTCCAGGTGATCTACTGATACAAGTAATCCATAGGCCACAGTTGTAGAAATGCTATTTCTCGACCCTCATTATAAATTCTCACTCTTATTGTTCAGTGGAAGATATCAGGACCACCGCCTAGAATCTCTCCTTCTAATCAGAAATAGCTTATCCCAGTGAAACTTGGTGAAGCAGGTAATTTGGATTGAAAAGGGAAAAAATGGTACACAAGAAAAGTGTGAGTTTAATAGGCCAGAACACTAAACTCAGAGTCCAAGAATGCTGAATATGAGAAATTTATAGAAAGGTGTAATGAGGAGAAGATAAAACACACACAAACACACACACACACCACAAAAAAAAAAAACCCTGCGAGAATAAAGCATAGGTACCATAATAGTTCAGACTTAGAATTTGATCATTATTGTGCTCAAACACAATTTTAAAATACAAACATTTTTTCACCTCATTGTCAGAGAGACTGACATTTGTATAATATTATAGATTTTCAGAGAAGTTACCATAAGTCTTATAAAAGTTCTGTTGCACGGTACATATTTATGTCACCAGAACCACCTATCGGTACCTTCAAAGCCATCTCAATTCATCTGAAATCTATTCTTCTCTAAGAATGGATTGAAAGGAAATTAGTGGCAGAAAACTGATAAGCATTTACAGTTCAGAAAGCATTTCTCAACAGAATACTTAGGTTCTAATGCTTTTAGTGGTGGTGAATTTAATATGAACACTTACTTTAAAAGCCTTCCATTGTCACTTATTAATGAAAATGAAATACTGAATATCATATTTAAGCTGTCAAAATAGTAGATTAAATAAGTTGCTAGAGAAGAAACTTTATTTGCTAAAACCTAAATTTGAAAAATAAACAGTAGACTTAGTCATCTGTGTTACATTTTAAAGCCTATTTTGCTTTTGAGAAATGGCCTGTAATCCTGGTACATTTTTTAGCTTTATCATGAATGTCTCTTAAGAGTACAATTCAACTAGAACATTCATGTACTTTAGAGATAATGATGTTTTTTAGTTCCACTCTTGATTAGCCAATTCAGCAAACCCAGGGCCCTTTTTATAATTTTGTACTGCATGTGACATCTTACAGATGTCTTTGTATGTGATTTTGAGTAGTAAGTGCTCCACAAAGAGCAAAGGGCAAAATTGTCATAGGTCCAGAGTTCCTGCAACTTAAAAAAAAATAAAGACTCTACAGCCTGGAGATTCGTTCATTTTTTATCTTTTTCTCTGTATTACTAGAAATAATGGATGACTGTTCAACCAATTGCAATGGAAATGGAGAGTGTATCTCTGGCCATTGTCATTGTTTCCCAGGATTCCTTGGACCTGACTGTGCTAGAGGTAATGTTGCTCTGTTATTCTGATTGGTTTAGGAAAATAGATGTGATTTCATAACCCAGAATTAGTAGTAATAGTAATAGTAAGTAACATTAGTAGTGGTGACAGCAACACCAGCAGTGTTCCCTACGGCTGCTGCCAAAAGCTGAGCACTTACTCTGGCAGGCACTGTTCTAAACACTTTGTGTTCCGTCTTTTAATTCCAACTTCCTACAGTAGCTCTATGAGATAGGTCTGCTATTATCCAATTTTTATGGGCAAAGAAGCAATGCCAGAGAGTTTAAGTGACTTAACCAGGGTTACCTAACAGCTGGGATTTGTACATAGGTTGTCTGACCAGTCACTACGTGATGCTTGTATTTCCTTCACAAACTAATTCATAATGAGCTGACTTTAAAAGTGAACTAAGTTGATAACTGCTTATACACACCAATGTATGTGGAAGGAGTGGGTTATCACCAAATGAGTAAGGAGCCTACAAAGTAAAGACTGGAAAGTCAGAAGTCAAACTTAGCAAACTTCACTCTTCTTGGACTTGCCCATAGTTTAATTTTTGAAAAGCTTTAGGTAAATCACATCATGTTTTCCCATAGACTTACAGTTATTATTTTAGAGATGTTTTCTGCTCATTTTCACTGTATTCTTAAAGTTCCCAGTCTGCTAATATTTTAATATCAGGTTTCTCAGACACTTAGTTTCTTTCTATTAAATTCAATTCAGTAGAGAATTCTAAAACACTTGCTAGGTTCCCAGCACCATGATAGATCTTGAGGAGGTGGGGGTTGAGTGTGGAGGTGATGGTTGGTATTAAAAAATCGATAAGACAAAAAATACAGGCCTTGTCCTCAAAAAGTGCATAGTTTTAATACAGAGACTAACAATGACAAAGCAGAATTAGCATTCTAATAAAGGTCTGCACAATGTGTTATAGGAACAGACATCTGTCCAAAAGAAATCTATTTAATTACACAACTTTTTAAAGATAATACTTTAAAACATTAATAACTTTATTTATTGCTTTTTAAATTTTCAGATTTTGCTTCCTAAAAGTAAACACACATCTCCCTGAGGAAGAAAAATATAAGAAAGAATAATCCTAGCTTAAAATAATAACAATAACAGTTTAAGAGTAGGGTGAGATCAAATGCAAGTACTTGAAATAATTTCTCCACTCAGGATATTTTTAATTTACCTTTATTTCACTCCCATAAGAGGAAAATTCTGTTTGTAATCATGAACATGTGCCTATTTAATAAAGGGTAAGACAGAAATAGTACAATTTTTTGCCTGAAATACGAAAATCAATAGAGAATTGCTCTTTGGAGACTTTGAAAGTATTATGAGAACATTACAAGTTCATTTGCCAACCTTCAGATTCCTGCCCTGTGCTGTGTGGTGGGAATGGAGAATACGAGAAAGGACACTGTGTCTGCCGGCATGGCTGGAAGGGGCCAGAGTGCGACGTTCCAGAAGAACAATGCATTGATCCAACATGCTTTGGCCACGGCACCTGCATCATGGGAGTCTGCATCTGTGTGCCAGGATACAAAGGAGAAATATGCGAGGAAGGTCAGAATCCCATTTTAATCTATTGCTTCAGGCTTTTCTCTCACTCAGTTGTCCAAGGTGTCATTCTGTTCTCCTAGTAGAGATGCAAGTGGCCTTTGCAAACAATGAATGCTCAGCATCTTAGTGCATGCAGCAGAGGGTTTGGGTCAGCGGGGCTCTTGTCTCTTCTGACAGATTCTAATGTTATACATGAGGCTGTATCTGTGACACTTTCAGAGCAATAATGAAAAATAGTATTGTACATCCCTAATTTCTCTCACTATTTTATAGCTTGAGAATGTCCATATTGATGATTTTAGGTGTTAACTCATATGCTTTCATTATTACAGAATGCATTATGCTACATCTCACTTTAAAGCACATAATAAAAATAATAATATATGCACGTTTGCAGCCATTTTGCAAATGTTTTCTTTGGGAGTGATTTGTAATTACCATTACTATTATTGCTTTATATTATTTATTTTTACATACCTAATGCTGAAACTTGACCTCCATGCCTAAGGAAGCAGGCTTACTACTAATGAGTTTCAAAGCCATGCCTTTATATTAAATTCACCCCAAAGGAGTCTTTATCCCCCCAAAATTTTGAAATGGCAAGTTTTATCATTTAAAGAGACACACTGGAAAATAAGTTTACTAGTAATCAGGCATTTTTCATGCTACATTCCTCAAACAAGACTGATTTCAGAAATAATATTGAACCATTACCATGGGAGATGGTCTCATCATAACTGTTGTTCGGGAAACAGGCTGCTGAAAATGCACAATAATTGCTTTTTAAAGATGGCTCATTAAGACTATTACACAGCATTCTAAAGGGTTTAATCTCATTCCACTCCATGAACAAGCAAGACTAGCTTTTCACCTCCCATTAGCAATAGTAGAATTTTGGTGTGACAATTATATCTGCTCCAATAAATGGCATTTGGCCTAGACAAGGCACTGGAGTTTCTGAGTTACTTTCGCAAAATGTTTTTATGGTGATCCAAATGAAATAATTATATTTAAGTTGTAAATTCAGATGCTATATAGACCCACACAGTGTTAGTAAAAAAAATACTATCACATCTACAAATTACCAAGAAAAACATGTAATCTAATTAATTTAGATCCCTCTAATTTAAATTTTGTAAGCAGTTTAAAAAAGAGTTCACTTAAATTAGTCTTCTCCAGGGTCACTAAGAATATCTGTAGAATAACCAAGATATTAAGGAATAATGCTCAGTACATTTAATGGTATAAATTTTTCCAATGCAATAGAAAAAAAGATGTTTTAAGTCAGACTTTGCAGCAGGAGCCCACAGGCTGAACCAGGCCTCTGAATGGGTTTTGTTTGGCTCACACTGTGTTTCTGTTGTTGCTGTTGTTTAATGTGACTTATTTGCCAAAATTTAAAAATAGAGAAGTGCCATATGAAAATTCCTATTTCTGGCTTCTTTAAACACTAGAAAATCTGGTGACCCTGGGCCCACATTGCTACGTGGTGGCAATCAACTGGAGCCAAGTAGCAGCAGTTCTTTTTAAAAGGACATTTGCTTTCAGTTTGCTCCCAACGCACCCTTTTTTTCTTCCATATGGCCCATTTCCTTCCTGTATGCCACCTGCCTGGCCCCTTTAGCCATATGATTTTGTGCTTCTAAATTAAATATGACATGAATGATTTAAATATGACTTCCATGAATACATTGAAGCAGGCTTCTTAATAAAATAGGCTATATTAAGTTAAATACTACTTTATTAAAATTATTATTCTTTAATATAACAAAATGGCCTCCTTCTGAAAACAGATTCTATACTTTGGACTTTCCCTCTCTCTTCAAATCATGAATCAAATTAGATGTACCTTCTGGTATTTATTTGCTTATTAGCTCAGATAATAAATTATTGTGCTAACGACTCCAAGATCTTGGGCTAATTATAGTGGCAATAACACCAATTATAATAGTGCTTAGTTAGACTTACTCTGTTCCACAGACCCAAGCCACACCCTAAAACTAGGCAGTCTTGGAAATGCAGGCAGGTTGTCACAGTCTATTTGCATTGCTGGAAAAGTAATTCAAATCATACGTCCTCATTACGATTAGTTATTTTAGTCTCATTTTATTTGTATGGAAAAACTAGAAATTTGGAAATCAACCTTTCTATTTCCCATGGAATGGTTACTAGTTAAAAGCACAAAACAATTTTTCCCCCAGGCAAGCATAAGAACCTACCTCTAAAACAGTATACACATTTGTTAGAATGTATACAAAAATTTCCAGACTCACAGAATCAGAGACAAATGGAATTGGGTCTGTGATATTCTAAGACACTGAAAAACCGTGTTCTCATAGAAGGAGAAGCCATGAAGAAACGAAAATTAAGTTTTAAATATTACATTTTCAGTACTTTTAAGGAATAAATAAGAGATTATAATAAATTGATGTGAATTTTATTATTTCATGCAACAGCATTCACCTTACCCAATACCTTGAATAATCCAAATTTCAAAAATTTATATAAACTCTAGACATATCAAGTAAAAGTCTTCTCTGGGAGCTATGCTTCCATTTTCAGAAAGGATAAGGAATGACTTAGCAAAAATTCTTGGGCTTTTTTGCAAAGCTGAGCAATCCCTCTTGAAGGCCCACAGTACTCCACCCACTTATTTGTGTGGGAGTACTGCACACTGTTCACAGTTTCACACAGCACATGTGTGGTTTCCTTCTCCTTCTAAATTTAGGTTGCAACCATTATGATACCCCACCATATTTTGAAGTGTTAATAATATGGTTTGGATAGAGTGTTTGCATGAGTCATTTTATTGCCTAAGTAAAGCAGCATTGATGATATAAAACTAGGAAATCAATGTAATCTCCGTTTCATCATACTAAGGTATGTTGGCCATACCTGTTCACTGTTAATCACCCCTCCCCCCCAACTTTTTTGTGCCTTCAGAGGACTGCCTAGACCCAATGTGTTCCAACCATGGCATCTGTGTAAAAGGAGAATGTCACTGTTCTACTGGCTGGGGAGGAGTTAACTGTGAAACACCACTTCCTGTATGTCAAGAGCAGTGCTCAGGACACGGAACTTTTCTTCTGGACACTGGAGTATGCAGCTGTGATCCCAAGTGGACAGGATCTGACTGCTCAACAGGTGTAGTGGAGTTAATTTCCTTCTCCTTCCTCTACTCTTAAGTTCTAACTGTTCCTTCCTTAAGGTAGTGCTTCTTAAAATGTGATCTGTACACCTTTGTAAGTCACAAGAGGTTTCCAGGTATGTCCTAGGTTAGTATTTTACTGCATTTTTATTTACAGCACGCTGTTACCTATTTTTTTCATCTTGTTTTTCATTGTAGGTCTGTACTTGAATTTCTGTCGTTATTTTGTATTCTCCTACAGTTAATTAATACATTCCCAAGTCTCCTATTGTCAGTTCTATGCATATTATTTCAAATTATATCTCTCCCAAACTCAAATAATCTGGCATTTCCAACCGTCTGTGAAATATTTCTACTGGGTGTCCCATCACTTAAAAGCACAACTTAGCCCAGGAACTCTATCCCATTTTACATATTGCTATATTGCCACTCAATTGCTATTCCTACAACTTTGCTTTCCTTTTTTCATTCCCTACTCTAGCATCTTCTATAGTTTCCCATTATCTGTAGATAAACTTCAAGTATCCTAGTCTACGATCAAAAGCCTACCACAAACTATTCCAAAAATCTTTCTCCAGCCTATCTTCTATTTTTGCTTCCTGCATAAATCCTTTCTTTGCCAAAGTAATCTATGTGCTCTCCTTACCCTTAATGAACCATATTTTTATACTTTTCTCCATGCCTTTTCCTCCTCATGAGATGCTATTGTAGTTCCACCTAGTGAAATCCAATCCAGCCCGTCCACCAAGACCAACTATAATTTTAGCCATTCCGTAAAATGTTTCTTGATCACATCAACAGGGATCCGCTGATTTTTTTTTTTTTTTTTTTTTTTTTTGAGATGGATTCTCGCTCTGTCACCCAGGCTGGAGTGCAGTGGCGCGATCTCGGCTCACTGCAACCTCCATCTCCCAGGTTCAAGTGATTCTCCTGCCTCAGCCTCCCGAGTAGCTGGGACTACAGGCGTGTGACTCCATGCCAGGCTAATTTTTTTGTATTTTTAGTAGAGACGGGGTTTCACCATGTTAGCCAGGATGGTCTCGATCTCCTGACCTCGTGATCCGCCTGCCTTGGCCTCCCAAAGTGGCAGGATTAAAGGCATGAGCCACTGCACGGGCCAGGATCCCCTGAAATCTTACCATGCACATTGCTAAAGAGCACAGAAAACATTGTGATGTAGATATGTGTGCACATGGCTTGTCTTTTCACCTGAATTATAAGCACTAAAAATAACAAGTTATTCTTTATACCATTTTTCTTCAAACCATGTACTCATTAAATAAGTAGAATTAATAAGTGGTAACTCTTAGAAAGCCTCTGCCTATGAATTTTGTTAAAGATGTAAAATGACGTGGTAAGCAGGAAGGACTTTTTGTACCACTGGATTAGCTCATGAGCTGAAAAGTCTGTGATCCTACACTGTAAGGAAAGAGGAGAATTTCTCTGTTTTTATTTTATTTTATTTTATTATTATTACACTTTAAGTTTTAGGGTACATGTGCACAATGTGCAGGTTAGTTACATATGTATACATGTGCCATGTTGGTGTGCTGCACCCATTAACTCCTCATTTAGCATTAGGTATATCTCCTAAAGCTATCCCTCCCCCCTCCCCCCGCCCCACAACAGTCCCCAGAGTGTGATGTTCCCCTTCCTGTGTCCATGTGTTCTCATTGTTCAATTCCTACCTATGAGTGAGAACATGCGGTGTTTGGTTTTTTGTCCTTGCGATAGTTTGCTGAGAATGATGGTTTCCAGCTTCATCCATGTCCCTACAAAGGACATGAACTTGTCCTTTTTTATGGCTGCATAGTATTCCATGGTGTATATGTGCCACATTTTCTTAATCCAGTCTATCACTGATGGATATTTGGGTTGGTTCCGAGTCTTTGCTATTGTGAATAGTGCTGCAATAAACATACGTGTGCACGTGTCTTCATAGCAGCATGATTTATAGTCCTTTGGGTATATACCCAGTAATGGGATCGCTGGGTCAAATGGAATTTCTAGTTCTAGATCCCTGAGGAATCGCCACACTGACTTCCACAATGGTTGAATTAGTTTACAGTCCCACCAACAGTGTAAAAGTGTTCCTATTTCTCCACATCCTCTCCAGCACCTGTCGTTTCCTGACTTTTTAATGATCACCATTCTAACTGGTGTGAGATGGTATCTCATTGTGGTTTTGATTTGCATTTCTCTGATGGCCAGTGATGGTGAGCATTTTTTCATGTGTTTTCTGGCTGCATAAATGTCTTCTTTTGATAAGTGTCTGTTCATGTCCTTTGCCCACTTTTTGATGGGGTTGTTTGTTTTTTTCTTGTAAATTTGTTTGAGTTCATTGTAGATTCTGGATATTAGCCCTTTGTCAGATGAGTAGGTTGCGAAAATTTTCTCCCATTTTATAGGTTGCCTGTTCACTCTGATGGTAGTTTTTTTTGCTGTGCAGAAGCTCTTTAGTTTAATTAGATCCCATTTGTCAATTAATTTTAGCATAATAATTCACTGCAATTCTAATTATACTTCACTGAAATTTTGTTGCCTCACATAGACGTAATACAGGAAAGAGGAATACATTTTAGAATTTCAGAAAATGATCAAAATGCTAAAGGCAATCTAATAATAACTAAAATGAAAATCTTAAAGACCGTACATATCTATATCCTTATATACACATATAACCTTTATGTCTAACAAATATATATGTGCCTGCTAAGTGCTTGTCATGGTACTTGATGCTAGGGTTATAGTAGTGAACAAGGTGGATGTGGTCCTTGCACAAATGGATCCTACAGTTTAGTCAGAGAGACATTGAACAAGTTAGAAAAAGGTTACAAAGGGAAAGTTTCTGGGTATTATGAGACTGTACAGTAGGGACCTAACTTGATTATTAATTTACTTACTAAATGTTATTGAATACTTTCCATCCTTCCATGTTTCAGATACACTATCATGGCTTAGAGCTTTAAGTTAAAAATGATAATATTAATGTTATTATTATTATAGCAAACACATAATAATTATTATGTATTAGTCACTATTGTAAGCATTGTACCTATATTAACTCACTGATAACAACTCTGTAAGTATGATAATCATGCCTACTTTACAGATGAGGAAACCGAGGCACTGAGAGGTGAAATATCTTGCCCAAAGACAATCATATATCTTCTGGCTTCACAGTTCATACATTTCACCACTATACTGCACTGTCCTCTAAAATTTATTATCTAACTCACCACGTATAAAAATGTATCATTGTTGGACCATGTCCAGGGCCCGGTGTCACAGAGCACAAAGGAGGGAGCAGTAGACTATTTTTGTGAGAAGAAGCCTTACAGTCAGGTAAGGCTTTGTAGAAGTCTTAATATTTGAATTAACACCAGAATGATGATTGCATGTTTATCACATGGACAAGAGAGGAATGTACATTTCAGGCAGAAGGAGCAGTTTAAACAAAGAAATAGAGCTATGAATCTAAATGACACATTTGGGGACTTGCAAGCCATTGGGTACAGCTATAGCCTAGGAGTGCAGAAGGAGATAAAACTGGTGAGATGAGCAGGGGCCAGAAAATAGGGAGTTTTATTTACACACTATGCTGAGGAATTGGCATTTCTTCTTGACGCAATAGGAAAGCATTGAGTGATTTAAAACAAACCGCCTTTGAGATAGACCACTGAGAAGACCAATTGTAGCTGAATGATATAAGGAACTAAGAGACATGTGCAATGTGATTATTGGAGTAGTCAAGGAGCATGATGGTGAGAAGGGCCTGAATTGAAGCTGTAGTTGTGAGAATGGTGAGGTGGAAACAGACTAGAGAGGAATGACCATGGTAGATGTAGAGAAAAGAGACAGGGTAACTGCTTTGGATGACTAGGTAAAAGTAAGTGCTGCCAACTGAGACAGAAAAGACATAGGCCGAAAAGTAGGTTTGGGGCAGAGGGGCTAGCTATGGTGAGCTCAGTTGTGGACATGCTGTGTTGTAGGCATCTGCAGAAGATCCCGCTTGCATATGGCCAGCGAGGGGTTGATAGTCAAGAATGAAATTAGAGAAGAATCCTGAGCTAGATACAAATATTTGGAACATAGTTGGGACCACAGGAATGCAAGCTACTGTCCAGGGAGAGTGTGGAAAATGAGAATGAAGAAAATCAGAACCCTAGAGAACACCAACGTTAATGTCTTTACTATGGTAGGGTGCTTTACAGTGAGTCAAACGCTTGCCTCTTTATATATGATTTAATAAATACATATTGATCAAACAGTGATTCTGAATCATATAATTGCTCCCTCAGATCACTCACCTTTATGTGCCCTTCCTGATGCCTCAGAATTAGATAAAATTCCTGGTATTGTACTACTCTCCAGTTGTATAAATTCAAATATTTGTATTTCCATTGAGTTAACATTAAATTCAATGTACTGAGAGTTTCTCTTTCCCTGCCCATTCCTATTCCCTAACACACAAAGACATGCACTAGTCCTGTTGGCCAAGAAGAAAATCACAGAAGGGGAGGAAAAGGGTAATTATGAACATGGCTGTATGTTGCCCTCTCCTTCTCTTTCTTCCAGATGAAGTACCCTAAACCCTACCCCACTCCTTTCTCACCCCAAACAACCCTTACCCACCAAAACAAATGAAATGATGAGGGGAAAAAATGATAGCCCTATAGAATATTAGACCTGGAAAAAAGTGTAGATATCTGATTCAATGTTCATTAAATGTTCCTCTTCCGTCCACCTCAGCATCCCTATGGATTTTAATGCACTGGGGCACAGAGAAGTTAAGCAGTTTGCCTCACAGTGTGAGAACTACTGCACTAGTCAAAACCTCCTCATTTACTTGTTTATTTGCCTAACATTTCTTGAGCCTGAGCCCCTATTATGTCTCCGACAGCATGTGAGGCAATAGTATACAAAGAAGGATGAAACATCTATAGTTGGGGAGGCAAATGTGAATAAAGATGAAAATACCTTGCACTAAATGCTAAAAGATAGAGAGAGAGATACAATGTGCAAAGAGTCTTTAATATTTACTGATGGTTGAGGAAGTGATCACAAAAGACCACAGATCATGAAGGTCTCTGTATGCCATGCCTAGGAGCTTGGACTTGACCCTGAGGACAATAGGAAAGCCATTTAAGGTGTTTAAAGAGGGTACTGTCATGACCATGCTTGCATTTTAGCAAAGTCATTCTGTAAATGGTTTGGAGAATATAGTCAAAAAAATGATGCAAACTTGATATAAGGGAATTTAAGTGTAGATGGAAAGGAAAGGACAGACATGAGAGGGGTTAGAAAATAGCACTTGAGGCCAGGCGCAGTGGCTCACACCTGTAATCCCAGCACTTTGGGAGGCCAAGGCAGGTGCATCACGAGGTTAAGAAATCGAGACCAGCCTGGCCAACATGGTGAAACCCCGTCTCTACTAAAAATACAAAAATTAGCCAGGCATGGTGGAGTGCACCCATAGTCCCATCTACTCGGGAGGCTGAGGCAGGAGAATCACTTGAACCAGGGAGGCGGAGGTTGCAGTGAGCTGAGATCACGCCACTGCACTCCAGCCTGGGCAACAAGAGTGAAACTCCGTCTCAAAAAAAAAAAAAAGAAAGAAAGAAAAGAAAAGAAAAAAGAAAATAGCACTTGGTGACTATGTGGGTATAAGGGGAGACAGGAATTTTCACTGACTCCATGATTTCTGTATTGGGAGACTGTAGGAATGGTAACACTACTAACTGAGTTGTGAAATATTCATCTATTAAACAAATTTTCATTGAATATCTTCTTTGTGCCATCTGCTACACTTTTGGGATATATCAGTGAAGAAAACGAAGATTCCTGCACTAATGGAGCTTGCAGTCTGTCAGGGAGAGACAGATGGTAAAAAATGAACAAGAAATGTATGAGTTTTTGAAACATGAAGAAACTGAGAACCAGAAAGGTTAAATAATTGGTCCAAGGTCATAGACCTGGCTAATTGCAAACCTGCCAGAAGAAACCAGGTCTGCTGATTTTATGTAATGTCTAGCATTCTTTTCAGCCCTCAGGCCCTATTCCTGCCAAAGGAAGAAGGAAAAGTTAGACAAGGAGACAGAACTCAGGTGAATAGATTAGTTTGCTGAAAAGGAGATAAAGGACATCAAATACCAAGTACATAAATGACACATTTTTGTACAGAGGTCTGGACCAAAGCCACATTCATCCATTCTGGACCACAAAGAAAAAAGATCACTAGAATCATCCCTTGTTCACAGAAGCAAAAGGGTGGATAGGTATGACCCAAAACTCAGCAGCCTCTCAGGCAAAAGGCTTCCTAATAAAACTAGCAGATTGAAAAATAAGGGAAGGAAATGCCTTCCAAATCTCCAGTGTCATGGTAGGAATAGTCCTTCTGTGATTTTTAAGCTCCATAAAGGTTGTTCCCACAGAGCATATTTAACCATCAAGATGATCTCACTGTGCAGACTTTTAATTGAGTGTGCTCAGTACAGGAAGCAATTTAACATCTGATTCTTATAATGGATCATGTCATTTCAAAGGTGGATATGCTCTTTGCCATTGATTATTTTCTTCCACTAAGCACATGAAGCTTAGCTGTTAGCATGTTAACTGTGCTGCTGTGATACCAGGGGGACTATAGTGAATGGTTTACTGATTATTTTCAGTCTGTATTTCTAGGAACATTGAGTATTGTTAACAGCTCTAAAATGATATTTGATATAGGCTTCTTTAACCTGATGGCCTCACGACACTTCACAAAGGTTGACTCATTCTTTAAAAATACCTGAAGAGGAATACAATAGAAGCTTGTTATAATATGCTTTAGATTTGGATATACCACAGGTCAAATCATGCTCCCTGAAAACATAACTCCTTATCATGAAATCTCAGTAATACATTTAGCCTATTCTAAGGGTATTGGCCCTAGCCTCTGAGATCAGCATTGTACAATGTATCCGCTATATTCCTTTTGTAAAATCTGACTTCTCCTGGTCACATAGTCTTTGAAAGGGAGCATAAAAGCAGTTTAGAACTTTGTACTACTCTCTTCTTGATGAAACCTCCTTTGAACCACTCCCTCTATCACTACTTGCAAATAACTGACAGCAAAATTTATAAGTGGTAAGCATTTAATAGAGAGGCCAACTCTTGTCCTTTCTCTACTACAATCCTCTCTTATTATGCTGTATCTTAGAAGTGGGTTAATCAGCTGGAGAGATGTGAAGCATTAGGCCTTGAGGTTCTTTTGAACATACTATTCGCTATTCAGCAGAAATCATATAAGGTATTATCATGATGTGCCCCTTCTAAGGAAGGTTAGTTCCTTAACATGTCAGAAGGCTTTGTTATAAGGATATTTCTTTTTACACTATCCTATGACATGTGTCCACCTTGCCCATCAGAAAGATATCAGTATATGTGTGGGTGTGCATGTATTCACACACAGTGACCGTGAATAACTTAATTTCTTTTAGTCTTAGCCACCTCATTTGTGAAATAGTGGAAGATTAGCAAAATGGCCCATGAGGTCTTTTCCAACACTGAGATCTATGATTCTTAATACTGTATATTGAACTATTGACACTGATTATGAATGGTTCATAGATTTAGTTCATAAACTCTCTTGAGTTTATTAACTGTAAATAGCTTTGTTTTCATTATAAGGACATCCACATTTTGATATATAGACTATGTTATTTGAGGATTTCCCTTTATGTATGGAGATACACATACACACACACATAAACATGTGTATGTGTGTATATCTTCATTATAACAATGTCTCATTATGTTTGGAAGTGTTCCCTAATGGATGATGATATGCATCTACTAATAAAACAGATAATTAGAGGAGGAGGTTGTAAGAGGTTTATGTAATTGTTGTTGCTGAGGAAACTTTCCTTGATTATACAAGTACCATATGCTTTAAAAACATTATTAGTTCTCCCGTTTATTGAAAGTGCCAATAATCAAAAGATTTTTCACATGACTCTACGTGTCTAGCACATGTAATGCATCACTTTCCTGCAATTTCTAGGCATTTATTAGGTCTTATGAAATGATTCATGTGTACACAGCGTTTTTTTTTCCTTTACACATAACAGTTACAGCAGGCTCATACATGCCATTTGTTAAAGAATCTTTGTTCAAAATGTAATGCACGCACCATGAGAATAACTATGGAGCTATTCATCATGCCACTGAGGGGAAAAGTCCACTCACATATAAGGTATCTAGAATTTAGCATCTTCAGTAGAAAAAGAGACAGTTAATGTCACCATATTAGGAACCTAGGATTGCAGGTACATTCTTCTCTGCAGCTTTGGACACACACCTGGGTTTCTTAGAAATAGTAACTGAGTTCTTAGAAAAAAAAAAGTTTCTATTAGTTATAGCAATAATGTTAATATTATCATAATGCTACAAGTTCCCTGGACTTAAGGTTCATTTCTGCAGATCGTATGGGGCAAGAAAAAAGTTGAAATATAGGTAGTCACAGAAATATGATAGGAGGGTTTATAGTGCTTTTTAGTGGATAAAAGACAAAAAGCTTATGCCTAATTCATATGCAGGCTTCATTTTTTTCATCTTGATATTCAAAGTATGACAACCTGTGCTCACATTTATTTTAAAATAATTCTTTTTCTACTCAGTAAAAAAATAAAAGATAAACATTAAGGTGACTCTGATTTGATTGGTTAAATAAAACAAGCATCTGCATAAAACATGGTAGCTATTTCATTAACATTACAGTGAGATTAAAACATTAACTCTAGATTATTGAAGTAAATGAAATTCATTGGTGGCACTAGAAATACAATTCAAAAGCATCCTTAAGACAATTCCAAGTCAAATTAAGTGTGTAAGACTGAATCTACAGGAATATCTTTGGGAGGTAGATATGAAATGGAAAAAAAATCACACTATTATAGTGGTATCATAGCCATACATTCGACTCAGAGATGATTTGTCACCCCAGGCCTTTTTTGGCCCAAATGAAAGTAGAAATTGAACCGCAAAATAGTCTCAGATCCAAAAATTCTTTATCTTTATACAAAAGTTCATTTAATGGCCATAAGATTTTATAATTTTATATATATATATAGTAATTTAAGATTGTAAGGCAATTTAAAGCACATTAAATATCAAATGTTTTCAAAAGACATCTTTTACATTTTTGTTCTGAGACAATAAAACCACACATGTTATACCATTATTAGCAGGCAACAATGCAATATATAGTGAAACTTTTGACAATTTGACAAGTTTGAAGTAAAAGGTAAGTTTGCAGCTGCCTCTCTATAAATCTGAGCTAACTCTACTAACTGTTCCAAGACATTAAAGCTTTAAAACTATTTTTCAAACCAGAGACATATGTTTAAATAAGATGGCAATTGTGAAGCAAGAAAATGTAAGTAAGCCTGAGTGCGTGTTTGTTTACATAAAGTACAGTACAGTAAGAATCCATTTGGACAGACCAATGGAAATGTCAAAAGAAAACAGGTAAATCTTGTGTTTCATTATTCCCCTTCCTTCAACTCTTATTCTGAATTCTAGATTCATTGGCTATTTGTCATTTTTCTCAATTCATTTTTAGCTATACGAAGTGATGACAGATCCCAAAAGGAAGTATTTACAAGGTGTGTCTGTCCCTGTATATGAGAGATCCTATGGAGAAAGTGTCTACCACTACAGCTTGCCCTGCTGCCATGGAAATTCTCTGACAGGGGAGGATAAAGTAGAAAGGCTCTATGGTGGAGATGGCTGAGAGAGGTTGAAGGAAGCCATAATTCAATTGTGCAAAAATTAGTGGCCATGGGGAAGGATCAGAATAAATTGTCCCAATCCTGTGTTCCAAAATCAGGTGATTGGAGATATAGAAGAATACCCCATATGCTTACCCCAAATAAGCTGAATGATACTATTCCTGTAATAAAAATATCCTGCATTTATCTGATTGTTTTATTTTTTTCTCCAAATACATACCAGTGTTTTTTTTTTTTATTTCATCATTATGGCCATGATCCAGGGTCATTATTAGAGTTTGGATTGCATATTGAGCTTTGATGATACAAAATACCTACAGGACTGTTCCAGAGATTTGATTTACATATATATTTCCCTGAATCATTAGAGAGAAGGAGAAGTGGGATGGGAAGGACATAAATTAGTTCTTCAGTAAAGAGTGAGGACAATAAATTTTAACTTAGAAACTTGTTAAGGTCAGGCTCATAGAGACTCTGAATGGGTAGTTGAGTCTGCTATAAAGAACTTGACTTGTACCCCAGCTACCAAATTTCCAGTATCCTAGCAAAAATGTTTCTGTTAGTCTCATAACACCCACACAGTATAAGTAGGGTAAGTAATAGTTTCTTCATATTAGAGTTGAATGAACTCCTTTACTTTGAGAGGCAGGGCAAGTTACTTTATTGTGTATGCTTCAGAGTTGAGGCCACTGGTAGAATTCACACCCCAATATCCTTTCTTAAAGATCAGTATGGGCTGGGCGCAGTGGCTCATGCCTGTAACCCTAGCACTTTGGGAAGCCAAGGCGAGCAGATCATGAGGTCAGGAGTTCGAGACCAGCCTGATCAACATGGTGAAACCCTGTCTCTACTGAAAATACAAAAATTAGCTGAGTGTGGTGGCATGCGCCTATAATCCCAGCTACTCGGGAAGCTGAGGCAGGAGAATTGCTTGAACCCGGGAGGCAGAGGTTGCAGTGAGCCGAGATTGTGCCACTGCACTCCAACCTGGGTGACAGAGCAAGACTCTGTCAAAAAAAAAAAAAAAAAATCAGTATGGATTTTTTTTTTTTTTTTTTTGAGGCAGTCTCATACTGTCACCCAGGCTGAAGTGCAATGGCTTGATCTCAGCTCACTGCAACCTTCGCCTCCCAGGTTCACGTGATTCTCCTGCCTCAGCCTCCCAAGTAGCTGGGATTACAGGCACATGCCACCATACCTGGCTAATTTTTTTGTATTTTTAGTACAGATGGGGTTTCACTATGTTGGCCAGACTGGTCTCGAACTCCTGACCTTGTGATCTGGCTGCCTCAGCCTCCCAAAGTGCTGGGATTACAGGCACAAGCCACTGCATCCAGCCAGATTCATTATTTTTATCCTACTTGGGACTTGCTGAGCTTCTTGAATATAAGAACCCATGTCTCACATAAATTATAGAAAAATTTCAGTCCTTATCTCTTTGAATCTTGATTTTCCCCATTTTGGTATCCTTTTGGAAGTTCCCTTAGACTGTCCATTCCATTCTAGCCTCCATGTCCTTTACTCTTTTTTCTTACTTACTATCTCTTTGTTTCCCTTTGTTATCTTGTAATCAGTTTCTCCATATTTATCTTCTAGCTCACTAAATCTCTCTTTAGCTATGCTTATTGTAATGTTTAACCCTTTTATTAATTTTTCATTTCAATGATTACTTTTTGTTTCTAAAATATTTACTTAGTTTTTTTAAAAAATTTGCCTCATTATTTTGGGTAATTTTTTGCTTCTTAATTGTGTTTTTGGTTACATGAAACATGGTTATTTTATATACAGTATCTGATAAATACAGCATATGAAGTCTTTGTGGATGTGGGTCTATGGTTTGTTACTTCTGTGAACTCTTGGATATTAATTGCATTCTTGTTTTTGGCTTTTTTAAATTGTGAGCTCAAACAGGTTGGAAATCTAAGTCCTGTATGAAGAAAGTATTCTTCTGGTGAGGATTTACATTTGTTTCTATCAGAAACCTGCCTACACTACAAATTAGCGTAAACTTTAAAATACTATGTTGCAATTTTTTAGGCCAAATAAAGAGTACAAATATGAACCCTAAACCCACATGAAACCTGGCTAGTGGCCATGAGGTCTCAGAGGAGGCTTGATATTTAACATCCTCATAGACCCAAGCCTAAGACAGATCATTTTCTTTTACTCTGTCTCTGCAACACACATTTTCTTCCAGATTGGATATATATCCCAATATATATCCCTAATCTTGCACAGGCCCAAGGTAGCTAAAAACTTTTGCTCACTCTGGACCCTCATGAAATCTCTGGGTCACTCAAATCAGCAGATGACCCATGTCCTGGCACAGCTCTGACTTTCCATATAATCTTGGGCATGTGAACCACTATGGGTCTCAATTTACACATCTGCAAACTATTTGTAACCTAAATTCACATTTCAATTCATCTTTAGTAATTAGCATTTTTACTCTAAGTGGATCAAACAACTTAAGTTCCAGTAAAATTAAGAATGTAGTCTACTAAGATATGGGTAACAATATTAGATCCAGTTCCACAAAACTAGAAGAGCTTATTCCATGCTAGCAAAGAATGTTCTAAGAAATATTGCTCAAAAGACATTTCAGGAACCATAGCAGTCAAAGTCTGTGAGGTTAATAGTGGAGTCAAGAATAAGTAGTTTCAACAATCAAAATAAGCTTCCCACACTTCTCTGCTAGGTTCATTCATTTTTTTTCTTTTTTATCAAGAAAGATATTGAAGGTTCATTCATTTTTTAAATGGAATTCTGCATATCAAGCAATGAAAGTTAAGGCACTCTAAATACGATTTCCTACTTTCTTTTCCAATGGTCTTCTTTTTGTTCATTTCTTTTTTTGACAGACTTGTCATAATCATAGAATATTGACAATAGATGAGATTTTAGATGTCACCTAGTTCTGCCCATTCCTTTTATAGATGAGGAAACTGAGTTCCAGAAAGGTCGGATGACTTATGGACAGTCATATAGCTCATTAGGCACGTAGTTAGTATGAAAAACAAGTATTGTGATTTCTGGTTTAGATCTTTTATCCAATATACCATTCAGAGAGCCTTCTATAAATTTAACAGATTCTACCCATTGTCAACAGTTCCACTGAATCTCTAGAAAGTTGGCAATGAGCATATATATGGGGAAGGATCCTGGGACCTTTTTCTTGACTATCAGAAAGTTATAAAAGTTGTCAGAGATTCAGCATGGAAAAATTCAGACAGAAATGAACTCAAATCCCAGGCCTGTTTCCAAGTTACTGTATTGCCTTGAGTAAGTTGCTTGGATTCTCTGAGCCTCTCCTGTAAAATAGGGAAATAATTAATATTTTGTAATATAGTTGTAGGGGTTAAATGAGATAACATATGTGCAACACATAGCATGATGCTTTTCCCATAGTGGGCACTAAATTATAATGATACATTGTAGCTATTGGTGGCATTGTATGTCAATTCTCAATGTAAAGACACATTTCAAAGACAAATCTTTTCTAAGTAGAAGATAAATTAGTAGATGATAAATCTCAAAGAAATTCATCTTTAAACACTGTAAAGCTGAATTAATTTGAAGGAGTATGAAAATTCTTTCTACTCTAAAGTCTTTATGTTCTTTTGTCACTATCCAAATGGTATTGTTTCTTGTGTTTGCAGAATACAGATATATGTTTTACTGGAAAGTCAGCTAACAAGTAGCTATTCTGCCTCTTCACTACCTTTACTTTGAGCCATGCTATTTATTATAAAATCACATTCAAGGAAAATTTACATTCCTGATGTGTCAACTAAGATTATAGTTCAGTGATTGGAAATACCTCCCCAAGGGGGAAAAAAGAGATAAACAAGATAAAAGTATTATTTTATTTTAGGCAAAAGAAATCTAGAGGCAGGCAGTCCAGGGCTTGTATGGTGACTTCAGAAAGAAAGCTTCTTCCAGCTCACCACTGTAATATTTCTAGGATGGAGCCCTTATCCTTATAGTACACAGTGGGAGCCAGTGCTCTAGCTATTACATCCTCACTATAGGCAAAATGAAGAAATGATGAGGCAAAGGGACTTCTCTACTTTCTTTTAAGAAGACCTCACTGAAGCTACTGCCAGAAACATTCACTTACATTTTATTGATCGATAACTTAGTCATGTGAAAACACCTAGCTGTAAAGGAACTGAGAAATGTAATCTTTATTTAAGGAAGTCATGTGCATAGCTAAGTAATGTCTAATTGTACTGTAGCTTTCTAACTCCCTCTTAACCAACACAAGAGGGAAAAATGATCAATTATGTAACTCACAGTGTCCTCAAGATAGACAAACTCATAGCTCAATTAAAATAAAACTTTTCTTTTCATTGAAACAAATGAAATACTTCTCCTTTAGCTCCTCTTCAAGACTTGTATGGAAGATTAATTAAAATATCTCCTTATTAATTTTTATATTGATTACATTATGAAATGATATTTTGGATATATTGGGCTAAATAAAATATATTATTTAAATTAATTTTAATAATTTTTACTAAATAATTTTGTTTTACTTTTTAATGTGGCTACTAGAAAACTTTAAATAATATATGTGGCTTGCACTTAAGGCTCACATTATATTTCTATTGGGCAGCAGTGCTTTAGGATATGGCAGTATCAAGTTTAGCCTGGAAAACATAACTACATATATATTCCAAATTAAACTGATTCTATTCCAACACCAAGGTAACTAAACAAGTTAACTTGCAGTATGAAATTATTGACAAAGTAGATTAAATATGGAGAAGGTCTACCAAAAATGATTATTTGAGTCCTAATGTAACTGACTAACAATCCTTTTTGGCAATAATAAGACAGCAAGGATAACCATTTTAAATCTACTTCTAGTTTATGACAATAAAATCGTATCCAGGAAATATAAAAGAATAAATATATTTATATTTCCTAAGACAGGAGGAGCATCAAGTTGTTAATACTCAGAGCTCTACACAAGATGATAAAGAATACAAATATGAAACGACAGTGGAATAATTAAATACCTAACGATAACCTGTTTCTTATATAGAATATAGGCTGGGGAAACTCAGGCTTTCAGTTTCTCAAGAAGGAAGCCATCATATGCTTTAGATGAAATGTCTAATAAAGTAATAGGTTTGTAACTTGGAGAGAGTAGAATTTTAATGTCGTAAAATGAGTTAGACACACTCTGGGTCCAGCCAGCCAGAAGACCTATGGAGATAATAACTATAAACAAACTGGTAAGGATTAGAGTTTATCATTTAGAATAGTCTTTGAATAGTTCTCCCACCATGAAATCTTCCTCTGATGCTTTATTTAGCTTGTGTGGTTAAAAAATCATGTGTGCTGTATAAGGGACATGGACAGAGGTGGCTCAGGATCACCAAGCTGTCAGTTGGCATCTGAGCTGCCATGACCTCATTCTCCAAATCCATACCTTGTGTAACTGCCACGGAGCGTGGCCTTTTTAGGGGATGCAACGGCCAAATTCAAATTTTCCCACGAGGTCATAATAAATCTGAGATTTTACTTAGCAATAAGCTTTTCATATATAGACTTGACTCTGATAAAATCCAAATGGCCTTTTCTAAATTTATTCTTGCTAGTCACCACATTAACTTGGCCAGAATTTTTTTGTTTGTTTTTCTCTGCCCACCATTCTTATCAAACCAGATACTATGACAGTAGGACAGAGTGCATATATCCATTTTAATTAGCATCAATTCATTCATAGTGGGAGCTGCCCCTCACTTAAGGCACATGAGGGCAGGGTTGAAATGGTTCTTGGGAGTCAATGGAATGCCCACAGTGTGTGAAAGCCTCTCAGTCCATCACCACCTCTCAGCCTCCTTACATAGTAAATCAAAATGTAAATGCAAACATAGCTCTGGAACAGCTATACCAAGGATCAAAATAGTGAAGAAATGATTAATGTCTACCTTTTTCAGAATATCCATCTTAACGATGGGTAGTTAGAGAGGAGAATCTAATCCTAGTCAATAGTCCTATGCAGCAAGTAAAATCTATAATGTTTGCCACCAGGCTAGATACAGACAAAGTTTCTTACAGATTTATCCCACATCCTACTATTCAGTATCAGCAGGGTTGGTGTATAAATACATTTTTATTTGTGTGAGGAATTTTCCTTTTGGGTTATTGCATCTCCCTCTAAAACACTGCTTCATGGGAAAGCAACTCACACAGTCCCTTAAGACTTCTGGTAGAAAGAAATAGGATCCACCAGCATTCTGAAATTCAGCTCCCAAGGAATGATTAACTCTACCATAAGGAGCAGGTAATGGATAAAAGTTTAAAGATGATTTTAAAAGGACCATATATCTAAGCAAACTATGTGCACCTTGGCAGGAGATATACAAGAACAAAGGCAAATCATTTCCAGATTGCTGGGAAACTGAATCAGGACCAAAAGGAAGATCATCCAGTTGTATGAGTCAGGCATTCAGCAGCAGTCCACCTGACATCTGTCAAGTTTTATGGTGGCTGTTGTTTCTTAGATAAGTGGAGAGGGAAAGAGACAAAACTCATACACGCGAAGATATCTGTGCTAAAAACAAGATCGTATGAGAACATTAAAACCAATCAGAAAGTGCAATACAATAAGAGTGCTTGCCTGTGAAATTCCAACCTGAGGAGTTTCAAAAAAATCTTAATTATCAAAGAAACTTTTGGTGACTCTAAAAAATCTATTTTAATAAATACATACATTAATGGAATTATGTGGTAGGTTGTCTGCTGAAGCTTCTACCTCCATTGGAGTAGCTCGCCCTAATCTGGCAAAGGAAATCCTCTGGTTGTAGAGTTTGTAGACCCCTACTCCTAGGGGTGTATTAGACATGCTTTTCTTCACTCAGATCATCTGCACTCTGGTAGGCTTTTTAAATTTTATTTTTTAATTGACAAGTAAAAAATTGTATATATTTATGGTATACAATATGATATTTTGACATATATATACATTGTGGAATGGTTAAATCAAGCTGTTGAACATAGGTATTACCTCACTGATATGGTTTGGATCTGCGTCCCCACCAAATCTCATGTAGAATTGCAGTCCCCAGTGTTTGAAGTGGGGCCTGGTTGATGGAGCTTCTCTAATCATGGGGTTGGATTTCTCATGAATGGTTTAGCATGATCCCCTTGATGCTGCTCTTGTGATAGTGAGTTCTCATGAGATCTGGTTGTTTAAAAGTGTGCAGCCTTTCTCCCCTCCCTCTCTCTTGCTCCTGCTTCCACCATGTGAGACACCTTCCTCCCCCTTTGCCTTCTGCCATGATTGTAAGTTTCCCGAGGCCTCCCCAGAAGCAGAAGCCACTATTCTTCCTGTACAGCCTGCAGAACTGTGAGCTAATTCAACCTCTTTTGTTTATAAATTACCCAATCTCAAGTATAGCAGTGTGAGAATGGACTAATACAGTCACACACTTATTTTGTTTTTTCATGCGAACACTTAAAATTTACTCTTAGCAATTTTCAATTATATAATGTATTGTTATTAAGTGTAGTCACCATGATGCATAGTAGACCTCTTAAACTTATTCTTTCTAATTCCTTCTTAATGATTGTAGTGATGATTATGGTAATTATAATAATAATACTGTTGCATTTATTGAGCTCTTACTATATATGTGCTTTACAAATATTATCCATTTAATCTTTGGGACAAATCAGTCTTTCCGAAGTATCTTCTATATAATCCTTTTATTGCAAGATATTATAGAAAAACAAGAATGCATTTTTATAGTATAATGAAAGGGAAAAACACTGCGTATGTTAGCTCCCCACTTGGAAATTCGAAATTTACAAAGCACATTCCCATATTGTAGATACTAAAAAAAGCCCTGTATAAGGAAATCTGTTTACCAGAGTTTCCCATGGATCTTTGATCAGGAAACCCAGTTATCACCTCACATTTTTCAATATAGTGTGCAGATAGCAGTGTTCTTTGGAGTATACTTTAGGAAAAGGTGCTGTAAAATGCTACCTTCATTTTGTAGATGAGGAAATGAAAACTTAGAGAAATTCAGCAGCTTTCAATCAAACAGCCAGTAGGAGGCAAAGCTTTTGAAGCCAAGTTTATTTAATGCTAAAACCCATACTCATCATTAACAATAATGGCTCAGATAATAGCTATCATGTATTAACTATCTAATATGTTCTAGACATTTTATGTATATTGCCTCATCCTTATAACTCCTGCAGTGAGAGTACCATTATCCCCATTTTATAAATGAAGAAACTGAGGCTCCATTAGATTTATTGACCTACCCAGATCTAACCAAAGAAGCTTATACAGGACTGTCAGCAGGGATGTAGACTTTATTGGTTCTGCTTCTGTATCATTAAGCAAATTACCTAACCTCTTGAACCTTCATTGTCCATAGCTGTAAAATGGGTGTAATATGTGTAAAACCTCTGGCACATAATAGTTATTGAGCAAATAGTATCTATTACACAGACAGTAGTGAGTTTTTAACCAAGCCAATATAGTCTAAAATAAGTACATAGTGAATCTTAACATCGGAAGTATGATTCATAAATTGGATATATTGACTCTAAAGTAGATTTGAACTTGACATCAATCAAGTTTTTAGGCATTGTTAGAGAAGACAATTGAGGGGCAGAGAGTAGCAGGCAGGCAAAGAAACCCCATTCCCAGTGAGGGAAGACATAAATACTAGAAAGGTCATACCTTTCAGCATGGCGTAATTCAAAGAATACAGTGTTGGAGTGAGACAAACTCAAAATTGATACCAGCCTCTCTCCTAATTAGCTACATGACCTTAAGCAACTCATTTAACTTCTCTGAGCCACAGCACCTCCTCTGAAAACTGGTACTAACACTGTCTTGCAAGGTTGTAGTGAAGATTAAATGAGATAATGTACGCAAAGATTCTAGCCCTGAACCTGGCACTTATTACATGGTAGCTTTGGCCCACAGGGCTTTGCCTCTACCTTCTAGAGCAGCATGTTTTAACCAACAAAAGGAAAATGTTGTATCAATGAAGGAGCATCAGGCTCTTTCCAGAAATGTGCCTAGTGCTCTCTGCAACTTCAAGGGTGGTCTGGGGCGAAAACAGATGATAATTATAGTCTTTTAAATATTAATCCCAAAGTATCCTCAATCGCTGTGACAGTGGCATGTGTCACTGTGAATGAAGAATTCTGAGAGAATAAAGTAATCAAAAATGTTTTTAAAAGGCAATGAGGAAGGAAGGTTTCCCAACTTTGGCAGCTGATTTACATCTATTAAACTGATATTACCAGGTGCAGATTTCGAATATAGCTATTTTTTCCCTGCAAATTTCAAGCAAGGTATAAATTGTGTGTGTGTGTTTAACGCAAATATCTTATAGATGTATTATAGATACAGTTGGGAGGTGCTTCATTTCCCTCATTTTATTCTGAGGTTAGTAAAGTAATTCTTAGAGCACACTCTAATGACTGCCTAAATAAAAGTACAAATAACATTTGATCTCCAAGCATGTATTTAAAACAGAAAGATTCACACTTGCATATTCATACAGTCAAACACACTATCACAAATTCAAGTGAATACACGAACACACATACATCCAAACACACTCATGCACACACTCATGTACGTGCACCCAAACAACCCTCATACACTCTCACATTCACATATACTCACTCTTGCACACTCACACATATATGCACACTCTCACACAATCACACATACACACACTGTTGCACATTCATGCACACATTCAAGCCCATGCTTACCCACTCATATACACCCATGCATATTTACACATAAATCGACACACTAACACATTGCTGCTCTTACACACATACACACAATGAGTTTGTTTCCATTTATAAAGAATATTGTCATTAGTTTGAGTAAAAAGAAAATTATTTTATAATAATGTCCTCATCCTAAGCTGATGTTATATGCGCACTGAACACTTAAAATTTTATTTACTTAGGTAACATTCTACATCAGAGAGGGCAGAAAATTTTAAAGGCCCTAAATTTTGTTCATGCCCTTTAAAAGTTAACTCTCTCTCATTCTGTCTTGAAATACAGAACATCTTTACACGTGAAGTGCTTTGGGAAAAAATGTAAAATTTTGTAATAGTTGTAAATTGGTATGTGCACTGTAGAGTAATTTAAAATCATTAGAATGATGCATTTTTTAAAGTAAGTGCTTTGCTAGAAAATGAGTGAAGCAATATCACAGTGTATTAATGGAGCTCAAGACATCTCAAATTGATTTCGAAATTAAACATCCGAAACTGCAACTTGAAAAAAAAATAATTAGTTAAACCATTATATAGCAATCAAAAAGAAAAAACCCTCTTGAAATTTAGGAAATTGCAAATTAAGAGTGTCAGTCATCCTGATTTGGCAAGGGCAAGGATTGTCAATGAAAAGAAAACATATGCAACTTAAAATATTCCTGAAAACTGAATCGCGCACACAGTTTGCTACTCTGTTTTGATTTCTAGCTTGGGTATTTCTTTCGCTCAAAAGAAAGACATATCATTGTGAGAGCATCATTCAGCAAAAGTCTTGCATATCTTGTCAAGACTTGACCTTGTGAGCGTTTTGCAAATGAAGCTGGCGGTTGACACTAGACTGGAGGAAATGGTCAGGCTATGCGTCTCTCCCTCTTTTCCCACCCCTAATATTAGATTGAACTGTATGAAATTGCTGATATTCGACCTATGAATGTGATATTTTCACAAAGTTCAATCTAATATTTCTAGTTTAACTGGATTTGGGAGGAAAGGGAGTTGTAATTATCTGGAAAGCGGCCTTCTTGTTCTGATGCTAGCAGTGTAATGAAAAGTAACCTAAAAATAATTTCTGAGACATGTAGCTAGTTACTTAATTGATAATAATTTATTTGTTTAAAAAATGGAAATAATGCCAATCTGCCATACATAACCCAAAACTTAGTAGGACAAAATTAAATAAGAGGTATGTTTTAAGTAGTCCAAATTACAATACAAATAGACTCAAGTGCATCCTCACCTGTCTGGATCTTTTATTTATTCAGACTATCCTCAGTTGTAAGCTAGCTTGCGCAAAGCATTTCTCCATTTTTAGTATCAGGGCCAAATACTTTAAAATTGGAAATATCTCCAGTTTTTGCTAAATGCTAAAAACATTCACCACCAGCTTTCCCTACATGAGAGGGGATTTATGAAATCTTTTTCAACATTACAAGTTGAGCATCCATAATCTGAAATCAGAACTGCTCCAAAATCTCAAACGTTTTGAGCACTAACATAACACCATAAGTGGAAAATTCCACACCTGACTTCATGTGATGGGTCACAGTCAAAATGCAGTTAAAACTTTGTTTCATGCAAAAAATTATTTAAAATATTATATAAAAGTACTTTCAGACTATGTGTATAAGGTGTGTATGAAACATAAATGAATTTTATATTTAGACTTGGGTCCCAGTTTTTTGTTTTTTTTTTTTCATTTTGAGACAGAGTCTTGCTGTGTCACCCAGGCTGGAATGCAGTGGCGTGATCTCAGCTCACTGCAACCTCCGCCTCCTAGGTTCAAGCGATTCTTGTGTCTCGGCCTCCCGAGTAGCTGGGACTAGAGGTGCCCACCACCATGCCCAGCTAATTTTTTGTATTTTTAGTGGAGACAGGGTTTCACCATGTTGGCCAGGCTGGTTTCAAACTCCTGACCTCATGTGATCCTCCCGCCTCGGGCAAAAGTGCTTGGATTACAGGCATGAGCCACCGCACCCGGCATTGGGTCCCATTTTCAAGATATCTCATTATGTTTATGCAAGTATTCCAAAATCTGAAAACATAAAAAATCCAAAACACTTCTAGTCTCAAGCATTTCGAATAAGGGATAGTCAACTTGTAGCTAGATTTCTCTATTACATGGACTGAACCCAGTCTCTGACGGTGAAGGTGCCTATAATTCTGTTTTATTCTTTTCCTATCTCTTTGGGCCGCTAAGTAACTCCTTGTTAAATGGAATGACAAGATATAATCCACCCCCTTCTTCTAAGTAACTCCTGTATTCTTCAGTGACACAGTGGTGATATTTTATACATTGTTTGGTTGTGGCCTTAATCATGTATAATAATTATTTCCATAAGACAAGAAGAATGATTTCAGCTCTGGAGAAAACTTGACTCGGGCTCTATGTAAGACAACAAGAATATAATAAGCCCCTATTGTGTGCTGAATCCTATGCATTACATGAATGAGATATACAAACAGAATACTGTAGTAATCCATCTAGTCTTTCTAGATAGAAGTTTGGCAATTTGATTATTCACAGCAATTATTCAAAGTAGGAAGGAGTCAGGTACATCTTAAGTGTGCAACAGAATCAGAATGGTTAGGTAAATGAGGGTGCATTTGGAATACTATATAACTATTACAAGTATTTGTGAATAATTTTTAATTTACATTAGAAAGTTTTTAAAGGCAGAGGAAGTCTAAAAGTATGCTAAAATGTGTATCTAATATCTCCACAAGGCGCATAGTGTACAGAATTAATGGAAAGATGCCAAAATATCAAGAGTGTTTTTTGCTAAATTGGGAGGTTTTTTTTCCTTCTTTACTCTTTTTTTGTATTAAGGACTCAGAGGATTTGGAATGTAGAAAGCAACATAATTTAAAATCATGGTCAAAAACATTATTGAGGACAGGTTGAGGCCCCCATTCATTCCAAGAAAAGAGAGTTCAGAAGAGACTTAGTAATAATCTTCAAGTACTTGAAAAGCTATAAGATAGGGTATGGTGACCAGGTCTTCTCCAATTCTTTAAAGAATAGAAAAGAAGTAAGTAATATACAGAGAAATCAAGTTTGGCTAGAGGGGAGAATTTCATTTGGGAGAGAGAATAATTTAAAAATTAGAATAGCTTATGATGGCATATATGCCATTTCCTTTTTAGAGGACTTGAACAGCAATTTTTCATCTGCCTATAAGGATTTAGGAACAATCCAGGCAGTCTCCTGAATGCAGAAGGGTTGACTGTTTGTACTCTTGAAGTCAGTTCAAGTCCTTTGATTGCATCATTTGTTCCATGCCCACAGAGTAAGTACATGGTGTAACTCTGGCCTCTGAATATTATACCTTTTACTATGAGCCATTCTGAAATCTGTTCAAACTCATCTTGATAGTTTTTTAAATAGCAAGGGAAAAAGATGCTCGATTCACTAGTTATCGGGGAAATAAAAATTTAAAAGAGACTTTTTTACACTCTTCCATATTGACACATCAGTGAAGGGTATCGAGAAACAAGTATACTCTTACTCTGATTGTGGTTATATAAATTGGTACAATATTTTATCAGTATCTATCAAAACTTAAAATGCATATAGCCTCAACTCAGTCATTCCATTTCTAAGAAGTATTCTAGAGAAATGCTGGTACATGTGCACAAAGAGGCATTGTTTACAATAGAAAAAAGGTTTAGAAACAATCTAAATATCCATTTGCAAAGGGCTAAACTATAGGACATATCCAGACTATGATGGTATGTTATATAACAGTCTAAAAGAACAAGTTAATTTTATATGGACTTAACAATATGTCTTGGAGCTATTTCCCAGGTCTAGAAAAATATAAACAATGTTATACCATTCAGGTTAAAATATACCCGCAAATTAGTTATGTATCTACATGCATTTATTAATGTAAATGTATTAAAAAGTACAGAAAAGTATTTACTAAAGAGATATTAGGGGTTACCATCTCACGAAGGAACTACAATTGGCAGCTCAAGGTATATTATTGTTTTATTCATAGCAGAAAGTTTTACAATATGAATTGTATTTTTCAATTCAATTCAATATGCATTAAATCTTTATTATTTTGTTTTTTATTTATTTTTGTAGAGACAGGGTCTCACTCTGTCACCCAGACTAGAGTTCAGTGATGAGATCATAGTCCACTACAACATGGTACTCCTGGGCTCAAGTGATCATCCTGCCCCAGCCTCCTGAGTAGCTAGGACTACAAGTGTGCTCCACCATACCCTGCTAGCTTTTTTAAATTTTTTGTAGAGACAGGATCTTGCTATATTGCCCAGGCTGGTCTGAAACTCCTGAGCTGAAGTGATCCTTCTGCCTCAGCCTCCCTAAGTGCTGGGATTACAGGCATAAGCCACTGTGCCCAGTCTTGAATGTACTTTTAATTACTTATAATAGCATGTAATTAAAAACAAACAGGAGTAAAACTTAGGAAACAGGTGTGTAATATGGCAATGAAGGCAACTGGTTAAAATAGATATTTGTGGCTTTTGACAAAGAAAAAGAGTGGCCAAATCTAGAAAGAATGATGGCAACAGGGTTATGGAGGGAGACAGAAAATGTAATGGGAAAAAATAATGCTTACAAAAGCAAACAAAAAAGAAGTTAGCATTAAATAACACAAAAAATGTGCTGAAAATATAATGACAAAATATAATGGGAAAAAATAATGGGACAGAAAATATAACAGGAAAAAATCATGCTTACAAAACCAAGTAAAATAATTTTAGCATTAAATAACAGAAAATGTGCAGAAAAATATAAAGCTCTACTGACTGATGAATGAGGACTTGCCCTACCAGGTGTCACAATGTGTTATAAAGCTTAAGTAAATACAACGAGTTGGTATTGATGCCTCAATAAACAGATCATGGAAAAGTAGAAAGTCTAGAAAGCAAAACAGGTACATATACATAATAATTTGGAGTATGATAATCAGTAAGGATAGGATGGATAATCCAATATATTCCAGAAAGCTTCATCCCAGTCCAAGCAGCATGAATGTCTAACCATATCTCTCTGATTAAGTAGGAAAATGAAGGATGGAATGGGAAAAATTACAGAATTCCTTCAACTAGGAGTAATTCCACAGGATAAAGAAGTTTGAATGCTACTGACTTAAGTATACTGACATTTCATAATCCTTAAGGTCTATATTTTTATTTAAAGATTTTACATTTCTGTGATGACATGGAAGGAAAGTTCTTAAGGATTATTATGGCTATGAATGGAGTCTGGGTATTCTTTTCCCTTAATTTAACCCTCTCTTTCATTTCACTAACAGCTTCTTGCCTCTTCTGGTGAAGTTTTAAAGATGGTCTCCTTGTCCTGGAATCTCAGTATTCCTTATAGACTCTAAAAGAACTCAGGGGAAAAACTAACTGGTGAACTAGTTTCCTTTCTGGGAAAAAACAAAAAAGAAACAGCATTATCATAACAGGAAGAAAAACTTAATTCAAGTCTCCGAGGAATTTAAAGTAAAAATCATAGGGCAGCAGGATGGAAACCCCTAGGTTTCTGGAACTAGTCCAAGCTGTACTAGAAGGGCCTAATGCAGTCATTCATTGATTTGAGAGACAGGATATGTCAAAGGTATTGGAGTTACAACAAGGCAACCTCCAAGGCGGAGGCTAGCCTGCCAACCTTTACTTGATCATTTGCTGCTTGATATTACTGGCAGGAGGGTCAGAAATATTACCTCTTCCCTGTCCCCTTTCCTCTTTGTGTTATATCTAGTCAATTCTCAATTTCCCTCTGCTTCAGCTCCAGTTACCTCAAAAATAAACTTTCTCCGCA
Source organism: Pongo pygmaeus (assembly GCF_028885625.2). Taxonomy (NCBI): domain Eukaryota; kingdom Metazoa; phylum Chordata; class Mammalia; order Primates; family Hominidae; genus Pongo; species Pongo pygmaeus. The sequence goes on along the minus strand of NC_072396.2, from coordinate 128,902,828 downwards.
AAGTCTACCTTTATTACACATATATCATTTTCCTCATACTTGGCACTGTTCAGTCTAGTCAGGTATGAAAGTTAGGGAGGGACAATTAGAAATCCATTTGATCCTTTTGTCTGAAGCCAACTTTGTCATTCCTCTTTAGTGATACCTATTCAGGATTGACTCTTAGGGCATATGGCAAGATACTAAGCACCTTAAATTTTACTTAAAAGAAGGAAACTTAATTAACACCATCAGTAGTACCAGCACTCAAAACTGATACCTCCAACAAGAAATTTTAAAATTATAAAAACAGCCTAAGACTATAAGGATCTTAATAACAGTGGAATTTCACATCCTGGGGAATCTCAGTGGATTCTTCATCTTTCTAAAGATTACTTACCCTTGTTAGATGCTTTTCTTTCCTTAGCACCAAGAGGCAAAAGGGGAGAGGACTCAATATATGTTTGTAGTCTCCCTTCTTCAGATAGGCACATCTTGGGCAGGTAGTTTCCTTCATTTTTTTTCTTCTTTGAATTGCTGTAGTTCTCTACTGTACATTCACATGAAGTCAATTTTCTATGTAAGGTCTTCCACTGATCCATTCTATAGCTATTTACAAAATACTATGTGTCAGGCACTATGTTTAGATGCTGCAGATACAATGGTGAAAAACTCCAAACCCATTTCCTGTCTTCACAGAACTCAAGTTCTAGGGGTCCAGTATGTAGAGACCATGTGTTCTATTTCTACTATAGAACCCTACAAAGAACAAGCACACATACACTTGTTGAATGTGTTTCTCAAAGCTCTGTAAGAGGACAGATTCTACAGCAGTGTTTCTTAAATTCGTAGACATAACTGAGTGCCTGTTGCATATGCAGATTTCTGCCACCACCCTCCCCACAGAAAGCCTAATACAGGGAGTCTGGAATGAGGATCAGAGAGCAGCATGTTTAACAAGCTACCCAGATGATTGTAATGCAGGTATTACAAGGACAACACATTGAGAACACTGTCTCTACTCTTCCTGATAGTTGATTAGTATTTTATATAGTTTAATTTGAGGCTATCAACTTTTGTTCAGTCTTCTCAGAACACAGAAAAGAGATGTTCAGCATCTTCTTCATATAAGAAGTCCAGGCATCGCCTAAAAATGACCATTTTGTGGTCGATTTGGGGCTTTTGGTCATATTAATAGCCAGTTGCTGTGGTATCAATTAGAATAGATACGTGGCCAATTTATCCATTCAGATATCCAATATAATAACTGAGCTGGTAGCACCATGCAAGCAACATTTAGACATGACCAAAGTCTGGCAAGTCACACCAAAGACAGTTTAATTTCTTTCCTTATCATAGTGACAAGGATTAAAGAATCCTTTAAGTAATTTCCATTGAAACAGTTTGTGTGTGTGTGTGTGACCCCACCAGTGGCTGGTTCAGATCTGAGTGTTTACAGCTTATCACTGCAAAAAAGTGTTTATGTCCTCATCCCTAAAGGAACATAATAATACCAACTTGATTGAGGATGAAATGACATAACACGTAAAAATACTTATTACAGGGCTCTAGTAGATGGTCAATAAAAATATTTTCTCTATGACCGAGACTTCATAGAAGTTAACCTATATCCAAAAGTCATCAAGTAGCTGTGATGGAAGTATATCTATCTCACTACTAAAAACCAAGACAGAAAGAGAGGCATAAGGACAAAAGCTTAGGTAATTCATGCATTATCATTCTTTTTCCAGGTTACTCTCTAGAAATTGTTAGATTTTGTAAGACGTTTTGGATAAATTGTTACTTTTTGTAAGATGTTTCGTCTAAAAATAACGGAACCTTACTTTTGTATAGCATTGTACTTTTCAATGCTCTTTCCCAATTGTTATTATATTTGATACAACAACCTTGGGAGGAAATGACTGTTCACAATTGACAGATCAGGAAACTAAGGCACAGAGAAGATAAGTGATTTGCTCAAATTTCCCCAGTCATGAAGCACCCAGAGTAAATACTAAGTTTCTTGAATTAGTAGTACAGTTCACCCTCCACAGGCTGTTTAATTACTGGGACCATGCTTGAGTGCCAATAAATGTGTTTGAATTTTAAGTCTTTTAACTCAGGGTTTGAAGCCAAGACACTTTCCTACAGGAACACCTGTGATGTAGACATGAAATGCTACTTCAACTAACATTTACTTAGCTACTTTGCCTGTCATTCTACATCCAAGGTTATATATTTTTTTAAAAAGTAAGCGTAAAATCTTTGTGTTATCATCAAAACACTTTGCCGTCTTCTTCCATTTGTGGGAAAAACAGGAATTAAGAATGCTGTTGAGAAGATGGCTTCTAGGCATAATATTGGGTAGTTTATAGTTACTGGCCTGATACTAAATCTTGGGCGTGTTCCTAGCTCTTGAAGCATGATCAGTTCCTCCTGGTCTCTATCCTTGGCTCTGCCTTCTAGTTACCACTTAGTGCTGCTTTTTTTGTGTGTGAGACGGATCTTGCTCTATCACCCAGGCTGGAGTGCATTGGCATGATCTCCGCTCACTGCAATCTCCACCTCCAGGGTTCAAGCGATTCTCCTGCCTCAGCCTCCCGAGTAGCTGGGACTACAGACGTGCACCACCACGCCCAGCTAATTTTTGTATTTTTAGTAGAGACAGGGTTTCACTATGTTGACCAGGCTCATCTCGAACTCCTGACCTCAGGTGATCCGCCCTCCTAGGCCTCCCAACTTGCTGGGATCACAGGCGTGAGCCACCACGCCCAGCCTGTTACCACTCAGTACTTCTAAAATGCTGTCTGGGTAACCCCACTTCTAGCTTGAATAAACCCTGGCTCCTCTCCTCCTGTCTCCCATCCCATGGACAGCCACCCCATTTTAGTCTAGTCTTATTTTAAATGCATGACCCAGAAGTAGAAGAATAGAAGATTGTTTTCATAAGCCAGTGAGCATAGCATGGAGCTTCTTGGGAGGTAGATGTATTAACTTCTTAGGTGCAATGATCTATACCATGACCAATTTTCTAGATTACTTTGAGATTTCATATATGGGGATATCAGGAGAGAATTTTATGTAAAGCTGCATTCTTTTCAAATATAATTGGTACAGATAGGGCCATCTTTAACGTTTGTGGAACCTAGAGCAAAAATACAAATAGAGACCTTCTGCTTATGTTCTAACCCCTTTCTCCTCCCAGCCCTGACTCTGTTCCATATTATGAGAGGCTTCATATACATGGACTCAGCCATACCAGCATACCAGCCAAACTCTTTTGACATACCACGCCACCACCCCAACCCCCCAGAAAACAGTTGTCCTTTAGCCATCCTTCAAGCCTTGGGGCGCATATATTGGCAACATAGTCCAAACTTGCCAGAGTCCTCCATAGGCCCTGAAAGTAGGCTTAGGGCCATGTAGACAGGGCATTCCAGGCACCCAGCTTCCCAAGGAGTAGTCTTATTGGGGATCAGGAGTGCAAACTCCAGATAAGCTTATACCATTGGCCCAGTAGACTTTTCACCCCAAAAAAGGAGGGTAGCTGAAAGAAGACCAGATGATGCCATTTAAAATAGGTCAAAATGCTTTGACGAGCTGAGAGAAGAAGGCTTCAGACGATCAAATTACTCCGAGCTACGGGAGGATATTCAATCCAAAGGCAAAGAAGTTGAAAACTTTGAAAAAAATTTAGAAGAATGTATAACTAGAATAACCAATACAGAGAAGTGCTTAAAGGAGCTGATGGAGCTGAAAACCAAGGCTCGAGAACTACGTGAAGAATGCAGAAGCCTCAGGAGCCGATGCGATCAAATGGAAGAAAGGGTATCAGCCCTGGAAGATGAAATGAATGAAATGAAGCGAGAAGGGAAGTTTAGAGAAAAAAGAATAAAAAGAAACGAGCAAAGCCTCCAAGAAATGTGGGACTATGTGAAAAGACCAAATCTACGTCTGATTGGTGTACCTGAAAGTGATGGGGAGAATGGAAACAAGTTGGAAAACACTCTGCAGGATATTATCCAGGAGAACTTCCCCAATCTAGCAAGGCAGGCCAACATTCAGATTCAGGAAATACAGAGAACGCCACAAAGATACTCTTCGAGAAGAGCAACTCCAAGACACATAATTGTCAGATTCACCAAAGTTGAAATGAAGGAAAAAATGTTAAGGGCAGCCAGAGAGAAAGGACGGGTTACCATCAAAGGGAAGCCCATCAGACTAACAGCGGATCTCTCGGCAGAAACCCTACAAGCCAGAAGAGAGTGGGGGCCAATATTCAACATTCTTAAAGAAAAGAATTTTCAACCCAGAATTTCATATCCTGCCAAACTAAGCTTCATAAGTGAAGGAGAAATAAAATACTTTACAGACAAGCAAATGCTGAGAGATTTTGTCACCACCAGGCCTGCCCTAAAAGAGCTCTTGAAGGAAGCGCTAAACATGGAAAGGCACAACCGGTACCAGCCACTGCAAAATCATACCGAAATGTAAAGACCATTGAGACTAGGAAGAGACTGCATCAACTAACGAGCAAAACATCGAGCTAACATCATAATGACAGGATCAGATTCACACATAACAATATTAACTTTAAATGTAAATGGACTAAATGCTCCAATTAAAAGACACAGACTGGCAAATTGGATAAAGACTCAAGACCCATCAGTGTGCTGTATTCAGGAAACCCATCTCACGTGCAGAGACACACATAGGTTCAAAATAAAAGGATGGAGGAAGATCTACCAAGCAAATGGAAAACAAAAAAAGGCAGGGGTTGCAATCCTAGTCTCTGATAAAACAGACTTTAAACCAACAAAGATCAAAAGAGACAAAGAAGGCCATTACATAATGGTAAAGGGATTAATTCAACAAGAAGAGCTAACTATCCTAAATATATATGCACCCAATACAGGAGCACCCAGATTCATAAAGCAAGTCCTGAGTGACCTACAAAGAGACTTAGACTCCCACACATTAATAATGGGAGACTTTAACACCCCACTGTCAACATTAGACAGATCAACGAGACAGAAAGTCAACAAGGATACCCAGGAATTGAACTCAGCTCTGCACCAAGCAGACCTAATAGACATCTACAGAACTCTCCACCCCAAATCAACAGAATATACATTTTTTTCAGCACCACACCACACCTATTCCAAAATTGACCATATCCTTGGAAGTAAAGCTCTCCTCAGTAAATGTAAAAGAACAGAAATTGTAACAAACTGTCTCTCAGATCACAGTGCAATCAAGCTAGAACTCAGGATTAAGAATCTCACTCAAAACCGCTCAACTACGTGGAAACTGAACAACCTGCTCCTGAATGACTACTGGGTACATCACGAAATGAAGGCAGAAATAAAGATGTTCTTTGAAACCAACGAGAACCAAGACACAACATACCAGAATCTCTGGGATGCATTCAAAGCAGTGTGTAGAGGGAAATTTATAGCACTAAATGCCCACAAGAGAAAGCAGGAAAGATCCAAAATTGACACCCTAACATCACAATTAAAAGAACTAGAAAAGCAAGAGCAAACACATTCAAAAGCTAGCAGAAGGCAAGAAATAACTAAAATCAGAGCAGAACTGAAGGAAATAGAGACACAAAAAACCCTTCAAAAAATAAATGAATCCAGGAGCTGGTTTTTTGAAAGGATCAACAAAATTGATAGACCGCTAGCAAGATTAATAAAGAAAAAAAGAGAGAAGAATCAAATAGATGCAATAAAAAATGATAAAGGGGATATCACCACCGATCCCACAGAAATACAAACTACCATCAGAGAATATTACAAACACCTCTATGCAAATAAACTAGAAAATCTAGAAGAAATGGATAAATTCCTCAATACATACACCCTCCCAAGACTAAACCAAGAAGAAGTTCAATCTCTGAATAGACCAATAACAGGAGCTGAAATTGTGGCAATAATCAATAGCTTACCAACCAAAAAAAGTCCAGGACCAGATGGGTTCACAGCCGAATTCTACCAGAGGTACAAGGAGGAGCTGGTACCATTCCTTCTGAAACTATTCCAATCAATAGAAAAAGAGGGAATCCTCCCTAACTCATTTTATGAGGCCAGCATCATCCTGATACCAAAGCCTGGCAGAGACACAACAAAAAAAGAGAATTTTAGACCAATATCCTTGATGAACATTGATGCAAAAATCCTCAATAAAATACTGGCAAACAGAATCCAGCAGCACATCAAAAAGCTTATCCACCATGATCAAGTGGGCTTCATCCCTGGGATGCAAGGCTGGTTCAATATACGCAAATCAATAAATGTAATCCAGCATATAAACAGAACCAAAGACAAAAACCACATGATTATCTCAATAGATGCAGAAAAGGCCTTTGACAAAATTCAACAACCCTTCATGCTAAAAACTCTCAATAAATTAGGAATTGATGGGACGTATCTCAAAATAATAAGAGCTATTTATGACAAACCCACAGCCAATATCATACTGAATGGGCAAAAACTGAAAGCATTCCCTTTGAAAACTGGCACAAGACAGGGATGCCCTCTCTCGCCACTTCTGTTCAACATAGTGTTGGAAGTTCTGGCCAGGGCAATTAGGCAGGAGAAGGAAATCAAGGGTATTCAATTAGGAAAAGAGGAAGTCAAATTGTCCCTGTTTGCAGATGACATGATAGTATATCTAGAAAACCCCATTGTCTCAGCCCAAAATCTCCTTAAGCTGATAAGCAACTTCAGCAAAGTCTCAGGATACAAAATCAATGTGCAAAAATCACAAGCATTCTTATACATCAATAACAGACAAACAGAGAGCCAAATCATGAGTGAACTCCCATTCACAATTGCTTCAAAGAGAATAAAATACCTAGGAATCCAACTTACAAGGGATGTGAAAGACCTCTTCAAGGAGAACTACAAACCACTGCTCAAGGAAATAAAAGAGGATACAAACAAATGGAAGAACATTCCATGCTCATGGGTAGGAAGAATCAATATCATGAAAATGGCCATCCTTCCCAAGGTAATTTACAGATTCAATGCCATCCCCATCAAGCTACCAATGACTTTCTTCACAGAATTGGAAAAAACTACTTTAAAGTTCATATGGAACCAAAAAAGAGCCCGCATCGCCAAGTCAATCCTAAGCCAAAAGAACAAAGCTGGAGGCATCACGCTACCTGACTTCAAACTATACTACAAGGCTACAGTAACCAAAACAGCATGGTACTGGTACCAAAACAGAGATATAGATCAATGGAACAGAACAGAGCCGTCAGAAATAATGCCACATATCTACAACCATCTGATCTTTGACAAACCTGAGAAAAACAAGAAATGGGGAAAGGATTCCCTATTTAATAAATGGTGCTGGGAAAACTGGCTAGCCATATGTAGAAAGCTGAAACTGGATCCCTTCCTTACACCTTATACAAAAATCAATTCAAGATGGATTAAAGACTTAAATGTTAGACCTAAAACCATAAAAACCCTAGAAGAAAACCTAGGCAATACCATTCAGGACATAGGCATGGGCAAGGACTTCATGTCTAAAACACCAAAAGCAATGGCAACAAAAGCCAAAATTGACAAATGGGATCTAATTAAACTAAAGAGCTTCTGCACAGCAAAGGAAACTACCATCAGAGTGAACAGGCAACCTACAAAATGGGAGAAAATTTTCGCAACCTACTCATCTGACAAAGGGCTAATATCCAGAATCTACAATGAACTCCAACAAATTTACAAGAAAAAAACAAACAACCCCATCAAAAAGTGGGCGAAGGACATGAACAGACACTTCTCAAAAGAAGACATTTATGCAGCCAAAAGACACATGAAAAAATGCTCACCATCACTGGCCATCAGAGAAATGCAAATCAAAACCACAATGAGATACCATCTCACACCAGTTAGAATGGCGATCATTAAAAAGTCAGGAAACAACAGGTGCTGGAGAGGATGTGGAGAAATAGGAACACTTTTACACTGTTGGTGGGACTGTAAACTAGTTCAACCCTTGTGGAAGTCAGTGTGGCGATTCCTCAGGGATCTAGAACTAGAAATTCCATTCGACCCAGCCATCCCATTACTGGGTATATACCCAAAGGACTATAAATCATGCTGCTATAAAGACACATGCACACGTATGTTTATTGCGGCATTATTCACAATAGCAAAGACTTGGAACCAACCCAAATGTCCAACAATGATAGACTGGATTAAGAAAATGTGGCACATCTACACCATGGAATACTATGCAGCCATAAGAAATGATGAGTTCATGTCCTTTGTAGGGACATGGATGAAATTGGAAATCATCATTCTCAGTAAACTATCGCAAGAACAAAAAACCAAACACCGCATATTCTCACTCATAGGTGGGAATTGAACAATGAGAACACATGGACACAGGAAGGGGAACATCACACTTCAGGGACTGTTGTGGGTTGGGGGGAGGGGGGAGGGATAACATTGGGAGATATACCTAATGCTAGATGACGAGTTGGTGGGTGCAGTGCACCAGCATGGCACATGTATACATATGTAACTTACCTGCACATTGGGCACATGTACCATAAAACCTAAAGTATAATAATAATAATAATAATAATAATAATTACAATAAAAGAAAAAAATAAAATAAAATAAAATAGGTCAAAATAGACCCTAGTTGACAGATTTAAGGGCAACACTAGGGTCAGAAATAATATACTCTCTTACAGTTTTCAGTATCTTTAACTTAAGTCAAAACTACCTAGAGCTGTAGAAAAAAAACATTGAGGAAAAGATTCCCATGATATTATCAAATGAGATATTACCAAGCAGTGAAAGAAATGAAATAAAGGGTGAGGTGGACATATTTAGAGGATACCAGAATAATTTGAAGAATGAAATACTTTCTAACCTCCTGGCCCATATGATAGTTGGATCTCCCATTTCCCACTGTCTCTTCATTTTATCCCTGGGTTCTATCTAAATTTTCAAAGATATGATTTTTTAAATAGTTTGCTGATGTAAGAGAACTTGAGGAACCATTCTGTTCTTCCTTTTTTTAGTATTCAGAATAATTTTGGTTTACATATACATTAAAACCAAACACAATGCAATCAGCAGTTGTGTTTTCCTGGATTTTCACAACCTCACTTCTTATCCGGGTCATTTCTCTTTTTTCCTCATAATGCCTCAGGCCTGGAAAACATGGGAAGTTTAAGCTGATGTACATGACTTGAGACATGATGATAATTAATCAGAAAATGTTTTGTAAAAGGTAAAGTTCTATACAAATGTCAGTTGTTCATCATCTCAGAAGGAAGCATCTTTCTATAGCAACCTTATTTCAAAATGAAACTTTGAGGTAGGGCCTTAACTGAACTTTACACATTGTAGAAGGCAATGGAAGGTGACATTCCATCAATAGGATGGAATGAATGTGGATTTTATTTTCTTTCCAGCTCTGGGAAGAAAATAGATTGCAGGACTGGTAAATTGATTCACTAATCTGCTGGATGATCAACAGCATACTTATATGTGAAAAGTCTTTGCATTCACATGTGAACATGAAATTGATATGGGAATGTGCTTTGGTAGATAGATGATCAATGATAGATAGATGATAGATAGATAGATAGATATAGATAGATAGATAGATAGATAGATAGATAGATAGATAGATAGATGGATGGGAGAAAACGAGTAAGGGAGAGAGGGAGAAAGCAAGGAAAAGAAGGAAGTCATTCAGGTTAATAGGTTCTCGCCTTCCCTCTGCCTACCCAATGTGGAGGCCTGGAACAAAAATATCTTTATTCTGTGTAGTTATATGATCTGTTGTCATTTTAAATGCATAGCACAAGAAATCTCTTCTCCTTTGGGAATTTGTTGTTGGGTAAAAAATGGCTTGCTTGTTATCAACATAGATTGGGATGGGTGACACTGCTGGAAGGAGAATTCTAGGTTTAATTCTTAGAAAAAAATGTTGCCACAGATGTTTATAGTACAGAACACTCTTCCAACCTAGCAGATTTCAACATTTTTATTCTACTCAACTCACCTCAGGGCTATGACAGGCTACTCCTTTCATAAAAAGTAATGGTGACTTTTTAAAGTATAGATTCTCAGTTTGGGGTGAGTTATCAGAATGAGGGTAGTGGAGTATGTGTAGTTTGAAAAGCTCCCCGCCACCCCAGTGGTTTTGATATGTCCCCTAGCACACACACATGTATGCATGTACACACACACACAGACACACACACCTTGAAATCATTGTTCTAACCATATTTATTCTATGCCTAAACAAGCATCCCTGAAATACACATATATTTTTATTTTTCTGTCTTGATTGAAAATGTTCTTCATAAAAACTAGTGATACTGAATTACCTTCCTCATCTTTAAAAGGATCATTTTCCTTCCAGCCACAATCCAATAAAATAATTTTTGTTTTCTGAACAAATCATATTTTAAAATTCAGCAAGGCTGAAAATGTACAGGCATATTATATTAAAACATTTACTTTTGCATGCAAGTCAAGTTGCTTAGTACTAAGAGGCAGCTGTGGAGTTCAAAATGAATCTAAAACTGTGTGCCTCCTTTAGAAATTAGTTTCCAAACCATGCTGTGCACTTGAGACTTAGCATTCGTTATGGGTAGCATTATGTGCACCTAATACATTGTGACATGAAAAGTCACAATATTCTTGAAGATTTTCTGTATCACAGTGGGAGAACCAAAGTCTAGTGAGTAGAACAAGAGATAAAGAATGGATCATTCTGTGATCTGTTCCCATTTTAGCTTCTATTTTATCTCATGGTCCTGAAAAACATTATTGGTCTTCTTATCTTTACTATAAAGATACTTATTCGGTGTGCTAGCTTTCTTTGTATATTGGAGGCAGCTGATTTTGAATTGGGTTCACTGAATCCTGATGTTCTTTAAAAGTACCTTAGGAGCTTCCAAAGAAACAAGGAGTAAGTTAAGTAGGTTTGGATCTCCCTACTTTATATCTATTTTATATAATGGGATTCTGATTAAGATTTCATTTGAATGGAGAGTATTCTGGTAGACATATTAGTGTTCACCAAGATCCCAATTGTTTTATCCTTTGGGGCACAGTGCCATTTCAGTTAGGCATCATCATGTGACTTGCTCTGGCCTATGAAATGTGAGCAGATGGTATGTGTAGCATTTCTGAGTGGAAGCTTTTAAGAGCCATTGCACAAATCTCCATTTTCTTTTAGCCTGCCTTGGAAGGCCCTAAAAGCTTCATGTTGAGATGACAGTATCCTAAGTAGTGTTCAGAGCACCACCTTCTGAACTGCATTGCACATGTAGCATGAATGAAAAATAAGCATCTGTTGTTTCCACCCACTATTATCTTGTGGGGAGGTGGGTCATCTGCAACCTAATCTAACCTATACTGACTAGTACAAGTGTCCCATCAAGCCACTACTGTAGTGGAAAGAGTCTGAAGCTAAGAGTCAAGAGTCCTAGATCTAGTTCCAGCACTACTACTGAGTAACCCGTGACTTTAGTCAAATCCCTCATTTCTTTGAGCCTCAGTTTCCTACTCTATAAAGCATAAATAAGGAAGTCTCATGCTTCCTAGAATGTTTGGGAGATAAAGTGATATATTGGATATTAAAGAATAATTAATTATAATATCATTTTAGAAACTATAATCTATATAGATGTTTACAAACCAGTATAACCCTCAAGTTTCTAGGAAGGGGAGGACAAAGATCTAAATACCTCCTCCCTGGCAGAAAAGATCTTGTGTGAATGAAGGAGGGAGGAATCACCCCTTATTCAGGCCACTGTTTGTACCTAAACTCACTGATTCATTTTAATAAGGACCCACCAAGAAATAATATTTCCTGTTGATATTTGATTACACACACATAGTAGTAGGAAGAAGTACAATGCTTATTGTAATCAAAGAGTTGAGTTGACAATACACTTTGCAAAGTTGTTAAAGACCAGAAGACTAAGGTAGAATTCATAGCTTTTCTGTATTATGACACTTATTTACTGAAAAATAGATTCCAAAGGCAGTGAAATTTGGATATTTAAAACTTATGTTCCTCCTTTAGTGACTTCGTATGTTCAGAGGTAAAGACTGAATATCTACTGTCTAAGCCATATAAATATATATTGCATGGAAGAATTACTTCCTATTATTGCACTATAAACAGAATCTGATAATATTTTGAGTTGATATGTTGTCAGCTTTCTAAAGGGGTTCAAAGAAATACAGCCAAATTGCTATAGGGTTTTGGACAAATTAGCCTGGGCCTCTGTTTTCCAATTATCAAAACGAAAATAGTTACCTATCTCCTCTCCGTCTAATGGAGTGATTTTGTGCCTATGTCAACCTAGGCTAGTGAATTAGAAAGCACTATGAGCTATTGTGAGAAAGGCCCCCTTATAAATTGATTATAGGAAATATCAATTATTATCTTCTGGTCACCCACAGCGATCACAACATGGTACTCACAGGCATTATCGTTATTGCCCAGACTGCCCTTGGCTGATTCCAGCATAAAATCTATGTCTGAATTTTTAGTATCCACCTCCTATGGTGACTGTATATTAACAGCAATAGCCATCTGTTTTCCTTAGATTCATGCCTCCTTGGCTTTAGGTATCAATCTTATGTTCCAGGGTCATAATATTTAGGGACAATGGTGCTTTTTTCTGTACTCTAGCTGAATTATTTCTTCTAGTCTCAACCCTTTGTGTGCTCCTGCACTGTAGGTTTTCACTACATTTTACTCCAGTGAGGGCAACCAAGAGTTATGTGAGCATGAGGCAGAGGTAAGCCCAGGTTATATCTTTTGATTAATTTCAGTTCCTCACACTTAAGCCCACTAGAAATGATGAAACACAGTTCCTTTGGTATTGCTACAGTTTTGATTAAGCATGTTAAAAGGCTTGTTGGCTGCAATTTGAATCCCTGGCAACTACTGTCTTACAATTTCACTTGTAGCATGTCTTGCTCAAAACCAAAGGCTTTAGATACATGTGTGAGAAAAAAAAAAAAAAGCAGCATGGGTTCAAGGATCTACAAATCCATCTCCTCTAAAAGCTTAATTTTTAAAAAGTTGATCTTGGCTTGGGAGACTTTTTTTCTTCAGCGACTATGTCAGTCTAATTTTCTACCCTATCAGATTAAGCTTTTTTTCATTTATTGTAAACGATTTCCCACAATGTCCTTATTTGATCTGCCAACTTGTACGATCTATGGCCCTTAGGGGAAATGGGGAAGGCAAGTTCTACTATTCAAAAACCTCCTATGTGTTGGCCACAGCATAATTGTATTTCTGCTTTACACCTATATCATGGTTGGGTAAACAAAGTTATACCCAATGGTGAATGAGTAATCCTTTTCAGTAGTATCAATTTCCAGAGCTTTGGCCCCATGAAATGAAATATCTGTTAGTATGTTTACCATTACCAGTCCAACTCATAAGATTATATTGATTAGATTTTTGCGCTGCAAAAATACCGTTTTAAACCAGAGTGAAATCGATATGGGTGCGTATTTTTTATACACAAATTAGATTTAGCTCAAAAAGTATATTCTTTGTTGGAGCAGAAATAAATCTGGAAAGAAAATCTGATAAAGCATCCTAAAATGAAAAAAAAAAAAAGTTTACTCTTCCTGGTGCTTCAGTTCTTTCCCCTGACTATTAATCTGAGCTCAGTTCTTGCTGTCTGAATGGAGATTTCTCTTCTGCTCAAAGCAGATCAATGTTTGCACAAATTAGAACTTCAGATAACATCATCAGTGTGCAAATGCCTTCTTTAGACTTAAATGACAAAATAGAGTTCCATTCAGCTCTTTGGGAAGCAGCACAAACTGAAGTACAAAACAGCCAGTGAGGCTCCTGACAGCAGTGCGCTTACTGTAAAGCAAAGAAGCTCTTTTCATTGGAGCACTTAATGCTTCAGAAACATCCCACCAGATGGGGTAGGATTATTTCCAGAAAACAATTAAGGCAGTTATTGGAGCGATGGTAAGGCATCACTGTGAGTAAGCAAATAGCAAAGTTGCAGCCCCTCAACTTGTACTAGTTTTTATTTGAATTGGCTAAAGCTGAAGTTCAGAGATAATGAACATGGCTTTGGAAAGCTGAAAACTGATGTATATTAACTCTGAATGTGGACTTCCCATGCATTAGGAAGACTGCAGCTTATTCCCAAAATAATTTTACAAGCACTTGACTAAAACTAAAGACAATGTTCTCTGGTTTCCTTATAATACTAACAAGAGCACTTTACTAATAAAATCTCAGCGCACCTGTTACTGGGCTTCTCACACAGGAGTGCCCACTAAATGTTAGTCGACTGACTCTTCTTACTGTAGCAATCGATTTACACATGTAACTTATCCTCCTTATACTTGCCACTCTTTTAGTCTTCCCCCTCTCACTAAATGCAACTTTATTCTTCTAGTTGCTCACGCCCAAAACCTTGGGATCATCATTATCTTGCATACATACATCTAGTCCATCAGCAAATCTAATTGGCTCCATTCTCGAACATATCCAGAATCTGACCATTTCTCACCACCTACACTGCTTCTGTCCTGGTCCCAGGCCACCATCACCTCTCACCTGTATTATTGCAACAGCCTCTTAACTGGTCTCCCTGTTTCCATCTTTTCCCCCTAGAGTCTATTCTCAGCACAACAACAAGAGTAATCCTTTGTAAATCAGGTCATGTCATTCCTCTGCTCACAAGCTTCCATGGTCTTCCCACTTCACTCAGAGTTAAAACTGACTTCCTTACTATAATCTATAGGGCCCTACCCAATCTGCTTCTCCCAACTCTGTGACCTCTCTCACACCATCTCCTACTAACCTTTCTTCCTCTCTTTCACGCTGCTCCAGCTACATATGCAGAATTCTGGCCTCCTTTTTTTTTCTTCAGTATTCTCATAATGCTCTTATTTTAGAACATTTCTACTTGGTATTCTTTCTGCCTGCCTCCCTCCAAATAGCTGTGAGGTTCTCACACTTCCTTTGAGTCTTTGTTCAATTGATACATTATTAGAGAGGCTTTCCCTGATCACCCTATATAAAATAGCAACTACCCACCCTTCATTACTCTGCATCCCTCTCACCCTACTTTAATTTTCTTCAGAGCCATTATTACCACTGGAAATATCCCATATTCATTTATTATTCTCTGCCATACCATCACCCCCTACACATACACATACACATCAGAAAATAAGCTCCACAAAAGTAGAAAATATCTATTTTGACCACCACTGTATCGCCATTCCCTGTAACAGTACTTGGTTCATCATAGATTCCCAACAGATATTTGTTTTCAAAGAAATCTAAGGTACCAAATGCCCACCATTTTGTCTCATTCCTTAATGTTTCCTCCCTTATCTTCCTCCTCTTTGTCCTCCTCCACATCTTCCTCCTTTTCGTCCTCCTTCTCTTCTGCCTCTCCCTCCTTCTCTTCATCCTCATCCTCTTATTCCTTCTCTTCTTCATCATATCTATTAACTTCCTGAGCACCTGTTGCTGGGTACTATTGTACATAGTGTACTATCTCTTTTAGTCATAACGAGAACTCTGTGAGAATATATGTTATCCCCATGTTAATAAACAAAGAAATTAAAGCTCAAAGCATGGTATAATTTGCTCAAGATGACATAATTAGTATATCAGAGCTATGGTCTAAACCCTAATGTGTCTGTTTCTAGAGCCCATGCTCATTACATTCCTCCAAACCTAGTGACTTCTGCAGCTTATCTTACTGTCCTCTTTTTCCCTCTTCTACTCTCTGTCTAGCAGCTGAAACATTCATGAAATTATAAAATGTTGGATCCAGACAAAATCTTAGACATTAATGTATCTAACCATCCTGTTTCCTCTCCCTACTTTCCTACTTCTCACCATTTTGCAGTTGGTTAAACTAAAGCTCAGAAATAGTAAGTCTTGTCCAATGTCACATGGAAAATCAATGGCAAAATGAGGACTAGAAACTTCTTATTTCCAGTCCTGTGTCCTAAATGGAACACTTAGATATCTTTAAATAGTCAACGGGACAGCATGTTACTTAGAAAGGATTAAAATTATGAGGATGATAAAGGTTCTTCTATTTATTTTATTATTATTATACTTTAAGTTTTAGGGTACATGTGCACAATGTGCAGGTTTGTTACATATGTATACATGTGCCATGTTGGTGTGCTGCACCCATTAACTCGTCATTTAACATTAGGTATATCTCCTAATGGTATCCCTCCCCCCTCCCCCCACCCCACAACAGACCCTGGTGTGTGATGTTCCGCTTCCTGTGTCCTAATGTTCTCATTGTTCAGTTCCCACCTATGAGTGAGAACATGCAGTGTTTGGTTTTTTGTCCTTGCAATAGTTTGCTGAGAATGATGATTTCCAGTTTCATCCATGTCCCTACAAAGGACATGAATTCATCATTTTTTATGACTGCGTAGTATTCCATGGTGTATATGTGCCACATTTTCTTAATCCAGTCTATCGTTGTTGGACATTTGGGTTGGTTCCAAGTCTTTGCTATTGTGAATAGTGCCGCAATAAACATACATGTGCATGTGTCTTTATAGCAGCATGATTTATAGTCCTTTGGGTATACACCCAGTAATGGGATGGCTGGGTCAAATGGTATTTCTAGTTCTAGATCCCTGAGGAATCGCCACACTGATTTCCACAATGGTTGAACTAGTTTACAGTCCCACCAACAGTGTCAAAGTGTTCCTATTTCTCCACAGCCTCTCCAGCACCTGTTATTTCCTGACTTTTTAATGATCACCGTTCTAACTGGTGTGGGATGGTATCTCATTGTGGTTTTGATTTGCATTTCTCTGATGGCCAGTGATGGTGAGCATTTTTTCATGTGTTTTCTGGCTGCATAAATGTCTTCTTTTGAGAAGTGTCTGTTCATATCCTTCGCCCACTTTTTGATGGGGTTGTTTGTTTTTTTCTTGTAAATTTCAGTTCATTGTAGATTCTGGATACTAGCCCTTTGTCAGATGAGTAGGTTGCAAAAATTTTCTCCCATTTTATAGGTTGCCTGTTCACTCTGATGGTAGTTTCTTTTGCTGTGCAGAAGCTCTTTAGTTTAATTAGATCCCATTTGTCAATTTTGGCTTTTGTTGCCATTGCTTTGGTGTTTTAGACATGAAGTCCTTGCCCATGCCTATGTCCTGAACGGTATTGCCTAGGTTTTCTTCTAGGGTTTTTATGGTTTTAGGTCTAACATTTAAGTCTTTAATCCATCTTGAATTGATTTTTGTATAAGGTGTAAGGAAGGGATCCAGTTTCAGCTTTCTACATATGGCTAGCCAGTTTTCCCAGCACCATTTATTAAATAGGGAATCCTTTCCCCATTTCTTGTTTTTCTCAGGTTTGTCAAATATCAGATGGTTGTAGATATATGGCATTATTTCTGAGGGCTCTGTTCTGTTCCATTTATCTATATCTCTGTTTTGGTACCAGTACCATGCTGTTTTGGTTACTGTAGCCTTGTATGATAGTTTGAAGTCAGGTAGCGTGATGCCTCCAGCTTTGTTCTTTTGACTTAGGATTGACTTGGCAATGTGGGCTCTTTTTTGGTTCCATATGAACTTTAAAGTAGTTTTTTCCAATTCTGTGAAGAAAGTCATTGGTAGCTTGATGAGGATGGCATTGAATCTATAAATTACCTTGGGCAGCATGGCCATTTTCACGATATTGATTCTTCCTACCCATGAGCATGGAATGTTCTTCCATTTGTTTGTATCCTCTTTTATTTCATTGAGCAGTGGTTTGTAGCTCTCCTTGAAGAGGTCCTTCACGTCCCTTGTAAGTTGGATTCCTAGGTATTTTATTCTCTTTGAAGCAATTGTGAATGGGAGTTCACTCATGATTTGGCTCTCTGTTTGTCTGTTATTGGTGTATAAGAATGCTTGTGATTTTTGCACATTGATTTTGTATCCTGAGACTTTGCTGAAGTTGCTTATCAGCTTAAGGAGATTTTGGGCTGAGACGATGGGGTTTTCTAGATATACAATCATGTCATCTGCAAACAGGGACAATTTGACTTCCTCTTTTCCTAATTGAATGCCCTTCATTTCCTTCTCCTGCCTGATTCCCCTGGCCAGAACTTCCAACACTATGTTGAATAGGAGTGGTGAGAGAGGGCATCCCTGTCTTGTGCCAGTTTTCAAAGGGAATGCTTCCAGTTTTTGCCCATTCAGTATGATATTGGCCGTGGGTTTGCCATAGATAGCTCTTATTATTTTGAGATACGTCCCATCAATACCTAATTTATTGAGAGTTTTTAGCATGAAGGGTTGTTGAATTTTGTCAAAGGCCTTTTCTGCATCTATTGAGATAATCATGTGGTTTTTGTCTTTGGTTCTGTTTATATGCTGGATTACATTTATTGATTTGCGTATGTTGAACCAGCCTTGCATCCCAGGGATGAAGCCCACTTGATTATGGTGGATAAGCTTTTTGATGTGCTGCTGGATTCGGTTTGCCAGTATTTTATTGAGGATTTTTGCATCAATGTTCATCAAGGATATTGGTCTAAAATTCTCTTTTTTTGTTGTGTCTCTGCCAGGCTTTGGTATCAGGATGATGCTGGCCTCATAAAATGAGTTAGGGAGGATTCCCTCTTTTTCTGTTGATTGGAATAGTTTCAGAAGGAATGGTACCAGCTCCTCCTTGTACCTCTGGTAGAATTCGGCTGTGAATCCATCTGATCCTGGACTCTTTTTGGTTGGTAAGCTATTGATTATTGCCACAATTTCAGCTCCTGTTATTGGTCTATTCAGAGATTCAACTTCTTCCTGGTTTAGTCTTGGGAGGGTGTATGTGTCGAGGAATTTATCCATTTCTTCTAGATTTTCTAGTTTATTTGCATAGAGGTGTTTGTAGTATTCTCTGATGGTAGTTTGTATTTCTGTGGGATCGGTGGTGATATCCCCTTTATCATTTTTTATTGCATCTATTTGATTCTTCTCTCTTTTCTTCTTTATTAGTCTTGCTAGTGGTCTATCAATTTTGTTGATCTTTTCAAAAAACTAGCTCCTGGATTCATTAATTTTTTGAAGGGTTTTTTGTGTCTCTATTTCCTTCAGTTCTGCTCTGATTTTAGTTATTTCTTGCCTTCTGCTAGCTTTTGAATGTGTTTGCTCTTGCTTTTCTAGTTCTTTTAATTGTGATGTTCAGGTATCAATTTTGGATCTTTCCTGCTTTCTCTTGTGGGCATTTAGTGCTATAAATTTCCCACCACACACTACTTTGAATGTGTCCCAGAGATTCTGGTATGTTGTGTCTTTGTTCTCGTTGGTTTCAAAGAACATCTTTATTTCTGCCTTCATTTCGTTATGTACCCAGTAGTCATTCAGGAGCAGGTTGTTCAGTTTCCATGTAGTTGAGCGGTTTTGAGTGAGATTCTTAATCCTGAGTTCTAATTTGATTGCACTGTGGTCTGAGAGACAGTTTGTTATAATTTCTGTTCCTTTACATTTGCTGAGGAGAGCTTTACTTCCAAGTATGTGGTCAATTTTGGAATAGGTGTGGTGTGGTGCTGAAAAAAATGTATATTCTGTTGATTTGGGGTGGAGAGTTCTGTAGATGTCTATTAGGTCCACTTGGTGCAGAGCTGAGTTCAATTCCTGGGTATCCTTGTTAACTTTCTGTCTCGTTGATCTGTCTAATGTTGACAGTGGGGTGTTAAAGTCTCCCACTATTATTGTGTGGGAGTCTAAGTCTCTTCGTAGGTCACTCAGGACTTGCTTTATGAATCTGGGTGCTCCTGTATTGGGTGCATATATATTTAGGATAGTTAGCTCTTCTTGTTGAATTGATCGCTTTACCATTATGTAATGGCCTTCTTTGTCTCTTTTGATCTTTGTTGGTTTAAAGTCTGTTTAATCAGAGACTAGGATTGCAACCCCTGTCTTTTTTTTGTTTTCCATTTGCTTGGTAGATCTACCTCCATCCCTTTATTTTGAGCCTATGTGTGTCTCTGCACGTGAGATGGGTTTCCTGAATACAGCACACTGATGGGTCTTGACTCTTTATCCAATATGCCAGTCTGTGTCTTTTAATTGGAGGATTTAGCCCATTTACATTTAAAGTTAATATTGTTATGTGTGAATTTGATCCTGTCATTATGACGTTAGCTGGTTATTTTGCTCGTTAGTTGATGCAGTCTCTTCCTAGTCTCAATGGTCTTTACAATTTGGCATGATTTTGCAGCGGCTGGTACTGGTTGTGCCTTTCCATGTTTAGCGCTTCCTTCAGGAGCTCTTTTAGGGCAGGCCTGGTGGTGACAAAATCTCTCAGCATTTCCTTGTCTGTAAAGGATTTTATTTCTCCTTCACTTATGAAGCTTAGTTTGGCTGGATATGAAATTCTGGGTTGAAAATTCTTTTCTTTAAGAATGTTGAATATTGGCCCCCACTCGCTTCTGGCTTGTAGGGTTTCTGCCGAGAGATCCGCTGTTAGTCTGATGGGATTCCCTTTGTGGGTAACCCAACCTTTCTCTCTGGCTGCCCTTAACATTTTTTCCTTCATTTCAACTTTGGTGAATCTGACAATTATGTGTCTTGGAGTTGCTCTTCTCGAGGAGTATCTTTGTGGCGTTCTCTGTATTTCCTGAATCTGAATGTTGGCCTGCCTTGCTAGATTGGGGAAGTTCTCCTGGACAATATCCTGCAGAGTGTTTTCCAACTTGGTTCCATTCTCCCCGTCACTTTCAGGTATACCAATCGACGTAGATTTGGTCTTTTCACATAGTCTGATATTTCTTGGAGACTTTGTTCGTTTCTTTTTATTCTTTTTTCTCTAAACTTCCCTTCTCGCTTCATTTCATTCATTTCATCTTCCATCACTGATACCCTTTCTTCCATTTGATTGCATCGGCTCCTGAGGCTTCTGCATTCTTCATGTAGTTCTCGAGCCTTGGCTTTCAGCTCCATCAGTTCCTTTAAGCACTTCTCTGCATTGGTTATTCTAGTTATACATTCGTCTGATTTTTTTTCAAAAAGTTTTTAACTTCTTTGCCATTGGTTTGAATTTCCTCCTGTAGCTTGGAGTAGTTTGATCGTCTGAAGCCTTCTTCTCTCAACTCGTCAAAGTCATTCTCCGTCCAGCTTTGTTCCATTTCTGGTGAGGAACTATGTTCCTTTGGAGGAGGAGAGGTGCTCTGCTTTTGAGAGTTTCCAGTTTTTCTGCTCTGTGTTTTCCCCATCTTTGTGGTTTTATCTACTTTCGGTCTTTGATGATGGTGACGTACAGATGGGTTTTTGGTGTGGATTCCTTTCTATTTGTTAGTTTTCCTTCTAACAGACAGGACCCTCAGCTGCAGGTCTGTTGGAGTTTGCTAGAGGTCCACTCCAGACCCTGTTTGCCTGGGTATCAGCAGCGGTGGCTGTAGAACAGCAGATTTTCGTGAACTGCAAATGCTGCTGCCTGATGGGTCCTCTGGAAGTTTTGTCTCAGAGGAGTACCCGGCTGTGTGAGGTGTCAGTCTGCCCCTACTGCGGGGTGCCTCCCAGTTAGGCTGCTCGGGGGTCAGGGACCCACTTGAGGAGGCAGTCTTCCCATTCTCAGATCTCCAGCTGCGTGCTGGGAGAACCACTACTCTCTTCAAAGCTGTCAGACAGGGACGTTTAAGTCTGCAGAGGTTACTGCTGTCTTTTTGTTTGTCTGTGCCCTGCCCCCAGAGGTGGAGCCTACAGAGGCAGGCAGGCCTCCTTGAGCTGTGGTGGGCTCCACCCAGTTCGAGCTTCCTGGCTGCTTTGTTTACCTAAGCAAGCCTGGGCAATGGCGGGCGCCCCTCCCCCAGCCTCGCTGCCGCCTTGCAGTTTGATCTCAGACTGCTGTGCTAGCAATCAGCGAGACTCTGTGGGCGTAGGACCCTCTGAGCCAGGTGCGGGATATAACCTCCTGGTGCGCCGTTTTTTAAGCCCGTTGGAAAAGCGCAGTATTCGGGTGGGAGTGACCCAATTTTCCAGGTGCCGTCTGTCACCCCTTTCTTTGACTAGGAAAGGGAACTCCCTGACCCCTTGCGCTTCCCGAATGAGGCAATGCCTCGCCCTGCTTCAGCTCGTGCACAGTGCGCTGCACCCACTGTCCTGCACCCACTGTCTGGCACTCCCTAGTGAGATGAACGCAGTACCTCAGATGGAAATGCAGAAATCACCTGTGTTCTGCATCGCTCAGTCTGGGAGCTGTAGACCGGAGCTGTTCCTATTTGGCCATCTTGGCTCCACCCCCGATAAAGGTTCTTATGGAAGCAAAGAAATGAGAAATGGAAGAGTGTCAACTCTCTCAACACCAAATCAGTGATCCTGTAATTTTAGAATACATTACCTAGAATATTTTCAAAAGAAAAAATTTCCAGGCCTCACCCTCACATTTTGACTCAGTAGATCTGCAGTGGGGCCCAAGAATATGCATTTTTTAACTGGATCCCAAGCAGGCACTCTGTGAGCCATACTTTGCAAAATGCATTGTAATCTAAACACACCAGTTTTAGGTTAACAGTATATGGTCTTTTTGCAAAGGTACCATAGAAATGATTGAAAGAAGAAAAACATCACGTTGCTTCATTTAGAAAGCTTGGAAAAAATCGAATTGCCATTTCAGTACTGAAAATCATTTGGAGTGGCTTTCAAAGTTCGGGCTTTAATATACACTGCAACAATAAGAATTCAGTTTTTCAAGTCAGCAAAATTAACAAGATGAGAAGAAGTCAGCTGGTTTGATATATGATGACAAAAATATGTATGCTAATTGAAAGCCTCACATATAATAGAAACTGTGCATTCATTAATGATGCACAACATTGGTATTCCAGTGGAACAGTAGATCACATTCCATATTATCCAGTGCATTGTATTACTGTAAATATCCCAAGGATGAATAATGTCTCATCATTGTTAGGTTACTGGACAAGTGATATTAGTCCTCAGAGGCTGAATATACAGACAACACTGAGAAAAGCAAACATTACTGAAAACAAAATTGGCAAAGCAAAACCAGAAGGGTATTTGTAAATGTTTGGTAGCTGTGCTTTCAACATTGGAAAAAGATACTGGAGATTAGAAAGTGGAATTTGCTCCTGAAGGTCACCAACAATTCTCTTGCCCCCTTGACTCCATATACAACAAAAGGTCCTATAGATCACACCTGGAGTTATTTGAAGGAGTAGACCAAAGAAGAAAAAAGTTGTTTTATCTGTGATTTTTTAAGGTAAAACTTTCTGTTGGACCTAGGAAAGGATGAAACCGTTCTTATACACATGAAGTCACCTAGTCAAAAGTAGTAAAATTCACTCCTTTTATTTTCTTTACTGAAAGAAAAGCCCATCTAGTATGGTGAAAGCAGTATTGAACTTTCTAGATATTAAAGGCCAATTTTCCAAAATGCAGCCTCATTTTTGGTTGGCTCAAATTGATTTTTCTAAGAAAATTTGAAGCCTGACACTTTGACTTCACAGCAGTCCTTGCAGCACTGTCCTTGGGGCTTTTTTGAAGAGTCCCAAGCAAGGGAAACCTACCATTGATCCTAAATGGAATACTCTATTTGCTCTGAATCTAGAGATGTTCGTCAGAAATAGGGCATGTAAGGGAGAGGAGAGAGAAAAAAAATAATATATGCCAGTCAGTGTACTACTTTCATAAACGTCGTCTATTTAAACAACGCTTCTAAGAAGTATCTCCTTTGACAGGTTAGGAAATCAAGGGAAGAGTGTTTTCTAAGCCCACACAGCTAGTGGATCTAGGATTCAAACCCAACTCTGTCCATTATGAAAGCTCATGCATTTCTTTTTTTTTTTTTTTTTCTTTTATTATTATTATTATTATTATTATTATTATTATTATACTTTAATGCAAATCAAAACCACAATGAGATACCATCTCACACCAGTTAGAATGGCAATCATTAAAAAGCTCATGCATTTCTATATATCAGGATTACTTTGGTTCACTACTTGAGTTTTCAAAGTGTTTTTCAAATAGTTACACTATATTTCCAACATTCCTGTAAATTAGGATGGATGATAGCATCCTCATTTTACAAATGAAGACACCATCTTAGACATGCTATGAGCATATCCCAGTTCACATGGCTAATAAGTAGCAGATCTGGGACTCCCAGTTAGGTCTGTTAATTCTAACTCACACATCAACGATTTTGGACCTGAAGATGAGTTTCTGCCCCAACAGCTTCAAACTGATCATTTCTGGGCATTTTCATTTAAGAAAAGTAAAGAACTCTATCCCTTGAAGGAATAGAATTTTGGAAAATAACAATGTGGTTCTGTTTGAGGAAGCCAGCATTTTAAGATGTCTCAAACAGTGAGATATTTAAAAATATGGGATTGAACCTACTACACATTATTAGTCTTTTATGTCATTGTTAGCTTCTGAAATAAAATATCATTAAGAAAGAATGCCAAGGGACTGGAGCTGTCTAGGCAGAAGGGTTTCCAATGACAGCTGAGCAATCCAAACGTCAAGGTAGAGCAGACTGCCTTTATTTTTGAGGAGCAACTACTAATTTTGAGATAGCACCATATTACTATGTCATTTTGCTGTTATACCGATTATTTTATGTAGATTGAATAAATTGACAACAGAAGTTAGTACAAAGATGTGAGAAAGAAGGAAGAATATGATCATATTAAAGGGTGAACATGTTATTGTGATCAAAAGAAACAACTACTACATAAGGTGTAATGATTTTATTAAAGTATCCTTTGCATATACTATAGAGCAAATAGCTTAAATTAAAAAAGTAAAATGAACATTTTTATTAGAACAACATCCCTACTTAATTCTGGCTAGGGTAAGTATGGTACTGTCAAAGTTATCATTTTTTGCTTTACTCAACTCTAGTCACTTGAAGTAAGGAACAGGACATGTCTTGAAAAGCTTTTGTTTCTTTGTGATATAGATTTGTGTTTGTTGTATAGCAATGAAATGTCTGAGTTTAGATTGAACTTGAAAACAAAAATATCTTTATTGTTCAGCCAATCAGACTTATTTAGAACATAAGTTATTACCAACTACTGTGGTGTATCCAAATAACTTCTGAAAGCAGTTTAGTGTAGTGGTTAAAAGTGTGGGCTCCAGCATCAGGCTGTGTGGGTTCAAATCCCTGTTCTACTGCCTGGTGGTTATAAAACCCTAGACAAAGTGTTAAGCCTCAATCCCCTCATGTGTAGAGTGAGGTTAATAACAGTACCTCTAACATAGAGCTGTTCTGAGGACTCAGGAAAATAATTCATTTACATCATTCAGCACAGTGCTTAGTATCTAAAATTCCCAATAAATGTTTGCAGTGGCTGCTACTATTGTAATTATTGCTTAATGCCAACAGGCCTACATGTTTAGAATGCTTCATGAGGTCTTGATAACTACAGTGCAACTGCTATATGTTTAAATGACATGCTCAGTATATCAGTTTCCTAGGGCTATCATAACAAATTACCCCAAACCAGGTGACTTTAAGCAACTGAAATTTATTCTCTCTCAGTTCTGGAGGCTAGAAGTCTAAAATCAAAATGTCAGCAGGTCCACACTCCCTCTGGAGACTCTTGGGAGAAACATTTCTTGCCTTCTCCAGCTTCAGGTGGCTGGCAGCATTCCTTAGTGTGTGACTACGTAACTCCAATCTCTGCCTCTGTCTTCATATGGCCTTCTCCTCTTCCCTTTTCCTTTTCTGTCTCTTATGAAGACATTTGTTATTCTATTTAGTGCCCACAAGGTTAATCCAAGATGATCTAATCTTAAGATTCTTAATTTAATTACATTTGCAAAAGCCCTTTTTCGAAATAAGGTCTCATGCACAGGATTTAGGAATTATGACAAGGACATACCATTTAACCCAATACACTTGGTAAGACATCTTCAGTTTCACTTTCTCTGGCTTCATCATCTTTTAGGTTGCCACATCCTGGGAAAGGGTTGTATCATTTTATCTCAGATATTCCCAAGTCAAGAACCAGGTACCATTAAAACTGTGAAAATAGCAAAGTTTCTCTTCAGTGGCCTATAATCTCCTCTTAGGCTCCTCCATTTTCCTATGTGGCTCTTCTGTCCTTGTCCCTCACCCTTGCACATAGCACCTTCATTCTGCCTAAGACTCCCAACAGCCACCCTACCTAAGTCTTGCTTACTCTGAGCAATGCCTCAAGTTCTAGACTTATTTTTCTCCCTTCAACTTACCAATAATCTTATTATTATATATTTTAACAAAGCTTCATTAGCTCATTGTTCCAAAACTCTGGTGAGGAAGATAATACAGGCATTATAATTGAAATTTTTGGAAAATTGGTCAAGGGTTTTTTTCAACAGACCCATCAGTGGTTTTGAACTTCATTTTTTGACAGCAGAAACTTCCAGTTAAATCTTCTTCTGAACTCCAATAAATAAAATGGGTAAAATTTAAGCAGCTCACGTAGAAACACAGGTATCTGAATTATGATGAGATAATACTTTAGTTTTGGGGATTTCAGGCACTATGAGATAGCTGTCCTTTTACTTTAGAATCGATATAATTAACCCATTTTAAATGGCCTGAGCAGATAGGACCTTCTCAACCTAAAATTATGTACCGCACTTCAAAGTTCTGATTAATGATGCCAAATGAGCAAACTACCAAATGTTATTGTAATTTATTGGGAAGAGTAAGATTTTCAGCTTGAAAAGTATCCAACTTTGAATTTTTCTAACACTTCAGAAGTTTACTAAGTTATAGTTTCAGTGCTTTTTCCATCAGTAAAAGGTTAGAGAGGTTCTGTATAAGTAGGACTTCCTTTAAGAAAGAATGTAGAAAAATATATTCTCCCAAGTTCCAATACAAATGGTCTATCATTTTAATCTCTCTTGCAAATACTCTAAAATCCATTGCCCCATTCGTCCTTCCTGAAAAACCTCAAACAATGAATGATGTCAACTCTCAGCCTTGCCCCTACCTATACAAGCAGTAGCCAAGCCCTATTGGAAAAAAATCATACAGTTTGGGTAGACTGGTACCAATAAAAATTCAGCCACCAACCTCACTTGGGATGTCAAAAGTGCCTGGAAATATTACTGTATTCCTCAGGTTACCTCATTTTGTTATTCTCCACAGACAGTTTTTCAGAATTTCTCTTCTCCAAACTTCTAACTTCTCCTCTGCCCATTCATTTTCAATGGATGCCCTTGCCTCCTGCTGCACAGGAAAAATAACCATCACATGAGAACTCCCTCAATTTCATGCCATCAAATCTGAAATCAGGTTGGATCTGCACCCTGCCTCTCTTTCTTCCTCCCATTACAGTGCTGGAAGAGTCCTGTGAAAGGTCAGTCCCTTCACCAGTGCTCTGGATCCCACCTTTCTCCCACTTTCTCTCACATGTAAGTTTGACTCCAAAGTTTCTACTAGATCCTTCTCAAGAGCTTTTAAACATGGTTTTGTCTCTCCCACTTGAAAAAGAAATTCCTTTTTGAATCCCACGTTCTCCTCTAGCTAGTTAATTATCTCTTGCCTCCTTTAATGTTTCAACTTCAACTTCAACTTCTCCACTTTCTTACCTTCCATTCACCCTTTACTTTTTATTTGGTAACAATCAGAAGCTTACTAAAAAGTGAAAGTACAGTACAAATAATTTTCGCCTGAAAATTTCAAGAATATGTTGTGGACCCTTTTCTCCCAAATTCTTTATTGTGTATTTCCTAAAATTAAAGGCATTATTCTACGTAACCACAATACAGCTATAGAAAACAGGAAATTAACATTCATACATTACTAATGCTTAGATTCTATTCATATTTCATCACATATCCCAGCAACATCCCTTATAGCAAAAAGGAACTGGTTCAGAATAAAGCACTACATTTTAGTTGTCATGCCCTCTAGTCTCCTTCAGGTTGGAAGATTGTCTCAATCTTTCCTTAACAGTCATGACTGATACTCCTAAAGATTATATACTGGTTATTTTATACAAAGCCCCTCAATTTGGGAGTTTTCTGATGTTTACTCATACTTAGATTTGGGTTGTACATCTTTGGCAAGAATATCATAGAATTAATGTTGTGTTTGCATTATATCCTATCAGGTGGTACCCATTATTTATTTGGCCCACTACTGGTAATGTTAACTTTGATCATTTAGTTAATATGGTATCTTCCAGGCTTCTCCACTGTACTCTCCCCATATGCACTTGTAATTAACAAGTGTTTTGTGAGGAGGTACTTTGAAGCTATGTAAATATTCCATTGCTCATCAAACTTTCAATTTATTAATTCATTTATTCATACCTTTGATAACTCAGGATTTTTCATATTATTCAATGAATTATAGTTTCTTGCTATTTTTGTTTATTTTGATGCTCAAACTGTTTTGTACACAATGACTGACTGCCACTTCAAGGTGGACTTTGCATGTTTTTGACATGTCCTCATCTTTCTCTGAGCACTTTTTATCTCAATAGGATATTCCAGTCTCACCTTGAACTTTCCCTGCCCTGTCCCTGGAATCAGGCATTTCTCTAAGGAGGCTAATTTCTTTTCTCAGAGTGGTATTTAGAAGCCAAGTTCTGTTCTCGGCACTAGGTGTGTTCATTGCTATTGGGGTATTGCTATTCCCAGGCCCTCATGGTGAACAGAGGTAGGAAATATACACATACATTTATATATATATATACACACACACACACATATATGTATATACACACATACTAATTTCTATCAATATTCACCTATTTATCTATTTATATATCATCTATCTATCTAGAGAAAACCATGAGTTTCCATTATTACCTCCAACTCCAGTTCAACTCCACAGGGTTCATTCTTGTTTTCTCCTTTTTCATATTTGTAACTCTCTTCTCTGACAATGTAAAATCAAGATCCCCTTATCCTTTACATATTTACTCCAGTCACTTGTTAACCTATTTCATTCTGGCTTCTACCCCCAATCACTCCACCAAAACAGCTGTCACTATGTTACCAGTAATCACCATTTTACTAAATATGACGAACACTTTTTAATGTTCACCCTACTTGACTTACAGTACCATTTGGGATACTTAACTACTCCTAATTACGGAAAACTCTCTTTCACTGGTTTCTGTGATACTACATTCTCTTGATTTTTCTTTTACATCTATAGAAAATCCTTTTTTCTTTTGCTGGATCTCCTCCTCCACTTGACCTTTAATTGTCAAAGTCCCACAGTCTTAGGCCCCATTC
The DNA here is from genome assembly GCF_028885625.2 of Pongo pygmaeus. Classification (NCBI taxonomy): domain Eukaryota; kingdom Metazoa; phylum Chordata; class Mammalia; order Primates; family Hominidae; genus Pongo; species Pongo pygmaeus. The sequence continues at coordinate 128,873,618 of NC_072396.2, read as the reverse complement.
ATTTCTCATTGCACTCATCATACATTCCCTTGGTTTCAATGACCATTTTTACTGGTGACTTAAAAATTTAATCTCTGCCCGTGAAACCTCTTCTTAATTCCAGACCCATAGATCCATCTGCCTCCTTGCCACTTTTAGTTGAATTTTTCACAGGCACCTCAGGTTAACAGGTCTAAAGCTGAACTCATCCTTCAGCAGTCCCTATATTGATAAGAAATAGCGTAAACACCCAGAGAGTTGCACATGCCAAACTAAGACATGATGCATGGCTTTTCCATATCCTTTGCACTCTTTATCTAATCAGTCACCAAGTCTTGTAATTCTACTTCATAAAAATATTTTGCATACAGTAGTCCCCATTATCCATTGGGGGATGTGTTTCAAGATTCCCAGTGGATGTCTGAAACCTTGGATAGCACTGAACCCTATATATACTATGTTGTTCACTACACATACATGCTAAGTAGGTGTATATATTTATGGGGTGCAAAAGATATCTTGATACAGGCATGCAGTGTGTAATAATCACATCAGAGTAAATGAGGTATCCATTATCTCAAGCATTTATCTTTTGTGTTACAAACAATCCAATTATACTCTTTTAGTTATTTTTAAATGTACAATTAATTTACTATTGACTATTGTCACCCTGTTGTGCTATCAAATAGTAGGTCTTTTTCATTCTTTCTATTATTTTGTACCCACTAACCATCCCCATCTCCCTCCCACACCATTCAGCCAAACCCCACTACCCTTCCCAGCCTCTGGTAACCATCCTTCTACTCCCTGTCCACATGAGTTCAGTTGTTTTGATTTTTAGTTCCTGCAAATAAGTGAGCAAGTGCAATGTTTGTCTTTCTGTTCTTGGCTTATTCTTATTTCACTTATCATAATGATCTCCAGTTCCCTCCATGTTGTTGCAAATGACAGGATATCACTCTTTTTTATGGCTGAATATTACTCCATTGTGTATATGTGCCACATTTTCTTTATCCATTCATCTGTTAATGGACAACTTCGGTTGCTACCAAATCTTAGCTATTGTGAACAGTGCTGCAACAAACATAGGAGTGCAGATTTCTCTTTGATATACTCATTTCCTTTCTTTGGGATATATATCCAGCAGTGGGATTCCTGGATCATATGGTAGCTCCATTTTTAGTTTTATAAAAACTGACTGTTCTCAAAACTGTTCTCCATAGTGGTTGTACTAATTTACCTTCCCACCAGCAGTGTACTAGGGTTCCCTTTTGTCCATATCCTCACTAGCATTTGTTATTATCTGTCTTTTGGATGTACGCCATTTTAACTGGGGTTAGATGATTTCTCATTACAGTTTTGATTTACATTTCTCTGATGATAAGTGATGTTGAGTGCCTTTTCATGTACCTGGTTGCCATTTGTATGTCTTCTTTTGAGACATGTCTATTCAAATATTTTGCCCATCTTTCGATCAGATTATTAGGTTTTATCCTATAGAGTTGTTTGAGCTCCTTATATATTCTGGTTATTAATCCCTTGTGAGATGAGTACTTTGCAAATATTTTCTCCCATTCTGTGGGTTGTTTCTTCACTTTGTTCATTGTTTTCTTTCCTGTGCAGAAGCTTTTTAACTTTATGTCATTCCATTTGTCCATTTTTGCTTTGGTTGCCTATGCTTGTGGGGTATTATTCAACAACTTTTTGCCCAAATCAACGTCCCGCAGATTTCCCCCAATTATGTGTTGTAGCAGTTTCATAGTTTGAGGTCTTAGATTTAAGTCTCTAATCCATTTTGATTTGACCTTTGTACATGGTGAGAGATAGGGTTCTTTTTCTTATTTCAATAGGTTTGGGGGGAGGAGGTGGTGTTTGGTTACATGGATAAGTTCTTTAGTGGTGATTTCTGACATTTTGGTGCACTCATCACCCAAGCAGTGTACACTGTACCCAATGTGTAGTCTTTTATCACCCATCTTCCATCCTCTATCCCTCTCCCACCCTTCCCCTCAAGTCCCCATACTCCGTTATATCATTCTTATGCCTTTGCATCCTCATAACTTAGCTCCCCCTTATAAGAGAACATACAATGTTCGGTTTTCCATTCCTGAGTTACTTCACTTAGAATAATGGTCTCCACCTCCATCCAGGTTGCTGTGAATGACATTACTTTGTTCCTTTTTAAGGCTGAGTATTATTCCATGGTATTTATACACCACATTTTCTTTATCCTCTTGTTGATTGATGGGCATTTGGGCTGGTTTCATATTTTTGCAATTGCACATTGTGCTACTATCAACATGCACGTGCAAGTGTCTTTTTCCATATAATGACATCTTTTCTTCCAGGTAGATATCCAGGAATGGGATTGCTGGATCAAATGGTAGATCTACTTTTAGTTCTTTAAGGAATCTACACACTGTTTTCCATAGGGTTGTACTACTTTACATTCCCACCAGCAGTGTAAAAGGGTTCCTTTTCACTACATCTATGCCAATATCTATGATATTTTTGATTTTTAAAATTATGGCCATTCTTGCAGGAGTAAGATGGTATTACATTGTGGTTTTGATTTGCATTTCCCTTGTCATTAGTGATGTTGAGCTTTTTTTCATGTTTTTTGGCCACTTATATATCCTCTTCTTCCTTCTACTCCATTCTGTATGTTATACCCAAAGAGATCTTTGTAAGGCAAATATGATTTTTGTTACTCTCTACTACCTTTCAGGGTTTTTCAATTGCTACTATAATAAAGTCCAAAATTTTAGCAAGGCCTACAAGGGCCTGAATTCTCTGACCTCTGCTTGTCCAGTCCCATCTCATTCCATTCATTCTGCCTCTCTCTCTTACTCTCCTTATGACACATATTATCTATTTCATTTCCCCATCGCCACATACGTTTGTCCATTCATCCTGTAGTTTTCAACTTAAATGCCAATGCCTAAAAATGGTCAAAATCCTGACACCTTCAAATTAAATTAGGTCACCCTGTGATAGTCTCCCATTGCACTCTGCATTGCTCCTTCATAGTACTTTTCTCAATTTGTAGTTCCACATTTCTTTGAGTATGTATGCAATAGATTTTACGCTCCATAAAGGCAGGGGCCATATCTGTCTTTGTTGTTGTATTCTGCCAGTTAGCACCATGTTTAACTCGTGTGAATGAAAAGTCGAAAGGAAGGAAAAAAGGATGGAATGCTGATCCTCACAATGACAAATGTTTGGATAGAAGATATCTAAGAGTCAAACATTTAGGTGTATCCAAAAACTCATATATTTGGGGTTTACAGAAATATAGGCAAACAATTTTTTTTTCTCTTAAGTCAGCCATCAGAGCAATCTGATTGGCTGGCTTCTATGGTTTCATTTTGTGTCGTTCAGAAATCGCTTTGTGATTTTGAAACCGTTTCTTAATTCAGTTGCTTAAAAATGAAATTGGATTGTATCCTGGACACAGCAGGAAGGTAATTTAAAGAACCCATGAACATTTTTGAAATTATCATGCAAGCTTATTAAATGCAATGCATATTTAAATTGAAAAAACTTTCTTTATTAAACCTAGATAGGTGAATTTTTACAGCTTCCCGTGCTAAACTATATTAGTTTTCAGAGTCAGGTCAGATTAATTTCTAATCTTTATGGAAATCATTTTTATTAAAAAATGGAAAGTTAAGAATGTGACAGTTACATGGTTTGGATAATTCTAAAAGGGTCATCATTTAAAAATGCAAGGAAAGTATAATCAGAGTGCTTTCATGATAAAGATGATTTGTTTATTTTATATACTCGTCTTTAAAAGCTGTTTTAATATTTAGGCTTGTTAAGGAAAATCTGAAATGTGGTTGAATATATTAAAACTTAAATAAGAGTTTTGGCTTTTATTTCTTTTTAAAAGAGCCAACCAAATAAACCACAGTCTGAACTTAGATGCTAAGAAGAAAAAGATTAAGGGCATATTTTCATTTTTAATATAAATGATCAATACATTTGTTTTTATTTGTGGCTATAGTCTACAATTGTCAAGTGAGTATTCATATTTCTTACAAAAGAATATTTTACATAATTGGAAATTATTAGTCAATCATTTGCATTTCAAATTGTTTCCTTCTTTTTTACTCTAGCTTTGTTGAGACATAATTAACAAATAAAATTGTATACGTGTAAGATGTACACAGTGATGATTTTATACATATGCATTGTGCAGTTATTACCACAATCAAGTTAATTAACTCATCCATCACCTCACATAGTTACTTTTGTGTGTGTGTGTGTATGTGGCAAAAACACTTAAGATCTATTCTCGCTGCAAATTTCAAGTATACTCATATTGTTTTAATTTAAAGTTCATTTTGTTTTCTTGTGGTAATTGGCTCAGAGATGCACAAAAACTCTGCAAAGAAACTTCCCAAGAAGATAATTGACAACAGAGTGGGAGGAAGCTGCTTCTTTCCTTTGAATTTGGACTGCTCTTGGTGCTCTTAAAAGTTAGAAACCAAACCACAAAGGAGTACAACACTTTTGTCCTTCAAAAGAGCAAGGACATTTGTCTAATGTGTTTATTGATAGCTTGCAAGTGGCCAGGAGGTTATAACGTGTGAGAACTGACCTTTGAAGCCTCAAAAAGAATTAACTATCCTGACATTCTAGGCCTTTCAAACCAGTGATTCTATAGAAGTCCTCACTGAATGGATATATGAATGAAAACAGAGATTCAAATGTTTACTTTTGAGTATCAAACAGAGAAATTTAGGAGTTTTCCAAGCACATGAGAAAAGATTGACTTTGTTCATAGTCATTAGTTTTGTGGACTATGTAATAATTTTATTGTAAATATTTGAGGTTTACAACATGATATTATGGGATACACATAGATAGTAGAATGATTACTATCGTGAAATAAATTAAAATATCTATCATCTCATGTTACTTTTTGTGACAAGAGCAGCTAAAATCTATCTATTTAAAAAAATCCTGGAGGACCCAGTGAGAAGTCAGCCATCCACAATCTGGAAGAGGGACCTCACCAGATCCTGACCATGTTGCACCTTGATCTTGGACTTTAGCCTTCAGAACTGTCAGAAATAAATTTCTGCTGTTTCAGCCACCCACTCCATGGTATTTGGCTATTGCAACCCAAGGTGACTAAGACATTTCTCTCCCAGCCTGGGGTCCACTCTCCTCTGACAGGAGAAGATTTTTTTTAAGTTAAAAAAGCATTATTCTGGGAATTGTGAAGGACACTCCAGATCCCAGGGAGGTGAATGCTGGCAAACAGCCCCCATGATGTCATCCTGCTGATAGAAGTGAGTGAAGCCCAAGTACACAAGGGGGCAGAGAGCTTCCCTCTGTGACTCACCTTTCCACAGTGGATCTGAGCAACCTAGGCCAAGGGAAAGCACTTTGTTTTGCCCAAGCCCTAGAGCTAACTTAGAAAGAGGCTTAGAGATGCTGTGAGAGAAAGATACCAGGAAAAGCTGCAGATATTTTCCCAGACCCAAGAATGAGAGCAAGATGCCATTTTTAATCTGGGTGCATACAAAATCAGCCATTCCTTAGCAACCCAGAAGTGTGGCCACACAAGCATTTTAGCCTCAGGCCAGAGATTGGAGCACCTGCTCTGGAGTAGGGTAGGGGCCTCCACACCCAGAACTATGGAAAGCACCTCAGCAGAAGGCACTGGAATTGTGCTCTCCCCCACTGCAAGCCCGGATTGGTAGGAGAACTGCGGTTTCCCTTGGGAAGTGAGATTTGCAGCCAGGGCCAGCTTGGCAACCTGCATCTCGTCTGTGTATGCCATTGCTAAGTGCCCCAGCCTGCTCCCCTGAGGTCATGGTGCAGCAAAGCCCTCTCCACTCCACCCCAGGCAGAAATTCAGGTACTTAGAACATTCACTTACTTGGACCAGAAGCCTGAGCTGCTCCACCCTTCCTGGACATAGATTTTGGTCCAGTAGGGCCCTCTCTGCCCCATGCCCAGGCAGAAATCTAGGCATTTAGAGCACCTGCTTGCCTAGACTAGCAGCCTGAGCCACCTCACCCTTCACGGACATAAATTGAGGTGCAGCAGGGCCCCTTCTGCTCCACACCAAGGCAGATCTCCAGGCATTCAAAGCAACTGTTTGCCTGGTTCAGCATCATGAGCTGCTACACCCTTTCTGGGCACAGATCATGGTGTAGTGAGGCTCTCTCTACTCCAAGCCCAGGCAGATCTCCAGGCATTTGGAGCACCAACTCACCTGGATTGGCATCCTGACCTGCCCCATCCTTCCTGTGCAGAGATCTTGGTGCAGGGAGGCCCTCTCTGCTACATGCCCAGGGAGATCTCCAGGCATTCAAAGCACCTATTCACCTGGTGGCTGCCCACTGGATTATCACTTGGCACTGGTGCTTGTGCCTGACATTGGAAGATCTGTAGGTGGACCTGCCTAGTCTGGCCCCATTCATCTTGTCCCCCACAACCCTAGGCTGAGCAGAGTTCAGAGCAGTCTGCATTGCATGAATCAGCCCATTGCCTGAGAGAACAGAGAGTTTCTACCAGTAAACAAGGATCAAGTATATATGCAGCCACATTAGCTGTAGCTAGCTCTTACCTACAAGCACCATCTACTGGCTTGTAGGTCTAACTATAAAACCTGCTAAGAGAAGTGCATAGAGCTATAGAAGCAAAGCCAAACGACAGCCCATACCCAGCATTCTCTGCAGTCACACCCCTTAGGGAGGGGGAGAAAAGGAAAGGGAAATTAAACAAACCGAAAAAAACAGTAAGGCCTGGGCATGGTGGCTCACGCCTGTAATCCCAGCACTTTGGGAGGCCAAGGGGAGCGGGGGGGTGGGGAGCAGATCACCTGAGGTCAAGAGTTCAAGACCAGCCTGGCCAACATGGGAAACCCCATCTCTACTAAAAATATAAAAATTAGCTGGACGTGGTGGCACACACCTGTAGTCTCAGCTATTCAGGAGGCTGAGGCAGGAGAATAGCTTGAACCTGGGAGGCGGAGGTTGCAGTGAGCTGAGATTGTACTACTACACTCTAGCCTGGGTGACAGGGCAATACTCTGTCTCAAAAAAAAAAAAAAACAATAATATTATAGGTAAAGAATGATGAAGAAAAAACCTACTGGCAAGGAAATAATTACAAAAGTTAGAAGTGCCAACATCTCCAGATGAGAAGGAGCCAGCACAAGAGTTTTGGCACCATGAAAATCTGAATGTAGCAACAGCTTCAAAGGATCACACTAGCAGGTCCAGCAATGGTTCCTAACCAAAATAGAAATTCAGAAATTACAGGTAAAGAATTCAAAGCACAATTACAAAGAAGCTCAATGAGATCCAAGACAAAGTTGAAAATCAACACAAAGAAACTTCTAAAGCAATCCAGGAAATAAAGGAAGAGATTAATATGCTAAACAGAAATCAATCAAAGCTTCTGGAATTGAAAACACACTCAAGTAATTTCAAAATACAGTTGAAATTCAAATACAATTGAAAGCTTTATTAATAGACTAGACCAAGCCAAAGAAAGAATTTCCAAGCTTGGAGACCAGTCTTTTGAACTATGCCAGTCTGACAAAATAAATAAAAAAGAATGTGAAAAAAACGAACAAAGTATTTGAGAAATATGGGATTATATATAGCAACCAAAATGTGAATTTTTGGCATTCTGGGAGAGGAGGAGAAAAAGCAAAAACATGGAAAACATTTGAGGGAATAATTCAAAAATATTTCTTTAATCTTGCTAGAAAGATTTACATCCAGATATAAGAAAAGCAGAAAACACTTGAGAAATACTATGCAGAATGAACATCACCAATGCATGTAGTCCGCAGACTATCCAAGGTCAGTGCTAAAGAAAAAAATCTTAAAAGCAGCCAGAGTAAAAGGTCAGATTACTAACATAGAGAACTCCATCAAGCTAACAGTAGACTTCTCAGCAGAAATCTTACAAACCAGGAGAGATTAGGGGCCTGTTTTCAGCATTCTTAAAGAAAAGAAATTCCAACCAATAATTTCATATCCCACAAAACTATGCTTCATAAGTGAAGGAGAAATAAAAACTTTTCCAGACAAGCAAGCACTAAGGGAATGTGTTACCACTAGACCAGCCTTAAAAGAGTTCCTTAAGGAACACAGTAATGAAAGAACAATACCTGCTGCCACACAAACACCCTTCAGCACATAGCCCACATACCCTATAAAGCAAGTACACAATAGAAACTACAAAGCAACCAGTTAACAACTTCAGGATAGGATCAAAACCTCACATGTCAATATTTACCTTGAATATAAATGGTCTACATGCCCCCACTTAAAAGACACAGAGTCACAAGTTGGATAAAAAAACAAGACCCATCCATCTGCTGTCTTTAAGAGACTCATCTCACACGTAATGACAACCAGAAGCTCAAAGTTAAGGGTTGGAGAAAGATCTACCATGCAAATAGGAAACAAAAAAAAGCAGGGGTCACTATTCTTATATCAGATAAAACAGACTTTAAGCCAACGACATTAAATAAAGACAAAGAAGGTCATTACATAATGATAAAGGGTCCAATTCAGCAAGACTTAACTACCATAAATATACATACACCCAACATTGGGGCACCCAGATTCATAAAACAAGTACTTCTAGAATTATTAAAAGACTTAGGCAGCTACACAATAATAGTATGGTTCTTCAACACCCCACTGACAACATTAAACAGATAATTGAGAAAGAAAACTAACAAATTCTGAACTTAGCTTAGACACTCAACCAACTGGACCTAGTAGACATCTACAGAATACTCTACCCATCAAAAACACAAAATTCATTCTTCTCATCTGCACATGGAACATACTCCAAGAGGAAACATATGCTCAGCCTTAAAGTAAATCTCAATAAATTCAGAAAAATTGCAATCATACCACCATACTCTTGGACCACAGTGGAATAAAAATAGAAATCAATACCAAGAAGATCTCTCAAAACTGCACAGTTATGTCAAAGTTAAACAACTTGCTCCTGAATGACTTTTGTGTAAACAATGAAATTAAAGCAGAAATTAAAAAAAAAATTTTTTGAAATAAATGAAAGCAGAGACAGGACATACCCAAATCTCTAAGATGCAGCAAAAGCTATGTTAAGAGGAAAGTTTATAGCACTGAATGCCTACCTCAAAAAGTTACATCTCAAATTAATGATCTAACTTCACACCTAGAGGAAATAGAATACAAGAACAAACTAGCCCCAAAGCTACCAGAAGAAAATAAATGACTAAAATCAGAGCAGAACTGAATAAATTAAACTCAAAAATCCAAACAAAGAATTAACCAAACCAAAAGTTAGTTATTTGAAAGGATAAAAAGTGGTGGATACACCACTAGCTAGATTAAAAAATAAAAAAGGGAGAAGATCCAAATAAGCACAATCAGAAATAACAAAGATAACATTACAACCAATCCCATAGAAATACAAAAGATCCTCAGAGACTATTATTAACACTTCTACTCACACAAACTAGAAAATCTAGAGGAAATGGATAAATTCCTGGAAAAACATAACCTCCCAAGATTGAACAAGAAAGAAATTGAAAGCCTGAACCGATGAATATCAAGTTCCAAAATTGAAGTAGTAATAAAAAATCTAGCAACCAGAAGAGCCCCAAAGAGATGGATTCACAGCCAAATTCTACCAGATGTACAAAGAAGAGCTGGTACCAATTCTACTGAAACTATTCCAAAAAATCAAGGAAAGTGGCTCCTCCCTAACTAATTCTATGAAGGCAACATCACCCTGGTACCAAAACCTGGCAAAGATACAACAACAACAACAAAAGCTACAGGCCAGTATCCCTGTTGAACATAGATGCAAAAATTCCCAACAAAATACTAGCAAACTGAATCCATCAGTACATCAAAAAGCTAGTGCACCACAATCAAGTAGGCTTTATCCCTGGGATGTAAGAGTGATTCAACATATACAAATCAATAGATGTGATTCATCTTAAAAACAAAAGTCATACGACCATCTCAGTAGATGTGGAAAAAGCTTTTCATAAACTCCAAAATACCTTCATGATAAAAAGAAAAAAACCCTCAAGAAACTAGGCATCAAAGGAACATACATCAGAATAATAAAAGCGATCTGTGACAAACTCACAGCCGACATCATACTGAACAGGCAAAAACTGGAAGCATTCCCCTTGAGAACTGTAACAAGACAAAGATGCCCACTCTCACTACTCCTATTTAACATAGTACTATAAGTGCCAGCCACAGCAATTAGGCAAGAGAAAGAAATAAAAGGCATCCAAATAGGAAGAGAGGAACTCAGACTATCTGTCTTCATGGATGTTATGATTCTATACCTAGAAAACCCTAAAGACTCTGCCAAAAGGCTCAAAAGGCTCCTGGAACTGATACAGGACTTCAGTAAAGTTTCAGGATACACAGATCAATGTACAAAAATAAGTAGCATTTCTATACACCAATAATGTTCAAGCTGAGAGCCAAATCAAGAGTACAATCCCATTTATAATAGCCACAGAAAAATAAAATACTTAAGAATACATCTAACCAAGGAGGTGAAAGATCTCTACAAGGAGAACTTCAAAACACTGCTCAGAGAAATCATAGATAACACAAACAAATGGAAAAACATTCCATGCTCATAGATTGGAAGAATCAATTGATTCAATTGAACAAGGAAAAAACAAATAATCCCATTAAAATTGACAAAAAACCTCAATGATAGACTGGATAAAGAAAATATGGTACATACACAGCATGGAATACTATGCAGCCTTAAAAAAGAACGAGATCATGTCCTTTGCAGGGGCATGGATGGAGTTGGGAGCCATTATCCTCAGCAAACTAACACAGGAACAGAAAACCAAATACTGCATGTTCTTATACATAAGTGGTAGCTGAACAATGAGAACACATGGACACAAGGGGGAACAACACACACTGGGGACTATCGGGGTGTGGGGAAGGGAGATCATCAGGAAAAATAGCTAATGCATGTGGGGCTTAATACCTAGGTGATGGGTTGATAGGTGCAATAAACCACCATGGCACTGTTTACCTATGTAACAAATCTGCACATCCCACACATGCATCCCGGAACTTAAAACAAAATAATGCTTTTTTAAAAAAATGGGCAAAAGATATGAATAGACACTTCTCTAAAGAAGACATACAAGTAGCCAACAAACATATGAAAAAATGCTCCACATCAGTAATCATCAGAGAAATGGAAATCAAAACCACAGTGAGATACCATCTCACCTAAGTCAGAATGGCTGCTATGAAAAAGTTAAAGAAAATAACAGATGCTAGTGAGGCTGTGAAGAAAAGGGAACACTTATCCACTGTTGGTGGGAGTGAAAATTAGTTCAACCACTGTGGAAAGCAACTTGGAGATTTCTTAAAGAAATTAAAACAAAACTACCATTCAATCCAGCAATCCCATTACTGGGGATACATACAAAAGAAAACAAATTGTTCTACCAAAAAGACACATCCACTTGCATGTTCATCACAGCACTACTCACAATAAGAGAGACTTGAGATCAACCTAGATGCCTATCAATGGAGGCTTGGATAAAGAAAATGTGGTACATATGTACCATGGAACACTATGTAGCCATAAAAAAAGAACTAAATAGGCCGGGTGCAGTGGCTCATGCCTGTAATCCCAGCACTTTGGGAGGTCAGGGTGGGCGGATCACCAGGTCAGGAGATCGAGACCATCCTAGCTAACATGGTGAAACCCTGTCTCTACTAAAAATACAAAAAAATTAGCCGGGCATGGTGGCACGCACCTGTAATCCCAGCTACTCAGGAGGCTGATGCAGGAGAATCCCTGGAACTCGGGAGGTGGAGGTTGCAGTGAGCCGAGATTGTGCCGCTGCACTCCAGCCTGGGTGACAGAGCAAGACTCCGTCTAAAAAAAAAAAAAAAAAAAGAACTAAGTATTGTTCTTTGTAGCCACATGGATGGAACTGGAGGCCATTATCCTAAGCAAACTAACACAGGAAAGAAAAACCAAATGCTGCATGTTCTTGCTTATTAAGTGGGAGCCAAACATTGAATACCTCAGGGACATAAAGATGACAACAAAAGAAACTGGGAACTACTATGGGGGAGGAAGAGAGGGAGAAGGGTTGAAAACTAGCTGTTGGGTAGTATGCTCAGTGCCTGGGTTACAGGATCATTCATACCCCAAACCTCGGCATTATGCAATGTACTTAGGTAACAAACCTGCATGTGTACCTCCTGAATCTAAAATAAAAGTTAAAAAAAAACTTTTTGATGAAATAAAAAATAAAAAATTATTAATACAGTACAATTATATTAACTATGGTCCTCATGTTGTACATTAAATCTCTAGACTTGTTCATCCTACATATCTGCTACTTTGTGTCCTTTAACCTGTATCTTCCCATTTCCTCTCCCCAACCCCACTCCATAAACACTATTTTATTCCGTAACTCTGTGTGTATGTGTGTGTGCATATATATACACACACGTGTATATATACATATATGAGTATACATTCACATACATATATACATATATATCTATATGTATGTGTATATATGTATATGTGTATATATACATATATATATAAGATTCCACATATAAGTGAGATCATAGAGTATTTACCTTTCAGTGCATGGCTTATTCCACTTAGCGTAACATCCTCCAGGTTCATACATGTGTAGCAAATGGCAGGATCTCCTTCTTTTTTAAGGTTGAATAGTATTTTATTGTATATATACTACATTTTCTTTATCCATTTGTCTGTCAATGGACACTGACGGTGTTTCCTTACGTTGTAGCCACTATTTTTTATGTCGTTACTTTGATTTAATGTTAATCTCAGACAAGTGCATATGAGTTAGCACCACCCTCTTTCCTGCCTCTTTTTTGATCCACATTAGCACCTAGCATGCAGCTTTCCCACACACAACTGTAAGCTCCAATAATAGAATCTTAGCTTAGTAAATGCCTATCCGTATGCCAGCTTAGTAAATACCTATCATTCTGCATCTTTTGCCAGCACCTTGAATTAAACACAACCAAAACCAAACATAACTCATCCTGACTTCCTGGTTTCCCTCAATGATGCCAACATTTTTCTAGTCACTCAGGCTGAAAATTTCAGATACTTTTATGTTCATCAGTAATTTATTTAATCAAAGTATATAAAGCTCAAGTTTGCCCTGAGCTATGCAGAGTACTCAATAAATGTTTGTTAAATCAATTCATGAAATAATCCTACAGATATTTATTGAGTGCTTATGTGCTAGAACTGTATGAAAGAGAAAAAAAGGGTTAAGACCTCGTTCCTGCCTTCATCAACTTACAATATAGTGGGAAGAATAATGCATATGTATAAAAACTACAATAAAAGATTGTAGGCAGTAACAATCATAATATATGTGTAAACAAAACTCTATAATAGTATAGAAGAGGAGGAGGTCATCCCTGCCTTGGAGCATCTTAGACCATAGACTGTTGCCTGAAGAAGGTGTCATTCAAGCTTCAAGTGGAAAAATCATTTGTGCAGGTAGAGATAGGCTGTGGGAAAGCCCTTGAAAAAGAAAGGGAAAACATTGTAGAGCCCCAAAAGCGTGAAAAGGAAGGTGATTCTACTAAATAGAATAGGGCTAGCAGTCAAATTTGTCTTAGCAAAGGATGCAAGCTGGAGAACCATGAAAACCAAACTCAAAAAAGTAACAACTGGGGCTTGGTTAGAGAGAGTTTAGATTTCTAGGCTAAGGATTTTGGACTTCAGTGTGCTTTGGTAAACTATGAAATATTTTTATATGTAGTGTGTGACCAGAGCTGTGCTTTGGGCAGAGAAAAGTAACCAATATGTTAAGGGTAAGCAAACAATGTAACATGAGCAACATTTGTAGGACTCAAGGGTGGCTAGATGAAGAAAAATTTGATTGAGATTAAATAGCTATCTTCAATGATCTGAGGGGCTGACCAGTAGAAAAGAGAGTATGCTAATTTTTGGCAGAATTAAAGGACACAAATAAATCTAATTGGTGAAAGAAAATGGACAGCAGATTTCAGTTCAAATCAACAAATTACTTTCTAATATGGCTGCATAAATATAGAATTGACTGGCTTTGTGACGTATAGCTGAACTTTTGGGAAAATATTGGAAAGGTAGGAAGTTTGTATGTCAAAGTGAGGGGCTGGCCAGATGAATTTTAAAGTTTTCCCAAGCCCTAAGATTCTATTGTTCTAGCTTATAGTTGTATGTGGGATGTTTAAAAAGAGAACAGAGCATTTGTGAAGCCGATGAGGAGGCTTTTGTGAGACTCAAGACAAAAGATGGGGAAGGGCCACATAAGTGTATTGGAAACAGAGCCAGTCATAATTTCTAACAGTTATGTAATACTTATGTACCCAGCACTATATGTAATATATGTAAGCACTTTACATATATTGACTCATTTGTTCCTTGTACCAACCCCATTTTATAGATGGGAAACGAAAGCATAGAAAGATTTAGTGAGATGCTCAAGGTCCCATAGTTAATTGATCTCTGAGCTAGGATTCGAGACCAGGAAATCAGGCTTTAGAGTCCATACTCTTAATCACTATGCTATCCTGGCCCTCCAGAGAGAGAGAAATAGAAGAAGTGTTGAAAACAGAAGAACTGAAAGATGTAGTTGGATATGAGCATAAGGCAAAAGGAAAATGAAAGCATAATGCCAAATTTCCTAACCTTGGAAACTAGGACTATTATCACGATATTAACAAAAATAGTAAAATCAGACTGGATGTGGTGGCTCATTCATGTAATCCCAGCTACTGGGAAGCCAAGGCAGGAAGATTGCTTGAGCCCAGGAGTTCAAGACCAGCCTGGGCAACATAGTGAGACCCAATCTCTACAGAAAAATTTTTTTAATTAGCTGGGCATGGTGGCATGTGTCTGTAGTTCTAGCTGCTCAGGAGGCTGAGGCAGGAGGACTGCTTGAGCCTGAGAGGTCAACACCACCATGAGCCATGATCTAGCCACTGCACTCCAGCCTGGGCAACGGAGTGAGACCCTGCCTCAAAAAAAAAAAAAAATAGTGAAATCAGGATAAAGAACTGATTCATGAGTAGAGATTAAAATGTAGGTTATAAACATGTTGAGTTTAAAGGTGCTGGTGGCTTAGCCAGGTAGAAATGCGTAGCATGCATGTTATTTGTGAAATTGAGAGTGAGCCAAGGACTTTAACTTTGTGTAAATGTACCTAGATTGATATACTACCTCCTCATAGCTTTCCTACAGTACACTGTAACCTCACTAGAATGTTGATATCATAAGACAAGGATAGACCTAAAGTCAAATACTTTACTCCATTATTAATCCTTAGAAGAATGGGTGTGGCGACTCATAGGAAACATACAAAATATATGTCTTAAAGTTCAGATGACACTAATAACCACAGAGCCTTGATGATTACCATAGAGTAAAACTATAAATTTTTTTTAAAACTTAATGTCTTAAATGACACTAAACTATGCATTGAAATACTATATAAGGATATTTATATGCCTTTTTCTTCATCATGCTGAGGATTTTGTTGACTCTAGGTTCTTTACATTTCTTTTCTCCCCTGTCACGTTTATTTATAAGGGTAAAAATAAACTGTTGGTGCATGGTCTGTTGGGCTATGATGGCAGCTTTGTAAATATGTATGCAGCCCCCACCCAGGTCTTTGACAGAAAGCTGCTTTCCATGCCTTCGTAATGCCTTGAACACACCTTCTGCATTCAGGATGCAGAAGCCTACCACCGTTGCAAAGCTTGCCTGATGATTGCTAGTATCGTCTCTCTTGTGGACTCCAATTAGAGTTAGTGTTCTGAAGCATGGTGAGCCCTTAGCAATAGTGTTGAATGGGATGGGGAAGACAACTCTGTGAGCTCTTTCTCATTTAGAGTAAGATTTTTAGTCTGTGTGAAGTGTTCTTCCAGCATACACCTTTGGCTTTGCCACTGAAGTATGCTATCAGATTTGCTTGGGGACTTAGACGTGTATTTGAAAAATCTTTGGTTTGTAGAGTTTCTTTGCTAAGTTGGGGGGCTTATTGCCTTAGAATAACACCATGTAGGTAATTTAGATGTGCAACAAGGGGACTAATGAAAATTCATTTTGAGGAGAGGTAATGTCAAAATTTTCTGAAAAAGGGAAAGCAGGTCAAATATCATTCAGGAAAGGGAGAAAAAATTCTGCCTGGTGCAATTTTAACATTTTACCAAATCATGCCCAAGAGTGTTAAACTTTATATACGAAAAGTAGCTTTCTAACTTGCCAAGAAATAGTTCTTAAGTAGCCACTCTTAGACAAGATGCAGTATAATTGTTCCAGTAGTAGTTTTATAAATGATATACACTATATAATGTATATAGTTTTATAAGTGAGAGCACTGTTTTACTGATGTCTAAGACATGCATTTCATACCTCTGTGAGGTATGAAAAGCTTGCCCTTTTAGGTGGTCACAAACTGCACCTAGACAGCAATTATGATAAGAAGGTCTAAGTGAAAAGCTGTAGATAAACCAAAACAAACTCTGCCATGGCTGAGCAATCCCATGGCCTACTACTCATGACAGATCATGAACCTTAAAAGTTAATATTTGCGGGGCTGGGCACAGTGGCTCACGCCTATAATCCCAGAATTTTGGGAGGCCGAGGCGGGTGGATCACCTGAGATCAGGAGTTCGAGACCGGCCTGGCCAACATGGCAAAACTCCGTCTCTACTAAAAATACAAAAATTTTCTGGGTATGGTGGTGTGTGCCTGTAGTCCTAGCTACTCGGGAGACTGAGGCAGGAGAATCACTTGAACCCAGGAAGTGGAGGTTGCAGTGAGTCGAGATCACACCACTGCACTCCAGCCTGGGTGACAGAGTGCAACTCCGTCTCAAAAAAAAAAAAGTTAGTATGTTAATATTTGCTCCTTTAGGGTGATGGTTTTACCCTGACAATCTGGTACCTAATGGGTCAAATGATAAGCAAATGTCTAGATTTCAACATTCTTTGGCATTTGAGGATACTATTTGGATAGGCAAAAGTGTCAGGTTTATAAGCAAAGGATTGAAACACACTCTTGCAGTGTGTAGCTACAAATGAGTAGAAGTTCACCTCATCTTCAATAGTTTGAGCTTCTGATCACTAAGCTAACCAAAACGTGACATCTAGAGTTAGGGAGAATATTTTATTTAGCAAGCAAGGAAACAGGATTTATTCCAAAGGAAAGATTCTGTATAGTGAAAAGGCCAACTGACTTATTTTATCGAATTCAAAAGTTGTAAGTCAGGCATGGATTTTTCTGTCTTGTCAGGTTATTCAGATCTACCAAAGAACAGTTAACCAGTTCCTTTATAAAGGAAATCCGAAACCATGTGACAATCAAGATCCATGAATCATTAAGCTCAAAGTCATTACAACTTTTGATCTTCACATGCTAGATTCCTTGGGATTTTTGTTCTTATCCATCAAGAATTTTGAGAATCCTCTCAAGGTTTTATATAGGCTGGAGTGTGTCGCTGTTGTTACGCTGCTTGTATGTTGCTATTTGTTCAGTTAAAGCTAGCTGACATTTTGTATCATTTTGAATCTCTTCAGTTTAACTGTTCAGATTTAAAATAGTATTAAAACTACTAAGATACATTGAAGCATCATTGTAATGCTGAGGCTGAGGGACATGTTTTAGGTTTTAGGTTTTAGGTTTTATGTGTTAAAATGAGGAGATACTATTATACTTCAAGCATAGAAAACGTGATACTTATCCCACAGTAAAGCCAAATCTTTATCATAGCGAGGTACTTGTAAAGATTGGTTAGAGATGGTATTTAATTTAACCATATGCAATAAAACAGATATGATACCTTATTAACTAATATGTTCTTCAAATTACTTTTAGAGAAACAGACACCAAAAACATGTGTGTGCATGCATGTATATATGTGTGCATGTGCATGTATGTGTGCACGTGTGTTCTATTGATATAAAGTTAACAGTGACTTATAGTAGTCCTACTTTCTAGTAGAATATTTGCTACTGAGAAATGGAAGGAGTTGAAATCAGTAAAATGAAAATGATCCAAATACTTGGTGAAACAACACACAGTACACAAACTTTTGTTTGTAATAATGCTTACTATTATTAGTTGAATCATTGCTTGATTTTAGTGAAATTTTTGGTATACACCAAAATTTTTTTCAGCCCTTAAACAGCTTGAACTGGCACTGCCTACACTTGCCAATATAACCTTACTTTTTTTTCTTACTGTTATTTCTAATATTAATCATACAAAACATAGAGAAAATCCTCATAGTTTAGTTTCCCCAACAAAAATTGCAGTAAAGTCTAACAAAGAGAGGGTCTCTGTCTATTCAGGCTCATTCATTCTCTGCTCTTCCCTGTGCTTTCCCTTTCAGCCTAATTTACTCTGATCTTTAGTTGATTCTACCGGATGCTGGACAAGTGAATATGTAATAATTTCTTAATTTTTATGAATTTTTACATCAAAGGTGTCTTTTCCTTGTTTAGAATGCCATATTTTAATCTTGAAAATTTTACATAAATGTATACTTTAGAAACTGATAACCAGATTTAATCTTTTGGGGTGCCAAATTTGATCACCATCTAATATTGGAGAAGGCAGAGGGTTCAAGAATAACAGAGTTTACATTACTAGAAACTTTTGCCTAAAAAGTAAATCTCAGGGAAGTGGTTCTGAGGGAGGCTCTGAAGGATTTACTGTTTAATCAAATTGTTCTTTGTCAGCATGCAACAAAGAAGTGTTCCAGTTGTATCTGAGTTCAATTTATACAAGTGTTGTTCATTGTTGACATGCCTAAAGAAACTTATTAAAAATGAAATGTCTCAATAGAACTTTAAAGTGCCTGCCTATATTTTTCATGTTCTTTTCCAATACTTTTGCACAGAAGAATGTTTATATTTTAGCATTCTTTTGTCATATTTTGTAGCCTGTAATGTTAATGTATTTTCAACAAGATAGAAAATATTACACAGGAAATAGAACTATTCATGAGACAAATGTATTAGAGCAAATATCATTTCTATCTTGTTTATAAATTATACAATTGCCAGCATCTGTTTTCTGTTAGTTCTTTACCCACACCAACCCCACTGCTGATTATAGGAAGATTGGGATTGAAAAACATCTTAGAATCAGTCCAGAAACTCTATTTGGAACTGGATGCAATTGCAGAAATGTTGATGCAGTTCAAAATGAGGAATGCTTATTGCTTAAGATCTGCTTCTCCATTTGTAGTAATTCATTTTGTAGAGGATTCCCTCATTCATGAGGATATTGCTTCCCACCTGAATACTTGCTGTGCTGAATCCTATCCGACTCGTGGTTGTGGTTTGTATCTGTGGAGGGTATTGTGTAAGAGTTAGGTTAAGTCATATCTCCAGTTATTTATTCAATAGAACAGTCAGTCTCTAAAGACAGTTGTTTTCTACTGATTCTCTTTTTCTTTTGTAAATTATTATGAAATATTTCAGACATGTAAGGTAACATAATGAACAGCTGTAAACCCACTACTTTGCTTTAAAAATTAATAAATACAAACAAAGTCCCTATGTATACTTTTGTGATCCCATCTGCCTCTCTTCTCTGCAGCAGAAACCACTATCCTCAGTCTATTCATCGTCATACAATACACATTTTTAGGCTTTTCCAAATATGTATATATCCATAAAATGTATTGTTCTACATGTGTTTAAATTTCATATGAATAACTTGCTTTCCTCCTTCATCATTACGTTTCCAAAGTTTATCCATATTCAGGCATGGATTTCTACCTTATTCAAGTTAACTGCTATATTTTTTGCACTGCATAAATATACTAAAATTTATATATCCTTTCCCATTGATGGATATTTAGGTTCAGACAGACATACATACCCCCTAGTATTAATAGGTATGCTTCAAAATGTTCTTGGATATTCTTGGCCTTTTCTGTTTCATATGGATTTTAGAATCATGTTTCAAGCTCTATGATGGGATATTTACCAGAATTACATTGAATTTATAGAACTAGTACAGAAAAATTGACATTCTAATGATATTAAGTATATCTTTCCATTGATTGGGTCTTTTTATGTGTTCTTCAATAAAGTTTTAAAATTTTATGTAAAGGAGTATGGAACCTATTTTTTGCTATATTTGCTATTATTGTTAATGTAACCTTTTATTTAGAAAAAAAAGTACATGTTCTAATTTGCTGTCCCCGATATCTAGGCATGCTATTGATTTTTTCCTTTTAATTTTACATCCAGAAACCTTGTGGCTTTCATAGTTTACCTGTATGTTCAATTTTATCTCTTCCTTTTCAGGCATTCCATTTTTTTATGTCTTTGGTTGCCTTTTTGTGCTGACTAAGATTTCCAATACAACATTGAGTTAGAAGCTGTAGTTAATTCTAGTACTTCTTCTGACATTAAGAGGAATATATTGCTCTATTTCTGTACTAAATATGATGCTTACTATAAGATTTTGGTAAATCACCTTTACCATACTCAGTAAGTTATCTTTTAGCCATGTTTTTCTAGGAGATTCTATCATAAATAGGAACTAAATTTTAAATGGTACTCTTTCTACATATAATAATAAAATTATAATTTTTCTTTAATCATTATGAAATGTGTGAAAGTAAAATGGAATAATTCAGTGGTGAATTACATTGATAGATTTTTCTAAAGTTAAACCATCCTAGCATTCATGCTTATTTGGCTGTGACTTCTATATACTGGTGTATGCATGTGTGTGTGTATGTGTGTGCATTTTTGGTTTGATTACCAGATATTTTCTTGGAGATTTTTGCAGCCATGTTTATAAGTGAGATTGGCCTATTAAGAAATCATTTCTAGAGCTGGACAAGGTGGAACACACCTACTTGGGAGGCTGGGGTGGAAGAATCACTTGGGCTCAAGAGTTCAAGTCCAGTCTGGGCAAAATAGAGACATCTCACCTTTAAAAAAAAAATCATTTTCTCCTTTTCTTACCCTATTTTGGAACTGTTTTGGAACTAGATTATATTCTTATAAAATGATTCAAGATGGTTTCCCTTTTTTCCTGTTCTCTGGTATAGTTTAAAATAGAGATTATCTGTCCTTTGAAAATTTGACAAAGTACACCTGTAAAACCACCTGGGCAATTTTCAATGTTTTTAATGTGTATTCAGGTTTTCTATTTCTTCTCATGTCCATTTGTTTTCTGGAAAAATGTCTACTTTATCTAAGGTTTCAGACTTACTTGCATAAAGTTGTTAATAGCAGTCTCTAATTTATTTTTGAATTTTAATCTTTAATGTTTATTTGTATTCTTTCTTTTCCTTTTTTCTAGCTCTATTACCTTGCCACACGTTTCTCTATTTTTTATACTCATCTCAAAGATGCAGATTTTGATTTTGTTGATCTTCTCTGTTGTTTTCTTTGTTTCCAATTTCATTAACTTCTGCTCTTGGCTTTGTTGTGTCCTTCATCTACTTATATGTAGTCCTTTTTCTAAATCCTTGATTTGGACACTTTGCTCATTGGATTTCAATTATTCTTCTTTTCTACTACATGCATTTCAGGCTGTAAATTTCCTCTAAGTTACTGTCTAAGCTGCATCCCACAAGTTTTTGTAAATAGTATTTCACTGTTACTCAATTTCTAATTCCAATGTAATTTTTGAAACATAATTCATTAATTATTTTTAAGTGTGTTTTTAAAGAACACCTTTCTGGGATTTTTCTTTTGTTATCTTTTTGTTTATTGATTTCTAATTTTACTGCATTTTGTGAAGCAGAATAATCCATATGTTGTGGAATCTTTGGCGATTATTGAGTCTTGCTTTGTAGACGAGTCTTTGTCAGTTTTTGTGGGTTATTCTGTGTGTGCTTGGAAAGAACATGTATTATATAGTCATACCTTTGAGGTCCTATATATGTCCATTAAATTAAAGTTGTACTGCCTTTGAGTGATGATGACTTTATTTATTCCTTTTCAGTGTTTATACAAGTTTCCTTTTTCTTGCATAATTTCATTGGCTAGGACCTCCAGAATTATATTGTGTAGAAGTGATGATCATAGGCATCTTTTCTCAGACTTAATAACACAAAAAAAGATTTCAACATCTCACTATTATGGTGTTTGCTATGGGGTGTTGTAGCTACTCTTTATCAAATTTAAAGTTCCTTTTAGTCTTAGTTTTAAAATTAAAGTTAAACATTCCTTTTAATTACAAGTTAACTTAAAATTTCCTTTTAGTCTTAGTTTGCTACAAGTTTTTATCATGAATGGATGTTTAGTATTTTATCAAATACCTATTTTATATCTATTGAGATGATAATTTGATTTTTCTCTTTTATTCCATATGTGTGATGAATTACATTTGTTAATTTTCAAATGTGAAAGCAATCTTATATTCCTAGAATAAGCACAAATTGGTCATGATATTATTTCTTGTTATGTAATGCTAGATTTGCTATATTAATTTTTGTTTAGGATTTTTGTATCCATGAATGAGATCTTCACGAGAAAGATTGGCATATATTTTTTAAATAATATCCTTCAGAATTTTATATCGGGGTTATGCAGACCTCATAAGGCATATTGTTAAGAGTTTCGTCTTTTCTATTTTTTGGAAAAGTTTATTTAAGATTGGCAATTTTTCTTTCTTAAAAGTTTGGTATATTTACAAATGAAGTCGTATGAGACTGGAATTTTCTTTGTGGTAATGTTTTCCATTATGGATTAAGTTTCTTTATAGAAACTATTCAGTTTCCATTTTTTCTTGTAGTTTATTAAGTTGTATTATTCTAGAAATTTGTTCATCAAAAATTTCAGCTGTATTGGCAAAAAGCTGTTAGTAATATCCTCTTAGGATGTTTTATGTTTGTACTATGTATAGCAATGTCATACTTTTTATTCCCGATACTGGTTATCTGGGTCTTCTGTATTTTCATCTTGATCAGTCTCCACCAGGAGTTTATCAATTTTATTGGTATGAGCCAATCATCAAATATTGACTTTGTTGATTCTTTCTGCAGTATATTTATTCCTATTGTATTAGTTTTAGCTCTTATAATTAGCATTTTCTTCCTTCTACCTTCTTGTATACATTGGTTTTCTTTTTCTAATTTCTTAGAATCAATACTTAGGTCATGGTTTTTCAGCTCGTTTTTCTTTCTACCTTATAAATTTTTCTGTACACATGGATTTAGTTATATTACACATTTTCATTCATTTCCATCTCTTTTCTAATTTTCTTTTTTTTATTATTATTATACTTTAAGTTTTAGGGTACATGTGCACAATGTGCAGGTTAGTTACATATGTATACATGTGCCATGCTGGTATGCTGCACCCATTAACTCGCCATTTAGCATTAGGTATATCTCCTAATGCTATCCCTCCCCCCTCCCCCCACCCCACAACAGTCTCCAGAGTGTGATGTTCCCCTTCCTGTGTCCATGTGTTCTCATTGTTCTGATGTCTTATTTGTTTAATGTTTTATTCGAAAGTATATTTCTTGATTTCCAAGCATGTATGGATTTTAGATTCATCTGCTATTACTAATTTCAAATTTAATTTCATACTGGGCTTAAAATATCCTATGTATGATTTTAATACTTCTAAATATATCAAGACTTGCTTTAGAGCCTAGCACATGGTCAATATTTGTAAATGTTCTATATACATTTGAAATACATTATGTGTATTTTGTAGTCATTTATGGCAGTGTTTTGTATGTATCAATTAGATCAAATCTGTTAACCATGTTGCTCAAATATTTCATATTCTTTCTGATTTGTTTGCTTGCTCTATCAGTTGGTGTGAGAGGGGGGCTGTAAAGTCTCTGACTATGATTGTGAATTTGTCCTTTTCCCTTTCTTCTTCTTTCAATTTTGCTTCATTTATTTGGCTTACTGCTTTCTTCAATGTTGGGTTTTTTTTTGTTTGTTTGTTTGAGACAGGGCCTCACTCTGTTGCCCAGGCTAGAGTGCAGTGGCATGAACATGGCTCACTGCAGCCTCGACCTCCTAGGCTTAAGCAATCCTCCCACCTCAACTTCTTGAATAGCTGTAGGCACATGCCACCACACCTAGCTATTTTTTGTATTTTTTGTAGAGATGGAGTCTCACTATGTTGCACAGGCTGTTCTCAAACTCCTGCGCTCAAGTGACCTGCCCACCTCACCCTTCCAAAGTGCTGGGATTACAGGTGTGTGCCAATGTGCCTGGCCAATGTTGGAAATTTATTAGCCATTATCAATTCAATTTTTTTTTCTGATTCCATGAGACTGAAAAAGCTCTACTCAGCCTCTGAGCCTTCTAGCTCCCTCTAGTATAATTGACAGATGCTGCTACAGGAAAAGCATCCATAAATGTCAGGCTCTTCTCTCTGGGTTTTCTTTTTCTTCTGGAACTTGGCACAGTAATTCTTTACTGTTTTGTGAACTCCACTAACTCCCAAAAGATTTTAAAATATATTTTGTTTAGATTCTCTAGTTCTCATCAGAAGGGAATAGTAAAAATTACTTAGGTCCCTATTACTAGAAACAGAATTCCACCTTTTTGTTTTCATATGCATACTTGACAAAGTACCAGTTACCTAACTCCTGAATAACATAAGGCTTTCCAAATATTTCATTCAGGACACTCCATCTTACATATTATTAAACGATAGTATTTTATTTCTACATTGTTTCCTAGCTCCAGATTTTTTATTATTATTATTTTATACTCAATAGTCAGTGCTTCTTTGTCAACTCTCTGGGCTAGTGGGTACAGTTTATTACTCACCATCTTACTGAGATTGCAGCCTTTCAAGTGGCTCCAACTTTATGCTGGAGATTTAGTCCAACTCCATCTGAAATGGGTCCAAGACCTCATCTCTTTTTTCTTTGTGGATGTAAGTACCCAAGCCCCTAGTCGTAATTGGGTATAATAACTCTCAAGGCTACCAGAGGATTGACTGCTTTGGCTTTTAGCATCCTCTTTGCTTCTGGCACTTGAAGATTTCTCTTTTTTTGTGAGCCAAGACATGCAATTTAAAAAATTGTTACATTATATCCAACATTTCTAATGGTTTATATAGAGATAGTTTGAAAATAGCCTAGTCTGCTATTTGGCCAATACTGTTCATCTAGTCCTATTACTTTTCAAACAGAAATCAGAATGTTATACTCCTCTATGCCTAACATTTATAGTTGTACAAAGCAATATATGAAAAATGTTTGCTTCTAACTATTCTAGTCAGAGCTGACTTGACTAACTTTAACCAATTAGTGCCTAATCTTATAAAGGCCCTTTCAGTTCAGTTTTTAATGTCTTGGGAGGAGGCTGTGAAGGGGAACAGAATGATAATATCAGCCTTACTGCAAGAACTGAAATTATAAATACAAATTATCAGAGATTCAGATCAAGATTCGGGACCAGGGGTTCTTTCGGGATAATTCTACCTGAGCTACCACTTTTTAAGCCAAGGCCCATGTTTTTAAGATACGTTTTTCTGTGCCCTAGACTTTTCTCACAACCTGATGATTCCCTGCACAGCTTTCCATTCACTTTTCCACCCATTCCAATTTGGCTTTTCAACTACACCTTTATCAGTACAGCTCTTCCTAAAGTCATCAACAAATTCCATGTTGATAAATCCAATGGGCACTTCTCTGCCTGTGCCTTACTTGACCTCTCAGCAATATTAGACGTAGTTAAACACTCCTTTATTGAAAAGTGTCCTCTTGTACTTTAGTTACACCACAATCTCCTGGATTTCTTCCTATCACTCACCGCCTTCTCCATCCCAGTTTCCTTTGATGGTGCCTCTTTTTTCTACCTGATCTTTCTTCAGGGCTCTTCTATTCTCTGTTTAGGAGTATCAACCAGTTATTTCCATGCCTTTAAATACCACCTATAGGCTAATGATGGCCAATTTTATATCTCCAGCCCTGGCCTGTCAGAATCATATATTCTGCTAGTTGCACCGACATTTTCACTTGGCTTTTTACATATACCTTAAGGTTAATCTTTTTGATCTTCCACCCTTATTTTTCCCTTAGCCTTTCCCACTTCATTAATGGCAGCATTATCTATCCATTTGTTTAAGCCAAACTTTTTTTTTCCCTTTCCTTCATCCCTTATATCCAATTTTGAGCAAGTCCTGTGGTTACATCTCTAAACTATATTTCAAATCTGTCCAACAGCTTTGTGATGTGTAAGTATTATTACTTCTATTGCATTCTTACGCAAACAGAGATTAAGACAATATGTTAGTAAGTTGCCTAAGGGTCCATAGGTACTAAGCAGAGGAATCAAGGATGCAGTTATCTTTATTTCAAATTTACTACTCTTTCCGTCATACCCTGCCTTCAAAGAATACTTGTGAGTAAACTTATGAACAAATTGAACCAGATTATAATAAAACTCATAATCATGGCTTTATCAGAAGAATATTATCATCTACTGAAACATAACTCTGCTATCTGTGGAGAATATTAATGCCTCTAAATATATTAAACTAGTTTCAGAATTTGAGACTGTGAAAGAGACAACCTGGCTTACAGAACACCATCTTTTCCTTTCAGGAATATGTGGCCTATTGTTCCCAAAACATATTTCATTCTTTCCATAGGTTTTTATCCTACTTCTCTTCCTCCAGCAAGGGAATTAGATCACGAAAGAGGCTTGCCATGCTTTTATGTTGGTTTATCTACTGTCATGACTTTATTAATATTCAACATTTCTCAACAAAAAGTCAAAGGGACAAAGGAAAGAAACTCAGCAGAGCCAGTACACATCATCATTATCATACTGTCTAAATACTGAATAGCATTTGAAGATAAGAAGGATGTGTACGTTAATCAACCAGTGTTAATTTTGTATGCTTGAAATAAATGCAAATATTGTTAGTATGATCAGGGAAACCAGCTGGTTGTCATCATTGGCATCTTTACCTTTTGTATATTATGAATTTTATTAGAAAGTTATTATCTTTCCAATTAATGAACTTGTCTTTCTGAATGAAGTTAGGGCACTGTTTTATTGGGATTTTTCCCCCAGTGATATCTTATAGTATCATAAAATTCCTGCAACATTATCTGTGATCTTAATGAATTTTTAGTGAAACCCACTTGACATTTGTTTGTCATTAATCTCATTTCTAAGCCTTGAATGCCATTATCATTCTATAGACTTCTCAAAATCATTTTGGCTTAGAGTTTTATATTATTCTTAGAGACTTAACTACCTCTTTTTAGAGTTTCTTGCACATTCATTCAGATGCTAGAGATCTTTGTGACATCTTGTTTATATAAATTGTTTTTTAACATTTTGTTTAAAATATAAGTATAGGCAGGGCATGGTGGCTCACATCTATAATCCCAGCACTTTGGGAAGCCAAAATAGGAGGACCGCTTGAGGCCAGAAGTTCAAGACCAGCCTGGTTAACATAGCAAGACCCCATCTCTATTAAAATAATAAATAAATAAAATATAAATGTAGACAGGGATTTTTGGTAATTATAATGCTTTTTGGAAGAATGGATGCTGGTTTTAACAAAATATGTTAATATATCTTCTTTGAATTCCCCACAGAGCTGTGTACCATGGAGTGTGGTAGCCATGGAGTCTGCTCAAGAGGAATTTGCCAGTGTGAAGAAGGCTGGGTAGGACCAACATGTGAGGAACGCTCCTGTCATTCTCATTGTACTGAGCATGGCCAATGCAAAGATGGAAAATGTGAGTGTAGCCCTGGATGGGAGGGCGACCACTGCACAATTGGTAAGTACCACCATACTTTAACCAAAGTAAGTTGGATTAGTTGAAGTTAAGAGCAGTCTAGTGAGTCAATCACTAGGCATTTAGTAGAATTTGAGGTTGGAGTAGAGGAGGAGAAGGAGGGTTGTTTACAAGTTTTAAAGTTTTGTGAACTGGTAGGTTTCTTCTTTTGTCGATGACATTCTATGTATTTCTTGTGTTGTTTCCTTTCTTATTACTTCAGTATTCCTTATGTTTTCTGCTTTCAAGTGCTTTGAGTTACTCAAGTGAAAGATGTTACATTGGAATAAAGTGTCATTAGTTAATAAGAAAAGTGCTTTTGTAGTGAAGGTAACATTCTCTGCCCATTTTTCCTTTTGAAAAGTATAGGTTGTTTCAGTTGAAAGCACTTAGAGGCAATTTCATTAAATGGGACTACTTTAACAGGGGCTATTCCATATCATTAGAGGCTGTCTTTAATGTATATGAGGAAGGCACTTCTGACCTATCATCAATAGAACATTTGTGTTGAATTGTTTATCCGGTAGTGTAGAGAGTTGGTCCTGAAGCCACCACTCTCTCTTCACCCCTTATTGCTAATTTCACAAAGGGAAAATGATCTGTGAATATGGAAAAGCTTATGTAATAATTAATTTATCATGTGATCTTCACACTATAAAAGATGTTAAAAATAAATATTTCAATTATAAAACACTTTCTTTTTCTGAAAAAAGCAAAGCCCTTAACATATATTTCTATCCACCGCTAAGGTTTCTATGCAAGAAACCTTTGCATAGAAAGGTTGTCATTAATACAGAGTAACAAGTATGATTCCCATTGTTCAGCTAAAGAAAGGGGGTCACAGAGTGTTCCAGTGGCATTCCTTGACTACACAGAAAATTCATGCAGAGCAAAGGCAATTGTGGGCCTCTGGATACCCAATTTATTGTTTGTAGGCTTTTCCCTCACTAGACTGTACTACAGCTTTCATTTTTAGGTGAAAGTATTTTGTTATAATGGTTGGAGCTTGCCAAAGTAATGTATAATATATATAATACATATAACATATAATCTTCATAAACTGCATTACTTCTCTACTAAAGGTACAGTAAGTCTTGTTCTGCAACTGTGGGAAATATTTAAGATTCATTAAAGAGGTGGAGAGGGGTGAGATTCAGATGTGTAGCTTAAGTAATTACATTCCTGTACTACAGTAAGTTTATTGCCTTTACATAAGAGGATTTAAATATTGTGATGATTACCGTAGGTGGTTATTCCAGAACTCTCTTCTAAAGATATTACTAATAAGAAGTTGAAGCCAGTGCTCTTTCACAGAAGTTATTACTGAAATGTGAAAATGCAGTTCTTATACTTCTAATGAAATATGACACTTTTTATGAAGCCTAATAGACTTTCTTGCAGAAATGCCATTAATATCGTTCTCACAGAAAATATTATTCACAAACTACACAGGCCCATGTACCCAACTCTTGAGCTGCAGACATTTCAGCAGTTCACAGTTTGCTGTTCTCCTCCCAGGCAACAGATGGTAAACCATTAGTACATATTGTATAGCTTTAGTCTCTCAGAAATTCATTTGATCACTCTTTTCCCCTCCCTTTTAGCTCACTACTTAGATGCTGTCCGAGGTAAGATTTTTCTCACTAATTTTATAACAGAAATATATTTTTAAAAGAAAATATGCATGTGAGAAAGAAAGGGTGGTGTTTTCTGGCATTTGTGTTGTTTGTTTTTATTTTTGGCAATCTTATTTGAATATAATGTTGTCAGTTTCATGCTAAAATAGTCACACTAAAAGGTAATTTGTTTTTTCAACATCAAAGAGTCACTTTTTACCGTAGTATAGAATGGACTGATAAGCAGTTTTAAGGACTATTTTTTCTTGTCTTTATATTGAGTTCTGTGTATGTGTGTGTGTCTGGATCTGTGTGTATTACACAGGTAATTATTAAATAATTTTTAATAATTTAATAATTATTAAATAATTTGGTTCAGAGGATGAACTTTTTCTTTAACATAACAATATAGCTCCAAGTCCATATACAAGGACTCCTAAGTCCTTACAGGGGCAGGAGAATTATCCTCCTAGAAGTATCCCATCATCCATCCCTCCAAGGAGCTTCCTTTAACAGAGACAGCAAGGATTTTTCTGCCAGATATCCTAGTGCCTTTCATTACCTCAGCTTCAGAACTTTAATATGTCCCAAATTATTCTTTATTTCTCCTTAATTATCTATTGCCTATCCATTAGAATAGAACTACAAAAATTCCCTTCTCAAACCTATGTATGTTCATCATATGCCATGTCATGAGTATATTACATATATCAAGCTTTTCATATTTTCTAACAACCATCTGTCATTTTATTTTTAAATTTTTTCTTCCTCTTGTCTGTTGATAGTTGCTTGGAAAACTATTTAGAAGGAACACCGGGTTACTTCTACAGATTTTTTAATCTGTTTTTTGTTTTGCTCTTTATGCTTTTGGAATTTTCTTTCAAAGAAAGAAACCAAAATGAATATTGACTGGACTATTCCCAGTAAAATTCAGGTCTGGTCCTGTGTTGCTACTAGGAAAATACCCAGTAGCATTATAGTTGCTTTCTCTGTTCATCTGCCCACTGCGCATGTGGTGCATGTGAAGTTACCGTTTGCTAGAGCTGAATTCCAAACTACGGGTACAAAGAGTAGGGCATCCCTGAGAAGTTTAAAGTCTAAATAGGAACCATTGTCAGTGTTGATGCTTTATCAATGGATAAAAGTTATTTAAATGCTACACTTTCCTCTTGACTTGATATTTTCCAGTTCTCTATAATTCAGAAAGTCTAGATCTGGCATGTATTAATTCTATAAACACTTATTTAACATTTAATATTATTGTTATAAGCATAATATCATGCAAGCTTTTGAGAGAGATACGATAGAAGTAAAGATTTCAATCCTTAGCCCGCAGATGAATAATAATCTTGAAGAGAAAAGCTGAATAAATATAAAGCAACTACAGCACATTTCTAAGGCACCATATGAACAAATACTTAATGGTGTGGTCTGAACTGTATACCAATATACTTAAGTCCTGAAGCAATACATCATAAGGGAAAATCAGCACAGGCTAGAAGTAGTTAGGGAAAGTTTCTTTTCATAGGGACTGCTATCTTTTCCCAACATATTGGCCATAACTAGATACAGTGTCATCCATATAGTTTTGATTGAGATGAGGAGATATGTTTAGTGAAAAGAAAAAAAGAATTCTTGCCCCTGCTGTAGTTTTCTTCCTATATGAACCAGGGGTTGGGAATTGGGGTTAGCATTAATAAAGCTTAATTGGATCTCTAAGGAAAACCACTGCAGAGTAAGGGATAACAAGTTCCCTGGGAAGGTTTTGCGAGCAAGCAAGCTCCTCTTCCATTTATTCAACACCTCATCTGAATGGGGCCCAGATGGTTAGATGCTTCCCTATAGGCAAATACATCATTGTTGGCCAATCCCATTCTGATGTCTCTGTGATGGTTACTCTCTGATGTCTTTTCAGATGGCTGTCCAGGGCTCTGCTTTGGAAATGGACGATGTACCCTGGATCAAAATGGTTGGCACTGTGTGTGTCAGGTGGGTTGGAGTGGGACAGGCTGCAATGTTGTCATGGAAATGCTTTGTGGAGATAACTTGGACAATGATGGAGGTGAGTCATTTATAAAATGTTCACGTAAGAAAGGAATAGCCCAGCCTCTAGCACAGTGGTAATCAACCTGGCCAAGGGTGAAAATTAGGAATCTCTAGTGTAAATGATACTGAGTTATATAGGGTAATGCTACCTTTTAGTCTCAATCACATTAAGAAGACATTACTTATTGAATATTACTATAACCAGGCAGTACTCCAATTTTTTTTGCATGTGTTATGTATCATTTAATTCTCACAATAACCCTATGAGGTATAGGTATTACTATTTTCCCCATTTGTAGATGGGAAAATTAATGCTCTGGGTGGGGATAGTAAGTGACTTATCCAGAATCACATAGCTAGAGAGTAGCAGAGCCAAGTCTCCAATTTAGGGCTATGTGACTTCAGAGCATATTTTCTCAACTACTATACCATGCTACCTCCCATACCCATGGCATTTATCATATCAAATTAAATTAACATACCACTATTCAAGTTGTTTGATGTTAGCATAGTTTGCACCAGACATGCTAAAATATTTTTCTTTGTTGTTAGTTATTTGGAACTCCCTCTTATGTGTCTACCTTTTAGTAACACTTTATACCTTTCAGAGGACATAGCATCAAGACAATTTATGGTAGAATTTTAAATATTTAATCAAGGAGCTACGCATGATATTTTTTAAAACCACTGTGGCTCCAAGACCTCAGAGTTACCGCTTCTCTTAGGAAAGCCAACAAAACATCTAACACACTGTACGATCAGACATCAAAACTGCCCAAACCACCTCTGAGTGAGCCTAAAACAACAAATCCTCACTTTCCACGTGCCTTCTACTCGAGGAAACATAAAATTAACAAAATATTTTGTTTGAATTTCTGTATATTAGCTTAAAATGAAGTATATTATTAAATTTGACTCTTCACATTTCTATATCTGCTTAGACAATTGCATTCCTTCTCATTTGAATTCAGACATGAGGCAGGCTTCTATTAATAAGGTAGCAGTCATGGCTTAAGCACCAAACTGCATTGTAAGAGTTTCTTCCTTTACTTGTTCTGGCTAACAGTTAACCTTTAAAAGTTTTAAGACCTTATCAAATTAAGTGGAGGCAACTTTGTGATTAAGAACACAGCGATTTGAAGTTAAACTGTCTGGATTCAGATACTAGCTCTGGCTCTTATACTAGCTGCATGATTTGGGGCAAGTTTTATGATATCTCTATGCTTCAATTTCCTTATTTCTAAAATGGGGTTGATGATATTAAATGATATTACCATTTTTCCCTATAGTAGAATTAAGATGATATTGATGATAAATATAGATTCAGTTCTACTTTGAGACAGAGAGATAGATTGAATAATTAGATACACACTGTCTAATAGGGTTGTAATAAGTATTAAATGAGATAGTACAAGTGAGCCACTTGGAAGATAGTAAACTGCACCCCCCCCGCCCCCCCTCCACACACACACACACACAAATAGAAGAGACTATTTTCTGAAGAGACTGTTTACTACCCATATAACTTGAAAACCTTGTTTTGGAAACTGTAGTGAAGTTTTCAATCTAATGATCCACTGATAAACTATTTAGTTTATTTTTATGGCCCTCTAAGCCTCATCTTCACTTTCCTTCTTGTCTTTTTCATTATATACCTTTTACCTGGCACATCTTCATGTCTTCTTCACCCATTATTCTCTGTCCATAATTTAAGTCTCAACTTAAACCATATCTCCCATGAAACTTCTGACATCCACCTCCTCAATCACCTATGGTGTTGATAATATGCACCATACAATCAAACACCTAATGATATTCTGTATATGGTTTTCTTGTTGCATGTTAAGCATGGCCCATTGCCCATAGTTATATTCCCAATATGTTGAAAATAATAGTATCTCACTTGTATTCAGGATTTACTATGTTCCAGGCACTGTGCTGAGCCCCTTATGTGAATTATTTCATTTAATCCCCATTATGTAGGAACATTTTTTTTTTTTCGAGAGAGGGTCTTGTTCTGTCTCCCATTCTGGAGTGCAATGACACAATCTCAGCTCACTGCAACCTCTGCCTCTGGAGCTCAGGTAATCCTTCTACCTTAGCCTCCTGAGTAGCTGGGACTACAGGCACACACCACCACTCCTGGCTAATTTCTGTATTTTTAATAGAAACGGGATTTCACCATGTTGCCCAGGCCTGTCTCAAACTCCTGGGCTCAAGCAATCTGTCCGCCTCAGCCTCTGAAAGTGCTGGGATTTCAGGTGTGAGCCACTGCACCTGGCCAGGAACTACCATTAACACTACTTTACAAATTAGGAAACTGAGACACAGAGAAGTCAAGTAAGTTGTTAAAAATCACATAGTAAGCAAATGATAGGTCCTGGATATAAACCTAGGTGGTCTGCTTCATTCTAAAAAGGATTTGGTATAATAATAGGAATTTCTCAGTTATGTATTGATTAAAATGTTATGCTCAGAAAACACATTAACAACCTATGCAATTATAATTTCTGGCTCAGTTAAGGTTGAGCCAATGTTTCCTGCCTTAGTAAAGTAATAAAAATAATTGAATATTTAATTATCACCATTTTTTATGGCCTCAAGGTCATCTCAAGGCAGCCAAAATGTTTAAAGAATGGATCAATTAAATATTAATAAATTAATGAATTATCAGTTCTCAATGCCTGTGGTCTATGTAGATTCAGAAGACATAGAAGATTTCACTGAATGTATATTGACCTGTGAACATTCCTTAAAACTATGTATCTATATGCAAATTAAAAATCAAAGACCTTAATATGAGCTCAGTATATTTTTATGATCGTCTCTTTAGGGAGCGGGGGGAAGGCTCCTTGAGATTTCCAATTACCATTTTTCCCTATAGTAGGATTAAGATGATATTGATGATAAATATAGATTCAGTTCTACTTTGAGATGGAAAGATAGATTGAATAAACTCTGAAAGCCCCATGACTAAGATTTTAGACCAATAATTCCATTTTTATACTGTTCAAATATTACCCCTGAGAATACATTAAATGCCCTTCATTTGGTAGTCTCAGCTTTCCAGCTATCCATAATGGCTGGTTTCATTTAGTTAAATATGACTAATTATTAATATTTGCTTAATATTAATATTAGTATACTTGTTTGTGCATGTGTGTATATGTGTGTGTTTTAGTTACATTAGAAAGTACCAATTTAACCTTTTTGGGAAAAAGTAGTTCTAATTTTAAAAATGTAATTCTTAAGAAATCTTCCCAATCAAAAAAAATCACTTTCAAGCATTTGCTTCAAGTAGCTGCTACCTGATTACTCCATATTATAACTGATACTTAAAGAATGGTGGAATTTTTTTGCATTCTAATCAGCTTTGAATACCCATTAGTATTGCTGGTATTTCCTGAAGCTTTGACTTTAGTTACCCTCTGATTCAATGCATTGTGATTCTCAGTAACTAATTGGGCTACACTGAATATGTGGGTGACACCACTGGTCCAGAAACTACCTAAAAGCTCCATGAACAGTAAAAACAGAACAGAGAAAAAATAACCTTTGGATGTTTTTTCTTAAGTGCAAAAAAGGAAAGCTATCTTATGTATTGTATGTATAAGAACTAATTACTATAGAAGTCACAAACCTATGAAATGTCTTGACCTCATTCATCTCTTTAATCAAGAAGCACCTACCACATGCACAACCCTATACTTGGAGGAAAAAACTTACTATGGTGACCACATTTTCATTTGTTAATTATGTGTCCTAATTTGGAGTTTGTTACATATGATCACCATACATTACATGCACGTATGAATTAACATGAGAAAAAAGTTTGAACATTATATTAACTGAGTCAGAATAGCTGAAACAAACAATAGCGAAAGAACTATCAGACATTAAGGCATATTTGAAAGCTATGATAATTAAGCAAAGTGGTACCGATGTGAGAATAGACAGATTAATGCAACTGAATAAAAGCTCTAGAACACACCCAAGTACAAAATTTAGTATATTATAAAACTGGCATCAAAAATCAATGGTGGAAAATAAGCA
Source organism: Pongo pygmaeus (assembly GCF_028885625.2). NCBI lineage: Eukaryota > Metazoa > Chordata > Mammalia > Primates > Hominidae > Pongo > Pongo pygmaeus. The sequence goes on along the minus strand of NC_072396.2, from coordinate 128,838,129 downwards.
TTATTAAATAAATGGAATTGGGACAACTCTTAAGAAAAATGCCTTAGATTTTTTAATTCATACCATATACCTAAAGAATAAAATAAATAAAAACACTTCAACTGGATTAATGAGTTAAAAATAAAAGAAAACAAACAGAATTCAAAAAAAATAGGTGATAGATCTTACAATGAGAAAGCACTTTGTAAACATAAAAAGAAACCATAATAGGAAAAAAAACAATAAATTTGACTTAGTAAAACTTTAAAACTTTTTTATAATGTTTAGCTAAATGTGTAGACCATCCAATATCTAAATATTTGCAGACATCAAAATCTACACTGTCTAGTATGGTAGCCACTGGCCACATGTGAGTATTTAAATTTAACTTAAATAACATAAAAAAATTCAGGATCTCAACTGCACTAGTCACATCTCAAGTGCTCAGTAGCCACATGAGACTAGTAGCTACTGTACTAGACAGCACAGTACTAGAGCATTCCTATCTTTAGGAAAAGTTATATTGGATAGTGATGATCCAAATGTTTCACTCAAATGTTTACCTTTAGGCCAAACATTTCACATTAAGTACCTGGTTTTCCATTAATTCATTACTACTTCTTGCCAACTATTGTGCTTGGCACTGGGGAGAAAATGATAAACAATACAAGTTTCTGCCCTCATGGAGCTTATGGTCTAGCAAGGCAGATAGATATTAAATAATCCACACAAATGTGAGGGACTTCCAAAAGTTCATGGAAAGGGGGACTTAAAATATAAATATTTTAAAATATAAACTTTATTTCTCAACAAAAATATAAACTTTATTTCTACATCAAGTTCAAGACAATTTTGTAAGGGATGAGTCCATCCTGATATAACTGAGGGTCCTGGGAACTTAACCAGTCTTCTTTACATTGTTAACTGAAGAAAAATGGGTACCCGTTAAAGATTTTTTAAGATTAGGAAACAAAAAAAAAAAAATAGAAAGAGGCAAATCAGAACTGTAAGTAAGGTAAAATGCGTAATGATTTCCCACTGAAACTCTTGCAAATTGCCCTTGTTTAATGAGAGGAATGAGCAGGAGCATTGTCATGGTGGATTAGGACTCTCTGGTGAAGCTTTCCTGGGTGTTTTTCTGCTAAACCCTTGGCTTACTTTCTCAAAACACTCTCGTAATAAGCAGATGTTATTGTTCTTTGGCCCTCCAAAAAGACAACAAACAAAATGCCTTGAGGATCCCAAACAACTGTTGCCTCCTGGGTTCAAGCTATTCTCCTGCCTGAGCCTCCCAAGTAGCTGGAACTATAGGTGCATGCCACCCCCGCCCCTCTGATTAATTTTTGTATTTTTAGTAGAAATGGGTTTTCACCATGTTGGACAGGCTGGTCTCGAACTCCTGACATCAAGTGATCTGCCTGCCTCAGCCTCCCAAAGTGCTGGGATAACCACTGCTGTTGACCAGTCCACTCTTGCTTTGACTGGACCTCGTCCACCTCTTTGTAGCCATTGTTTTGATTGTGTTTTGTCTTCGGAGTCATACTGGTAAAGCCACATTTCATCTCCTATTACAATTCTTCGACAAAATGCTTCGGGATCTTCATCCCATTTATTTAAAATTTCCATTGAAAGCTCTGCTTTTGTCTGCTGCTGATCTGGGAGTAACAGTTTTGTACTCATCAAGTGGAAAATTTGCTTGACTTTAATTTTTCAGTCAGAATTGTGTAAGCTGAACCAATTGAGATGTCTGTGGTGTTGGAAATGCTACTGCTGTTAATCATTGATCTTCTTCAATTAGAGCACAAACAAGATTAATTTTTCCTCACAAATTGTTGTGGATGACCTGCTGCTGCAGGCTTCATCTTCAGCATCATCTTGTCTCTTCTTAAAATGAGTTATCTATTTGTAAACTGCTGATTTCTTTGGGGCATTGTCCCCATAAACTTTTCATAAAGTATCAGTGATGTCATCATTCTTCTACCCAAGTTTCATCATAAATTCGATGTTCTTGCTTCAATTTTAGCAAAATTCATGTTGCTCTGACAGGGACTCTTTTCAAAATGATGTCTTATCCTTCTAAGTGCTTCAAACTAGATCCTGTTCAGATGTATTACAAGTTAGCATGACTTTATTTTAGTGCAAAAAAAATTTGAACTCCTTGCATAGTTTTCTCGTGATACACATTTTCCAAGAACTTTTTGAAGATCCTTCATAGCTATATATTTACAACTGTGAAGAGTGCTAGAAAAATTTTATAATTTTAAAATTGTGTAATTCTATAAATGTGCGTGGGGACCTGACCTAGTCTGGGTGGTGAGAGAGGTCTCACATGAGTCAGGGGAAGAACATTCCAGACAGAGGAAATAGTGCGTATATATGCCCTGAGGTGGAAATGTATTAGGCTCTAAAGTAAAAGGCAAGTCTTTGTGGCTGGAACATGAGTCAGGAAGAGATTAGTATAGAAAAGTAGTCAGGGGCCAGATCATACAGAACATTGTGAGTTTTACAAGATCTTCGTTACCATACAAAGATTCCATTTCATTCACTCGACTTATAGAGGAAGGAAAGTGGTCTCTGATATTGTGGAAATATTTTCAAGGAGGCTCAAAAAATGCAGAGTAAGAGTGTTTAATCCAAGCAGCCTTTTTTCTCTGATCTTTTAAGTATTTATCACGTTTGTCCAAGCTTCTCTGGTATAAACTCTTCCAGTGGTCTATATTCATATTCATTGGTAAAATCAATAAGTTAATTGTCTAAAAGAGAATGATCTTCCAGGAATCATTCTTCACAACAAGTCACCATTCATTAAGAGCAATAGCTATTTGCAAGCCTCTTTTATGATGTAGTGTTTCTAGATCCAGAAAACAGCACCATGGGTGACTTATGAACACATGCAAGCTCATGGATCAGTGAGCCTCATGTTTGGAATGGCACCAGCATGCTTCAGTGTTTAATAAATAGGAAAATGAAAGAGAAGGAACAATGAATTTATAACATTTACTCTATTTAAGAAGCAGACATCTTCACATTTACTTTTGAGATTTGGTTGGAGACAAAAGACTTGGCATGAGAAAGCATACTTCTAATTATTCTTTTCTCACCATACCCCTTTAATTTTGAAGCAACCCATTTATTAATGGATCATCACTTAGTTATAAGAGCCTAAACTGCCCAAGTGCCTCCAGATGCAACTGCAAAGTCGAAAATCTCAACTCTGTAACTGTTCACCACTGTATGACTGGGCCCATCACATTATCTACCAACTAAGGCTACTGATACTTGACATCTGCCTACTTTGCAGTGATGAAAATGAATGAGAAAAGAGTTGAAATACAGTCATTTAAAGTGGGCAATAAAAGTGTGTTATCAATGAAGAATCTATTAATAACAATTTGATATATTAGTTAGACATTTATTAATCTCTGGGCAAATTTACAAATGTCATAGAAATAGGACTTTTATGGCATCCATTTATTCATTATTCAAATACATAATGAATGTTCATTTTTGGGGGGGGAGGATAGAGTCTCACTCTGTCACCCAGACTTGAGTGCAGTGGTGCAATCTTGGCTCAGTGCAACCTCCACCTCCTGGTTTCAAGCTGTTCTCCTGCCTGAGCCTCCCAAGTAGCTGGAACTACAGGTGCATGCCACCCCCACCCCCCAGCTAATTTTTGTATTTTTAGTAGAAATGGGTTTTCACCATGTTGGCCAGGCTGGTCTCGAACTCCTGACATCAAGTGATCTGCCTGCCTCGGCCTCCCAAAGTGCTGGGATTACAGGCGTAAGCCACCGTGCTGTGCCTTGAATGCTTACTTTAAGCCAGGTACTGTTCTAGTCATTGAGGAAATAGCAATGCATAAAAAAGATAAAATTCATGCTTCCATAAATCTTATATTCTAGTTACAAGAGGCAGAAATTAAACCAAATTTTAAAAATATATATTATGATAGAAGGTGGTAAATGTGATGAAGAATTTTTTTTTTTTTAAGGCAAGATGGTTACCAGAGGCTGGCAAGGGTAATGGGGACTTAAAGGGGAATTGGGGATGGTTAATGGTGCAAAAAGATAGTTAGAAAGAATGAATAAGACCTACTTTTTTTTTTTTTTTTTGAGATGGAGTTTCGCTCTTGTTGCCCAGGCTGGAGTGCAATGGTGCTATCTCAGCTCACTGCAACCTCTGCCTCCTGGGTTCAAGTGATTCTCCTGCCTCAGTCTCCCGAGTAGCTGGGATTACAGGTGCCCACCACCACGCCCGGCTAATTATTGTGTTTTTAGTAGAGACAGGGTTTCGCCATATAGGCCAGACTGGTCTCGAACTCCTGACCTCAGGTGATCCACCCCCCCCCCCCAAAGTGCTGAGATTACAGGCTTGAGCCACCACGCCTGGCCAAGACATACTATTTGATAGCACAACAGGATGACTACAGTCAATAATTTAATTGTGCATTTTAAAATAACTAAAACAGTATAATTGGATTGTTTGTAACACAAAGGATAAATGTAACACAAAGGATAAATCTTTCATGATGAGATTATTATACATTGCATGCCTGTATCAAAATATCTCAAGTACCCCATAAATATATATACCTACTATGTACCCACAAAAATTTAAAATTAAAAAAATTAAAATTAAAATAAGGCAGGAAAAGGAAGGACAGGGAGTGCAGGACAGGGGGAAATTTTTTTTTTATTATTATACTTTAGGTTTTATGGTACCGGCATTATTCACAATAGCAAAGACTTGGAACCAACCCAAATGTCCAACAATGATAGGCTGGATTAAGAAAATGTGGCACATATACACCATGGAATACTATGCAGCCATAAAAAATGATGAGTTCATGTCCTTTGTAGGGACATGGATGAAATTGGAAATCATCATTCTCAGGGGGAAATTTTAAATAAGGTAGCCAGAGAAAATCTCACTAAGAAGATGACATTTGAATAAAGACCCAAAGGACGTGAAGGTTAAGCCATGTTGATACCAGGGAGAAGAACATTCCAAGCATAGGAATAGTGTGTGCAAACGTCCTGATAACAAGACATTGCCTGGGAAATTAAGGAACAGCCAGAGGAGTGGGAAGGAGATTGGGTGGATCAGAAGAGGTAAGATCTGAGAGGTAAGAGGGAGATGGCAAAGAATCAGACTGTGAGGTAATAAGTCATTGTTGAGACTTAGGCTTTTATTCTAAGTGATATGAAAAGCCATCAATGGCAGGTAGGCACCAGGAGGACATGAACATTAGTGGCATACAAACAACTTATTTTCCCAACCCAGAAAAGTTTGATGGTATGTGGTTATAGCAACAATAATGATTTGGGCAGGCCAAATCCTGAGTGCACTTGAGTCTCTCTTTCTTTTTTCTAATACAGTAAAATCCAGGGGTGAAAATCAGCCTGAATAAATGAAGAATATGAATTATAGACTATTTCCAGAGGAAATACAGTCCTATTACCTTCAATACATATAAGGGCAACAACTAAGCTAACAGGAGTGCCTAGTAGAAGGCCTGCTTTAGTAAAGAGTTATGAATGATTTATAGTTAGTTCATTGCTTATGGCTTTCTAAAATGCCTAAGAAGACTTTGCTTTACTGAGTCATTGGAATGATCAGCCCTTCCATTTTATTTTCACTATTAATTTGCTCAGCAGACCCACTGTTCTATAGATGCTGAAAAGCTTAAGCTTAAAGCCAACCCCTGTCCAAATGGTGACAAATTCTGAATCAATCAAATCCAATGAATGAAAAGTTTCTGTAGGATTAGTGTTTGTCTACTCAGAGTCACATAAGATCCTACCTACCTGACAACCTAACCAAGCATAGTTTGTAAAACAACTGGAACGTGCTACACAGAAATCAATTACCCTCTGGCCAGTGATAAGGCAACTTCAGTAGAAGTGGGGTTGAACACTTTAAGCTGCCATTGCAAACCATTGACATCTACCCCTAAGACTCTATCCTTAGATTCTTTGCAGTCTGTATGTTTTAGAATTTGGTATAATAACAACAGCTAACATTTATCAAGTGCTGGTTATGTACTAGATAGTAAGCTTATTATGATTACCTTTCCAACTTTATTGAGGTATAAATGGTGTACAAAACCTGAACATAATAAATGTAAATAATTTGGTCAGTTTATACACATGTATAAACTCATGTTACCATCACCACAAACAAGGTAATAAACGTATCCATTACATCCAACGGTTTTCTTCTTGTCCCTTTGTTCTGGGGTGGAGTGTGTGTGTGTGTGTGTGTTAAGAACACTTAACATGAGGTCTACCCTCTTAAAAAATTGTTAACTGCACAATACCTCATTATTAACTATAAGTACTATGTTGTACGAGAACTTGCTCATCTTATAACTGTGACTTTATACCCATTAAACAACTCCGCATATCCCCATAACCAATCCTCAAGTAACCACCATGCTGTTGTCTACTTCTATATGTTTGACTATCTTAGATGCCTCATATAAGAGCAATCATGGAGTATTTTCCCTTCTATGACTGACTTATTTCACTTAGCCTAATGTTCTCCAGTCTATGGCTATACCGCCCTGAATGCACCCAATCTCATCTTTATTATAGCATGTGATACTTACAACAACCTATAGAGTGAGTATTATTGTTATTTACATCTTGCAAATGAGGAACTGACTTGTCTAGGATTCTACAGATTGTAAGTGGCAACGTTAAGCTTAGAGCCAAAGCAGGGCTGGCCCGGTGGCTTACACCTGTAATCCCAACAGTTTGGGAGGCCAAGGCAGGTAGATCACCTGAGGCCAGGAGTTAGAGACCAGCCTGGCCAACATGGTGAAACCCCATCTCTACTAAAAATACAAAAAATTAGCTGGGCGTGGTGGCAGGTGCCTGTAATCCCAGGTACTTGGGAGGCTGAGGCAGGAGAATTGCTTGAACCCAGGACGCAGAGGTTGCAGTGAGCAGAGATCACGCCACTGCACTCCAGCCTGGGTGACAGAGCAAAAGTCCATCTCAAAAAAAAAAAAAAAAAAAATAGAGCCAAAGTAGTCTGTTTTTGTTTTCTTTTGTTTTGTTTTTTACCTTAACCATTTCATGTGCTCTAAATACCTACGTATAGTCATGCACTTGGAAGTCCTACAGCCTAGATCAGTACTAGTAATACACACTGTTTAGATGATGATGTTGAATGTGTGATTTGCATGCATAACACTAGGTGTTACTGTGACTCCCAGGTTACTTCCCACTGCAACTACATTTAGCCTCCCCTTCTTTGTTTGTAATATAGGGATGAGAATATCAACCTAACAGGCTTGTTGAAGGGATTTGTTGAGATAATATACGTGGATGTACCTAGTGCCTGGCAAATATTAACTAATCTATACATGTTTTCAAATTCTTTTGTATAACCTACCATGAATTAACTGCTCATTATTATCAAGGTGATAATACAAGTGCTGTCTCTAAAGGATATATATTTGTAAATTCATTTTCAGGATTAGAAAGTATGGGTTTCCCCTGTTATCACTCATATTCCTTCATCCATTTCCCCTTTCAGCCAAGGGCATACAATTAGTAGGCATAAGTTTACTAGTGATGACTTGATCACGTAGCAAAGAAACCAGTGCTTCATCAACACCAACTGAGCCAACTGGCAAAGTCCCAAACTGGTTGGCAAAGCTAGGATCAATGAATGCCATAGATAGTCCTTCAAGTCAGTGTAACCTCCCTCTTTTTTAGCTACCTAGTATTTTTATTCCTTTGAAGAGAACAGGCCCTAAAAGTAAAAATCAGTTAATATTTGATATGCCCATATCTGACAACGCTGAGCTTGGCTGTCAGTAGGGTGCCACAGCTTCCAATTCTGAACAATTAGAAAAAAAAAAAAAAACTGTTAATAGCCAAAAAGCAAGGCACACATTCAGTGTGATTGTCATTTGCAGTTCTTTGCAACAGTCTAGACATACTATATGGGGTGTTAGTCAATGTGATAATTGGTAAGTTCATCTTTGCCCGTGTACTGGACTTACCTACAAATTATAATACGGGGTTTGCATGCCATTATTGGTCGGCTTCCCTGAGGTCTTTCTAGACTCAACAGGAGCCTTGCTGATGTCTCAGAAAACAGAGGTCTTAAAGGGTCAGCCCTACATAATAGGCAATTATTAAATATGAAACATTAGCTTGGAATGTATAGAACATTACTAGATGAGAATGTGAGTCCCAATTATGAATTGGTTCTATGTTTAGATATTTTTAGTTTTTTTAAAGATCATTTTTGGTATTAATATTTATTTAAAATCTATTTATTTTCAAAAATAAGTTGGAATTTTGTGGTTGACAGGTTGAAACCTGTGACTGCCCAATGTGATTATTACTAGTGTATTTGTTAATATTTGCCAGGCATGACACTAGATACTTCCACATATATTAGCTCAATAATAACAAATTCACTATTCAATAAAAATGTAAAAGTGACTGCCCATTTGAAAAGCAGTTTTTCATTGTTTAGTGCATTATGCACCAATTCCAGACATCAGAGAACTCTCTTAATCAGCCTGATATTTTTGCCAGCTTTTCAGCGCATCCAGATGTTTAATTAGCAGAGTAAAGAGATAATGTGCTAATAAGAGGCTGAGAACAGCGTATTGGAGGGAGAGGTGGTAGTGGTATCTAAAATCCGTAAAAAATCTGTTAATATAATTTGCTGAATGATGGGAAAAGGGGAAGCAGAAAGAAACTTCTTATTGAAACAAATTCACACTAAAAAGTCATCAATGAAAAAATATGTATACAGAGAACTAGAAATCAGGGGCAAAAATACATTGAACAAACAGGGAAGTCAAGAAAAAAGCAAACTGCATTTTAAATCAAAGTGGTGTCTATAGTACAGGGAATTTGAAAGGGCCACATGTGGGGAAAAATATTTCCTGGGTGCCCTAGGGCTGCTGTTCCAAACGTCTACTCTCTTGGTGTTCCTCGCTTTCATTGCCCCCAGCTGTGGTACACCCGCCTCTAACTCCACGGGAGCAGACAAGTGGGGGAGAGAGAGCAAGCAAAAGAGCTGCAGGAAATCAGTGCTAGTAACTTGCTGCAGCAGCAGCCTTAAGGAGACGGTGATCCATCCGAACCTTCCTATTCCAAGGCAAGCCAAGAAGATTAGTGTCTTTATATTTACCCTTGTTAAACAACTGAATTAGAGCCACTTGCCATCTTTAAGGACCCGGGAAGAACTTTAATTTTTTTGCTTATGGGGCATGGAATGAAGTGTCCATATGCTCAGTTAATCACTCCAACCCCTTCTCTTTGCATGTAACTCTCTTAAAGCACTTCTTACATTTTTGCTAGTATAAGAGTTAGCTGTTTACATATCTGTTTCTCCTGCTAAGCCCAGAGCTCTTGAAAACAGGAAAACGGTATTTTTATCTCTTCACCTCTCCAAGCACCTAACAGTATTTTGCACCTGTTAAGATTCTCAGTGGTCTCCCTGCCTCACAATCCCTGTTCCCTACATCATTTCTCTACCAAAGAACAAAGCCTTTGTATGAGGTTTATTTGTGGTACAACAGTGGATTCAGCAGTCTACAGCAAATGGTGAAGGGCCAGAAAATGAAACAGAGAAAGTCGTCGCATTCATATATGTCAGATTTAATAGTAATTGCATCGGCTGGGTGCGGTGGCTCACACCTGTAATCCCAGCACTTTGGGAGACCGAGGTGGGCGGATCAAGAGGTCAGGAGATCGAGACCGTCCTGGCTAACACGGTGAAACCCCGTCTCTACTAAAAATACAAAAAATTAACCGGGTGTATTGGCAGGTGCCTGTAGTCCCAGCTACTCGGGAGGCTGAGGCAGGAGAATGGCGTGAACCCGGGAGGCAGAGCTTGCAGTGAGCAGATTGTGCCACCACACTCCAGCCTGGGCGACAGAGAGAGACTCCGTCTCAAAAAATAAATAAAATAGAATAGTAATTGCATCAAAAAACTGCTGTTAGGCATGTTAACTCTAGTTCCTTCTATAAATTCCTTAAAAAACTGGTTCTGCAACTTTAGTATGCTTCAGAATCACCCAGATTAAGTATGCATAATCCTGGGCTCTGTAAAAATTCTGAGTCAGTAGGTGGAGCTCAAGAATATGCATATTTTATAAGCTCCCTAGGTAATTGACAACACATTTTAAAATCATTGCTCGAAATATCTTTTTTCACCATGAGAATCCCAACCTCTATTTTGAGCATTACCAGTAGACAACAATATTGAGAGGGTTTTTTTAAAAAATACAAATTCAGGTAGCAAGTACTTGTTAATTGTGTGCTCATAGATGTACTAGGTGTACTTACAAGAAATCATCGCATTCTGAAAGAATGGTCTCACTGAGGAAGAAGAAATTTCTAAACAGTAATATGTAATAGAATTGTTTACCCAAACTCTAAACAATAACTATATAAACTGTATTCTCCAGCTGATAAATGCTGGATAATTCAGGAAAGAAAGATTTATGAACAAAATACTTTGAATTTCTCTGAGGTGCCATGTGAACTCAGAGTGAGTTATAATTCATGAAAAATGTGAATTTAACAAATTCTGAACTCAAAACAAGGTTGATTATCTTTGGCTATATTTTAGAATTTTCTCCATTTATGTATATTTTAAACTATATTGTTTCTCTTGAAGCTAAATAATCAATATTGGTTTTGGGTTTTATTTCCAGATGGTTTAACCGACTGTGTGGATCCTGATTGTTGTCAGCAAAGCAACTGTTATATAAGTCCTCTCTGCCAGGGCTCACCAGATCCTCTTGACCTCATTCAGCAAAGACAAACTCTCTTCTCTCAGCACACTTCAAGACTTTTCTATGATCGAATCAAATTCCTCATTGGCAAGGACAGTACTCATGTCATTCCTCCTGAGGTGTCATTTGACAGCAGGTACATATGTATTTATTTTATTCCTTAATGAACAATGGTCATGTTTTTCCTTAACTATGAAAGGAAGATATCTTCTAAGGATCAGGTTATTTCTCATTCCACATAATCCACATTCATTTCTTTTTTAGGACTTCTCTGGAAAGCCAAAACCCTTACTGATTAAGGAAAAAACTCATTTCTAGAGATTCTGTATCATAAAATTATGTGTGTATGTTTGTGTATGTATATATATAATATGGCTTTTAATAACAAAAACAGGAGGGAAGTATAATTTGCAAATTTATTGTTTAGCTTCTGGATTGATTCCTTGAAAAAATCTTGGATTTCAAAAACTAAATTTTAAGTTTTATTTCATGATGAAAAATGTTTCCATAGGAAAGGGTTGAATAAGTTTGACATCCTAGTGTGAAATGCAAGACTCGTGAAAAATCTGTCTTCCAGGAAAGCTCAAATGCATGAATTGTCACTTAAGACCTCAGACCAAAGCCCAACCCATAAGGCAAATAATTTTTTTTAAATAAACTTACTTATATGAAGTGTAATAACATGAATTTGCTCGCTGTTATTCTTTAATTCATCTTCAGTGATGATATGTTTTACTAATTAGCACTAGAGGTAAGTCACTAAAGTCAACATTTCCAGGCACAAAAATATTCTCCTGTATTCATTCCACAAGTCGATATTTCACTGGCTTTGTAGACTATTGCAAATAGGAATTTTTAAGAAACATGGAAAGTATTTGTCCAGGAACTCCTGTCTACATCCCACTCCCTCAGTTGCAGCGTGGTGGGAGTTGTCATTCCCCAAGAATAACTTGGTCAAGAGTTTATATTGATATCAGTGACAATCTAAGAAAATTACAACTCCATCTTGACCTTTACATAGTAGAAAAGGGGAAAAATAAGATGTGCATGGAAATTTCAAACTCTCAACTCCCTTCCTTTCAGTTGTATGCTAGAACTGTTATTGAAACTTAAAAGTTTTAAAATTTTTTTTTTATTGTGTAGTTCTGACTTTCTAGGTCTCTGGCAGAACCCAAAATCCAACTGCCAGTGAATCACAAGAAAGGGCTTTTCTGCCAGGGGATCTAGTCAAAGTTTTCCTTCTTCCAAGAGATTCAGTCATCTCCATTTTGAAGTATTTCTTCCAGCTTCAATAACAACTCTGCAGTGACTTTCAGATGTGGTATAGTCAAAGTGATTATTTAGATAGTCGAGACTTATTTATTATACACCAGAGGAACAAAAAGAACAAAAAGCAACCATTATCCCTATTTTCCTATTTAAGGTAGAGGTAAGACATCAACTCTGTAGCTTTCTTCACTCGTAGAGAAAAGTTGATCCAAAAAAAAGAAATGAAGTGAAAGAAATAACAACCTCCATGACATGGAGATGTGTTAAATGACTCACTAAACTCAAGTAAGGGGAGAAAGTCAGGACCTGAGAGAGACAAGAGACAAGTCATTGTGACCCAGAGCAGAGCATGTGAGCAATAAACTTAGAAAAGTGAGGACAAACTTAAATCCCTGCAGTTTAGCTTCATGCATCAGCAGCACTTGCCAGCCGCTCAGAGTGAACAAACCTATTTCTTGTGGTGGTTAATGCCCTTCTCCTCCTCCTGGTTTGATTGAGTTTCCCTCATTCTTTTGTAAAATGCTCCAAGTTATCATTTGGCTCTGCAAGTCACATTTAAATTCAGAACGATGGGTCTCCTTCATCCAGGGGTCTCAGCTCTTACAGATATATCCATTCTATCAGAAAAGGCAAAAGCTTTTTGTGAGGAAAGTAGCTGAGGACAAACAATCTAATTCTATTTCCTCTAAAAAATCAACACATGCATTTTTATTTGGGATATCTTTGGGCAAAATAAGTCCAACTCTGATCATATATATAAATCATAATAGCTACAGTCTCTTACATCTATATAGTACTTTTTAGTCTACAAAGCAAACAAACATACATTATGTCCTTTTATCCTCACATTATCCCTGTAAAGTAGATACTTGTATTAGGTGCATTTTATATATAAGGAAACTGAGGTTCAGAGAGATTAAATAACTTGCCCCAAATCACACATGCAGAAAGCTTGCATTGTAGCAACTCTTGTAACCTTTCCATTATACCACAGCTGCCCCATTTCAATGTGTCCTTAAATAAGCCTGGTGACGTGAACCAAATTTATACTAGGTAAATGGTATTTGGGTCAACACAAGAAACTTAGAAACCAAATGACATTTTAAAAATCCAGTTCAATTTAATACATTTCAGTGACATCATTTACAAACTTCAAATCAGTGCTAATGAATTTTTTCTTTGTAGATCATAATTGAATGACTCATGAAATGGACCTTTTGATACATGTGAATTGTCCTTGGGCATTTGTTATGTCAAAGATCGCATGCTAAACTTTTACATGTGTTATTTAATCCTCACAAAAACTCTATATGGTAGGTACTATTACTATCCATTTGTCAGTGAGGAAATAAGAACAGAGATGTCAAGTAAATGACTTGTTCAGGGTCACAATTAATGAGTGTCAATCAGATTTTGAACCCAGAATTTGAACTGGTGCTGACAGCCTAGTCTCTAAACCACTATGCTGGGCCATTTTGGCTACTTAGAAAGCTGGGCTAGCTGACTCTGAAATACTTATGGCTCTTATACATCTCGGACTGTAGGATTGCTCTCCTCAGACAGATCTAGGACACTTATGTGCCATAATCAGGTGAACAAACCACTTTGCTTTTTAGTTTTTGCTGCATAATTGAGAGATAGCTGGGTAGGCAGGTGAAGAAAGCATTTTGAAGGGGCTCGTTTGCCAGCGGCAAAATGTGACCCACACAGCTGATTTGCTGCTGAGTGTTGCCACCATCAGAAACCTTTGGAGCTAAAGATGGTGGCACACAGGTGACTAAGTGTTGCAAGGACACACAAAAGCTAAAAAATTGTTTATCCTTGTGCATCCAGGGGAGACCAGACCTTCTTGTTTTGAGTTAGCTGCACCCACATGTGAAAGCTCATGGAATATGTATGTTCTGTGCCCTGTGATGGTGTAACAACAATGTGAACGTGCAACCTGCCCATGGTGAAGATCTTGGGCAAACTCAACTGAGTTGCCATTTTTTTCCTAAATGCAATTTATATCCTGTAGCTCGAGTTTCTTTGTTTTCTTCAACTACTCCAAACATGACTACAAAGTAAGCCACATATTCTACGAGCCCTGTACGACTTATTACTTTTTAATAATGTAAATAGGTGAACAGAAGCATTATTGATCTTCAGTGTCTAAGCATTTAATCACTATTAATAATGTAAAAGGTTTTTATAAATATGTAAAAACAGGAGTACATTAAACTAAATGACAGCAGTAATTTGCAAAGCCTGACATTTCACTGGCCATCACTAATGGAGAAGCACATTTAAAAAAACAAAATCCTACCAGGGTTAGTGCAGCGGCTGACAGCAAGGTCTAGCCAAACTCATTTGTCTATTTTGTAACCATGAGAGGCTGATCCTCAATCCGTGTCAGATGTCCATATCAGAGGTTGCTTAAAATCAGCCCACAGATGTATTTTGTTTGTCCTGACATTTAGAAATTAGGAGATCCAACATAAAAATGAGAATATCTTCCTTCTCTAGAAAATTTACACAGCTTGGGACGCATGGGTAACCTAGGATGCATGGGCATGGCATAGGTGGTCTGACGCTAAGGGCCAGCTGCCCCTCTGGATGGGACATGGCATGCCTTTCTGGCCCACCACTCACTTGATTCACATCCTTCACTTTCAATGTCATGCCTGGCCTTGCTGGCATTTGAGTTTGTGATTTCTGGTCTATACAGTTTCTGTAGCTTTCCAAGGAAAGATCTAAGTGTTTGTTTTTCTTTCTGATCTTTTTCCCTGAGAGCCTTTAAATACCCAACATTATCATTTCACTTAATTTTTGAACTTTTATTATAGTGGTTTAAAAAGAGGAAAAAGATGACTGAACATGATCTAGAAATCACATTAATGGAACAATATTTCTCCCCTTAGTTCACTGGAGTACCTTTGCATATCTCATGAATAAGTTGGTATACACTCTGCCTCACACCTTAGGCTAATAAACTCCTCTGGGCCAGTGGATCTTAACCTATGATATCTCACATCCCACCCATTATATCAGATAATCCAGGTCCCACCAAAGTAGGAAAAAGGTCCACATTTTATAAGAAGAATGTGTATGTTCGCAGGAATTTGATTATTATGTCTATAACTTAGAGTAAATTTTAAGAACAGCATAAAGATCTAAAATCTTGCAACAGTCCTGCTGAATCAATTGTGGTGACCTCTTCTGCCCACTCTGGTGGAATGCCTACCCTTAATTGAAAATTTCCAGAGTTAGGACCAAATTTAGTACAGTACTAGGCACATAATAGCAATATTAACAAGCAAAAAAAAAATGAAACAAGATGATGGGTTTCTTCTAGCTTTCTTTGGAATTGCTGCATTTCAGTTTCTTGGTTCACCCTAGGATGTACAATGTTAGCTCTGAATTGTCATCATTTCTAAATCTTAAGTTTTGTAAGGACAAAGACCAAGTCTGATTTGTTCTCTTCTTGTTTTGAATATCTACTGCTATGTAGCAAATTATTCCAAGTAATGGATTAAAACAATTTAGTATCATCCTATTTCATGTGTCCATGGGTCAGACATTCAGATAAGGCATGGCTAGCATGGCTTATCTCTGCTCCATGATGTTGGAAGCCTCAGCTGGGATGACTCAAATAACTGGGGGCTGGAACAGCTGGACAGCAGATGGAAATCCTTCTCTCTATAGGCAGCCTCTCTATTTGACTACTTGGGCCTCCTACTGGCATGGTAGCTAGCCTTAGGTTTGTCAGAGCTCTTATATGGTAGCCTAGGGCTCCAAGAGTGAGTGTTCCAAGAGACAGGAAATGGAAAATGCCAGTCTCTTAAGATATGGGTCCAGAAATTGTCACAGTGTCACTTGTGTCATACACAGTTGGTCAAAGCAGTCACAGAGCTTGCCTAGATACAAGGGAAAGGACATAGATCCCACCTCTTGATGAGAGCAGTATCAAATAATTTTTGGCCACCTTTAATCTATGATACCACTGTATCCCCAGATCCTAACACAGTATCTGGCATGAAGTAGGTGAAAAACAAGTGAGTGAGTAGCTTAGTTATGATTTTGAAGTATGAGTGCTCTGTATTAGGACATTCTCGCATTGCTATAAAGAAGTCCTGGAGACTGGGTAATTTATAAAGAAAAGAGGTTTAATTGGCTCACAGTCCTGCAGGCTTTACAGGAAGCATGATGCTGGCATCTGCTCAGCTTCTGGTGATGCCTCGGGAAGCTTTCAGTCATGGTTGAACGTGATAGGGCAATAGGCATGTCACATGGTGAAAGCAAGAGCAAGAAAGAGAGAAGGAGGTGACAAACACTTTTAAACAGCCAGACCTCATGAGAACTCACTCACTCTTGTGATGACAGCACCAAGAAGTGGTGCTAAACCATTCACGAGAAATCCATCCCCATGATCCAGTCACCTCTAACCAGGCCCCATCTCCAATACTGGGGATTATAATTCAACATGAAATTTGGACGGGGACAAACATACAAACTATATCATGCTCTTCTCATATTTGCTAATGAAAACTCATTTTGGTTGCCTAGAACACACAAATGATATTAGGACCTTAAATAATCCAATTCTGAAATGTAGAACCAGCCTAAAGGTAAGACTACAGTTCTCCAAATAGCAAAGAAACAGAATTCATAAAAGATATAGTGATAATATAACAATAGCAAAATAATTATTCTTTTTTAAAACTTGTGATATATTCCATCACTGTCACAACCTGCCAATAATTGACATAATTTATGATTTTGTGTATGCATCAATAATTCTGTTTTCAACGGGTTAGATAATCAAAATTTAGTGCTAAGAAAAAAGTGGAATATAAGGAGCAATATCAGGAAGTCAGCAGGAAGACTGCTGCTAACTGGCTCACTTTGGTATGCATCATTATTCTGTCTCACAAGAAAACCAAAGAGAAGTACCCTAAAACAAACTGAAGTACTTCAAATGCCTTGAACATGGAATTTCGGCAAACTCTTTATTTACCTAAGCCTTCATCCTCCTTTACTATACCCTACTCAATAATACATTCTTGATTCTTGTTCCCGATTAGTCATGATACCTGGTGATAGCCATAATTACTCATCATAACTTGTTTAATATAACAAGCTTTCTGCCCTTAGTTGAGCTGGGAATTTATACCATTTGAGATTCTGTGAATGGCAAAACAAATTATTGACCCAAGACTGAGATCGAGGGAAGGTTGCAGGAAGATGGTCATTGCTGCAGAAGCTGCTGATCTTGAATAAAGACTGAGACTTAAGAATAACCATAATTGACAGATACTAATTACTGTTTTAAGTATATATTTTATTACAATATTGGTATTTCCAGAGAAACTGAGGACTTTACAACCTCAGAAAGAGATAGAAGAGATACCAGATTCTTCTGCCATTCTTAATGTAATATAATACCCTAATATCAATTCATTTTTCAAGAGTGATGAAGGATATGCATTCACTCATTCATACAACAATATTTATTGAGTACTCACTCTATGCCAGGAACTGTGCAGATGGAGATACACAAAAGAAACACAGTCCCCTTATTCACAGAGTTTACATTGTAGTGGCAGAAGCAGTCAAAACATCAAGTAAATACATAAATAATTAAAATAATTGTGAATTGCAGTAAGTCTATGGATTATGGAACATCAGATTTCTAAGGGAGCTTGGAGTTCATCAACTCAGGAGTCCAAATTCAACTGTTTTGATGGGGAAGGCAGGTAGCCCTGTAAGACAAGATGTAGTCTGGCAAATTAGACAAAGTCATTAAACAATTATAGAAGTGAAACTGACCTGGAAGTTTTCAGCAATAATCCAGAGATGGGACTAATTGGCTCAGGTGAGCATGAAGAGTTGCTAAAATTGACACACACTGGAGACTATTGATGACTTGCAAGAAAAATGCAAAGCTTATTTGGACAGTGAACAGCTTAACTATATGCAAACAGTTTCATCCTTTGACATTTGGGGCTGTAAATAATTTTCTCTACAATTTAAAATGTGTGTACCAAACATAAATTCCAGGAAAAAAAAAAAACAGTCATCCAAAAGAAAACCCATTTAGCACAATGAAACAAAATCCCCATTAACCACATTTTGGAGTCATTTAAAACAATAGATCCTACAGTTTCTTTCAAGATAATCCCTACTGGAGGAAGATTAATCATTTCACTCTTTAAATGTATGAACATCATAATGTTTACTTGGTTCATTTCTTCATTTAGTGATAGGTACTGTTCTAGGCTCTGGGTTATAGTGGACAAAATCTCTTCCCCATACAGTCTAGTGAGGGAGGCAAACAATGAAAAAAGTAAATGTCAGGAAGGTATAAATACTGTAAGGTGGGATAAAGGTTAGGGACAGAGAAGGACCATTTTACACAGAGTGGCCCAGGGACACCTCTCTGAGGAGGTGACACTAGAGCAGAACCCTGAATAGCATTCATCTGTATATTAGATGATCTTGGTATAAATGTTTCTTGCCACCTGGACCCCTATGCAATAGATTTTAACACAAACTGGAGCCTGCTGTTGACTTTAAGGACCTGTTGAATCAAAATCCTGTGACATAATGTGCAATGGAAAAGTAAAACAAACCTTCGTCAAGGAATTACTGCATGTTGGTTACTGGGTTTTACTGATAAATGGACGAGGTGCCTGCCCTCCAGGAGTACATTGAGAAAATTTGAATACCTCAGACAAACTGAATAGGACCTGGAAAGAGAAATCAGTAACAGCCTTAGACCACTTACTCATGCATGACAGAAAAAAAATAGCAGATCTTCATCAATTAGTGTTAATCCTAGAATAAATCAAATATTGAGAAACCACTTACTGATTTGGAATTATTTTTAAAAAGCTAAGCCAAGCCTATATTTTAAAATATTTAAAAGGAAATATAGTGCTATTACAGTATTCAAGCATTCACAGAATTAACATGTGCAGTTTTGTCTATCTACGAGTAACCCCAGAAGGCCCACAACATAAACATTTGTAATTTTACTGAGGTACAAATTTGAATCCATATGCCTTGTGTTTAGCTTTTTCATGAACCTATTTGTTAAAGACCTCTAAGTCTACTTGCTAATGGCAGATTTTTGTGTATTTTTAATCTAGGAACATAAAAAACATTATACCAAGTACACAACTAGGGGTTGATAAATATACAGTGCGACAATTGCTGAATAAATTGAATAGACTAAGAATCGGGTAAGCTCTTTATAGAGCATCAACATCCTCAAATCTACTTTCTGTTCACCTTCCTTTCCAAAGGAAGGCACTGCAGATGACCTGCTCACATTTGGAAAAAGAATTCCAGTGTGTTTTGGATTGGCTGTGGTTACTTGTTATTCTGTTTGTCTGTCCCTGTTGCTTTTCCTGAGCAATCTCCTTTGCTTATCACCTCTGAAGTTGTTGTCCTAATTAGGAAGTAAGGTTGTTGCTACTTGCTAATAAAGCGCTTTGATCTTCATGTGAAAGGTGTTACTGAAGATGTGATCTCTTGATTTTCAGACTATACTGTCTAATGCTAAAATTCAGAAAACACATGTTCAAGACACATTTAAAAAGTTACAAAGTGCAGAAGGTTCCCAGATTTATAGTGCTGACTGTCTCCTGAAATCAGCAGTCAACACCTAAAGGTACCAAAAAGAAACAATGTGAGACTTTCACTTCTTTGCAAATGCTCTTGGGCAAAGAAGAATGAAAAATCAGAACACAAATCTTCAAAAGGCTGTTTCAACTGATTATTTATGATACTTTGAAACTCAGTTGTTCTGAGATGCTTAATAATTATAATTAATGATACCAGTAGCTACCTACAACCTGTCTCAGCATGAATAGGTATTTTCTAATATTTTATCTATCCTACTTGCTGCTGCATTAGGATCTAAAGTTAAAAGGCTCAAATCCTTATTACCTACTACTCAGTCATACTACTTGCTTGTAATGACTCTCTAGCTGGTTCTGTCATCTCATTTTGTCCCTGGAGAGGACAAAGTGAATGCAAGTTTGGGAAGAAAGAACAAATGAAATGCTGTAGCTCATCTCCACTACACACACTCCACATAGGAAGTGCTCAGCAGTTGGTAAATTTCTCCAGGTAGCGATAATTCTGTAGATAGCACCATCTTTGTAGGCAATCGTTTTCTTTTCATTTGTAGCCATATTGTTTATATCTTGACTCAGAGAGATCTGCAATACAGCTCAGGCTCTTTGGAGGCCAGGTCAAGAGATCTCCACCCCTCCACCACTTATGAGCTGTGTTAAGCGCAAAACTTTTAACTTCTCTGAGTCTGTTTCTTCATTTTTTAAATGGGCCTAATAGCTTTACCTACTCAGGGTTATGTGGACATTAAATGAAATAAGGTAAGGAAAGTATCTGGCATAGTACCTGATTCATAGTATAATAAATATTTTATTTATACAACATGTATATCTGATAATTATCAGGGTACATAACAATAGAATTTGAAAGGCCTAGTTCAAAAGTGATCATTTTACTGGGTAATTTTACTCTGATGACATCTTTGTGCGGTAACCGGGGAGAGCTCAGGAAAGAAAGATCATTCCCACCCTACATAGAGAGCAAACAGAGCTAAGAGTTAATTCTGTTTCTTAGGAAAAGTCACAATTGTGGTTACTAGCAAGCCAGAGCTAGAACACAGCTGTGACTAGAGCAAAGACACACTTTTTCCTCTGTGGAGGGAAGAGTAATATATGCCCAGGAGATGGCCAACAAGAAGGATCTGTCCTATATTTAATGACTATCCATTAATCAAAAGGCAGATTCAGAGAAGTGACAGGAGAGGTTAATAAGGTTAACAAAACCCTATAAGGCTGATTGCAAAGATAAAACATTTGAGTCATGTGTAGAACAAGCAAAAAACAAACCAAAAATTTTAAAGGAAAAACTAACTTCAGACTATTCAAGAGTTGCAAGGGCTTACAGGACAAATATTTCAGGATTCAAATTCTGGACGAAAATAATCATGTGTCTAAATGAAGCAAACTGGCACTTACGCAGTCCTGAAAATGTGACTGTGTCGTCAGTTTTCTTATTGCTTCAAAACACTTGATCTTTTTCCCATTACTTTGGGGATCTCAGGCCTCCAAAGCAAGCCTACTTTTGACAAGCAATTACCAAGGCAGATGGGAAAATAGCCACCCTACCTCAGGGTGAGTGCCCCCATTTTGTTTTACTTGAAACATCACTAGCCATGAGGAAAATAATTCTGCTTAAAAATCTATCTGCGTTTTCAATAGCATCACCTTTCCCAGAGTCCTAGAATGTTGATGGCTAATGCTCCCAGCTGCTTTTAATGCTACCCACTTGGTAGGCATTGTTTATTTGGGGCAGTGACCAACTGAGTAGGATTAAATCAACCCGCCATATTAAAATAAAAACTAATGAGGAGATTGTATTGGGTTTGCATATGAACATTCACTGCATTTGAATTTTCAGAACATGGAAATAGGTTTATGCTATAACATTAAGTGTTTTCATAGTGCTGTACCAGGTTAGATAACATATATCAAAAGTAGCATGTGTTGTAAGGAAACCCTCCAAATATCTGGATATTAGAAGTCCCAAATGCATTTAAATTATAAAATAGCAAATAGTAATTATGTAATAATATATAAAGGAAGAATGGGGCTAGTGTGCATAAATTAAGCATTTGAAGACTATTCATTTCATCTTCCCGATCACAATGGGTACTGTTTAATTCCCTAAAATAGTCAAGTATCAAACAAAACACTCCCAATGAGAATGTCATAATGCTCAATCCAGAGGGTTGGCTTCTAATAAATAAAGTGTAAGACATCTGTTACACAGGAATCTCAACGTAGTCACTGAAGCCCTTGCTTGAAGCAGTGCCATGAGCATAGGTTGCAAGGATCTTACAACTATATTTTTAAATATTTGAGTTGAAATTCTATGAACCTGTCTTGAGCATGTGCTGTGTACATCAGGCTCTGAGAAGGACACAGGGAAGAAAATCACACAGTTTTTGCCATGGCTATCTAATAAAAAGACAGACAGATCTAAAACTGTCATCCAAGACCGGTTATGATAAGTGCAATAACACAAGTATGAGCATTGTATAATGAGAATAATGAGGATGGAGGAGAAATGGACACTTATTTGGGACAAATAAATTGGACTAAAACATATTTCCATTTTATAATCTCTGAATTTGAAGACCCTGTAGTTCATCTTGCAGTGCAGCCACGCCTTTTGTCATGACAGTTTCAACATGACTCCCCAAACTACAGTTGTTGCAAACCCTTTTCCAGAAGTTTATATGGAAGAGTTAAAATTCATGCCTGACAGATTTCATAAGGGTAAGATTGTGAACCAGTGGTTGATTTGCCTGCCTTTTTATGGTTTATACCTTCTGCCTCCCTCTCCAGGAGTTCGTATGCCTTAATTGGCTGAGTATGTTATGGCCTTGCTTTTCCTAAAGCAGCAGTTCTCAAAGGTTTGTCTTGTTAGAAATGTAAATTCTATGATCCAACACCAGACCTACTAAATCAGAAACTCTGAGGATACGACCCAGTAATCTGTGTTTTAATAAGGCTTTCCAGTGATTCTTGTGGACAATCAAGTTTGAGAATAACTGATCTGTAAGAGAGAGAGATTATCAGACAGGACTGAGGACCAACACCACAATCCCAAAATTACGTTCTAAAGAGAAGCCCCTTTATTCACTGTGTGATGGCAGTGGTAACAGGAACATCACAGACCCTTTGTCCTAACTATTCAGAGGTATTTGCATTCCAACAGAGACCCCAGTAGCTACAGTTGTCGGGGGAATCCTCCAGTCACACCTCATATGCGACAAATTTCTATCCCTTGGAGACTTGAACCAACTGACAATTCAAAGAAGAATTTACGGGGCAGGATTCAAACACTAGTGAGCAAAGGATTCATATAGCCTCTCTCAGCCCAATCCTTCTCAGTGCTACCTTTTGACCAGAGCTGTCAGCTGTAGAAAGGATTTCATCTGTTCCTATGGGAAAAAAAACAACCTAACCTGCCCACCTGCTACTAGATCCCCTGCTGGCTAGGTCCTTGATTTTGAATGTTACCCTTCAAAGGCTGCTTATGCTCATGTTAGCAACAAAAGCAAATCGCTATAACTTTTCTAGCCCTGAGTCTGTTTTCTTTCGGAAGACATTAATCAGAAATACAATGTAGTAAATTGCATCTTCTTTCAGCAATTTAGTTTTCAGCCTTGTTTTTCAAACCAGCTATTGTGCTTGAGGTTAATGTTGTTGCCTGAGGTGTTAAACGAATATCGGAGATTTGACATCGAAGACAAAAGACAACAAATAAGGGAAGAGGAGAATGGAACCAAGAGTTGATTGAAGGCTAGGGATAATTTGACTATTCCATGAAAATAACAAATACAGAATGAATTAGACCTTTTGCATCAGAACTGTCTAACAAGCAGCTTGTTAGTTAAATAAGGCTCCCAGTAAAGTGTATTCTGACCTGCATTTCCCAAGATGCTCTGTTCTTCAGACCAAGCTCCAAACACCTAGAGGATTCAGCATTTAGTTAAAGGGAGAAGCAATTCCTTTGGGGTTGCTGCTTTAGCATAGTGACAGCAGGTAGACAGCTTGGCAGCAGCCTGTATTCTCTAGAGAACAGGAAAAAAGACACTTGTGAGGGGTGATATTCCCCATGCATGTTTCTAAAGTCACATTGGACATGCCCATCTAAGTTCAAGTTATCTTGCTCTAACCAGCAACAGCAGGGAGAAGTTCTTGTTTTCAAAGGTTCAACCAAGCAAAGCATCCATCCCATTCATGTCTGTGAATCAAAGGAGAGCCCAAGCAAAGACAGAAAGTATGCAATGCCTGCCATTGAGCGTACACAAGACCACACATATAGACACACAAAACCAACACAAACGACAGTTACGCTGGGCACATAGCTGCTGTACACATGTGCAGGGCCAGCCGCGTGACAGTCCAGACAGTAGTAGCTTCTATCATCTTACTTGAAAGATTTAGAAGAGTTCTATATATTATTGAATTGAAAATGTTTCAGAAAAAGAGATTTTTAAGGACCAGAACTCAGGTTGAAGGTAGTTTTGATGTGGCAAAAATTCAAGAACTCAAGATGCTTCCTCGAGGCAGACCAAGTACAGGCCAAGTAGGGCTGACTAATGTCAATGGTGATTTGAGGAAGCCAGGGACTCTCTGGAAGAGGAAACAGAGAGGCACCATAATGGGCATAGGAAAAACACAGAAAGCAGGACTGTGGTAATATCAAAGGCAGACCTTCACCGTACATACCTCACTACTCAGCTAGGATCTAACTTTGGAAAAAAATGAACTATACAGGCTGCCTTAGATATAAGAAGCATAATCAAAATAGTTTATATACATGGGGGGGGAGGAAACTATATTTTAGTGGCTGTGGGGAATCAGGAAAAACAAACCAGATACAAGGCTACCATCCACAATTATTAAGAAAGTAGAATTTAGAATCTGGGAGTGCACAAAATGGCAGTTGAGCTGAACGAAGTGGTACAATATGCCATACTTCCAAAGAATGTATATGAAGGCTCCCTAATGGCCATTTGGAGCTGATGTAGCCTGCCTGGGAAAGCAAGTACACTCAAGAGCTTTCTTTTTGAAATGGAGAGTTTGCCTAAGAAGTAGATTTTTCCTAAATTTCTGCATGCAGTGTCAGTCAAGATTACTGCAAATTAAAAAGAATACTTTAATACTGTCCTGAAATTTAGACAATTTAAACTGACACTGGATGACTGATATTGTTCAAAGATTACAGTAAGTACCAGTAATCCAGGAATAAAAAGACCTAAGAGTCATTCTTGTGAAAAATGGATGACATGGAGTGTATAAATAATGGGAGCAAATGCAGCAAGATACAGGGAATCTTAGAACATTTAAAGTCTAATACATTACAAAGGGAGTTCAATACTGATAAATGTAGAATATAAGTTTTGTGGGGCTTTATCATGTGCTGTAAGTTTGTGTGGATCATAAAATATGAGGAATAAGAAAGTAGGGGAGTTGAAAGACAAGTCTGTGAGCATTATTTATGAGCGATGAAGAGTGAAATGAATGAAAAGAAGAACAGGTAGACAATGTCTTGAATAATGATGACTTTGATGAGTCGTTATCACACAAATATGTGTGCTTCATAAAACACGAGGAATATTAAGAAGCAGAAGAGTCAAAAGACAAGTCTACTCAGAACGAGATACAGAATGAAGGAAGAGAGGAATACAAGGGAAATGCACAGAATAATGATAACTTTTATGAGACTTTCACTCACCAGCTTGGATCCTTCATAAATATAAGCCATATAGAAAATAAAAGAACAGCAGAGAGAAGAGACAGGTCTGTGTGTGTTATAAAATATGAGAAAATAATGCCAACTAGGCTTGACAAAATAAAAACAAAAATAATTGAGCCTAGTACAGCTGTGGAAAGACACAATGTCTAGATTAATGTGAGCAAATAAAAAGAGTGAGTTTGGAAATTGTCTTGCCAATAGGGAATCAGCAAGCACCTAGGTAGGTGTTATTGTTGTAAAGGCCACCTTGTTAACTGGTGGAGGCTTGGCAAGGTAATAACTAACCCCCACCATACTCCCAAAGCAGCTAACAGCGTTGAGAGCTCAGGAAACAATGCTTAACTAATTTCTAAATTGTTTGGCATCACTACAGTCTCTTCACAGCCCCCCTGGAACCAATCCATATGTCATTTGCAGGAGATTTTCTCAGCTTGTTTCCATTCAATCTACACCCACCTTGTCAAAAGTTGCTCTGTAAAGACATCTAAAAGGTTACTGTATAAAATCAGAGATGTCCTTTTATTTTCATTTCTTGTTACATTGGGCTTAGAACCTGGGACCAGATCTGCCAGAATTAGTTCAAAATCCAGAACTCAATGACTTCAAATGTCTTCTCTATTAGAACAAATGGGATTTCAAAATGATACAGAAATTGGGACAATCAAACATGGCAAAGCAAGTGCCAGTATGCCATTTGCATGCCACTCAGAACCGTGATTTACATAATTCATAAAATGGACAGCTCACTGGAAGAAAGCCACTGATCTATGTCACAGAGCTATGAATGTTGGTCTGAGAGTTCAGAAAATACACAAACACTAATAGCAACACTTACACTTGCTTACTTTGCATAATACTTAATGGCTTGTAACTTTTGTTGGGAAAGGCCTTACGTAGAAAAGGATAAATCCTATTAGCATAACTTATAACCAATTCCTCTGATTGCAACAGAATTTAGTAGTGAGGTTTATTGGCTAAAACATATACAACCAACTTTGGCTTATTATAAGCTACCATCTGTAGCTTATTCAAAGGTGTTTTACTTTCTCTCAAATGATGTTTGTGGCCATGAGTCTTTACATCCCTCCCTTTACTTTCTGATTCTGTTAAAAGAATGTATAATTCCAGGATGAAATGATTAGGATTACTCTGAAAAGCCATGTTTGTCTGAATAACTTGGTCCCCTTTAATCCAAGATTGAGCTTCCCTGGATACCCAGAATCCCACTTGGTTTAAAAAAAAAAAAAGTGGCATTGATGCCCTAGGAAAAATCACTGACCTTGCTCAACCTTCCTCAACCCTGCCAGCTCCAGCTATAAAATTCATGTCCAAGAGCTCAGGGCTGCCAAGACTAGGATTAAGCTCTGGTGGAAAAACTTTCCCTTCCTCCCCAAATAACAGCAGACCAGTGAAAAAAATCCTTGCTTGGGATTTGTCCCAGGGCACTCTTCTTAACCGCCAGCCTCCTGAAATTTGTTACAGCTTGTCAGCCAGCCTAGCGCTGAAAGTCTTGTATGTTTTAGTGGACTATGTCCCTGAAAGAGAGCCCTATTTAGGGACTAGTTTAATGGAATTCCATTTTTTAGTAAGGATGGGACTCATTTGTTTAAAGGGAAAGTGTCTTGAAATATTTTATTTAAATTAGGCAAGAAAAGCAGTATACCATTGTCAGGGATCATGTCTCTTTTGCAGACTTTAACTTAAAGTGTGCTCAACTAAATTTGTTTGTTTGGTTGGCTGGTTGTTTTACCAGAAAAAGGCACTTTGGCAGTGTGTTATCAGGAGGCTTAAAAATATTCATGCTATATATGTAAATGCATAGAAAATGCACACAACAAACTAATAATGCTGATTACCTCTGAGGAGAACACCAAGAAGCAGGAAAAAGGCGGTCAGTAGGGACTTTAGTCTTATCTTACAATATATTTATGTATTAACTAATGTAATTAACTTTAATTTTGATAAGAGAAAAGTATCATTCGACAACTAGGACTCTCTCCCAAGGAAATAATAAGAAATTTAAGGCAGAAAAAAATTAAGAAATAACAAAATGTCCAAAAATCAGGGATAGGTTAAGCAAGTTATAGGATACTAATTTAAGGGTGTATTATGTAATAACAAAAATGATATATTAAGGAATTTCTAAATACATTGGATAATATTAATAATATGCTTTTAACCTTAAAATATCTGGATTCAGAACCATACTTAGTATGATTCTAATTTTGATGGGGAAAAAAAAATAACTCCTCCCCAGAATGTTATTAGTAGTTTTCTCCTGGTTGGTGAAATTATTGTTTTCTTTGTTATACCTGACTGTTTTCCAAAGTTTCTACAACTTGACTTCTAGAATCTAGTCTCAACATGCTTTTCTGTTTGCCTTTGGTCTTGTGTTGCAGGCGTGCCTGTGTGATTCGAGGCCAAGTGATGGCCATAGATGGAACTCCTCTAGTGGGAGTGAATGTCAGTTTCTTGCACCACAGTGATTATGGGTTTACCATCAGCCGGCAAGATGGAAGGTATGTCAATGTTGTTTCTGATCATTGTGGGGGCCAATTACTGACTTCTAGCCAGGGGTAAAACCAGGGCTCAGATGATACAGTGATGGTAAACCCATCTTTCTTCAAGTTATATCTCAAAAAGTCATTGGTGATATTTATTTCCTCTATCTCCTAATTAATTCAAACTGGATTCCTCTTCCAATCCTTCTCGAGTCTTCTTGAAACCCAGGCCATGTGAAAAGTTTTCTATCCTTTATCTAATTCCATCTATAAATCCAACTTCAAAGATCAGTGACATTATGCAAATGATAAATAAGGAACTATGGAACACATAGGCTATTTTTCCATAGTAACCCCCAAATATTTCAGAAATGAATGCATCCAAAATATTTCTTCCAAAAGTACAGAATTCCACCACATTAATGGAGAAGCTTTAAAAATGTGTCCTCCCTGGGCTGCCTATTTGACTATTGGCTGCAACTGATAGACAAGCTTAGCCAGCCTACTTAATTATAGTGATTTATCCTGAAGCACCAACCACCAGGCTGCTCTCTAAGGGGGTTCTCTAAGATCTGAGAAGCAAAACCTTGAAGTAAAACCTTCTCAACCTGGGAAAGGATTTGCTCACAACAACATTTTTGTTGCTGTCATTTAGACAGACATTGATTCAGAATATTTGAGTCAATAGGCCCATGTGTCCAGCTTAAAGGTACCTATTTATGACTCTCAGGGACACTGTAATAATGGCTTTGAGGTGCCCTAGTCTCCAGGTGACTACCCTTAAAATGTCCTACTCATAACAAGCCACTTCAATAATCATACGCAAAAAAAGACCTGTTGGCTTGGAGCTTTATCACACTGTGAGAAACTATCTCATTTCAAGAACCTACAATCAAACCTTATTAGTCCTAGACACTTCAGAAATGTTAATTGTTCAACTTGGGCGGTGCCAGATTTGTTTTTCCAAGAGCCTGTCAAGGAAGTACTTATAAAAAATAAGTTTAAAAAGATAATAAGAAAGAGTTTTAGCCTACTTAAGAAAATAAACTGTTCTTAAGGACTTTAGTAAATTATATAAATTATTTATGTATAAATTATATTGCTTATTACTAACAATCTCTTCATTATAACAAGCTCAGCAGAACTACTTTGGTAGCACACACATATATGTACATATATATGCACATATATATATATATAAAACTTCATTTCCTTTCAAATATTCTATAATCAGAGTTCTCTATTAATTCAAATGGGTCTTTCTCCCAATTAGATTGAATAACGGAATTTTGGTAGCACACTCACCAGTAACTGGTGCTTAAAACTAGCCTCACCCTTGCAAACATCTTCAACCATATGCCACAAATTGAGAAATGGGTTATTTCTCTAAATAGAATATGTCTTCTGAGACATTTGACTTTGACTTCTCATGGAGGCCTGAGAAGCCCTCATTTTTTTAGCTTACACACAAAGGTTTCAGTGAATTATTTGATATTCACACAAGAACCTAAAAGAATCCTGATACCTAAAAAGTCTAAAAATGTTTGTGTACGGTTTACAGGGAACATTAAAAGGGTTATCTTTATTGTTATTTTTGTGTCTTTAGTTTTAAGTGAAATGCCCCAAGCCCCTCCTCTGCTGAACTCACAGTGACAACTGAGTTTATGTAGATGACAGATACTAGTCAGAATCCCCTCTAGCAATAACTCCCCTCAGGCTCCATAAAGGTGTAAGCATTCAAAATATGGGCCCCAAATGCCAACCAGACTGTTCCACTGTCATTTCCTGGACATAAAGTGACAGTGTGATGAGCGTTTCCATTTATATGTCTCTGCTTGTTGCTACCTCAGTTTGAGTAAGTACATTTCAAAAGTAGAAAATCATAAGAAAAATATACCTGAGGTCAGCCGGGCACAGTGGCTCATGCCTGTAATCCCAGCACTTTGGGAGGCTGAGGTGGGCGGATCACGATGTCAGGAGATCGAGACTGTCCTGGCTAACACAGTGAAACCCTGTCTCTACTAAAAATATATAAAAAAAAAAAAAAAAAAAAAATTAGCTGGGCGTGGTGGCAGGCGCCTGTAGTCCCAGCTACTCGGGCGGCTGAGGCAGGAGAATTGCTTGAACCCGGGAGACGGAGGTTGCAGCAAGCTGAGATCGCACCATGTTACTCCAGCCTGGGCAACAAAGTGAGACTCCGTCTCAAAAAAAAAGAAAAAAAAGAAAAAAGAGAAATATACCTGAGGTCAAAAGAGTATAGAAAGGCTGAGATTAGCATCTAGATACCTAGTAGAGAGTGATATGAGAGTTGCTGATAGGATCCTCCATGTCCAAATCTCAATCCCTCCAGTCGGCCACAGTGCTTATACTTTTCACCAATGGTATCACTGCTTTGGGTAAAGCTATCAGCTCTCTCAAAGTCACCGTTGAATGCAAATATGTCACGTGGGATGTAGAAATATTTACCCCCATTATCAACTACTTGCGAAAGTAAACTGACAAGTTTCCCTAAAGAACCAGAAAAGGTCTAGATCATGGGACCAAAGTAATTTATTCAAAGCAGAAGGAAGGATGGTGCTGAAAGACTGAGCTGTTTAAAAGTATGAAGAGATTAAGATACTCACATAGAGAAGGGACTACTTAGCAGAAAAGAAAAAAGCCTATTCTAAAGGAAAGGTGAATGTTTGTGAGTGTCTACTGTATGTTAGACACTTTCATGAATGTGTCTGTTTTCATCCTCACAACTATCTGAGATAAATATCATTATTATCATCCTCCCCATTTGTTGTATGAGAAAATTTATCCAGATAATAAGGATAGAGTTCAAGATTTAAACCCAAGTAATCTTGCTCTTTTCGTCTATGATTTACCACCTTCAACTTAGATATATAACCAGTACTCAGTCAAGTGTTGAAAGAGAACTATTTGTAAATAGTTCAGCTAATGATAAGCAAAACAGATGAAGTGACGACATTCTTAGAAGGTTCTCGAGAAGTATTAAAGGTCTCAAGAACTTTGTTCTGAAGACTAGAAGATGAAGAGAGGGTTCCCTTTGATTCTCCTCAAGGCAAAAGTTTATTCATTTATGGATACCATGAAGCAGAGAGAGAGAAGCAATTTGCATAGGTGTCAATAGCCTTCCATCTGTAGATAGGACTCGTTGGACTGATGTGTTGACAACAATCTCCAAACAAATAAATCCTCTCCCTTGGGTCTTTTATATCCACTGTCATATGACTTAATAACCTGTTATTAATGGCCCATACAAATGGAGGTGTTTTGTGGTGGGAGAAATCCCAAAGAAGTACTCATTCAGAGAGCATTCTATTTGGCATTGGAAATGGTTTTTAGATGGATATCTGGCCACAGTTCCACCTTCCGTCTCCAGGTCAATTAATGAGTCGGCCAGGCAGTGTTTACTGTGTATAACTGCAAGGTGGAAACATGAGAAGTGTATCAGTCAGGGCTTTCCAGGGAAACAAAATATGACATAGATATAGATATTGATATTATTGTATTGAGAGAAGGATTTATTCCAAGGAATTTGCTTATAAGATTGTGGGGATTGGCAAGTCTGAAATCTGTCGGGCAGGCTAGAAGACTGGAAACTCTCAGGAAAGAGATGCAGTGGTCATAAGGCAGAATTTCTTCTTCCTCACAGAAACAGTTTTGCCCACCCACGTTATCAAGGATCATCTCCTTTACTTAAATTCAACTGATTATAGATATTAGCCACATCTCCAAAAGACCTCCACAGCAATACCTAGATTGGTGTTTCATTAAATAACTTAGAACTATAAACTAGGCAAGTAGAGATATAAAATGAACGATCATAAGAAGCCTAAGGGAAGTCCCAAGGAGACCTTAAAAATCAGTATCTGCTCATGGAGATAATCAAAAGCTGACCTATAGTTCACTTGAACTACAAAAAAAGAAAACATATGGCAAATGTAGTAGGGCAATGAATCTGATTTGAGAAGAAAGGTAACAGTTGTTGAATTCCTACTATATGCTTGACCCTTAAGTCTTTATCTCATTTATTCATTTACAATAGCAGCTAAGAGATAGATTATAGAGGCTTCATTCTACTAATGAAAAAACTGCATCTCAGAAAGGTTAAATAACTAGCCCAAAGACACAAAGCTAACAGGGCAGAGCTGGGATTCAAACCCAGATATATATGAAACCAAACCCACATTCTTTCTACAAAACAAGATGCCTGGCCTGTCTGTATAATCTTTCCAGAAGTACAGAATAAAAGTTTTTTTTAAAAAGAGAGAGAATAATTTCTGGGCACCTACATTCTTATCTGGATAGTTTATTTAGGTTTCATGTTTGTGTTTTTTTTTTTGTTTTTAAATAAATAAGCACTTCAATTTTGAGTCAAGAGTCAAGGTTTGGGTGAGGCAGATAAACTTCCCCAAGGACACATACTTAAATCCACATAGAAGGTGAACTAGAGGAAAGGTTTCTTGACAAGTAGTGTCAGATTTTCCCCACTACACTTGCCTTAAACTGTTCCTGTATTATTATGAATTCAGACCCTCTGTCTTAAACCATAAATCGTTTGTGTTGTCTTTTTTTTTAGTCCAAACCTAAATTATTTTCTGTAGCTAATGCAGTTCTTCAAATCCTCTTTTTGGAAACTGCCTTAATATTAAGCTACTTCACTGAAAAAGCAGCAATAAAAAACACGGTATTATCCATCCTTTGTTACTGTTCATTTATCTTTATCTGCAAGATTTCTGCAACAAAACACGATTGGTAATACTATAATAAATATAATAAATGTCATAGGAAGAGAGTGATGAGATGTCCATAATTAAGTCTGATTCCCTATCAGGGCTTTTTATCATTGAAAAAGTGTTTTGCTGAAAGATCTTTTTTAATGCAGGCAATTGCTTACATCTTTCTCCTGTGGATTTAAGTTGCCTTGAATATTAAGTAACATCATATTGCCCTTTATCCATTTTTAACATAAAAATGATAATAATTTATCATTATCTTACTTTTGTATATAGGAGTTTATGCTTTTCAGATGCTCTCAAGTACATCATCTCAAAGACGTCATTATACTTAAAAGAGAAGTAAGGTAGAACCATCTAGTGTAGAATGAAATGAAATCTGAATCTGTTCAGCTCCAATGCAATAGTCTTGTCATAGACCACATCTAGAGATAGACAGAGTTGGCTTACAGCAAAGGTAGTCTTGCTTTGTCATAGATAGAGAAGGAGTTGTTGGTGAAGTTGTGCAGGGTACATTACAGGCTGTCTTACAAAAAGAAACCAAAAACCATTGTGAAGCAAACCAGAGATCTTAAATCTGAGGTTCAAGTAGACTAGGAGGCCAAAGAGGGTAGTCAAATGTAGAAGGCTCGGTCGGGCATAGCTGAGTTCAAAGAAATTTTCCCTAACAATTGTCCTCTGCTGATATCTTTCTCCAAATGTCATCTCAAAGACACTGTCTGGTTTCTGACACGATGTTTGTGACCCTGAACAAGATATTTAACCTTTTGGCTCCTTACTTTTCTTATGTTACTTTATAGGATTTTTTGGAAAATGAATAATGCATCATTCTCAGAGATGCTGCTAAATGTTAGATGGTCATCTTTCTGTTATCTTTAGCATAAGGGGAGCAGCTGTGTCAGATTTGGCTTTGCAGAAATGCATGCAGTGATTTTGTTTAAGATAGTGTTAAAATTAACTGGTTTACAGGCTGGACGCAGTGGCTCACACCTGTAATCCCAGCACTTTGGGAGGCCAAGGCAGGTGAATCACCTAAGGTCAGGAGTTCAAGAACAGCCTGACGAATATGGTGAAATCCCATGCCTACTAAAGAATACAAAAACTAGCCTGGCATAGTGGTATGCATCTGTAGTCCCCGCTACTCGGGAGGCTGAGACAGGAGAATCACTTGAACCCAGGAGGTGGAGGTTGCAGTGAGCCAAGATCACACCACTGCACTCCAGCCTGGGGTGACAGAGCAAGACTCCATCTCAAAAAAAAATGGTTTACAAATTTCAAGGAAATATCAACTGGTGACATGGAATGTCTTCTTAGAAGACCACTAGATAGTGAAAAGAAGTCATCTATGGAATGAATACATTGCTAGAGAGAATTTATAAAATAGACAATACAAGTGGATATAGTTGAGTCCCCCCAAAAAGGAAAGGGCACTGAAATTAACCTATTTCTTAACTGTAATTTTTTAATTTTTCATTTGATTGCAACTGTCTTATGTTTTTCCCTTCTTAGCTTTGACCTCGTAGCCATTGGTGGCATCTCCGTCATCTTAATCTTCGACCGATCACCTTTCCTGCCTGAGAAGAGGACACTCTGGTTGCCTTGGAATCAGTTTATTGTGGTGGAGAAAGTCACCATGCAGAGAGTTGTATCAGACCCGCCATCCTGCGATATCTCCAACTTTATCAGCCCAAACCCTATTGTGCTTCCTTCACCGCTCACATCATTTGGAGGGTCCTGTCCAGAGAGGGGAACTATTGTTCCTGAGCTGCAGGTGAGTATATCGGCCTTTGAATGTATAAAATAATAATATCATGGAGTGGTCAACAGTGTATAATAGCTAAATTCCTTTTCCTATTCCTGTTGCCATCCTTATAATGTGCTGCCCTTTATTTGTCAAGAGAAGTCTTCAAATGTTTTTCTGGCACACATTTTTAAGATAATCGGTCAGGGCATTAGAATGTTATCTGTGGCCATGGAATAGAACAAGATTAAGTAGCTGTCATAAGAATTAAACTCCAATCTTTGACCTAATAAACACTGTGCTCTAAGAACAAAGCTAGCTGGCTTATTAGTAATAACAGTATAATCCATGAGCTTGGACTGTTTGTGGTTCTGAAATTAAAGCTCCTTAAGAAATTTAGTTTTTGAGCTGGGTGTGGTGTCTCACGCCTGTAATCCCAGCACTTTGGGAGGCCAAGGCGGGCGGATCACCTGAGGTTGAGAGTTCGAGACCAGCCTGACCAACATGGAGAAACCCTGTCTCTGCTAAAAATACAAAATTAGTCAGGCATGGTGGCACATGCCTGTAATCGCAGCTACTCAGGAGGCTGAGGCAGGAGAATTGTTTGAACCCGGGAGACGGAGGTTGCAGTGAGCTGAGATTGCACCATTGCCCTCCAGCCTGGGCAACAAAAGTGAAACTCTGTCTCAAAAAAAAAAAAATCTAGTTTTCTTCTATTGTCTAGTTTGTATCATTGTCATTGTTCTTAGAAGACATGACAACTTCTCTTGTCTAGCTGTGTAAAGTAAATATAGTTTTCAAGCCTGTGCAGTTTTTTTTAAAAAAAAGCTTTGCTTCTGAGTGTTCAAGCTTTATAGTCAGGAGAAGACATTTTTGAACCTCGATATTTTAACATTCCTGAGAATTCTTCTTTATTGAACATTCAATATTGTCATTTCAATATTAAACCATTCAAACAACCATAGTACAATTCCCTCACCACATTATAGAAACATTTTAATGATAATTAAATGTGGAAACCACCAAAATGGACTCATAGGTCTTAACAGATCCAGAAATCCAGAAGGAAATGCATGCTCCAAGATAGAATTGATTGTTCTTTCATCATAACACCACCCACCAGCTCTTAGCAGTGCCCAGAGAATACCACTTAGATAAGGCTCACACAAAAATACTGCCCTTCAGGAAAAGCAGTCCAAAGAGCTACCCCTTATCTTTTCCATTGCTCTTTGCTTAGAAAGGGAGAAAAAACAAGACAGTGTTTAATGAGTACATTTGATTGGTGTGCCAATCCCTTCACAGATGTCATTAGGAAGTATGGGTCTTCTTTCAGCACGAAAGTTTGCAGGCTTATCTAGGATTGCATGTTTTCTTAGGAAAATGAACTAAGTTGGTGAGTGTCATGCTATCCTTCTCTATTGTACTTGTCACCATCTGAGAAGACAGCTGGTGGACAACTCTGGTATCCAATGGCTAATGTAGAGGAAGAAAAACTGGGCAAAGTGTACACAAAAGGTATCGTGTCCTCAGAAACAGGAGAAAGACCAAAAATCCTGGACGATATGAGATACCATATGTTTAACAATCAGTTCTTCTATGTGCGCAAGTTTGGAAAAGTAAGAGAGAACAAGGTTCTGAGGTAAAAATGAATAAGAGCATGAAAATATCTACACTATTCATGTCACCTTAAGTGTATTGAATAGGATGGGCTTTTTCTTCAGAGGTCTTTTGAAAGATGAAAGTCATAGAACACATGATTCAGTTTTAGTTACCACCTTTGGTTATTTAACTTTATCTGTGGTGATAAGCAAACAAGTAATAACAATTAATTAAAGCCACGTTTTATTTTTACTCTGAGACCAACGTTTAGTGTAAAATTTGCAGAGGAATTAGTGAGAGTTATTTGCTTCTCAGTAACAAGTGCCAACTTGGAGAAACTTGTTCCCAGCCATTGCTACATCCAGGCACAGAGAAATATGTAAGAAAAATTTGATTAAAAATTTGGCCTCAGGGTCATTTCAAAGCTCCAAAGAAAATGAATTTGATGGCATCAGTAAAGATTAATTCTAGGGAAACTATAATCTTTGTCATAAAATATCACTTGCTGGGCCTGCTTCTTGAGTTCTTCCTCTTAGAGAGCTTAGCCTGAATAAGGATTACACCAATGGTTTTATGATATATGACTTAACACCAAACAAGATTTCGTGTATGTTTATATAAGAAAAAGACTCCTTAATGGAGCTCATAGTGCTGAATTGCTTGACATTCGGCAGTATGATCTTTTTCAACTCCTACTAAGCAGTTTTTGGAACACTATTGAAAAGCTGAAATTGTTCCTTACACAATCTTTCCTGGCATGGGGAAAAAATAAAAGCAATCCTTAAGGCTGGGTCTTGTCTCCATTCAGGTTTGGTGCAAAATTCAAAACCTATTATCATGCAGTCTCACCAAGATTCAAGAACAAATACCTTGACATCCTTAGACCTGTTTAAGCTCTCTCCTTTGGCATGTTTCAAAGACAACAAAGCATGCAATATCCTCATCTACCTGCGACCACTGACAAGAGCCTATTTTGGCTTTTTTTTTTTTTTTTTTAATTTCAGGTTGTACAGGAGGAAATTCCCATTCCCTCCAGCTTTGTGAGGCTGAGTTACCTGAGCAGCCGCACCCCTGGGTATAAAACCCTGCTACGGATCCTTCTGACACATTCAACGATTCCTGTAGGGATGATAAAAGTACACCTCACAGTAGCTGTGGAAGGGCGACTCACACAGAAGTGGTTTCCCGCCGCAATTAATCTTGTCTACACATTTGCTTGGAACAAGACCGACATCTATGGACAGAAGGTTTGGGGCCTGGCAGAGGCTTTGGGTATGTTGAACTAATTATATGTAAATAGCAGTATTACATGCACAGAACAGAAAATACTTGTTACATGTTAATTTGTATTTGGAATAATTATTGATTTTCTTCTGTTTAAAGGACCTAAGGCATTTTTCATTTAAACACTACCTTGAGGCCAGTTTAGAGTTCCCTTGTGACACATTTTTGCTTCAAAAAGATTTTAGTTCCCCTTTCATTATGGCTGTGTACCAATGGACTCACGCAATATCTGACTTGTAACTGTCACCAGAGCCAAATGCTGCCTTCTAAATGTGACCTTTGGTGTGGCATTCTATAGGCCATGTTTTTGGATTTGACATTTAGACTGTCATTTCTACTTAGAGACTACAAAATTCTAACTTATAGCCATCTCCACTTATTATCTTTTATGTCTAAGATGGTTAGACTTCATTAACTTGTTACTTCTTCAGGTTAAATAAAAAATCATCCTGCCTTCCTATTCCTTTTGATTTTCTCTAATCTCAAGACTTTAAAACCTAGAGTCTTATAGATAGCAGGGACCTTAAGAGGTCCTTTGGGCCTATGGTTTTCAGATATTTAATTCTCCCAGACAAATGACATTTTTTTTAAATGAGGCAGAGATAGATTTGCCGATGTTCTATTTTGTCAAGTAAGAATATTTTTAAAAGAACTCACTATAATATACTATTCCTACCACTACCATAATTTCATATATGAGGCATACCTTAATAGCAGAAAAGAAAAAATAGTCTGTTTTAAGAAATGATGGCAAGCAATCGAACCCTGACACTCAGAGAGAGATAAACTAACACCAAAGTCTTTATCTCTCTCACTCTGTAGAAAACAGAGAAACCTTCCTAAGGAACTTGATACAGGTCTGTAGACCTGCAGTTTGGGAGCCATTAATCCTTGTACCTTCAGGAAGCAGCTCATGTAAATCACCCTTGGACAGATGAGAAGATTATTTTAAAGCTCTCCAAAAGAGACATTTAGACATCCTCCCTTGGAAGTGTCTATCACGGTATAATTCCCACAGAGCTGACCTATGTTTCTTAGATTATAGTATGTCAATTTTCTTTTCCCAGAGGGAAAGAGAGAGAGAGAGAGAGGGGCTGATGACTCTTCTCTGCCCAAGAGACCCTCATATATTTAAATAATTAACTCATTTGTGTTGGACTTTACTGGAATGCAAGGAACATGGACAGGTACATATTACCTCAGTAAATGGGAAATTATTGTAAAGACACACAAAAAAATAAGAAAGTACAAGAAATACCATCGGTAGCCTCACAAACAGGCCTCAAAACCTATAGCCTTGTTCGGGACACATTGCATTTCTAGAAGGTCAGCATCTGCTCTGTCAACTTAAAACCAGCTCAAGTTTTTCGAAGTCCACTGCTTCCCACAGTGGTGACTCAGCTATACTTAAGACTGA
The DNA here is from genome assembly GCF_028885625.2 of Pongo pygmaeus. Classification (NCBI taxonomy): domain Eukaryota; kingdom Metazoa; phylum Chordata; class Mammalia; order Primates; family Hominidae; genus Pongo; species Pongo pygmaeus. Next base: position 128,799,467 of record NC_072396.2, on the reverse strand, counting down.
CTTCATCTCTCCTCCTGCCATACTAACTATCCTCCTTCTCTCTCTCAGCTCTTCACATTCTATGTGGTCTGCTAACTTGCTGTGTATCTCGCATTCAGATTCCTCTTAGAGAAAATATTGTATGTGTCAGCCATTTACTGTGCAGTCCAGAACACCCTTGTAAGGCAGAACTTTAGCATTAGCTACCATGAAAGTTGCTGACCAGCCTACAGAGTCCTGCTTAATCCCTATTCTATTGAGTATAGTGGTTATGAGAACAACTCTGGAGCCAGACTCCTTCCCCGGGTTCAAATAATTCCTTCTCTACTTACGAGCTGTGTGACATTGGATAAATTAATCTCCAAATGCCACAGTTTCTCCATCTATAAAGTGAATATCATAAAGATTATGTTACTCATAGGTTTGTTATGATATAATGATTAAATGAGGTGAGTAACATAAAGTGCTTGGCACATCATAAGCATTCAACAAATGTCAGTTGCTGATATTGCTTTTTTTCATTTTGTTGTGGCCAGGGTACTGTGATCACATAGTATAAAGCATGGAGTCTATGCAGGTATTTGTTGCCTTAGCTTCTCTAAGAAGGGTGTTGTGAGTATAACAGGCAAGCACTTTGTGCTACTTACTCTCCATTTGCCCTCCCTGCCCACCCCACCCCTCCACCCCCAACAGCCACACACACACATAATCTCTTTTCTGTCCTTCTCTGTGCTCTGAGAGGCTGGCGTCCATGGACTGCATTCCCTGAACGCCTTGCTCTTTAACTTCCCACTTGATTTGGTCAATGAGTAGCACCATCTGGAGACTGTAGAAAGAGAACAAGGTCAGGGTATTTACCCCTCTCCCTGCTTTACTGCAGACTACATTGGACAATAGCAGCTCCTGTCTAGTAGCCCCTCCTCCAAATCCCCATGCTCTCTCTTGCCTTCTGTATCATCACTCCGTCCTCTTCCCCCTACAAGCCCAGAAGGTTTACCAGTTATGCCAGTGCTTAGGTGGCTCTCCCTTCCTTGATAATTCTCTTAACTCTGCCCATGCCTTAATTCGAACTCTCTGCGGTAACATTTACAAGTGCGACATCTCATTCCTGCTGAGACCCTCACTGAATCATACTCAAAGCTTCTAATTCTCTTCTCCATGATATTATCCTACAGCATTTCCTTCACTAGGCAGATAATCCAAAATTCCTCTAATTTTTCTGTATAGGTCCTTATTTTCCAATTCTTTTAATTTATTATTTATTTATTTATTTTTATTTTACTTTAAGTTCTAGGGTACATGTGCACAACGTGCAGGTTTGTTACATATGTATACATGTGCCATGTTGGTGTGCTGCACCCATTAACTCGTCATTTACATTAGATTTATCTCCTAATGCTATCCCTCCCCCCTCCCCCCACCCCATGACAGGCCCCGGTGTGTGATGTTCCACTTCCTGTGTCCAAGTGTTCTCATTGTTCAATTCCCACCTATGAGTGAGAACATGCAGTGTTTGTTTTTTTTTGTCCTTGCGATAGTTTGCTGAGAATGATGGTTTCCAGCTTCATCCATGTCCCCACAAAGGACATGAACTCATCCTTTTTTATGGCCGCATAGTATTCCATGGTGTATATGTGCCACATTTTCTTAATCCAGTCTATCATTGATGGACATTTGGATTGCTTCCAAGTCTTTGCTATTGTGAATAGTGCCACAATAAGCATACGTGTGCGTGTGTCTTTATAGCAGCATGATTTATAATCCTAATTTATTTATTTTTAAACTTTTAAGTTCAGGGGTATGTGTGTAGGCTTGTTTTATAGGTAAATTTGTGTCACAGAGTTTGTTGTACAGATTGTTTTGACACCCATTTACTAAGCCTAGTACCCAATAGTTATTTTTTCTGCTCCTTTCCCTCCTCCCAGCCTCCACCTTCAAATAGGCCCCAGTGTCTGTTGTTCCCCCTTTGTGTCCATGAGTTATCATCATTTAGCTCCCACTTATAAGAGAGAACATGCGGTATTTGGTTTTCTGTTTCTGTGTCAGTTTGCTAAGGATGATAACTTCCAGCTCTATCCATGTTCCCGCAAAAGACACAATGTCATTCTTTTTTATGGCTGTACAGTATTCCATGGTATATAAGTACCACATCTTTTTTATCCAATCTGTCATTGATGGGCATTTGGGGTGATTCCACGTCTTTGCTATTGTGAATAGTGCTGCAATGAACATTTGTGTGCATATGTCTTTATAGTAGAATGGTTTATATTCCTACCCAAAGAATGGGATTTCTGGGTCGAATGGAAATTTTGTTTTTAGGTCTTTGAAGAATTGACACACTGCTTTCCACAATGGCTGAACTAAATTTATGCTCCCACCAACAGTGTTTAATTGTTTCCTTTTCTCCACAACCTTGCCAGCATCTATTATTTTTTGACTTTTTTAAAATTTGCATTTCTCTGATGATGGGTGATATTGAGCTTTTTTTAATATGCTATTGGCCACATATATGTCTTCTTTTGAAAAGCATCTGTTCATGCCCTTTGCCTACTTTTTAATAGGGTTGTTAATTTTTTTCTTATTAATTTGTTTAAGTTCCTTATAGATGCTGGATATTAGACATTTGTCAGATGCATAGTTTGCAAATATTTTCTCCTATTCTTTAGGTTATCTGTTTACTCTGTTGATAGTTTCTTTTGCTATGCATAAGCTCTTAAATTTTGTTAGATCCCATTTGTCAATTTTTGCTTTTGTTGTGATTGCTTTTGGTGTCTTCCTCATGAAATTTTTGCCTGTTGCTGTGTCCAAAATGGTGTTACCTAGATTGTCTTCCAGGGTTTTTATAGTTTTGGGTTTTACATTTAAGTCTTTAATCCATCTTGAGTTGATTTGTGTATATGGTGTAAGTAAGGGGTCCAGTTTCAATCTCCTGTATGTGGCTAGCCGGTTATTGCAGCACGGATTTTTGAATAGGGAGTCTTTTCCCCATTGCTTGTTTTTGTCAGCTTTGTTGAGGATCGGGTGGTTGTAGATGTGTGACCTTATTTCTGGGCTCTCTATTCTGTTCCATTGGTCTGTGTGTCTGTTTTTATACCAGTACCATGCTGTTTTTGTTACTGTAACCCTGTAGTGTAGTTTGAAGTTGAGTAATGTGATGCCTCCAGCTTTTTTTCTTTTTGTTTAGGATTGCCTTGCTATTTAGGCTTTTTTTGGGGGTTCCATATGAATTTTAGAGTTTTTTTTTTCTAATTCTGGGAAGAATGTCATTGGTAGTTTGATAGAAATAGCATTGAATCTGTAAATTGCTTTCGGTAGTATGGCCATTTTTACGATATTGATGCTTCTTATCCATGAGCATGGAATGCTTTTCTGTTTGTTTATGTCATCTCAGATTTATCTGAGCAGTGGTTTTGTAATTCTCTTTGAGAGATTTTTCACCTCCCTGGTTAACTGTATTCCTAGATATTTTATTCTTCTTGTGAATATTGTGAATGGAAGTGTGTTCCTGATTTGGCTCTCAGCTTGGCTGTTGGTGGTGTATAGGAATGCTAATGATTTTTGTACATTGATTTTGTATCCTGAAACTTTGCTGAAGTTATCAGTTAAAGGAGCTTTGGGGCCAAATCTATGGGGATTTCTAGATATAGAATCATGTTGTTTGCCAACAGGGTAGTTTGACTTCCTGTCTTCCTATTTGGATGCCTTTTATTTCTTTTTCTTGCTGTATTGCTCTGGCCAGGACTTCCAATACTATGTTTAATAGGACTGATGAGAGAGGGCATCCTTGTCTTGTGCCAGTTTTCAAGGGGAATGCTTCCAGGTTTTGCCCATTCAGTATGATGTTGGCTGCGGGGTTGTCATAGATGGCTCTTATTATTTTGAGCTATGTTCCTTCAATACCTAATTTATTGTAGAGAGTTTTTAACATGAATGGGTGTTGAATTTTATCAAAGCCATTTATGCATCTATTGAGATAATCAAGTGGTTTTTTTCTTTAGTTCCGTTTATGTGATGAATCACATTTATTAATTTGAGTATGTTGAACCAACTTTACATCCCAGGGATGAAGCATACTTGATCATAGTGGATTAGCTTTTTGAAGTGCTGCTGGATTCAGTTTGCAAATATTTTTTTAAGGATTTTTGCATCAATATTCATCAGGGATATTGGCCTGAAGTTTTCTTTTCTGTTGTGTCTCTGCCAGGTTTTGGTATCAGGATGATGCTGGCCTCATAGAATGAGTTGGGGAGGAGTCCCTCCTCAATTTTTTGGAATAATACTGGTGGGAATGGTACCAGCTGTTCTTTGTACATCTGCTAGAATTTCGCTGTGAATCCACCTGGTCCTAGGGTTTTTGTTTGTTGGTTGGTTGGTTGGTTGGTTGGTTGGTAGGCTATTTATTACTGATTCCGTTTCAGAGCTCATTATTGGTCTGTTCAGGGAACCAATTTCTTCCTGGTTCAATCTTGGGATGGTGTATATGTCCATGAATTTATTAGTCTGTTCTAGGTGTTCATAGTATTTTCTGATGGTTATTTACATTTCTGTGGAGTCAGTGGTAGCATCCCCTTTGTTGTTTCTAGTTGTGTTTATTTGGACCTTCTCTCCTTTTTTCTTTATTAATCTAGCTAGTGGCCTATATAGCTTACTAATTTTTCAGAAAACCAACACCTGAATTTGTTGATCTTTTAAATAGTTTTTCATATTTTCTAATTCTTTATGATCTTCCTTAGACCCCAGCTGGGTTTTGAGGGGGTTGTTTTTGTTTTTGTTTTTTCCTTTTTTTCTTAAATTGTGACACTTAGAAATTTACCCAGTCCTCTCATGAAGAGCTGATCAGTACAGCATCTAGTAGTAATTTCTTGCTAGGGTTCACATAAATGCAGCTCAGCTGCATTTTTTTTAATAACAGGCTTATTGAGGTATAATTCATAGACCATAAAGTTCACTCACTTAAAGTGTACAATTCATTGGCTTTTAGTGTTTTCACAAGGTTGTACAACTACCACCAATATCTAATTCCAGAACATTTTCATCATCACTCCACAAAGTAACCCTGTACATATTAGCAGTCACTCCTCACTCCTCCCTCCCCCAAGTCCTAGAATCCACTCATCTCCATTTTGTCTATATGGATTTATCTATTGGCTTGTTTTTCATGGCATAATGTTTTCAAAAGATCCATTTTCTGACAATGGTAAAGCATCTGAACAGTTGGTAGAAAGAAGTTGGAGAATCTACTACTCTGAAGATGGATTGTGAGCTCCATAAGAACACAGTAGATGATAAATAGTTCAGATGATAAATGAATGGAAACAAATAGGATCAAATAGACAGCCATTGAGCCGATACCTTAATATTTATGATTACATCTAAATAAACAAAGAAGGAAATGTCTATTTGTACTCCTGGTGATATTTTGTAATCACTTAACTGATATGGGAGGAAATAGACTGAATTTTGTACCAGCAACAGTGCTGTATCTGACACTTTTCAGATTTGCTTCAAATTCAGAAATACTAGTATAGCTATTTGGTAGGCAGAATAATAGCCACCAAAGATGTCCATCCTTGGAAACTATGAATATGTTATGTTGCATGCCAAAAGAGAATTAAGGTTACAGATGAAATTAAGATTGTTAGCTTCTAATTTGAGATTGGAGATTATCCTGGTCTATCTGGGTAGGCTCAATTTGTCATAAGGGTCCTTATAAACGGAGAAGGGAGTGGAAGGGGAGGTCAGAGTTACGTGAGGATATAACTATGGAAGAAAGGCACAGAGAGATGCAACAATGCTGGCTTTGAAGATGAGGGAAGAGAGCCACAAACTAAGGCGTGCAAGCAGCTACTAGAAGCTGGAAAAGGCGAAGAAATGGATTTTCCCTTAGAGCCTCTGGAAAGGAACTCAGCCCTACGGACACATTGATTTTTGCTCAGTGAGACCCATTTGAGAATTCTGGCCTCCATAACTGTAAGATGAGAAATTTTTCTGGTTTAAAGCCTTTAAGTTTTTGGTAATTTGTTACAGCAGAGATTGGAAACTAATATAAGACATGACCAGCATTCATGCAGTCCAGTTAGAGCAATGATTTTGGTTAAAACTGTGACTAGAAATTTCGATCTCCCACTCTTTCTCCTCCCATGCCAGTTAAATATGAATCTCTGGCCCACTCACTTCTGGGTGATGGAGAAAGAAGGGTTCAGGTTTAAACAAGCTGAATTCAAAGTGATGGTGAATATCTAAATTAGTTTGAAATGTGGGACTCTTGTTTTCCATGTAGCTCGGCTGTAGGGAATTGGTGTAATCTCTAAGGGCTAGAATATCACAAGAGAAGAATAGAGTGTTGAGGGACAGCGAAAATGAGAAAAGAAGTGCTTGAGATCCTAGGATATACCACCGTTTTTTGTAAGGAAACAGACTTTGCAACTGAAGGGATAATACCAGAGTGAATAAATTACAAACGGGGGTTGTATGAACTCCTTCCTTGGAGAAGTATCAATGGTAACTGATAAGATTGATTAATCCAAGTACAATATTGATCAAGTGGAAGAAGAGTAAAATCATCCCCAGGGTTCCAGTACAAAAGCCACAATCACTAGTTCATCCGGCTTAAAGATTTTGTTGTCTGATACACAGACAAGCCTCCCCTGCTAAAAACTCCATGTGAGCGTTTTAAATAATTTGGACTTAGTGCTTTATTCTTTGACTCTAAATAAAGTACGATGTCTGGAAATCATTGTATTTTATTTAGTTTCTTTCCCAACTCTGCTGCTTGCAAAACAATGTAAAAAAAAAAATCATTACTGTTAAGTTCACAGGGCTGTTAAAATTCCAGAGATGGCTTATTTAATTTGACAAACTGGCTTGTTCAGGGGCTCTGATCTGCATCCATTATGTGAATTTTGTCAAAATAATTCCCGATGTCCGCCTGTGTCTGCATACATTATCAATATGTAATAATGCATTCTGCCTCGTCTTTATTTTAATTAAATTAAATTGCAGCAGTTTGGAATCCTGGAAGTTCAGGAAATCAGCCATCCGCTGTTAGTAGCTCTGCTATAAACAATTCTATTTTTCTTCAAGGTTATTGGCAACAACAATTGCATAATTATTTAGTATAGTAGTTTGGCAACGAAGAATGGTGTTTCTCGGAAAACTAGACTTCCTAAAGGTTCACGACACATAGGAGTCTGTCTAAATTGTGTTAGAGAGAAACAGGGGAACATTAATAGTAATAGGTGCTAAGCTATGGTTGCTTTGTGCACACAAAACATTCCTGAGAACGATGCTTTAGCGTTCATAAATTTCCCTTCAGTGAAACCTAAGCAGGTTGGGCAGCCACAAAAATAGCATCCACTGAATATTTTAATAATAAATGGGTAGTGCTTTACAATTTGCAAACTACTTTCACATATATTATCTCATTTTAATCCTTATAACATTCCTGCCTGGTAGGCATGGCAGAATTAGTGGGATCTTCATGTTGCAGAGGGGGAAACTGAGGGTCAGAAAGAAAAAGTAACTGGCCTAGAGTCCTGTACAGAGCAGGGATTCAAACTCGGGTCTCCCAGTCCTGAGTTCTGTATGCCTTTCAATGCTGCCTCTCCTCACTAAAGTAATCAACCCACCTTACTGAGTACCCAATTCAATGCCCCAGTGGTTTTCTATCAGAGAAGCTAGCAGAGATAATAATCTTTCATCATTTCTCTCCACTCATGAATTCATAATCGTTAACTGAAAGCAGGGCTGTTTATTCCATTCAACTTCATAGGCACAGTGCCAAGGATATGAGATTTTCAAGGACCTACAAAATGTTTGCTACCTAAAAAACAAGTGTATTGTCGCCAGAAGATGAAAAGGAAATCTGAAAATCAACGTTAGTAAATGTTTAAATAAGTGTCTGAAAAATGGAGCATCATGTCAGCTTGTGAACTACAACTCAATTTTCATCCTTACATATGAAATATGTTTAATGTAGGATATGAGTTGTATACATTTTAATATGTCTTATAGGATATAAGATACGATATCCAAAAGTAAGAGTTCCTACCAAGGTTTTCAAATGGCCTTCACTAGTACTTTCATAAGCAAGTGGTCTTGTGCCCATTTCAAACTGCTGGTCACACCCATTAGCAGACTGTGAAATCTATTTGGTGAGTCAACCAGCATTTTTGTTTTGAAAAATTGAATAGAATGTGATGGAATATAATAGAACCGAAGTGAACAGAATTAAATAGAACATACCCGAATGTGATGCTACAAAGACAGTATTGTCTTGGAAAAACTTTGTTTCAAGTGTGTGTGTGTGTGTGTGTGTGTGTGTGTGTGTATCTCCCCATGTCGATGCTGGGTCACAATTAACGAATTGTGTTTCTCATCATGACTTTCAGACATGAAAGTTTAAAAGCCATTGGTAAGATGATAAGCCCAGAAACAGAAAAATTAAATGACTTATCAAACCATGTGACTTATTTTCCAAATCAGCATTTATGACTGTTCTTGTCTTCTGGTCCCCTCTACCAACCCATATCAGAGGGGACTATGGAGGTATCCCTTCAACATTGGGTGACCACATAATTTATCATTCTAACCAGATACTTTTGAGAGTAAAAGGAGATACTGTTAATAATTACATCAAGAAAACAACATAACCAAGCACCGTTTTTGGCCATTTGGGTTACATGGCACTTCTACTTCAAGGCTATCCCTAGCTTCCAGTCATTGTCTCTTAAATTCTGAACAAATAAAAAGTTATTTATTTAGCACTACTGAATTGTGGGTTGTCCCCCTTAGTAGCTGTCATCTAGCATAGTAGACAAAAGCATTTGCCTATGAGTTACTGGGTTTGAGCTCTGGCTCTGCCATTTACTAGCCATGTGACCTTGGACTTAATAACTTCATTTCTTTGAGTCTGTATGATATCTATCAAACTGGAGTAAATATAGTTTCCTCATGAGTTTGAGTCTTCAAATTAGGTCATGTGCACAAAAACATATCTAATTGTTATGTATTACACAAATGTAAGGCATATTATTTTGTGGTAATTATTAGGGAGATCATTGATAAAAATTCCAGAAAGTAGGCTGGGCATGGTGGCTCACGCCTGTAATCCCAGCACTCTGGGAGGCCAAAGCGGGTGGATGGCCTAAGGTCAGGAGTTCAAGACCAGCCTGGCCAACATGGTGAAACACCGTCTCTACTACAAATAAAAAAAATTAGCCGGGCGTGGTGGCGCATGCCTGTAATCCCAACTACTCAGGAGGCTGAGGCAGGAGAATCACTTGAACCTGGGAGGTGGAGGTTACAATGAACCGTGATCACACCACTGCACTCCAGCCTGGGCAACAAGAGTGAAACTCTGTCTAAAAAAAAAAAAAAAAAAAAAAAAGGTAATCCTTCAAGGTATGGCTTCTCTCACATGAAAAATTATCCTGCCCTGTGTAATATTCAGTATCTCTCCAGTGCTTCACAGATCACCTGCCTGGCACATAAAGCAGCTTGGCGAAGGTTTGCTGTGTCATTAAATAACAGCACCTCACTTTCCATTACAATATTGAATCCCTTTTAATCAATCACGTTGTTTCAAAGGATAGCCAGTCCATTTCCAAGGTGAGTCTATTTCCAAAACCCCTGCCTCCCCCCCAAAATATGCCTAAATACTGCTAGGGGATAGTAATCTTACAGTTTTTTACTGGGTAGGGACAGGGAGGGTTGTTGTTCTTCACTTGTTTTTGATGCACCGGAGACAAACTGACTCTCTAGCCACCCTGACCTTCTTTAAATCTCTCAAAGCTACCAAGTCTCAAGGCCTTCCAAACATGCCACTCTCTCTGCCTAGAATGCCCTCTCCTATAAAGGTAAACCCTTTCTTGTAAAGAGGCTTTTCCTTGCCTCCACAGTCCAACATAAATTTCCTGGTTACACTCTCTCATAATGCTCAGCATTTTCCCATCATAACCTTTATTACAATTTGTGTTTGTGTGTGTGTGTTTGTGTGTGTGTGTGTGTTACTTGTTTTACTTTTATATTTGTTCCTCCCACTTGACTATAACCTCCGCTGGGGGGAGGGATGCTGTCTTGTTCAACCTCATATCCCCAGTGCCCCACAAACTGCCTGTCAACAAGAGGTACCCATGAAATATTGCATATTTGTTGAATGACTGAACAAAGAAATGAATACCAACAGAGGATCAGGGTGATCCCTTAGCCTTGCCTATATAATAGAATGGTGGGTCTGCCCAGAGAGAGGAGGGCAGTGCCCAGGTACACAAAGGCACTTACAAATGTTATACATGAGCCAGTATATCACTCTGCCTTTGATGGCAATATAGGTTATCCATGTTGGCTTTTATGCAGCTAGGCTTGGACAAAGCAGCCAGAAAAAAATCTCATAATAGTAGGTTTTACTGTACGGAACCTCTTGGCAAAAGTGTTGCATAGCTGTCTCACTCCTGGATTCTTTTAATTTCCTACCTGTACTTTCTCTTCATTCAACTGCCTCACTCTAACACTATCATATTTAACCCTTATTTTTGTAAATAGATAGGGTAAAGATCTTAAGTAAGGGATTACCAAATCAAATCCAGTGATTCACTGAAAGGATAATACATCATGTCCAGGTAAAGTTTATTTTAGGGCAAGAAAGATGGTTCAACATTGGGAAATCTATTGCTATAATTCACTGTCTTAACAGATTAAAGGAGAAAACTATGTGAATTTGTCCATAAGTGTCAAAAAGACACTTGATGAAAATTCAGCACCTGTTTCTGACACTCTTAGTAAGCTAGGAATAATAGATAAACAAAGTATTTCAGGCCACTGGGCAGTGTGTCAAATTGAGAAACCTCTGGGCTCATCCTATCCTATGATAAATCACTAGAGAATAGGGAAAGATAGAAGAATCTCTGAGAGCAGGTACTTGTTTTAAATAGATAGCATTTTGTCTACATAGTATTGGTCTGTTTTGCCATGGCCTTCATTTGGTTCTTTAGGTTTTTTGTCTTTTGTTGTTGTTGTTGTTTTTGCATGAATCTTGTATTTTAAAAGAACGGAAAATATTTATTGCTATATTCAATAATTCCTTTTGGAGAAGATTTTCATCTTGTAATTAGGCACCTTTTAAATATCATGAAATTATTTTTAGATGTTCCCTGAGTTCATGAAGGTAACATGTAAATTTCTCACATTGACTATCAGACGACTTTTAATTATATATTGCCTTCATAAATGCAACCATTATAAATTCTGAAGCCTTAGCCTGAAGCTGTTGAAAGTCATCTGCTTAATCTTGTCATATTTCACACATCAGCTTCATTGCGTGGCACCTTTACCTTGGCTACTTAATGTCAATCTCCTATCCTAGCCCTTATAGATGAATGTCACAGTAACTAAACTAAGTTATCAGGGACGCCATGACCCTCAGCCTTCTTGCCATCCCCATGTCATACAAATGCTGCTGCTCTGATAAGTAGAATGAACATTCAGTTATTTTTCCAATGTCAAATGGCTTTGGAGGAGCAAGCTACGATCTTTTACTCAGTCTTCTTTACGAGCCAGTGTAATATTTGCAAGATGACTAACAGTGAAGTCACAGGTGCAATCCTGTGACCAGAGGATAGAATCCTCTGCAAAAGTAACAGGACAATCTCGACAATTAGTGACTCTTGGTTAAGGAGCATTCCATTAATATCTCTGTGTGGAGGTGAGGGAGAGAATACAGGAAGGCAGAAATCCAGATGGAATTAGAAGAGTCACGAGGGAGGTGATCACATGGCTCAGAGAAAGTATTATTCCATAATAATTACTCACTCTCAACTGCCTTCTCAATATATGCACACCAGCACGAACCCATTATGCTAACCCCTGGGAAGTGTAGTCCAGGACCCCTTATCCACTTATTCTTGCTCACTGCCAGTCTAGTCTACTTTCTACAGCTTCTCTGAGATGTTGATGATTTTTTTTCCCTTTCTATGACACTCTTCTCCCTAGTCCCTACTCCAGAGTGCTAGAAACTGAATCTGTGCCCTGTACCATGCTATGTTGATGATCAGACGTGATAGACAACAGGCTGCCTGGGAAATGGTAGTGGTCCACTGTGCTTATTTAGCTGAGGCTCAGCTGTCATAGTGTCAGGCAGAGCATGGTGTCAAGACAGGGTTTTCAGTGCCAGCTCCAGTGTAACCTTTTTTCCCTATATTAAATTATATGAAAAAAGTAGGCATTTAGTGCATTATAGTCTGCTTCCATGACAGAAAGTCTAGGATTAGTTGCTACTGTATTTGCTAGTTCTTGTGAGCTTGGAGAGAAGTTCAACTCCATGGGGTGAAACATTTGCCTTCTCATAAGCTGATTGCAAGTTCCAGGATTATGTTAAAGTGGGCTGCTGTCAGAAAGAAACTTTGGCTTGTTACCCTGAGCAAGGAGCCACATACGAAAATACCCCGACACACAGCTATTCTCATTAAAGTCAGCTGGAAATTTTGGACAAGTCTTAAATATAAATTATAACTTCATTAGCTCACAGAGCTTTCTCGGGAGAAAGTAAATCTAATAAAAATTAGAGGGAACTTAGTAAGTGGTTGCCTTGTTGCTATTTGCTGTGACTGGGGAAAAAAAGTAATATAATTGGGGGTTTGCAGCCAATGCACTTTTTTGTTGTGAACTGGAGAGCAATTCAGAGAGCAGATAGGAGGAGGTGAAAAGAGTACAAATGTCTCATTACCACTGCGTTGAGAACTCCTTAATTGATGCTTTATGTAAGCATTTCCTGCTGCAGAGTTGGGAGGATCTTTAACTGTTACTGAGAGAGAAAAAGCAGGCTCCAAACCACCATCACAGGTCACCAGGGCACACTACTTATTTGCAAAACTGCGCAATCACCTTCCGGAGAAGGGATTCTAGGAGAGCTCACCAGACTTACAATGTACAGAAGGCAGATCCAGTAATTGCCAGGAGTACTGTGGGGAAGGAGATGATGGCTTTAAGGGAACTTGTAATTATTGTCGTTGTGATTATTTATTAATCAAGACTTTTAAATGTTGGCAGGAGAAGCAGAAACTGTGTTATCCTACACACCAACATGGCCCTCAGTGTGCTCTCTAACCACCTGATTTTCCAGCATAAGATTCAGTGTTCTATTTGGCTTTTGGGTTTGATCCTCAACCAGAAGTTATCAAATGTAATCTAGAAAGAATGCAATTTAGAGTGTTAGCGCTAAAGAAGGATTAAAAGGATTGTCTACTACAGTTATCTTTGATCTGAGATCTTTATTTGGACTTCAGAAAGTCAGTGAACTCCCTAGAGTTATATAGAAAATTTTGTATGCATATGCATTTTTCTAGGAAGAATGTCTATAACTTTAATTAGATTCACAACAAAGTGCTCCCTGACCCAAAAGCGTCTAAGAACCACCAATTCTAGTCACTCCCTCCCACTACGCTATCAGTGAAAAGCCCAACTCCAGAAATGGAGAATAACTTGCCTGAGCCCACACAGCTAGTTAATGATAGATCTGAGAGTTGAAGTCTTTTCCAACTCTTGGTCCAAAACCAACTCTTTGCACTTTACCAGAGTTGTTTTAGCAAGTAGAGGGGCTGTAGGAGATATCAGGGAGACTGTAGACAGTATTGATTTGTACCATAAGTGTAACTTGAACTAGATTACCTTTGAGATCCCTTTCCCCTCTGAGAGTCTATTTCCACTGTTAATAGAGAACAGCATTGACAGAGATGATTAGTTTCCTCCCCTGCCCCCAGTCCATTGGCCTCTGTTGCTAATAATGCTTGGTTGAGGATAATATTAAAATGAGTCTGCATTTCATGAGTCTTTACCAGCTGATGGCTGATAGAAGGGCATCCCCGCCAGGAATGGCTACATAATTTGCAGGGCCCAGTGAAATGAGAACGGAAATACAGAGCCTCTTGTTTAAAAAGTATTACAAACTTCAAGACAGTGACTGCAGAGCATTAAATCAAGTATAGGCCCCTCCTAAGCATGGGTCATACCCATGAAGATGGCCCTGATCCCTATTATAAGCTTTGGTAGAGTGGAGGACAAAGAGGAGCCAGCCTGCAATTTAAAATTGGCCACAAATGATCCACAAAGTCAGAGAGGTGGGTATTTGTGATTACAGGGACTTTTTGGCTTATCTGTGAATGTGCTCACACACACATGCACATGCACACACAAATCATTTTGACTAAAATTACCATCTTTTCCCTTCACCTAATGCCGAAAACCAAAACTAGTTGGCTTTATTTTTTCACTTTCGGACCTATTGTTCTGGCATTGTTTAAGCACCCATTTTCATTTCCAGTTTTCATAACCAAATGACAAACGAAGGACCGAGCTCTTCAGGGGCATCTAAAGAGTCAGGTAGAGGCAGGTACTCAAAAGCTATGGCAGACCACAGATCAACAGGGGCTATTTTAAGCTGCCAGAAAGAGGGAAAGCCGCTTCAGGATATGCAGTGTAATGAGCCAGTGTTCTCAGGCTTAGAACATTATGAGGATAGAAAGCATTGTAAATTTAAGAATCAGAAATCTGGTGTTCCAACAGGTGAGCAAGTTTACCAAGAGGGAAAATGGCTAGGACTTGGTATACTTGAGCTATACATAGTTCAGTAGAGCAAAGACACTCAAGCTACCACATTCTGCATTTCACATTTCAGTGGCATACCGGGGTTCCAAGTTTAATGCACAACATCTGTGCTGCATAGCAGTTGAGGCCAAATGTTGGGTGATGTCCCATTGGTTAGTTATATACGGAAACCAAAACATAACTTGCACAAAGTGGAATTTACACTTGCAACACTCTAAGCAAACTTAGTCTCAGAAAACCAAAAGCCAGTTAGCACAGGAAAACATAAATTTGGCAAATCCATTTGTATTAGTTTCATATGTAGTTGGTTGCTGTATAAGTGACCTAGTACTCCAAAGGCAACTTGCTGAGTGCATTTTTCACTATAGTGGTAAAAAACCAGCCCTACCTGCACTTCTCCTACAAAGGCAGAGAGAAATACTACCACAGCTTAATCCTGCAGAAAGCGTCTCTCTTCAGTTTTACAGCACAGCCTCCAACCCAAAAGCCCAAAATAAAGCTTAATGTCCGTAAACATATGGTACCAGCCTAATAAGAGCTTTTATTTACTCACTCCTTCATATATTTATCCAATATGCACTGATCACTTTTGAGTGCAATGTTGTACTGTGCTAGGTGCAATGTTGAGTGCTAGGTGAAAGAAATTTGCAGTCAAATTTCAACTCTAATCAGAATTCAGTAGCCAAAGTGATATCCACAGAATTATCAACTGGTATAAACACGAAGCAAATATTTTACAGTTTTCTAATGTGCTGTTAACTCTTTGCTTGCAGTATCTGTGGGATATGAATATGAAACGTGCCCTGACTTTATTCTCTGGGAGCAAAGGACAGTTGTTTTACAAGGTTTTGAGATGGATGCTTCTAACCTAGGAGGCTGGTCTTTGAATAAGCATCACATTTTGAATCCTCAAAGTGGTAAGTAGCTTTTTAAATTTGTGTTAGTACTACTTTCCTAATGCTGTATAATACATATTCATTGAAGAAAATTTGGAAAGTACAAGATAAAAATTTCTTGTAAGAATACTACTTAGAGAGGACCGCATTAGACGCAATAATTCTATTTTGAATTACTCTTAGTGTGGTAAGAATCGGAACACTCTCATCTTAATCTGTCCCTTCTTTGGACCACTCTCCCTGCTGTTCTCCTTGTTTGCAATTTAAATGTTAAACAAATCAGGAGAAGGGAGCAGAGGTGGCCCCTGAGTTTGTGCTTTTCCCAGACAAACTGAGTTTGCTACCCTGGTTATAACTCTATCCAAGTTCCTTCACCTACTGTTGCATCTTAGTGGGAAACCCGTCACTGGTGTTTTCATACAGCTTTCCTCTGAGTGTCTACTGTGAAATCATATCCCTTTTCATCTAAAGAGACAGATTCTGAATAAGCTATAGTAGGACATGTACATTGGGTTATTTTTCCAGAATTGGGGATCAGAATGTATTAAGGCCCCTACACACTTCCCATCCAGCCATCCTTGTATCCATCCTAACTTTGTGGAACAGGTGGCTAAGGCCAGGCGATCTTATAAGGCCACGAACTGACCAAACTATGAGATCCATTTTATAATCACACCCATGATATCACTTCATCTCTACTATAGCCAAATCAGCTATGTCGACCAGCCCCACAGGCTGAGAAACTTTGAATGGCAAAGCTAACCAGATTTACTTCAACCGTAGAAAGAGACCGCCTACTATAGTCCCAGTGTGGGACTCTGAAGGTGAATGAGTCTATTGCTGTATGCCCCCGTTATACCTCTTTCCCCTCCTTCAAGGAAGATTCTGAATTCCATATCAAACAGTTAATTTTTTTTAAGAGCAAAGATTCAGGCTGAGATATAAAATGTCAACTTTTTTTTCTGTTGTCAAAAGGAAAGCCACAGTTTTTAAAGTACAAAAATGAAAGGGCAGATGCCACTTATTAAATTATTAGGTTTTTTGTTTTGATTTGAAAGAGTTTGACATTTTAAGCAGCCGTTTCTTTTCCACTCACTTTTATTGGCTTGTATGGATTGTCTCTTTCAAATGCCTGTCATTGACATTAAACACAAAGTGGGAAATGACCTCAATCGAGCCAGCCCCCAGCTGTGTGCTCCCAGTCTTGTATCCTCTTACCATTTGCTTCACACAGACTTGAAACATTCAGAACAGAAGGGAATCATTCAGAAAGTTGGCTTTGAGGGGGCCCCCTGATTTTCACAAATGTGTTATCTCCACCCCTAATTCACCAGTAATTAGTTTTTAGGTAATAGGCATCAAGTTATTTCTGAGAATTTTTAACAGCTTTATTGAAGTATAATTTATACATCATAAAATTTACCCATTATAAGTGTACACTTCAGTGATTTTTAGTAAATTTGTAGTTGTGCAACCATCACCAAAACCCAGTTTTAGAATATTTTTATCACCCCCAAAAGATTTTGTGTGCTCATTCACAGCCCCACGAAATCTGCTTTGTGTTTCTACCTTTCTGAGAAATTTATTCTGAGAAAGAAGCCTTCCTTTGGATAGTTTTTAAAAAAGGAACATTTGTTCATTTTATCATCTCATTTGTAGACGTGTATTTCCAACCAAGAACTCATCACACTTGCCGGGAAACAGATCTGAAGCCAGCTCTGCTGCTGCCTTTCAGCCTGACCTTGGACACGAAAACCTCTCTTGGGACATTTTCGAAGTCTAAATCCCACCCACAAAGGCAGTTTTAGAGGCAGGAATGATAAGTGTGATGGAGCAGCTTTGGGAAGACCAATTTAGAAAGCAATGCTCTTTCCCCCTTGGGTCAGACAGTCTTTTCTGACTGATTAAGCTGATTAAGGCAAGAGCAACGTCTCTCCAAATTCCCCCACTCCACTTCTTTCTGGAAAAAACGTAACTCTTTAGGCATCCTGCTTTTTTGATCAGAGACAGATAGCAGATTAAAAACAAGAATCTATCTTCCCCCAGTTTCCTCTCACTGGTTAAAAAGACACCTGTAATTAGACTGGATGTCTGCTGCCATTCTATTCTTCAGTTTTCTTTGGCTCCAAAATCATTATGCAATGGGTAGTTTCTAGCAGGCAGTGTTTTCAGACCATTTGTCATTTCCATTGCTGCAATTATATTTACCTGACAATTAACCATTGGTTGTGGAGAATTGTTTCCCAATATTAGGCCTGATATATAAAGATGGTTCTGATTTTCACTGAGATAAAAACATCAGAAACTTGTGGTTTTCAACATTATTCCTTTTAAGTACATCTTCTTAGTGATTATAAAGAGGGTATATTCATTCATTTTAAGAAAACTGAGTTCTTTAAAATTATAAGAAAGTTGTGCATATCTGTTACAGAACTAAGCTCTTTGTTTGGTATATCTTTTATCAAACGTATCCCCTAGGGTTTCCTGCCAGTCGAGTGTTTAAAATTATTAAAAAGAACAATCTAAGGCACTAATTGGGTATTGTCATCTGTCTCAAAATTGGTAAAGAATTTCTTTTAACTTATCCTCCAAAATAGGCCAGTAGTTTGCCGACAAATGGTTTTACTGGGAGGAGAAGTAAATGTCCATTGATCACACTGGCATACCTCCCAGTTTGTGTTTATATCCTCTCAGTCAAGTACTAAGAGAAATATGTGTTGTGTCTCTTTGTTGTTCATAAATCTGAAAAATTGTTTCTTCCTTGAAATCAGCGTAAAGCACCACCCACTGGCTTTCAAGGAGATTTTTTATTTCAGACATATTTATAAGCATCAAAAGAAGTTCTGAACAAAGTAGCAAGAGAGTATGACTAGTATGTTTAAAAGTGTGCTTACCTTATTATACAATGGGCTTGGCTTTTTGGCAAAGAAAAGGAAAACTTTGAAGAGAAAATGTGCAGTAAGCCCCATTCATTGGGGTTTCGTTAGCTGTAGACAAGATACCCAATCCTTAGCAGGAAGTTGGCCTTCACATAAATAATGTGTGTTGTCCTAGGATCATTTGATTCCCTTTTCAAAATGAGCATGTGTGGCAGAAGAAACTGGAAAGGAGGCAGCAGTAATTGATCAAGATTTCTAGGAACATAAACAAAATATTTTCAAAGCAACATTTTGCAAAAGAATTGGTGTTAAATCATGGTTGCTAGATGGTATGCCCTGGTTCTGTGAAATGGAAGGTTAAACAGATTCTTGAAACCACAAAAACACCCTTCAAAATGATCTATTTTTCCAGGGCAATACAAAAGGGGTTTGCCCATTTTTGTTTTGATTGCTTCAGCTTTAAACAGAAATGGTAATTTCAGTACACGGGCACTTTAGTACCTTGCATGAAAGCCAGACATGAATTGTTGAGATGTAATCAGAAAGTACATTGCCTTATGTTTTATTTCCTTTAATCATTCTTCTTCTTTGGTGGAGTGTTGGGCTTTCTAATAGAAAAGAGGAGTTTTAGAATTGCAGGCTTAGAAGAATGGTTTAGAATAGCCATCTTTAGTTTTAAAATTGCCAGGAGGCTGGTAATAACATGCCATTTTGAAGGTAATTGTTAACTATACCATTATATTGATATAAAAAAATGGAGACCTACCTGTGAAAATAGATGTTAATAGCAAATCTGGTATTTCCAAGCCAATAATTGGAAAGATTTTTGAATGATATACACTATAGTGCATTGCTGAAATACTGACATGCTAAACAGTGGTTTCCTCATTTATTAAAGAGCATATCATAGTCTTGTTTGTAGAATATTCTGTTAGCAATCATCAGGAGATTTCTCTTCAATGATGTTGTGTAACTGTCATTCCAGTTCTCATTCACCTCCTCCTAATTTATTTGAATTACAATATTGACCACACTGCAATTAAATGTTTTTTGAGAAATGAAATTCAGTCCTATTAATCTTACTTAATTAACTATTCTAAATCTTAAGAAAGGTCTCTACTACCTAATAAAGTTATTAATAAAATAATAAGAAAGTAGTGATCCTCAAGATATCTCATAGTTCTGCAATAAAAGACCAATTTGTTAGGGCATAAACTCACAGCTGCTCCTGCAAATCATGTGTTGCAAAAGTAGCCAGGAATCACCCTGGAAGGAAAAGTAAAAATGCTTAAATTTGAAATCCAATACTATATGATGGATGGGATTTCTGTTTGCTGGAAGGCCCTTTCCAACCATATATTCCACCATGGTATTATAGCATGTTTTACCCTCTTGTTTATTTTTGCCAGCAATTTTCCTACCTCAGAGTGATCAATAGTTTCTGTGGTAGGACTGTGGCACCAAAAGTTGGAAGAAAACTAAAGAGACATTCAGGAAATGTTTAGGGAGAATAACAGGCAATGCAAGGAGATAGACAGCAGGGGGAAAGGGAGAAAAAAATAAGGCTTAACTGTATAACTGCATTCATTCATTTGCAGTCAGTGACTTCAGTCTGACACATGGGCATGCCTTCCCACAACATGGATGTTTCACCTGCCCTGGCTCACTCTGGGCTGACTTGAGCTATTTAGCACAGCAGTACTTGTTCCTCGGATTTTCTGCCCAGGCTCAGCAGGTTTGCAAAATCATTGGAATTTAGACAAGGAAACTACGAGAAACTCAAAGCCTATTTTCAGCATTTCCTGAGCACTTATAATGATTTGGCCACAGGGATTGGCACTAAAATACAGAAAGGAGTAAGACAGAGGATCTGCCTTCAAGGAGCTCATTCATGTTCTAATGGGAAAGACAGAGAAGTAATAAAAACTGTATCACACAATGTATTAAATGTTATAACAGAGCTATGGAAAACAAACTATGGGCACACAGAGGAGGGAGTAACTGACTCTGCCTGGATGGAGCATTGAGGAAAACGAGCTGAGCTTTAAAGGATGAATAGAACTTCCCCAAGCAGACAAGATGAGGAAGGCATTCAAGATAAAGACAATAGCATGGACAAAAATATAGGGGAACGGAAGTAGGTGAAAGTAACCATAAGTAGTTTGTTCTGGCTAGATCTCAGGATATAGATGAAAGCATGATGAGAGGGGAGACTGAAGAAGTAGTCAAGGGCCAAATCATGAAGGACTTTGTATGCCTTAACAATAAGGAATGTGCCCTTTATCCTAAAGGGATATGGAGCTATTAAAAGGTATTAAACCACAGACTGAAATAATCTCTATGGCAGGAGTGGGGACGAAGATCTGGAAATGGATATGCATGGAGACCAGGAGACCAAGAAGTTAAGAAAAACTAAACTAATGTAGGAATTGGGAAGAAAAAACTGCTTTCAGCACATTTTAAGGGATAGACTCAATGGGAGTTAATGATTAATCAGGTTTCAAGAATGGAGGGAAAGAAGAGCCATGGTGATGTCCAGATTTCCAATTTAGGTAATTGTATGCATGGTACAACCACTCACAAGATGATTAGGGAACACAAGAGGAAGAGCAGGGTTTGGGAGTGGTTGCAGAAAAATGAGTTCAGTTTTTATATGTTCGAGTCTGAAGTAATTGTGGGGGGTCCAAGTAAAGAGGTCTAGAAGGAAATTGCATGTCAGTTAAGAACTCTGGATGGGAGAAAGTTTCAGCACATAGAAATGGGAGAGTTAAAGCTCTGGGTATGGATGAGATTGCCCACACAGAATGTCTGCAAAGCATTTTCATAAGTCAGTATCTCTATTTCCTGCACTGATGATAGTGCGATATGGTCCAAAAGAGTGGAAAATTCAAGTTTCTTTCATATTTCTTTGAAGTGCATTCTAGCAGTAGGATTTCTTTTCTTTTCACAGAAGTAGATTACCTTCCTGATTGTGTTTTGCTAAGGTTAATATTAAAATTGACTGATAGTCTCTTTTCAGGAACTGGTTTCATAGTGAGGGTAATTTGAAGTCAGACAGGTATGTGCTAGGCATCAGAAAAAAGCCAGCCAGATATGAAAATGTAGCCACAGATGATTCACAGAGCCCAGAGTGAATAGGTCATTAAAAGTTAGTCATCAAATGCTTTATTGAGTCATTTAGAATCAACATTACAAGGACTGGTTGTATTACCCTACTTCACAGATGGACAAACTGAGGCAAAGTATTATGCTACTATTTGTTGTGGTTATGCAGTTAAACAAGACCAAGGAAAGTGTGTGTTTCACTCTCAGGTTCTCTTATGCCCCGCCAAAGCTCCTTCCTGCTTTGAATGATGAAAAATAAATTAAAATATTGCTGAGATTATTTTGTGGTAATTGCTTTTCTTAAATTCTCTTTTTGTTTTCCTTGAATCTAGGAATCATACATAAAGGGAATGGAGAAAATATGTTCATTTCCCAGCAGCCCCCAGTCATATCAACCATAATGGGTAATGGACACCAAAGGAGTGTAGCCTGCACCAACTGCAATGGCCCAGCCCACAACAACAAACTCTTTGCTCCTGTCGCCTTAGCTTCTGGCCCTGATGGCAGTGTGTATGTTGGCGACTTCAATTTTGTAAGGAGAATATTTCCTTCAGGAAACTCCATTAGTATTTTGGAATTAAGGTAAGTCTTCTCTAATCTCTAAATATTTGCTTAGCAGATAAAGCAAGAAGCAAGATAATATGAAAAGACAAAGCATTGCCAGAAGAAGCAGAAAATGTAGTTGCCCCTATTGTAGCACTGAGTTAAGATGCAGGAACAGGGACAAAGGTCAACGTGCTCACTCTTCCTACTTGAAGGATTGATCCTTTGAGCACTACTTTGGAGAACCAGGAAGTGTTCTCCAAACATCCCTGTATGTATGTCCTTCCCTGTAAACAGTGCTGACACTGACATGGATCTCAATACTTCCAAGCACTCAAGTAAGTCGCTCATTCTCTGCTGGCCACTGTAAAGACTCATCAAAACTATTCCATTCTAGTTGGGAGAGGTATTATCAGATCCAAAAGGCTAAACTTCATAAGGTTTTATTTCCAATCTTTGGAAATGGTCATTTCATAAACAAGAAAATGGAAATCTGGTTTTCATGGCATGATAAAGGAGGAAGAAATGGTTCTTTACCCTTAAAAGCCCTACCCCATGATAATTAAAGCATTGATCTTTAGATTTTCTCACATGGTTTAGGAATTTTCTTGAGAGTACGAAGTATTTTGACATGTTTTGTAAGGAATTCGTAGCTTTTAGTATTCCATATCCTGAAGTTCCACAAAAATTATGACTAAATTGACTGTGGCTTAATTCACTTATTTCTTCCCTTTCTGAGATTATAAAACACAAATGTGTATCTTCTGGTGTTATAGAAAAGGGAAGCTTCAACTCCCGTCTCCTTAAGAATAAACAAACCTGTTTCCTTTCCCCTGGGTAAACTGGTAGAGCCTTCTTTCTAATTGGTTATGACAGCTATATTCCTGACACATGCCTCTGGAACATTTGGCTTAAAGTTTCTCTATGTTCAGAAGATCTAGATGCTATCCTATGAACTATTCCATAAAACAATTTTTTCTTCAGGCATCTCCTCAATGACCTGTCAAATAGTGACCAAATATAGTGACTAGGAGAGCATAGACATTGATAGAGCAACTTGTATGTGCATGGCATCATCAAAGCCAATTAAAACACATGAAAAGTCTTGGGTCATTTTCATTTAACACTTACTTTCACACAAGCATGTGAATTTGAATACATAAGGGCATTTCTCAAAATTTTTCAGATTCTCATGCTTGCTATGAAATATACCTCCATTTTCTAATACTGAGTGTTATTCCCTAACACCTAGCTGGGGAAATCTTCTAGTCCCAAGCCCCCATCCATTTTTCACATTAATTCACTCCAGTTTTAATACATTTCTTAATTATAGTAGCAAAGGCTGTCATAGGGAAGAAAGCTGTTAAATCCTTTAGCTAATGAAAAAACAGACTGTAAAGTTAAGACTTTATAATAAAGACAAAGCACTTCTAGAGAGTCTAGAGAGGTACTAATTCATAGCACCCTACCCTAATCAAGTGTTCATGTACCTCAGAATGTTACACCTCATGGGGACTTGTCATTTCCAGCAGCATATCTCTTCGGGCACCTACTTACTGGAAAGTCAACAGGAAGGCCAAGATGGTTGGTTGTATGCCTGGATGTGGAAATGATTTATACAACAGTCCATATTGTTTTCAAAACCCTAGGGATGCTCTATCTATATAATGCCAAATATAGATGGGAGCACTGAACAATTCATTCAACATCTGAACGTTTCCAGTCATCCAGACTGTCAGGTAGACAGAGTCCTTTTCTTGCTGAGTCTACATAGTTAACCCTATAAAGCCTGTATAGCTAACCCCTATATAGCTAACTCCTCAAAGGAAAAACAGTAAAATTATCTACAAAAACAAAACAAAAAATTATATTAATATTTTTTAAACTCCAGCTAAATTTAGTCCTTTTCTTTGTAATTTAAATGTAAATTTACCTAAAGTGGAGCAATTGTCATTTATTGATGAGATTCTCTCTTGGTCAAGGATCCTTAACAGTTTACAAATTTGCATTTTAGTCCAAAGTACCTTATGACCTTCAATACAAAGCCATTCGAAGTATAAAATAGAATAACTTGGACCCTAATTGCAAACTGATTTTCACAGTATAAAGAAAAATTAGTTTCTGACAGTTTGAAGTACTATCCAATGCCTCTATTCATTCTTATTCCGTGACACTGTTTTGTCTCATTGTCTCAGCTCTTCACTTAGGCATGCACACACTTTGAATTCACACATCAAGGCTCTCTCACTTAGCTTGAGAGCTTTTCTCAAGCTAGCCAGCTTTTCTGAGTTGAGATCCTTTAGAGTAGTTCTTCTTAACATTTTTTTTATTAGTGTTAGACTCCTTTGAGAATCTACTGAAGGCTATGGACCCTCTCCCTAGAAAAAACAAAATCACACAAAATGGCATATGTGATTTAAAGGATCGCATTTTTTCCCTTCCTCAGAGTTCCCTGCCTCCCACTGCCCCACCAGCAACCAGTCCCTGCAGATGAAGCCCTTTTATAGACTCATGGTTAATATCCCCTGCATTAGGTTCAAGGAGAAAAGGCGATTATTTCTTCTCTATTCCAACACTCCTGTGATTGGCCATCAAAGAAATAAGCTAATGGAATATACATGATCATTTTGATCTAATTGACAGGTAACTCCCTAACTGTTTGACTATAGTCAAAACCATCAAACCAGTTTATGTCAGCACACATTAGCTGTCATTAGCTGTTATGTTTACTCAGAAGCTAATATAGCTCTTATTAGATTCACTTTTTTTTTAAAAAAAAGCATCTATCCTGATCAGTTGCCTATATGTGTACTGTACATTGTACATATAATTTGTGGATTTATATATTTGCTTTATAAATTTTCCAAATTTAAACTTCCTGGGGAGAGATAAGTTGATTTAATAAGGCTGTGCTATCTTAAGAACCATAATGTTCATTGATTCTACTGTATTTAGATAAAAACCTCACTTCGTACCAGTATTTTTCTTAAGATCAGTTAATTTAATTGCTCTGTGCCCCATGCAAATTAGTCACTTTACTTGGTTGAGTCATCTGTTTCCCTGGAAACACAGACTAATATAGCCATTATGTTATTGGTTGTATTTAAAATTGTGAATGGAGAAGCAATATTGTCAACAGATTATTGTAGAATGGGATAGACAGCCTTATAGATTTTGATCCTCTGTCAGGTTATTCATTATGTAACTGATGTACTATGTTCTCTAGTAGTTCTCTTTCTTATCTATAAAATTGACTTCAGGTTTATACTTGAGCATCCTCTTACATGACGCATACAATTTAACCTGTTTAGAGATCCACAGATGTGTAGCTCTCAGCCCAAAGTTTGATGACATTTTGGGAGGACATATAGGTTGCCCCTAATGGATGCCCTTCTAGATCCTTTTGTT
This sequence comes from Pongo pygmaeus, assembly GCF_028885625.2. NCBI lineage: Eukaryota > Metazoa > Chordata > Mammalia > Primates > Hominidae > Pongo > Pongo pygmaeus. The sequence goes on along the minus strand of NC_072396.2, from coordinate 128,774,059 downwards.
TCATATTTGGCCACACCGAGTAATTCCAGATGTCCCTTGGCAGTTTAAAGATTGGAAGACTGTAGATATTTTCTGCCTCAGCCCTATTGATCCGAAATGTTTCCAATTGAAACATCTGACCTCAAAAATAACTTCATTTTCATTGGTTGCCAATCATTTATTTCCTCTAGCTAGTCTCCCATTGGTAGAACAAGGAGGAAAAGGAAAAGTCAGCAATATCACTATCATTAGAAATCTGCCAAGAGAAACAATGTTATTTCTTATTATTTAAGTATATAGTACCCCTTTGCCTGTTTCCTGCAGATTTCATTCATATGTATGCATCTTAAAGCTTCCTTCCAGTGGGAGATTGAGGTAAGATAATAAAGAAGGAAAGCTTATAAGTTCATACAATTAAACCTCTGCGACTTTAAAAATACATCCTTGAAAAAAATTTTAAGATAGATTCACTTCTATGTGAGATAGTTCAGGAGTTGGTTTCACTAGGGATTTGCTCCATATATGCAGACACACACACAGATTTCAGTAGAACAAAAATGATATCACAGATTTGTGAGCTTAGTATTAGAAGGATCCATGAGGGTATCAGGTCCAAAATTGTGCCCATTCCATGCCTGATGGTTTGTTGTCTCTACATTGATCTCTTTCAATCACGGGAAACTTCAATACTTCTCAAGATCCATTGCATCTTTAGACTGCTCCATTAGAAAATTCTTCCTTATATTCAGCCAAAATATGCCTTTGTGAAAAATTCACTCAGTAGTGGCAAATGGTAGCATCTAAAACAGTACAGAAGTCACTTCCCTCTTTTACCTGACAACTTTCACAAGTGTGAGGAGAGCTGTCATAGGTTCCTGAGCTTTATCTTCCTCAGTCTAAACATCTACAAGTCCTTCAACTATTTCCCATCAATTATGACTTAGTTGACTTTTTAAATTGTTATAGCCTCAGGACCACTTTTAAGTTTTCTGAAACTAACAGAGATAATTATGTAAGTAAAAATAGGAGACACCATATCAAGTGCTTTGCAAGAATTCAAATATGTAATATCCCCCTGTACCCCTCTCATCTTCTAATTTCACAACTCTATTAGAAAACTCATTAAGCATGACTAGAAATGATTTATTCTTTATAAAAACCTCATGCTGCTGTTGTTCAAGATTTTGTTATTCTCCAGATATTTATTTTGTCCTTCCCTTAAAAGTGAAAGAGATAAGAAAATAAGAGTCTGGCAAATGCTTCTTGGTATCTTGAGTAATTTGGATTCAACAAATGTCAATGTGATATGAAAATTTCTCTTGAGATTTTCCTGTTTCTTTTCCAGCAACTGCTTAATATTTCATACATTGTGCTCTGGAGTTGATTCCTGTCATTGACTGGGAATGGAGTAGAACTGGAATAGCAGCCATTTAGGGGCAGTTAGAATGCTGAGAGGCAGGAGAACTTGTAGAGCTCTCCACTGAAGGAACAAATGGAAATGGAGCTTTGAGAGCTCTACAAATATCTCAGAAATGGCCATGAACCATCCTCTTGTCAACAGCATTGGAGCTACAAATACTAGAAACACTACATGTAGATGAAATAGGTGGTTACCTCCCCAGTTTGATCTCATGTATTAGCAGTGGTACTCAAGGATTCCCTCCACCTCACCCAAAGACATCTTCACTGGCCTTCCATGGTGCCCAAAATTTTCACTCTAAGAAATATGTTCCTTTGAATTGAAACATTGTATCTCTAAGATTTCCCAAAACATGAACCTCTTTTAGAATGGCTCATCAAGCTAAAAGCATTCATGAGTCCCTTGATATGGATTCATTTATCAGATTGCTTTTCAAAGGGACTGCTAGCTGAAAACAGGGCCCTAAAACAGGACAGGTAAGTTGTGATAAGGGCAAGGAACAGAGCCAGAGCATGGGGGAAGATAGTCTTGGATGAGGGTCGCTGGAGTTGGAAGACCTGAGAAGTCAGTGACAGTCAGGAGTGTGCTCTGCTGTCTAAAGCAAGAAGACCAAGGAAAGAGGAGCAGGAAGGGCAGACCATTCTTCAGTGTCAAATGTTTCTGGCCAGGAATATGAAAAGAAGCTGAGAACAGCATGAAGAACAAGTAAAGGGCTGTAGCCACCACAGTGCAGGCCAGTCAGAGTCTCATGATGCCAGGTCACTAGAAAACAGCTCCAAAATTGGCATATGTCCTCTTTTCCATCCCTTACCTCACAAAAACATAAAAGGAATAGATGGTCCCTTATGTTAAGTGGAAGAAGCTAGACATAAAAGGACAAATATTTAACGGTTCAATTTATATGAAATATCCAGAATAGGTATTCTTGTGGTTGCCTGGGGCTGAGGGAGGGGAAAAATGGGAAGTGACCACAAATAGGTATGGAGTTTCTTCATAGTATGATGAAAACGTTCTGGAATTGAATAATGGTAAAGGCTACACAACTCTCTGAATGTACTGGAAACCACTGAATTACACATTTTAGAAGGGTGAATTTTATGGTATACAAATCATATCAATAATTTTCTTCTAAATTAAAAAAGAAGAGTACATGACCCTTTCATCACCTGGATCTTGAGAAAATCAAAGGTCAACTTAAAGACTGTATCATTGGAAGCATGTCTTGCACTAAAAAGATTTGAAATTCCATTTCTTTCTCCTCCTAACTCATGGCAAGCTTCAAGTTGGTCCATTGCCAGGTGGTGGTGCCCACGGATGGGCCCAGGCCCTTGTGAAGAGCTCACACACTGACACCTCAGCATGTAGTCAGTTGGTAGCTAGATAGCAGACTGACTTTGGTGGTGGCTCAGTCCTAAATCCTTAACGAAAAGTAATTCTGAGACAGAACAAGGTCACATACTGGAAATAAATTCCGTCATTTTCACTTCCTCCCTCTGAGATGTTAATGAGAGAAGCTGCTCTGCGTAATATGGGACATCTTTCCAAATTCACAGTGACATTATTGGCAGAATCAGAAGCAGCTGCAAGAAAGTCAAACCATCCCCCTCTCACTCCTTGCCATCATGTAAGAATTTCAAAACCTTTTGTAGCCACACAAATGGTTCTGTACCATGAGAATCTGTTGCTGATGAAACCATATTTTAATGAGATCCTTCTAGTACTTTCACAACTAAACTTCTTTCAGGAGGATCACCTATGCCACAGTAATTACAGCTAGCCTCAAACACACTCATTCTGTAATTTAGAGGCCGCAAAATCAGGCAAGTGTCTAGAGACAAGGAAATTGAAAGAGGTGCAAATGAAAGTTTCTAGAGACAAACAAATTGAAAGAGGCGCAAATGGCTGCGGCCAGGTTTCTAATCAGAGCTCCTCATCCTTATCAGTTCACCTTTGTTTCAACCCACAGGATACCTACCCTTTTGAGATGAGCAAAGGAAACAGAAAAGTCAGTGGACCTTGACCTGTGGCCCAACTAGTAAAATCTCAGAAAGGTTCTTTTTAAAAAACAGTTGAATCTGCTGTAGCAGATAACTTCAGATGAAAAATTTTGTATATTTTCTTCTTCCCTGAGATTCCAAAGAATAAGACCATTTCCTAGTTTAGGTTTAAAAAAACGGTTATCTCTATGTTTTCAAAATGACATAGGGCCAGATTTAAAAGGATTTTAAAAATTAAAATGACCGTATTCCACAGATGATTATAGCCTTTTAATTCTGGGCAGACTTGACCCAAAGTCAGGCCTATACACAGACTGCACTCGCTGTGTGAGAAAGCTCATACCAGGTCCCATCATGAAATGCCCTAGGCAATACCCTGTGCCAAGAGGCTTACAGATCAGGAGCCACCAAAGTATTGTCCTTCTTCTGGCCCAACAGTCCTCTAGTGCTTACCCCAGTTGCCCTTTAGAGCATGGATGGCTAGAAGACACAAAGCCCTAATAGTTGATGTACAATGTGTTTTATTGAAGTTGTTTCAATCAGCAGTTTTGATGTCAGGGATATTCTGTCATGGTCTAAAAGAAAACTCTTACACTTTCAACTTGTTAAGGAGCTTTTTAATATTGCTAAGGAATTTGCACAACAGATGTTCCTATCTTATCTCTGAGATCAGATAAGTGGCTTAGGGTTAGTGTTGGGATGTCTGTCTGTACACAAAACTTGATAATAAAACAGTGATTTTACACTTTGATAGAGTGCTTATGGCTATCAAACCAAAGCCTAAAATGGTTAGTCCCTCTGCCGTGGCTGCTTCTTCAACCCCTAGTTCAATGGTTCCTAAATTTTATTTTGCATCAGAATTGCCAACCAACTTTGTTAAAAATAAAATTTCCAGGCCCCACCTCCACCCAAGATTCTGATTCAATAGGGCTAGGGAGAACCCTAGGAAAGTGCACAAGTGCAAGAATCCAAGTGATTCTGATGCAGATGGTCCAGAGAGAACCTTTTGAAAAATCTGCCTTAGAACTTTGCGCATCCACCAAACAAAATATGCAATCGCCTTGACACCATCTTAGGAGGCAAAGCCTGGAGGGATTGGATCAACTTTGGCTTGCACGCCTGACTAAATGATCCCCATAGAGTCTCTCTAAATGTCACAATCTGAGTTAGGAATTGGTGTGTCTGGTTAGGTTTGGCTTGTTCAATGATACTGATGACTCTCTGTTTGCTTTTGCTTGCCACTCGTGGATACCTTGTGCACCCTAGAAACAGAGATACCAGACATAGGTAAGCAAATCACATCAGCAGCTACCTAATGCCTCCTCTTGCCTATGAGACTACCTCCTAATAATGTGTTAATAGGGAAATTTTTCTTCCTAAATAAGGTTAAAAAATAGTGTGAACATAAATTTGAAAGTTATAACTCAGGTAAGTGTCTTCCAAAAGAAGGGTCCACTATGTAGGATTTGCTGGAGGATCAAAACATACTAAAAAGAAAATAATTCATAAGTGAAAGATGACAGTTCAGTACTTCATGGGAAAGCAAGGCCTTAAGTTTCGTTATGTTTCCCTAAGGTGATAACACAAATGAGTTGGTAAGTTCAAATAGATTTGATGTTTTCAAATTGCAGGTAGAGAAAGAGGTAATACAGCAATCTCCCTAGATCCAGAAATACAGTTTTCAAGTGTATTAAGAGACAGTGACCGTGATGACCTTCTTTAATATGATTTTTTCTTTTTTTCTTTTATGTGACCTCACTGTTTCTATTTCTTTCCACCAAAAAGAAGTAATAGGAAAACCTTAAGCTGACCGTTTGCAGACAATGGCACATAGCTCTGAAATTAATCATAATGAATATTTCTATTCAATGTGTTTACGCATTACACTTGTCAAAACTGTTCTAAATTACCTGAAATTGCAAAGGAGAAAATTGAATTTGTTCACTCCCAAGTGCCAATTGTCATCAAAATGGCACTGATGGGGTTTCTAATCTGGATTTCATTTGGGCAACGCCACTTCCTAAATGCCAGTACAGACGATCAGCCTTGCTACTTTGGCATAACTGATTCCTTAAGCAAATTAAGTTGGTTGTCAAATTGCTTACTGGTAAAGTGTTGCACGGTATTAATTATAAACATTAATTGCCCATTTAACAATCTATGTGATTTTTACCTAGCATGAATGAAGTGATCTTTGCTAAGTTGAAGGGCATTGCTTGAATGTAAAACTAACCAAAAGGTGATAGTAAACCTAACACCCAAGTTGTAAAAGAAATCTTCACATATCTCAAATTGCAATTTGCATTGAGACACAAGGGATTAAAGCAAATTGGAATATAGTCCAGTGGTTTTTTCTTTCTCAGGTATGGCTTGTTTTCAGAAAATAGAAAGAAATCAGCCTCAAAAGAGCTAAAGTACACTTGAGAAATGGCATAAAACGGCAAGTTACATATTGATAGGAGGGACCTTCCTGACTGCTGGCTATCAAGAAAATAACATTGATTAGATTTCACTTTGGTATGTTGGGCTATTCTATTTTCTAAAGGCCAGTACACAAAGTTTGAGAACAGCCTGGCTGAACAAAATAGGACATGTTGCTCATTAGAAAGCAGGAACACTGATTTGTTTTGCTGCCTTCAGAGGAAGAGTATTCTGCTGGTATTTTGCACACAAAATCACATATAATCTACTCTAATCTTGGTCCAGGCCCAAACTTGTTAGTGACCCCGGACAAGCTCCCTATGTGTCTGGATTTCCCCAGCTGAGATTTGAGGAGATTGCTAATTCTAACTTTCCTCACAGGCACACTGGGGGTATTCAATAATGAATGAATGTACTGCATTCCAAAGTGCTTTTGTGCAAATAGCAAAATAGCATTTCTCTTGGAAAAATAGCCTATGGACTCTTCCTGAACAAAGCATGACTAATCTGACTGAATTGAAACTCCACAAACTGGCTATCAAAGTATTGTAGTTGTTTCAAAGAAGGGTTGTGACCCCTTCTTTTTTCTAGAAAGATCTGAGCACACTGGAAAAATTTTATTCTGAAGGCAAAAATATAACTATATATGTAAAGACTTTTACTCAAACCCCTATTGAAGCAGTTTTTCCCAAAGAGATGCCTTGTCTGGTATGGCTACCAAATCAATTCTAGAGTTTGTTGGGGCCCTTCATAGTTTATTTACAGCACGTGTTATGGTGGTTCCAGGGTTGGAGTTGTCCCTGGAATCTACTGGATTCTCTTACTTGATGAAGGTAAGTAGGAAAAAATTAAGTATTCCAATTGAACCTAATTTTTTCCAATTAAAACTATAAACAGTCTCAAATTAGTATTTGCAGGCCTGATTATTATTAACATACATAAATATGCTTGGAGGGCAAATATAATTACAATTAATAACATTCCAGTCCTTAGAGGTATCTTGATTGTTCTCACCGCCCTCTCCCCTCCATTTTGCCTAAGTAGCAAGGCCTGAACTCTTTTATGTCTTAGTTTTATATCTTGCAGTTCAGTTTAGTTTAGCATATACTAAGCACCAATCCTGTCAGGCCCTCTGTTGGCACTGAGAATAGAGAGATGAATATGGTTCCTGCCTGAAAAGAGCTCACAGTGTAGTTGGAGAGAAAGATATGTTAAGAAAAAAAATAGTGCTTACACCCAGCACCCAGATCTTGGTTTCTAATACCATTCTCCAATAAAGGGAACCAGGAGGGTCTTTGGAGAAATGGCTGATTCTAGGATTGGGGCAGGGAGTATAGCAGATGAGCCCAGAGCATCTTGTAGTGCCAGAAAGAAAGGAAAGGCTAAAAACAAATCCCTCATTGATGGGGATATGGCAAAGGGACACATGAGTCAACAAAAAGAGCTCCCAATGGCTAAAGCTGGAAGAACTTGAGCAACAAAATAAAGTAGCATTGGATTTAATGCAAAGTATAAAATAAATATCCATGAGTCCATACTGATATAAATAAATGGTTGAATTAATAATAGATGGAGACAAGATAAAGCTCCCATTTAGAAGAATTCCAAATAATATATGTAGATACTCCACCCTCAAGGAGGTGGAGCATAACTCTCTACTCCTTAAGTGTTGGCTACGCATAGTTACTTCCTTCCAAAGAGTAAAGTGTGGAAAGTAGGGGAGAAAGAGTATCTTTACAGTGAAGAAATCTGACGAACACTATTTCAGCCAGGAGATCAAGGTCAAACCCATTAGTGTACATCATGTTGGTAGTATGTACCCTTGGTATAATTTGATCAGAATGGCACTTTATTACCTCTGTGCTCTTCCTCCCAAAAGCCTATCACTCCTGTCTAACTGTTAAAAAAAAAAACCCATCAGACCCATTTCAGTCAAGGGTATTCTGCAAAATACCTGACCAGTACTCCTCAAAACTGTTAAGGTCATCAAAAACAAGAAAAGTCTGAGAAACTGTCACAGCACAGAAGAGCCTAAGAAGACATGACGACTAAATATAATTTGTTATCGTGGATGGGATCCTGGAACAGAAAAAGAACATTAGGTAAAAACTAAGGAAATCTAATAAGTATGGACTTCATTTAATAAGTTTTAAAAATAATGCTAATACCATACGATAGGTGCTGCTAAGGCACAAGTCCCTCTTCTTTACTAATTTCTCTCCTTCTGTTTCTCCTGTCATAACACTTGGACTCATGGTAGTCATATCCTGTCTACTTATCTGTCTCTCCCACTAGACTGTGAGTTTCATAAAGAAAGAAGCTGTGTGTATCTTGCACACAAGTAGGTCTCTAGAACATAGCACAGTCCTTGGATACATTGTATGCACTTAATAAATGATTTTTAATGAATTAGTAAACAAATACACAATACTGAAATGGTACCGAGGAAGTAGTTCAGATGAGAGATGATGAGGCCTTAGAGTAAAAACAGCAGAGATAAAAAGAAGTGAGCAGACTGGAGAACAATTTAGAAAGTAGAATTTAAAAACCACCTTTCACTGGATGTGGGAAATGATGGAAAGAAGGAAGTAGAAAAGAATGGCTTCTGGTTTCTGGGTTTGACAACTGGGTGCTAGGCAGAGGTATGGGCAATGAGCATTTCAGAGATGAACAAGACAAGATTGCTCTCCACCAGGCTTTATTGCAACTGGCAGGGCAGGAGAGGGAGATGCAAACAACACATAAACAAATAATTTAATATGATATGTAATCCCCAGAATAGAGGTAAGATAATGCAAATAACCCAGACTGGAGAAGGGAAGACTGGGAAAGCTTCCTTCAGGAGATGATGCCCAAATAAAGCCTCAAAAGACATGTAAGAATGAATTAAGAGAAGAAAGGCTTGGCTAAGACACACCAAGAAACATTAAAAAGTTTTTAAAGATGGGAGCCAAATGATCAGAATAACTCTCCAGGCAGCATGGGAAAAAAATGATTTAAGATTTCAAAAACACATCCTACATATCGGTCTATAGAAAATATTCCAGGCCAGAGATGATGAAAGATAGAACTAATGTAATGGCATAGGGATGGAAGATGAGAATGTTTCTGAAAGTTAGTTTACAGACACAATTGCATGTGGAGAGCAAAAGAGGGATTAGGGATGACTTCCACGTTTGGAGTTTGGATGATGTCAGTATTACACGAACCTTAGGTTCAAGTAAAATGTCTCCAAAACTAAGGTTATTGTAGCCATTGAAAAACCAAAATTAGGAAGAATCAAAATAATAAACAAACTCAGCCATCTATACAGATAAAAATAACTTGAGATTCCATGTGAATATGTAATAGAAAAGTTTCAAGAATGCCAAAATCCAAAAAAGGTAACTTTAGGGTCACTTTTAGGAGATATAACTATGCAATTACACAATCATATGATTGCCGTTATAACTTTAAAAAGGTTAAATATAACCAGTTCCATTATGTCCTGAAAGAACAAGAACCAGATTAGAAAACTGGTAGTAAATTGAAAAAGGGAAGCTTGGAAAGAAGTTTGGCAGTATATCTCCAGCATGACCCTCCCTTAGCGACACTCCTTGAGCTTTGGACATGCCTTTCAATTGACAACTGGGGCCTGGGAGGATGGTATTGTCCACAAGCAAGGTGAGAAGCCCAAGAGAAAGGAAGTAGGTTTATGAGGGATGGGGAAAGCAGGAAAAGAAAGTAACTTCTGTTTTGGATATGTTGAGTTTGAGGTGACTGAGACACCCAGCAGTGATCTAGTAGGTAATTGGATAACTGAGTATGGAGAATAAGAGAAAAATGATCTCCTGAGATTTCCTGTCTTCTGTTTCTTTCTACCCCCAAATGGATGGTATTGGAATGTCAGCATCATTATGGGTTAGCAGTACACATTAGATTTGTTTCATACCTAGACCCACTATTAGAAAAACAGAGAAGTATCCATCTCCTTGATACTTAAGAAGGAAGATAAATGAATTCACTCATCTATCAAAAGATTTTTCCATTTGTGACAAAAGGCTGAGCCCAGGGAGTTCGTGTTGAAAAATTGCCTTGAATAACTTTACTTTTCTCTTCCTTAGCACAAGTCCTGCTCACAAATACTATCTGGCTATGGACCCTGTGTCTGAATCACTCTATCTATCAGACACCAATACTCGCAAAGTCTACAAGTTGAAATCTCTTGTGGAGACGAAAGATCTGTCCAAGAATTTTGAAGTGGTGGCAGGAACTGGTGATCAGTGCCTTCCCTTTGACCAGAGTCATTGTGGAGATGGTGGGAGAGCATCGGAAGCTTCACTGAATAGCCCTCGAGGTAAAAAAAAAAAAAAAAAAAAAAAAAAAAAAAAAAATATATATATATATATATATATATATATATATATATATACACACACACACACCCTTGGGTCATCTAAAGATTTTATTTGACTTTACAAAATCCCGAGACTGTTGCCACACTTCAGCCCATCCACTAATCTCAATATCTTGCCTCTGAAAGCCAAAATATTGAAGTCTGTCTCAGTAGACACATCCAAGGCACATAATGCATTTTTAGCCAATATTCATTAGTATGGTTATAACTGTTATTAAAAGAATGAAATGCTTCCTTTTCTAGTTGATAAATAACTATTAGCCAGAACCCTCAGAGTGCCTCCCTGACACCACAACCCACCCCATAGTTACCTCCTGGAAACTCCCCACAGTCCAGCAACTAAAGGGTTAACCTGATCCAGCAGAGAGCCTGCAGACCCCTGCTTTGGCTCTTCAGCCTGCATTGCTTGGGATAAGGTCTGTGCCTACCTTCTACCACTGCTAAGTATGTTGAATATCTCACAGACCCTAAACATTCCTGACTTTTGCTTAACAAAATTATGAATCTTCAATGAACCTTTCTTCCATTAATTTATCTGAATCATTCTGGAATTACTTATATTTTCAGTTGATATTGCCTCTAGAATAACAAATTCCAATTTTTTTCTGTTGCCTTCTGTGGGAGTTTGGCCTTATTTTTATTTGTCCTAAATTTACTTCTCAGTCTTCAAGGACCAACCTTCAATTTAATTGCCTAGAATCTAGTGAACAAATCTGTGTCTCCCAATTAACTTCTGGATTTTCTGGATCATATGCCAATCTTAGGCCACAAAGTTGAAGGACAGTCAACTTTTAAGTCTGTCATCATATATCATTGACCCTGTCATCTTAATTATTTAACTGCTCTTCTCAGTTCCTTCTCCAAGATGTTTGTGTGTGTGTGTGTGTGTGTGTGTGTGTGTGTGTGTGTCTGCATGCATGCACACATGCGTGCATTTATGTTAGTGATTTTAGAAATTAGTCATTTTACTGGGCTTACAAAGCCAGTGTTTTCTTAGTTATTATACAAATAATACTAACATTTGTTGCAGAAAAATTAGAAAAGGGAGAATAAAAAAATTTAATTAAAATCACCCATAAGCCTACTACATGTAGAAAACCACTGTTAACGTTTTAGTATTTATCCTTCTAGACTTTTTCCATGCAATTCTCTAAGAGTAGAATCATATTATACAATGCTGTTCTGTAACCTCTTTTACACACAACATCTTTCCATGCCAATAAATGTAGTGAGGTCAGTGTGTTTAATTTATTAGATGGTCACTTATTACTTTAAATTTTAAGAGGTTACTCTTTAACCATTTGACATTTGCTATATTGAGATTGAATTCCTACTAGTATCACAGTTTAAAGCTTTCACTTTCTCCAAGGCCTTTGTCTTTTATAAAGCCCCTCTGGCTAACCCCATACCATTAAATCTGAATTTATTTAACAGTGTCTACACTACACAATTGGCACTTGATTTTATTTTGCCTTCTTTTGCTTCCAGTGCTTTCATGAATGGGAGGTTTTTTCTACTGAAATAAGTTGCTTGAGATGGGAAGTCACATCTAATATTATGGAATCTTCCCCACTTCCCCACCAACTTCTAGCATAGTGTGGGACCCACTACACATACTTATTGTGTAATTGATCAATTAAGTAACTCTTATCTATGCCAGGAATTCCTAAAAGGAATTTCAATGGTGTTTACAGGGGGTGATTTATTTTCCCTAACGGAACATAAGCCCCTGCCCCCCCAGGTATTATGGTAAATTTTTTCTTTATTTCTCTGTGCCAGCTCTTTCCTTATACATAGTGGGTCCACAATAAATATTTAATGATTGAATAAATAACTCGGGTGCAACATGTGATCAGCTCATCTTTCAAGAAAATACATTAGAGCGAGACTCTGTCTCAAAAAAAATAATAATAAGAATTTGTCATAAAACTGATGATTTTACATGATTTTTCTAAGATATTTCAAATAATAAACTATTTCCTTAAATTAAAAAAAAGACGATTCTAGAGGAATGCAATGTAACTTGAAAGGTAAAACAAAATACGTCTTCTAAAAGTTAAAAACAGGAGAATATCTTTGTGATCTTGAAGTAGTTAATTTTTTTAAAGGAATTAAAATTGATAAATATGATGAAAAAAAAAGAAAGAAAATACATTAGGCTGGGTCTCACCTTTTACACAGGTTTAAAATTCTTGGGGGTATTTTAAAGATTTCTGCATAAAAAATAGAGAGGAATCAAACTTGTATTGTGCCTTACATTGATATCCTCCTGAGTTGCTGCTAGTTTGGAAACCATTCACCTCAACTACCACATTCAACCTGCCACACAGAGAATGAATATTTTAGCTTTTCCAAATAAAGCAAATAATTGGTTCACTGCAGCTTTTTTTTTTCTTGGAAAGCAGCAATAATAAAGTACTGATGAACAGGATTTACATGAACTCTTGAAGTGTCAGTAATGAGAGTGCTGAAATTTATGTATCAAAGCTAATATTAAACTAAGTTTTTCTTCTTGTCATAGCCACTACTACATTTTCCTTTGTCTTGATTTACTCATCTTTCTATCCAAGAGCTTCCTTTGCCATAATCTGGTACACTTCATTCATTCCTAAGCAATAAGAGAGCCCTGAGAACATCTAGCCCAGACTTCAGACAGCTAAATGTCGAATCCATCTGGGACAGCTTACACATAACGTTCCTGAAGCTGGTGTTGTCAACATCTGCTTTGATCCAGTGAGTGAACTAGGATGCTTAAAGGAGTGGGATGTGTGGTTCACACTAGGTAGCCACCACATCTCCTTCAACCATGCTAACAATGTTTGAAGACCCTGTTAGTGATCTTTATAATAACTCAGATGGCAGAACCTATGTCCAGCCATCAGTTGCCCTGAAAATGCTGGTCAGAACACTTAGGTGCCTAGCTATGGCATCTATCTCCATGCTGAATATAGTCAGCACTCACCTTTGTCAGTGAATTAGAAGTGAGATTCTCTTTAAATGAAATGCTGCAGGGCGATTTCATAGACTTCTATAAAAGGAAAAATCATGCAAAAAGTTATTACAGTGTACAAAATGAGAGGAGAGTATTGCTAATTGCTCATTTCATCTTTGAGGTTCTCTTACAGATTCTTTGTTTCTCAAGAAAGCCCAATTTGTTTGTTTTTTGCTTTAAAACTACCCTGTACATCAGCTCCTTCTTCCTTCCACTTAGTAGACAGCAAACATTTAATGAATTTCTTTAAGGAGAGGTTTGATTTTTCCCTCCACCTAGAAGCTAATAAAGAAAAGCTGTAGATCAGTAGAAAATGGAAATGTACATCTATGGAGCACCGTTTCTAGGTTAGGGAAAAGAGCTTGCTCCAAGACTTTAACAAGCAACATATTGCAATTTTAGGAAGGCTCTCCAACATGTCCTTAATTGTGCAAGGTAAGTCAAATAATGTTAATCTGTACGACAGCTAATTTACTCTCTAAATCTATTCTAAAAATAGGATGAAATAAAATTTGCTTTTGAGATCATTCATTCTAAATTCAGAGTAAATTATCCAATGAGGTTAAAAACCAGTCAGCGAAAGGTAACAGGTCAGAAGCCATGGGATTTTTTTTTGTTTTGGTTTTGGTTTGGTTTTTTTTGTTTGTTTGTTTGGTTTTTAGCAATGGCAGCAAGTTTTGGTAAATACCAAGTGAGGGAGCCTGGATTTTCTTTTTCAATACATGTAATGCCCATGTTTTCTTTCAATGACTCCGTGCAAGTCACTGTACCTCACTGTGGTTTCATTTACCTGAACACGAAGATAGACAGCCTGAGTGGTGCCATTGACTAATTTTATGACGTTGGGCATTTAGACACTGGGTCCTGAAATTCCTCAGTTGTAAACTGAAGGGCTCAGGATGATCTCCCTTTCAGCTCTAATGTATTAAAATAACTGTAACTATAACTTGTTCAGTGCCTACTGTGTGCCATACACTGTGCTAGATATTTTGCACAGTTTCTCTGATCTTCACAACAATGCATGATGTAAATAGTATTAGTCCCATTGTACAGAAGAGGAAATAGAGAATCAGACAGGTTAAGAAATTTACCCGGACATACTACACATGTACCACTGAACCTAAAATAAAAGTTATTTTTTAAAAAAGAAATTTACCCAGTGTCACACAGTTTACAGATAACAACACTGGAATTCAAACCAGGTCTGCCTGACTCCGAAAAACCCATGATGCCATTTTTTTTTTTTTTTTTTTTTTTTTTTTTTTTTTTTTTTTGAGATGAAGTCTCGCTGTCACCCTGGCTGGAGTGCAGTGGCACGATCACGGCTCACTGCAACCTCCACCTCCCGAGTTCCAGCGATTCTCCTGCCTCAGCCTGCTGAGTAGCTGGGATTACAGGAAGGGGCCACCACGCCTGGCTAATTTTTGTATTTTTAGTGGAGACGGGTTTTCACCATGTTGGTCAGGCTGTTCTTGAACTCCTGACCTCGTGATCCGCCCACCTCGGCCACACTTTACTTCACCATACCACACTGTCTGCCTTTCTGCTAAAATCCATGATCTCCGGGAAGGTTGGAAATATTGGGGAAAAAAATGCTTTTCAATCTGAGGACATGTATTCAATGGGAACAAAATATTTTTATTTACAAGATAAATAACTTTTAGTCTAGTTTCCTTTTCCTATTAAAACCATTTCTCAGATTTTTCTGACCTAGTAGTTTACCCATAGTCTACTACATAGATAGCATTTACATACTCTGTAAATGTAATTATTCAAATAAATCTCCAGGAAACCTTGTCACTTCTCTTTGGAAAAATCTGTAATTAGAAACTTCACCAAATTTTCCTTAAGGGACACAGGCAGGAAACCTTAATTTTATTAAATTTCTTGACTACAGTAGTAACTACAAATTTTGTTTGTAGGAAAAATGGAAGCGTCCCCAGATAGAATTTCATGTGATAGCCTCTGGGTACTTCTCCTGGGAGGAAGTCTTTATCTGATCCAGTTTTATGCACTTTGATCTGAATCCCAATAAAGAGAAACATTTGCCATTTTACTCATCAATACTTCAATGTAATGGGACAAAGAAAAAAAGTTTAGAAAAGAGGTTGATGGAGTACTAATCCCTGGCATTGTATATGAGTTTGAATTGACTTTGAAAGATGCTTTTAAAACATGCATGGATGATGTAGTTGAAACTTAGGTTCCATTTATTATTTTTACTGCAACTTTCTTTAATTCTACAGAGAACTCAAACTAATGAGTCATGTAATAGATGACCAAGTACTTAAGCAGAATGTGAAATGGTACTAGGTGGGGATATAAAATAAAATTTGTGACAAGATGCATGCATTTATTTTTTTAAGTAGATACAGAAGGTGAACAAGTGACTGGACGGGATGAAATTAATCAGTGACTTAATTTGGTTCTCTTGGACCTCACCAAGGGTTATATCTCTATTTTCATGTACATCTTCAGGCAAACTGACCTCAGAACTCAGCAGGAGCAGAACTTAGGCAATATCCAGACAAGTGCAAACAGCCTCTGAGCTGTTCCATAGGAAGGAAATGATCCTTAAATCTTGACGGCTTCCAAAAGTGTTTTTAGGGTATACATGACACTAACCTTACAGGATTCATCTTAACCTTATTGGAAATTAAGAAATAATAAAGTCTAGACACAAACAATCTGTTTTTGTCCCTATCCAGGTCTAGCTGAAGTGCATCCTGAAGCCCTACTCATTCTCCTGGCATCTGCATGCTATTGTGAAAAGTTATATTTGGGGTTAATGGAAAGATGCTAAGGCTATAATCAGTGACTTCTTGCTGATGTCACTGGTGTCTATGAGGAAGACGATGTAGTAAAGAAACAGACATAGAATGTTCTTTTGGTTCTCCTGTTCGATGGAAGTGGTATGGTTTTTCCTAAATTCCTTTAGCGTATGATCCATCTTGGTAACAAAGCCATTTAGATTGACACTAGGGACAGCCCTCAGCAAAATTACAGGTAAGCCATAGCATGGATAAAAAGAATGGTATATTTAGGAAACTGCAAATAATTCAGTATTCTTAGAATAAGAATATTGGAGAGTAATAGGAAAGGGGGGGCAGAAGCAAGAAAAGGAAGTTTGGATTTTATCCTATAGGGAAAGGATTTGAAGCAGGAGAGATGTCCACCTTGTGCATGCGTTTTTGATAACATTGGCGACAGGGTAATAAATGCGCTGGAGCAAAACGGGGGCAAATAAATGACAGGGAGTGCTCATCTGTATAAGATTGGCAATGGAAGAGGATCTAATGAAGGAAACAGAGCAGAAACCTTCAGAAAAAAGGGTGGTGGACCAAAAGAGCACACTGTCCAGGAAGCCAGAGAGTAGTTAATTTCAAGGAGGTGTGAAAAACAGTATCAAGTGTCACACATTTGTAGCTATTGCATTAGGCAATGAGGAGTTCATTGGTGACCCTGCCATTGGTGGTTTGGATGGTGGTAGAGGTGGCAGCCAGATTTTAGTCATTTGATGAGCCCATGAGAGATGAGCAAATAAATATCACTGGTGAAGATCACCCTTCTGAGAAGCTTGAATGTGAGAGATGGAGTGATAAATCGTGGGAGGCCAACGAACTCAGGAAGGCTTCTTCTATAAGGGGAGATGTGGCAATGCTTATCAGTCAATGGAAAGATGAAGACGGGGAATAAATCAAAGCATGTAGGAAACTGGAAGGAAGTAGGCCTAGAATAGGAGGGGAGACTGAAGTGATTATGTGTAGGGTATAGGGATGAGGATCAGTTTGTAGGTAGGAGAAGCTAGAAGAGTGATGATTCTTCATCCTGATAGCCTCCGTGTTCTCAGAGAAGTGGATCTGTTCTGCTTAAAATGAGGGTGTAAGTGGGAAAGGTTTGGGAGAGGCACTTACTGAAGTCTTCCTGCTGGGTAAGACAGCATTCTACCACCCATGGCCAAATTCCTAGCCCAGTTTCAAGACATTTCTTATGAGAATTTTACTCCAACAACCTTGTTTTAGAATCAGAAACATCTTGAAAAAAATATGTTTGATAAAGCCTTAAAATTCAGGCAAAATATTTGTTCTTTATCCCTCAATGACCTTGTGCTGTTTTCATTTAGGGGGGGTTTCTGTCTCAAACACTGTTATTGGTCTCTCAGCTTACTGTAACTGCCACAGAAGAGTTAGTGCCTATTATGCAACCAGAATTAGAGCTTAACCTGTTTTTTATGCACAATTCATCTAATGCATCCGCTTAGGGTAGTCAAAAGATTTTGGCCTTAGATCATGTCAGCAACTGGAACTTGAGGACCTTCTGGCCTGTTCTGTTGCAATCCCAAAGCCATAAGCTGTTGATGAGAGAAGTCAGACAAAAGGAAGGCACTTACATCTAGCCTTAGCTCATTGCCTGTTTGGTCTAGGTAGCATCCGTGGTTGGAAGACCTATATTAAGTTTTTTCAATTTTTGTAAAGCCACAGATGCATTATTAAATGACTTTTTCTTCTGCATTTGTCTTAATTTTCATGTATGCATCAGATTCTAGCAAGCACAGAGGTAATATTTTAGAGGCCAAATACCGTGGTAGATAATTTTTCAGGTTTTGGAGTCAAACAGAAATGGAGGCAAATCCCAGATCCACTGCTAATTAAATGTTTAACCTTAGGCAAGTCACCTGACTTCGTTGAGCTTCAGATTCCTCATCTGTAAAGTTGGAAAACTAGTAATAGTGCCTACACAACGGGATTGTTGGATAATGTATGTAAATTGCCTAGTGTGACACCCAGCATAAAGTATGTTACTGTATTACATAACAATATTACCTACTGTTATGATCAGTCTTGCTGTTTTGTTGCTGTAGTAATAATAATTATAATAGTGACCCATATATGGAATAAGTTACTTTGGAAGGAAGGAAACATTATGTCCTTGTAGGTCAATCTGAGACTTGATAATTTCTAGGTAGGATGGGTGCCACAGAAGAAGCAAGAGTCAAGGTAGGATGGAATTCACATGTTGTATGTGATTTGACTAGCCGACCCCTCCTCACCTTGAGATGCAGCAATTCTAGTGTTAGTTCCTTGTACATGTTATATTTTGGGGAGCCCCACAAGGCCCATCTAACTAAAGTAATTCCCTTAGCAGCGTACTATTTCACAATTAAATTCATTCCATAAGGATTTTCTTCAGATGTGAACTTAGTATGTGGTGCAGGGAATTGTCTAGGAGAGCAGCATATTAATTCTTCATTAAAACACTTTATGGGGGCCTGGAGGGAATGGAGCAGAAGATGGATATGTTTGGATTGACAAGATCACCTGAGAAAGACAAGCCTAGGTGGGAACCACTGAAGGTAACATGGAGAAGTGTGGTGCTAGGTATATGGCAGAATAGCTGCAAAGTGGGAAGAGGTGGAGGAATAGCACTGATATACTTCATCTCCGCAGTATTGTCTAGAGTGAAACTTGGACGCTACATGCAAAGACTGACAGCTTGGAATTCTGGTTCCTCTTTTTATTTAAGATCGCTAGCCAAAATAACTTTGCTTCCCTATCACAGCTCCTCAATGTCACACTTTTCTTATCTGCCTCAGCTGATGAAAAAGAAAAGTCCTCCCCACCCCTGCCAAAAAAGTGACAAAGATCACACACTAACAGGCTGCAAATCACTTAAATCATATTTTGAGTGGTGTATTATGGTAACCTATAAATAACTAATTGTGTAAAATTGCTTTAGTAGTTGCTAGGTGGCAGCTTTAATTAAAAGCACCAGAGACATTTAGAAGTTTAGAAATGGATGGCATGTAATTTGCCCTTTTACCAACCATAAAATGGTAATTAAGAAATTTGATTCACTTCTTCCTATTAAAAGTTTTATGAGAATAGCAAGTTCCTTCTAAATACAGTTTCTCTTCAGCAAAAGGTAGTACGTTTGCTTTATCAGTCTTCTCCAGCAGGGTAAGATGTTTTAATGTACAAATTCTTCAGAAGTTAATTAGGACATTTCTTTCCATGCAAAATGTTTGTTTTTAAGATTCTAAAACATAAAGCTGTATTAGAGTTGAACTTTGATCATGGCTCCATATTACTCCACCATCAATACAAGATGGTCCAGTAATTTCACGATTACCAAATGCATGGAGCTGACTATAAAATTAAAGAAATTGGGAAGTCATTTCCTGGTGAGTCTAGCAAGCTTTGCTGATTTTTGAAGGAATCTGAAGTCTACAGTGTGTTGACTTCCTAGGGAATCCAGAATATTCACTGTACACTAGCAGAGCCATAAAAGATCATTTTAGCTTCATTGATCCTCCAGAAATACTGGACAAATTAGTAGTTGTATAGTGTAAAATTCAAACAACATTCAGCAAACTAAGATTTCTTTGGAAATCCATGAATTTAACACTGTCACAGGCTAAAACGCAGCTGGAAATAGAGTAAGGAAGTTCATTTTTTATTTTATAATTGAACAATTGATTGCATTTTTGGCCACTTCAGCCCAGGGTTTATAGATGTCACTACTCAGGGCACTTAAAACAGCATCATTAATGACATAAGTTATATGCAACATAAAAACAGCTTCTGGGATTTTTTGTTGGGGAAAAAAAAAACACCAGGAGTACCTCATAGTCAGCCGCTTTTTTTTTTTTTTTTTTTTTTTTTTACGTCAAGCATATGTTTAAAAGTTATCTAAGCTGGACAGATCTAAGCAGAAAATAGGGGATGTTTGAAATGTCTCCTCTTCATCCCATCTTTCAGTGACTCCCTGGCTAACTCTGAGCCCCTTGCGGCAGCCCTCAGTCTATCTCCCCTAGATAGAAATCCACCTTTTTGTCTCCTCTCTTCCCTAATCAGAACTGGGTGGGTATAAGTGGCATACTAAAGGGGGATGGGACAGTGGAAGAAGTATTTTATCACTGACATTATTTGGAATTTCCAGCGAATGTTAACAGTTAAAGCAGACCTACTATTCACCAGGTTTATTATTGTTTTTTAAGATTTCAACAGAAAATGCACTTCCCCTTACTCTCTATACACAGAACCAACCACTCCCACCCGTTCCCCCAAACCTTGGTACACCCCTGCAGGTATAAGGAAGATATTCACAAGATAGCATTCAATGAAAAGTTCAGGACACAAAGCTGTATGTACTGTATGCTGCCTCATCTGTAAGGGTGTAAGGGTAATATATATATTATATATTATATAATTATATATTATATATTACTATGTATCATATATCATATAATATATATTATATATTACTATGTATCATATATTATATAATATATATTATATATTACTATGTATCATATATTATATAATATATATTATATATTACTATGTATCATATATTATATAATACATATTATTATTACTATGTATCATATAAGACATATTATATATTACTATGTATCATATAAGACATTATATATTACTATGTATCATATAAGACATATTATATATTACTATGTATCATATAAGACATATTATATATTACTATGTATCATATAAGACATATTATATATTACTATGTATCATATAAGACATATTATATATTACTATGTATCATATAAGACATATTATATATTACTATGTATCATATAAGACATATATATTACTATGTATCATATAAGACATATATATTACTATGTATCATATAAGACATATTATATATTACTATGTATTATGTAATACATATTATATATTACTATGTATTATGTAAGACATATATATTACTATGTATTATGTAAGACATTATATATTACTATGTATTATGTAAGACATTATATATTACTATGTATTATGTAAGACATATTATATATTACTATGTATTATCTGATACATATTATATATTACTATGTATTCTATGATACATATTATATATTACTATGTATTATCTGATACATATTATATATTACTATGTATTCTATGATACATATTATATATTACTATGTATTCTATGATACATATTATATATTACTGTGTATTCTATGATACATATTATATATTACTGTGTATTCTATGATACATATTATATATTACTGTGTATTCTATGATACATATTATATATTACTGTGTATTCTATGATACATATTATATATTACTGTGTATTCTATGATACATATTATATATTACTGTGTATTCTATGATACATATTATATATTACTGTGTATTCTATGATACATATTATATATTACTATGTATTCTATAATATATATTACTATATATGATATGATATATAATATATTACTATATATTATATGATATATAATACATATTATATATTACATATATTATATGATATATAATATATAATATATTACATATATTATATGATATATAATATATAATATATTACATATATTATATATTATATAATCTATATTATATATTACATATATTATATAATATATAATATATATTACTATGTATTATATAATATATATTATATATAATATATTATATATTACTATATATTAGATAATATATATTGTATATTACATATATTATATATTACTATTTTTTAAATATATAATATATTACTATATATTATCTATTATATAATTATATATTACTATATATTATCTATTACATAATATATATTCTATGTTACTATCTATTATCTATTACATAATATATATTATACGTTACTATCTATTATATATTACATAATATATATTATATGTTACTATATATTATATATTATATAATTATGTATTGTATATTACTATATAATATATATTATATAATTATATATTGTATATTACTGTATATTATTTATTATATAGTTATATATTATATATTACTATACATTATGTAATTGTATATTATATATTACTATACATTATATATTATATAGTACTATATATTCTATATTATATAATATATAATATATTACTATATAACATATAATATATAATATATAATATATATCATATGATATATATTATATATAATATATAACATATAATATATAATATATAATATATATCATATGATATATATTATATATAATATATATTATAATATATAATATATATCATATGTTATATATAATATGTATTATAATATATAATATATATCATATGATTTATATAATATATATTATAATATATAATATATATCATATGATTTATATAATATATTATATGTTATATATAATATATATTATATAATATATATCATATGATATATAATATATTATATAATATATATCATATGATATATAATATATTATATGTTATATATAATATATAATATATATCATATGATATATATAATATATTATATGTTATATATAATATATATTATATAATATATTATATGTTATATATAATATATATTATACAATATATTATATGTTATATATAACATATATTATATAATATATGTTATATATAAGATATATTATATAATATATTATATGTTATATATTATATATTATATAATATATTATATGTTATATGTAATATATTATATAATATATGTTATATGTAATATATTATATGTTATATATAATATATGTTATATAATATATTATATGTTATATATAATATATAGTAATATATTATATATATTATATAATATATAGTAATATATTATATATATTATATAATATATTACTATATATTATATATTACATTATATATTACTATATATTATATATTTCTCTCTATGTATATAGAGAGAGAAAGTTTGAAAGGGAGTATATGTAAATGTTAGCAATGATAATTGCTACATAAGGGCATAAGTAATTATAAGTGACTTTTATTTTCTTCTCTTTAATTTTCTGAGCATTTATTATAATTCAACAAAAGACCAGATATTATTTTTTGAGTTGATGTCTAGTTATGAAATAAAATGCAACTTTTGTATTTTTCTTGAAAATACATGTATGTTATTTTCTCACATACACACCCTGTCTTGTCCTATGGCCCAATTTCTGAGGACTCAGCTCTTTGTTTTCATAGATGACAGCTCTCCAAGAAGGAGTGTCATTGTATTGATGGTTGACAATGGGTTACTCCCACTTGAGCATGTTACAGGAGACCTGCTGAAGGGGCAATACCATAAGTCAAGGAAGAAACCTAAATGGAAGACCTTGAAGGAATCCTGGCAGGCAGTAGTAAAAGATATTTAAATTACATTTATTATTTTTTTAAAAGAGTAGGAGAAAGAAGAAAAATTTAAAAGGCATCTAGATAAGCACTCTTGACATTGAAACATAAAAATGTAAAAGTAATAAATGTCTATGGTTTGATTATTCAAACTGTATAGAAAGATACAAAAGAAATTTCGGGCTTCTTTGCCACAAACACACATACCCAGGTCTCTCTCTGTAAAGATAACCAATTTTAACAGGCTTTTGAGATTCCTTCCATACCTGTATATATATTTTTCCCTTACATAAAAAGAAACCATACCATATAGATTACTCCTCACCCTGCTTCTTTTATTTAATAATATGTCTTGAAGATCTTTCCATAAAAGCAGGTACGTATCTACCTCTTTGTTTTTAAGAGCTGCACGATATTATAACATATGGATACACCTTAATATATTAAGCCAGTTGCCTCTTGATATACTTGTTGCTTGTTTTTAATCTTTTATTATTACAGTGCTGCAATGAATAACCTGGTTCATATATTTTGGAGCACTTTTGTGACTATATACATAGGGTTAATTTTTAGCAGTAGTAGATATTGCCAAATTGTCCTCCCAAAAGATTGAACACATTTACAGTCTCACTAATAGTGTATCAGAGTGCCAGTCTGCAATACCCTCAGCAGCTCTCAATATAAACCTCCTAATGTATGCCCATCTGATCAGCAGGAAATGGTGTCTAGTAGCTTGTAACTTTAATTTCCATTCCTTTAATTATCAATGAATTTGAGTCTCATTTCATATCTGTTGTGACCATTTGTATTTCTTTTTTGGTAAATTCACTTTCATATCCTCTTCCAGTTTTTCTACTGAGCTGTTGTCCTTCTGGAAATTAAGAAAAACATCCCTTTGTCTTTCATATGTGTTCCAAATAGTTTTCCAAGCTTGTCATTTTTTTCTCTTTTTTTCACCCTATAGAATTTTCTAACTTCATATGGTCAGATTTATCAATATATCTTCTTAACATCTGTAGAGTTTGTGTCCAGCTGGAAGAATCTTCCTGTCATAAAGATATAATATATTTAAGGCAGGTAGGCAGACTTTTTAGTGACCCTTAAATCATACCATGTGCCTCTCCAATTTGAGCCCTGTGAAATTTGGAAAACTTAGGAAGTGTTTGCAGTAGTTAAAACCAGAGACTTTGGAATAGTACAGATAAAAATGGTTCAATTTTATTTTGAATCTATCTTTGAGCCCCTGTTTTGTCATCTGTAAAATGGAAATAGTACCTACCTTCATTGTGGGTTTATAGAGGATGAAATGACACAAGATGGGTTAAACAGTGCCTGGCACAGATTAAGTACTGAATAAAGTAGGATGATGAGAAAGAGGATAAGTATTAAAATACTTTTTTAAGCTAATAACTATCATTAAATAGATTATTTTCAAGATTTGTAATAAACATTTTGTTTTCAAAATTGTTTGACTGTATTCAAATTTTCTTCTTTCAGACTTCATTGATTGTACAGACACAGCCCTAATTTAATTCTGTTTACTTGGAAAATTCATTGTTCAACTAAAGGGGAAAAATTGCAGCATCAGAGAGATGAGCTAGAGGGTGCTTGACTGAAGAAAAGTGTATGGACAGTCACAAGTACACACATGCATAAGATGTGCTATGATATTAACTATAGTATAAAGAATAGAAACAACCTAATAATCCATTAACAGGGGGTTGGTCAAATGATGGAACATTTATATAACAGTAAAAATGAATGAGCTAGATCTACATATAAAACCATTAATAGTCAAAAATATAATGTTGCATGGATAAAAGAGAAAATTGCAAAAGGATACATAAGGTGTAATATAATTTACGTGTTTTTATTGTGGTAAAATATACATAACAATATTTACTATTTTATTATATATACTGTTCTGAGGCATTAAATACATTCACATTATTGTTTAGCCATCACTGTCATCCATCTCCTACATAAATTTTTAAAGCACAAAAACAATACTATATATTATTCATGGATATATACACATATGTAGAAAATTTATAAAAACATGCATGGGAATGATACACACTAACTTCAGGACAGTAGTTACCTCTGGAGAAGGAAGGAAAAAGAGGATAGGGATAAGGAGATGGGATTGGCTATATCCATATCATTTCCTTTTTAAGAAAGAGATATGTGCCGGGCGCAGGTGCGGTGGCTCACGCCTGTAATCCCAGCACTTTGGGAGGCCGAGGCGGGCAGATTACAAGGTCAGGAGTTCGAGACCAGCCTGGCCAACGTGATGAAACCTCATCTCTACTAAAAATAAAAATGAATTAGCCAGGCGTGGTGGTGGGTGCCTGTAATCCCAGCTACTCAAGAGGCTGAGGCAGGAGAATCTCTTGAACCCGGGAGGTGGAGGTTGCAGTGAGCAAAGATCACGCCACTGCACTCCAGCCTGGGTGACAGAGAGAGACTCCATCTCAAAAAGAAAAAAAAAAAAAAAAGAAGTATGTGAAGCAAATGATAACCTCTATTAAATTTTGGTGGTGGATGCAAGATGGTCTGTAGTATTATTTTCTGACTTTTCTAACTACTTGAAATATTTCCTAATTTTGAAACATTTTAAGTCAGAAGTAGGGTTTAGAAATATCAGCACTTTGGGAGGCTGAGGCAGGCAGATCACTTGAGGTCAGGAGTTCGGGACCAGCCTGGCCAACACAGTGAAACCCTATCTCTACTAAAAATACAAAAATTAGCCGGGCATGGTGGCATGTGCCTGTAATCCTAGCTACTCAGGAGGCTGAGGCAGAAGAATCACTCGAACCTGGGAGGCAGAGGTTGCGGTGAGCTGAGATTGCGCCACTGCACTGCAGCCTGGGTGACAGAGTGAGACTCTGTCTCAAAAAAAAAAAAAAAAAAACTAGGGTTTAGAAATCAACTTACAAATGTATACCTGACTATTCCATTTCAAAAAGTGATTTATTTTGTTTTGTTTTGTTTTAAATAAGACTTTCACTCCTATAGAAATGATGGTCGAAATATTTAACATCCTGTAAGGCACAGGTACCAACATATGAGAACACACACCAGTTCTGGCCTTGCAGCAGGGTCATCAAGGACCCCTGCATTAATCCATTATTTTCTGAACAGATTGGTTTTGAAGCTCTTCCATTAGCTGTAGAGATCATCACATCAGCACCTCTAGTATGTGCCCATATGTGGAGTTTCCTAAACGGCTGACAGTGAACTTCCTGAGAGAGCCTCCATATAATGAGTCAGCTTTATCGTTGACCAAAGAAAGTCACTGTTCCCTTCGGAGTGAGTTCTGGCCCATTTAAAGTTTCCCCCTGAGGAATCACAGGCTTAGTAACTCAAATGTGAGGTTATCTTCAAGCCTCAAATATCAAAGCCTAGCCAGGAAGCCCCAGTGTTATTTGCTCTATTTTTTTTCCAGTTTCATTTACTAGCTATTCCATTTGATTTTTCAAAAAGCTTATTAGACTGTGTTTGGGGGAAACACAATTTTCAAAAAGCTTATTGGACTGCATTTGGGGGAAACAGTCTAATGGGTTTGGGGGGAAAGGAAGGTGGGTAGGTGCCCCATTTTACCTGTATTTACTCAGGAAAGGAAGCTGACTACAGTGGTAATTTCTCTTAGTGGGCAGGAATTATTTCTCATTTTGGAAAGCATCTCTAACCCAAGGAAATTGAAGCCATAGTAATAGATTGATAGGTCTGCTTTGTCCCTCCCCAAGCCAAAATCCATCAGAATAGATTCTGCTAAGCTTACCTATATTGGTTTTCATAATCCTTTCTCTGTGTTCTCTTGAGCAAAGTAAAATCAGAACTGCAGGCAGGCTATTACTGGAGCCCTATTTAATGACTTGGGGCGAGATCTCACCTTTCCCAGAGTAGTAAAACTGGGGACATTTCCAGGGAGAGTGGACAGAAGAAGGGTTACTTTGAAATCTTCTGATTTTCACTTGTTATACTTGAAATTTTGAGAAACCACAGATCAACAGTTAGCACCCTAAAATATTTCTTTCCGTTGTACTTTTCTTACCAATGCTGGGCACTTTTTCCCAAGTATATCTGATCTAATTTTAACAGCATGACATTATTCAAATAATCTATTGAATGTTAAAAAAAAATACTAGCCAATTTACAAATGACCAAAACCACTTGCTTCTGCATTGGCCCTAAAATGATATCTTCCTAGTTCCTGGAAATGCTGGAGATGTTTGAGCTGTTGAATTAAGGAATGAATCATTGTAGTTGTAACAATGGCATCTGAAAGTATTTTCATACAACTCAGTTTTGTTTTGTTTTAATTCCTTTATCAGAGTCACTGCCTGTTATTAATTACTCATTTTTTAAATTGCTCAAATTGTTATGTTTCTAAAATAGACCTTAATCATCTATTTTATGAACATACAAAGTATGTTTATATATATAAAGTAGTCTTGTATGGCAGGAACTATGCTAAATGCTATAGTCAAACACCACAACCATCTCTTGTTGCAGCACAAACTTACTGGTTATCAGACAGGAATCCAGAGATGCCATTGTATTAATTAATACTTTAAATATATTTATTTTACTGATGTCAACAACACACTAATGTTAATGGCCCCACCTTACTATTCGTAAGATTCCCACTGGTTTTAGCTACTCTAGCACATCCACATCATGCCCCTGGTATATCTTGTTAGAAAAAGAACCACATTCACTGAGCTTTATTGTTTTGTTAAGTTTTTCAAGCAACAAATTTGGAAATCGTAAGTAAACTAAGAAGATATGGTCCCTGCCCTTGAGTGGAATATTATCTCATTGGGGAGACATGGGAGGACTCATTAGAAAAGACTAAAATACAGAATTAGGTTGCATGCATAAACCTTAAATACCACAGCTATTCACAGACTGGAGAGCTGATTGGGGTTTGGAGAGAAAAAAAGGGGAAAAATGAGAGCAGGGAAGAAGTGGAGAAAAAGGAAGGAATCTGAAAAAGGATGGGACACAAAGGTAAAAAAGAACTAGGAACTAGATTCTAACCTCTATTCCTGATGGGTTAAGTGAACTCCAAAAGAAATAAGAGATCAAAGAATAAGGCGTAAATAAGATGGGGCACGGTGGCTCAGGCCTGTAATCCCAAAGATTTGGGAGGTCAAGATAGGAGGATCACTTGAGCCCAGGAGTTCAAGACCAGCCTGGTCAACATAGTGAGACCCCCATATCTACAAAAAAATTGTTTTAATTTGCCAGGTGTGGTGGCATGCACCTGTGGTCCCAGCTATTAGAGAGGCTGAGGGGGAATGATGTCGGGAGCCCAGGAGTTCGAGGCTGCAGTGAGTTGTGATCATGCCACTGCACTCCAGCCTGGGCGACAGAGCAACACCCTGTCTCTATAAATAAGTAATAAAACCAAAACATAAATAAATACTAACATCACTTGTGTTGAGCTTTCAGAAAGATTTCACACATAGAAGTTATTTTATATGGTCTTTACAGTCATCCACTGACATGAGCAGCTCAGCTTTTCTACTCACCATTAGACAAACGCAAAACCTGAGGACTGGCAGACTATTTAAATTTGTTAAAGTCACAGTCAGTCTCACAACTGGATCTTCTGGCTTTTAGCCCAGACTCTTTCCTCCACCTCTCATAGCTCTGATGAACTTGGCTGGGTATTTGACTTTAGAGGAAAGTAGACAGGGAAATGGCCTTGGAAACTCCAAAGGGGGCTAAGGAAGTCACCAGCCCCCTTTGAACAAAACATCCCAGCATTTTAAATGCCTCTCAATGTCACGTTCTTGTGCCCACAGATTGTCACACTTGTAGGTCAGAGTGTGGAAAGGTAAAAACGGTAAAAGAAGTTTATATCATTAAACAACGGCTTTGACTATTTTTCGCTTTTTGTTCCGCTATCATATTTGTGCCTGTGTCTGTGTGTGTATGTTGTTGTTATATTCATATATTCTTGATTGAGCCCAAATCAGTTCTCCTAAACGTCTCTTGAACCTCCACTTAAAAGGTTTAAAATGTGTATTCACGCAGTGCTCATTACCCTGCCTTACCTTTTGCAAATGACTGTCTACCACTCCTGACTTTGTGAACCTCTCTTCTAGCACTAGCTTCATTAGTCAAGACATACGGATGCAGGGAGAATTTTAAATGGACCCTCTGTGTTGTTTTTGAATGGGCACTACATGCAAATCATTATCCTAAAGAAATTTTAATTCTTCTTGAGTTACCCCACTTTTGTGAATAGTAAGCACTATTGGCTTAATTCCTCATATCCTGCTTTTATTGAGTATTCGGGACAAGGTATACTTAGTTTGCTTTTTATATTAGAACCTCTTGGTCATTCACATACCTTGAGATAGACTCATTTTCCCTAGAGTGCAACAACTGCAATTAGTTTTTTGCTGGTCCATGGGCAATAAATGAACTTTCCTTCCTAGGGCTAATTGTTCACTAAGGTTCTTGTGTGGCAGTTTCCTTCCTTAGGATGACAGAGACAGTTCTTTCAAATGTATCTGAGTAGCATCTCAAATATCGTTGCTTGATGTTTGAGGAATTTCTAAAGGGGGGGGGATATAAAATATGCAGCTCAGATTTAGTAAACCTCATTTATCTTAGCCCATATATACTGAGAACCCTTAAATCTCAGCCTGCAGGCATCTTTTGAGTGGCAACTCTAACACAAAAATAAAACAAGACATGTGCATTTCAACTTGAACTAGCACCATCTACTTACCCCAATCTCTCTCTCTCTCTCTCTCTCTCTCTCTCTCTCTCTCTCTCCACACACACACACACACACCAACCTCTATAAAGCAAAGAAAAGTAAATCACATTATTATCAGTGTCTGGTTTCACTGTTAAGTGTTGAGACATTACCACCACCTTAGCCAAGGGTCTTCCTTAGCGAGTTGCATGGCATGGAACCTCATTTATTTGATTCTGTGTATGAAAACTTTAACCATCTTATAAAAGCTTGAAGCCTTTTACACCAATAATTTAATAGTGTAGTATTTCCCCTGAGCTAACAAAACTGTTTTCAACTACTGACTTGTCTCTATGGTGAATCTAACATAGGGTGCTCTCCTACTGACAAGGGTTACATAATGCTCCATGGACTTAAATCTTATTTACAGAACACAGAAAAGCCTACAGTGTTCAAGCAGGGCCTGTGTGGAAATTTTTGACTATGATTCTAGGCTTAGAAAAATCACTGTCAGAAAGAATTATAGCAATAACTAGGCAATTAAGATACCACTTAGCACCACCATAATACTTTATCTTCTTCAAAGTCCTTTCATTTCATTGGCTCTTGTGAGCTTCACACCATTTTACCTTGTGTAGTAGGTAGTATATAAGTTGGGAAATCAAGACACTGAGTGGTCAAATGCATTATCCAAAGTCCTACAGCTATTCTGTAAGAAAAATCAGCCTGAAAAAATCCTGAGGCACTTCTGTTTCTTCAGAACTCCTAACATGGTAAGGTCGGAAGAGATCACAAGATCACAAACAAAGTTATATTGACAGAACAACTGGATTTGTGTGTGTGGTGGGGGGAGCGGTGTCATTGTAGCTATCCACATGGATCACATTTGTTTGCAGTTAATTTGATCCATGGTCCTTTGTTTGCTCTTGGTTGTCAACCCCACTTTTCCCATATTCCAATCATCACTAATTGATAGGGGACTGTATTCCTCTTAAAGGACTTTAGAGAAAGACATTTGTCTCTGCATCCTTTCTAAGCTCATTTCTAGAGAAATTCATATGCAGTTCTTGACCTCCTGGCATGCTTTATTTTGTTCAAGGTAGATATGTTTCGGTATAAATGCATGGAAATTTAGTCCTGTAAATCAGGAAGGTTTATTGAACATTTGTGCCCAAGTGTACTGAATTATTTGAGATATAAAAACTAATTCTGAAATCCAGTTCCTGTCCTCAGGGAGCTTATTACCTACACGGATCATGATTGGAGAATTCACATTAACAAATAAATAAATAACAGCTTCTGTGGGTTGGAAAACAGAGAGACCACGATGAACTGGAGTTTGCAGGGAAGGATTCATGAAAGGGAAACATCCTATAAAAGCCTTAAAAGGCGAATAGGATTTGGGTTGCTGAATGTTAATACTTGGGCCAAGCTAACAACCATATTAAACACATACACACACACACACAATATCTCAATAGCTTAACAAAAATAGTAACATTTCATTCTTACATCACAATTTAATATGGGTTGCCTGAGGAGTGGAAGAATCTCTGCTCCAAGCAGCGATTCAAGAAACCAGCCTTCTTCCATCTAATGATTCCTCAATGCCTTAGGCCTTGGAGTCCTCTACTGGATGGTCTGCATGCAGCCAGCCTACAGTGGAAGGTAGTAATCCATAGAGAAACTCAGTAGATATTTCGTTAAGGATCAGGCCTAGAAGTCGCATACATTACTTCTGCCCACACCTAACTGGAAAGGAGGCTGAGAAACGTAATCTAACTCTGTTCTCAGAAAGAAAGAGAAACAGGATGACATGAATACATAGCATTGTCTCTGCCATACTGAAAATGAAACGACCTTATTGATTTTAATTGATACATATAGATATATATATTTGGGAGCTATGTGTGATAATTTCATACATTTGTATAATTTGTAAAGATCAAATCAGTATAATTAGGATATTCATCACCTTAAATAGTTGTCTTTTCTTTATGCTAGAAACATTCAAATTATTCTCTTCTAGTTATTTTGAAATATACAATAGATTATTGTAACCTATATCACTCTACTGATTTATCAAACACTAGTTCTTATTTCTTCTATCATAGTGCATATTTATACCCATTAATCAACCTCTCTTCATCCTCCCCTACCCTTCCCAGCCTCTGGTAACCACTAATCTACTCTCTTTTATAGCTCCTACATATCAATGAGAACATGTGATATTTGTGTTTCTGTGCCTGACTTATTTCACTCAACATAATGACCTCTAGTTCCATCCATGTTGCTGCAAATGATAAAATTTCCTTCTTTTTATGGCTGAATAATATCCTGTTGTGTATATGTGCCACATTTTCTTTATCCATTCATCTATTGATGGGTACTTAGTTGATTCCCATATTTTGGCTGTTGTGAATAGTGCTGCAATAAACACGGGAGTGCAGATATCCCTTTGATATACTGATTTCTGTTATTTTCTATATATACCCAGTAGTAGTAGTGGAATTGCTAGATCGTATGATAGTTCTATTTTTAGTTTTTTGAGGGACCTTCATTCCATTTTTTATAGTGGCTATACTAATTTACATTCCCACCAACAATATATGAGGATTCCGCTTTCTCCACATCCTCACCAGCATTCATTATTCCCTATCTTTTTTAATAAAAGCTATTTTGACCTAGGTGAGTTGATATCCCATTGTGTGGGATCTCCTTTTTAGGTGGTAATTCTATGATAATAGTAAAGTTACTGAACTCCCCCACCACATGGAAGCTCTTGAGTACTTTCTTGAAACTCATCAGCTCTGTGAAGATAAAGCCACAGAATACCTTTGAAGAATAATTCTGAAGAAGTCTAAGAGATCTATAGGAATACAATAATTCTTAACAATTTTTGGGACAGGTCAGAGATCCTTTTGACAATCTAACAAAACCAATGGACTCCCTCCCCATGATAATACCCATACACAAAACATTTTGTGGATAATTTCATGGAGTTTCTGAACCTTCTTAAGCCAGTCTGTACCCCATCCCTGTGGTAAAGCAATTGATAACCTCATTTAAGCTACATGGCATAGTGGTTAAGAGAATGGGCATTAAACTCAGACAAACTTGTGTTAAACTAGCATTTTCTTTTTTTCTTTTTTCAACTTCTACTTTAAGTTCAGTGGTACATGTACAGGTTTATTACATAGGTAAACATGTCTCATAGGGGTTTGTTGTGCAGATTGTTTCATCACCCAGGCATTAAGCTTAGTATCCATTAGTTATTCTTTCTGATCCTCTCCCTCCTCCCACCCTCCACTATCCAACAGGCCCCAGTGTGTGTTGTTCCCTTCTATGTGTCTATGTGTTCCCATCATTTAGATCCCACTTATAAGTGAGAACATGTGGTATTTGGTTTTCTGTTCCAGTATTAGTTTGCTAAGGATAATGACCTCCAGCTCTATCCATGTCCCTACAGAGGACATGATCTCATTCCTTTTTATGGATTCATAGTATTCCATGGTGTATATGTACCACATTTTCTTTATACAGTCTATCAGTGATGGGCATTTAGGTTGATTCCATGTCTTTGCTACTGTGAACAGTTCTGCAATGAACATACACGTGCATGTGTCTTTATAATAGAATGATTTATATTCCTTTGAGTATATACCCAGTAAGGGGACTGCTGGGTCAAATGGTATTTCTGTCTTTAGTTCTTTAAGGAATCACCACACTGTCTTCCACAATGGTTGAACTAATTTACACTCCTACCAACAGTGTATAAGCGTTCCTTTTACTCCACAACCTTGCCAGCATCTGTTATTTTTTGACTTTTAATAGTAGCCAATCTGACTTGTGTGAGATGGTATCTCATTGTGGTTTTGATTTGCATTTCTCTAATGATGAGTGATGTTGAGCTTTGTTTTCATATGCTTGTTGGCCACATGTATATCTTCTTTTGAGAAGTGTTTGTTCATGTCCTTTGCCCACTTATTAATGGGGTTGTTTTTTTTTCTTGTAAATTTGTGTAAGTTCCTTATAGATGCTGGATATTAGACCTTTGTCAGATTCATACTTTGCGAAAATTTTCTTCCATTCTGTAGGTTGCCTATGTACTCTGTTGATAATTTCTTTAGCTGTACAGAAGTTCATTTGTCAATTTTTGCTTTTGTTGCAATTGCTTTCAGTGTCTTCATTATGAAATCTTTCCCATGCCTATGTCTGGAACGGTATTGCCTAGGTTTTCTTCCAGGGTTTTTATAGTTTTGGGTTTTACTTTTAAGTCTTTAATCCATCTTGAGTTAATTTTTGTATATGGTATAACGAAGGGGTCCAGTTCCAATCTTCTGCATATGGCTAGCGAGTTATTGTAGCACCATTTACTGAATAGGGAGTCCTTTCCCCATCGCTTTAAACTAGCACTTTCTAGGTATGTAACCTAGAGTTAGTCACTCTACCTCTCTGCACTTCCATTTCCTCATCTAAAAAATTACATTAGTACCTACTCCACAAGGCTGTTGTGAGGATTGAATGAGAAAATCTATGTAAGGAATCCAGCACAGTACCTGGAATTTCATAGTATTCTCGGCAAATGGAAATGATTATTGTTTAGTAATATTAGTCATCTTTCATAGATTTTCAGTGGTGTTTACCTGGATTTCATACATACTAGGCTCATCTAGAATTCAACATGGTTCTTCAGATTTCATCTTACCTATCACTTAAGTCTGAGAAATCACTTGTGACTTTCGTTTCCCCAGCCCATCCCCCAAGGATGCTCCCATGGCACCTTGGACTTGCCCCAAACTAGTGCTTATCTAATGGCATTGCAATTGCCTGGTTATTTCTCTGTCTCACTCTACCGGTTTCCAGGCTTTCTAAGAGCAATGCCATGTCTGTTTTATAGTCTCCTGTACTCCCATTGCCTAGGACAGTGCCTCACACATAAAGGGTGCAAAATAAATCTTGAATAAGTTAGTAAGTAAACAGAAAAACATTTTTCTCAGTAAGCTTTAAGAAAAATAGTGGTTGGTGGATTTAAAAGGGCTGTCCATTCACTTTGCCTTATGGCAAAGCTGAAGTCTAAAGCTTTGAGAGGACCACAAGGAGCTGAAGGCAAGACAAATGCTAAACACTGGTGTCGTCTGTCTTTCTCTCAATCAGAATTCTTGGTTAACTAGCCCACAAATTTATTGTTCTTTATAATGACTATGAAGCCCTTTGAAGTGCCTTTTGAGTAATCAAAAGAAGACATTCCAGTCAGCAGAATATTAGTTTGAATGCTTATCATTTTTAATTTGTGTTTATGTTCTTTGGAAATTGACCTTTACTATGTAGAATATACTAGAACATTTTATTAAACAAAATATCTGATTAAATAACTCACCATTCACTAGTCAGATAATATTACAGTGAGTTTATTAGTGTCTCCTACTGGAGAAATCCTGATGCCATTGTTAACCACACAGTGAAATCATCTCAGCTGGTCATTAAGCTCTGCCTCCTTCCAACCTCTAGTGACACACAGAAATCTGTAAACCCTCCAAGTTCAAGAAGCTCCATTTAGTGGCTACATAGTGAGAAAACTTAACAGGCTTATTATGCATAAGTAACTTGGCCCTTTCTGATCCCAGAGGGTAATTAAGTGGACAGTAGTCAGATGGGTTGAAGAATGGACTTTTCTGCCTAGTAGAGTTTCCATATATACCACACATATAGTACCAATTTTCAGAGAATTGGAATGCACATGAACAAAGAAAAATTCTCTTTGACTAAAAGAACATTTTTGAATCAGTTACACAATTCAGCACTCTCAGTATTGGAGATTGAGCTGACACCATATTAGGCTTAGGAATTTCCCTGGAAGTTGATTTAACCATTTATCTTTGTCTGATAAAATTAAACAGCAGATTGTGGCAGAAAAACATCCACTATTTCAGTTTTCTTGTTGCTAGGGCTATAGATGAAGAGAATGTTATGACTGCTTTCCAAAGCTTATATTCTGAAAGATGTTTCATTTTTTATATAGAAATAATAAAAATGTAGGTGACCTCAACAGCTGTAATTTTAAAAAATTAAGTGCAGAGATGCCTTCTGCCAACATTTGAAATTGGCATTCTACACAGCCAAAAACTCTGATCTTCACTGTTATCTAATTTGGGATTTTAGCTACTATTTCCAAGCTATTAAGCACCACATCTGGACTCTCAGTGATTACATCAGGATGCCCCTGTTCCTTCAGTATTGATCAGTAGCATCTTTTTCCCCTCACAGGTGATAAATTTATAAGTAACTATCCAGGCTGCCCCAGCTTTAGGCAATTGTCTTCTTAAGAATTATAGTATTTATTCATTGGAGGATAATAGGACAAGGGAAGAAGTCAAATAATTTTGCCTGTAATTTGCAGCTGTTTCATACAGAGCAATGCTTCACAGAGAAAAGAGCCTGCAGTTCAGATATTATATAATATCCTCTACTTTGCATGGGATGTTGTGAATAATTTTTTTACAAGATGCACTTTATTTATGAGCAGGTCTCTCCATAGAAAGAGCTTGTTAGGGCTTAATGCTGATGAATGGAGACAGCACCATTCACACTTCCAGGTTATGGTCTGTCAGTGCTTTCATTATATGCACTGATTTACAAGGATTTATTTATTTTCTCCCAAATGTAAAAATGTGCTCCAAGCTAAACATGCTGTCTGGGCATCTGAGGCCAATGTTTTCCTTGGTGCAGGGGGATTTTTAAATTCAAATTTAAATTGAGGGGACTCAAGCTATTGTGTGTTTTCTTCCCACTTCCACCTCCACCTGCCTTGCATCACTGCCTAACCTTGTGGTAATATCAGAGATCTCTATATTTTTACTTGCTTTGAAAACAAAAATGAATTCTGGTTCAAAATTTTTAAACCTGGAAGTGGTTTTCTTAGTACGGTTTAAATCTTTAAATCTTTTCTCATCCAGAGACTGTACCTTTGATTGTTTAAGTGCTAATGAAAATGCTGTCAGTGAGCACATCAGTGAACATGACCATTGGAACAAATTATGCCAACAACATTGGTTACCAAGTTTTGGAGATCTGGGCACAACAATATCAAAATTGGAAAGTAAATTGAATCTGCAGATCTTGCTAGCCCCAGATGGCTTTATGTGATCTGAAATCACTCACATGCCCATCTCCAAAGAATAAAGCTTAAAATATATACTGGGAATGTGTCACCTCCTTTCACTCATTCTGACAAGCAGTAATATACCTACAGCATCATCACTATCCCTGGGTTATAACAATAAGCATTATGGGAGGGGAAACCTCCCCAAATGATGGACAAATATTATTCTCTTTTTCATGCCTGGGGTTTCCAATTTGATTTTTACCCTCAGTGAAAATTAAACACCCCTTAAACTTCACCAGCAAAGAGGTTGCAGAATTGTTGTTTGGGGAATTTATGTGTTGGCTGGTTGATTGGTTGGTAAGGGAAGGCAAATGAGAGGAAAATATGTACATATAAAATATGCCTCGGTACATTTATGAAGCACCTATCACATAGTTTCCTGAAAGCCTTTTCTACTATTTCTTTTTCAACTCCAAATATAAGTGTAACCCAATCAAAGTCAATTAAAGCTTCTCAAGGAAAAAGAAGTATGTTTGGAATTTGGACCATGATAAAAGAAGTTGCTACACAAATATATGAAAGGAAAATATTCTACCAACTGTCAGCAGAATAAGCCCTGAAGGCAAATAGTGAGTATTTAATAAGCCCAGACTTATTTCAAAGGGCACTCGTCTGTGGAACTCAGCTGACATGAACAGAGACAAAGAAGTTCACAGTGTTTAGATCTTCACAAAAAGTAAAAGTAAGAAAACTATGTAAAGTCCCAGATTATCCTCCCTGGATCAGCCTAAACTTTGCACTCTGATGGGATGAGAAGTGTGGTAGTCAAGGAAAAGAATTGTCCTCCCTGATATCAGCAAAGAGATGTAAAGACCTTCCCACATATACTACTTAAGAATACATGTATTTCTCTATACCTTTTGTGAACCTGCTCAAATTTTTAGAGGATCAGATCCTCTAAGTTTACTACCTCCTCATAAGAGCAACACTTCATTTTATTTTTAATATCCTTAATTTACTAAAGTTCCAGAGTATTCCTCTTAGTCTTAGTTTCAATGTCACCAGATTCTTTATCCTTATACACTCACAGAGCCTAGCATGGTGACATTCACTATGATTTAGTAATCATAGTGTTTAGTAAATGATTCATGATTTCATACATGTCGAGCACATCTCCTCTCAGTCTTTCCATCTCCAGACTTGAGTCTTGAGTCTTGATCTTTCAGTCTATCCCCTTATGACAGCCAAATTTGAAATTTTATACTCAGCGATATTTAATATAGTGGTCATAGAAGATGGTTCTAAATAATAGGTCTGCCACAAACCACACCAAATTTTAAGCAATCAAGAAATTGATGTTGCAAAACACAAAAATA
This sequence comes from Pongo pygmaeus, assembly GCF_028885625.2. Taxonomy (NCBI): domain Eukaryota; kingdom Metazoa; phylum Chordata; class Mammalia; order Primates; family Hominidae; genus Pongo; species Pongo pygmaeus. The sequence goes on along the minus strand of NC_072396.2, from coordinate 128,735,532 downwards.
ACAGGCAGAAGTTCCCCCTTGGTTCATCCCTTCCAAAATGTTCTGGAGATTAAATAATTGTTCATATGCCATCATCATTTAACTTGCCCCAGTCTTAAAAGTCTTTTTATAAACCACCTTAAGGGTCCTTATACCTCTAAAAATTATAAAGGGATTTATGGACATGGAATTCCCTTGTTTGAACATGCTGGTTTCCTTGGAGAACTCACCAAAACATAGATGACTTTAGAAGTATTCAGGGGACATTTAAATGAATTTGTAACTTTTATAGATGTTAAGGATTAATCAAACATCAGGATTAATCAAAGTATACCATAAAGCCAAGTCTTAATATTAACTTCCTGCCAATGAATTAGTTCATCTAAAAGCAGTTTATTAAGTTGAGTTTATAAAATGGCTCTAAATGAGTTCACGTTTTACCAGAAAATTCATGTGTGTGTGTGTTTGTGTGTTGTGTTGTGCTAAAAGGACATGCTTGTTAGCACAGAGATTCTGACTTTAACATCCATTCAATGAGTTTCACCAGATCTAAATAAAGGGAAGTAGGGAAAAGAGTAAATTGCAGACTAGTTTGAAAAAATGCCATGTGGTTATTTTCAAGAGCACTGTCAAAAGCACCAAGGGAAATGGGAGTAGAGCCATATGTTCTTAAAGTGTATCTGATACTTTTTATATGTATTGTTTCATATGATATAACAACCTAGGGCCAGGCCCGATATCTCACGCCTGTAATCCCACCACTTTGGGAGGCCGAGGCAGGTGGATCACCTGAGGTCAGTTTGAGACCAGCCTGGCCAACATGGTGAAACCCTGTCTCTACTAAAAATACAAAAAATTAGCCAGGCATGCTGGCAGGCTCCTATAATCCTAGCTACTTGGGAGGCTGAAGCAGGATAATCACTTGAACCCAGTAGGCAGAGGTTGCAGTGAGCCGAGATTGCACCATTGTACCCAGCCTGGACAACAAGAACAAAATTCCCTCAAAAAAAAAAAACAAAAAACCTAGATATAGAGTAACCAGCTCATCCTGGTTTGTCAAGGATGGTCCTAGTTTAAAAACTGAGCTCTGCCTCAGTTACAGCCAAACCAGAGCAGTAGATCACTTTAGCTAAGTAAGGCAGACGATCCTGTCCCTATGTTACCAAAGAGGAGTCTGAAATTTGCAAATGAATGACTCAATCAGAGTCACACATTAGTTGTAAGTGGGGTATTCAATATTAGAACCCAAGCCTTCTAACTGCTATTATAATAAAAATTTTAAGAAACCAGGCTGTAATTAACACTGTGTATAAAAACTGCTGTGAAAATTGTATCAGCTTTTATCTTTTCTAGAAACTTAGCCATTCCCTTTGTGATACTATAATTTTGCTCTCCAACTCCCCTTTTAATAGATAATATGGAGAAAAAAACTCAGCCCTGTTTATCAGAGTTATTACAAACTCCCTTTTAACAAAGTCTGAATTGATGAAAATAATTATAATGCTTTTCAACTCTGTTATTTCCTAATGCAATCATGAAAATAAGCAGCAGCCTGTGCATTAGCACCCTAAAAAAATGTAATATACATGATCTCCCCATCTTTTCCCATTTATCTTAAAGATGATTTTTTATTGTTTGTGGGGGCAAGCAAGTATCAAAGGGGTGGAAATGTAAAACTGGACAAAACAAAATTATTAGACCTGGCTTTATCTCCACATGTGACTTTTTGTCATTTCTTCTCAATACACAAAGAAGTGAATGTATGCCCCAACAAACCTCTCCCATTACTGTCCTGTCTGTGCTGAGCAAAATTGAATCTATATGTCTTTAAAATGCCTTTCCATTGCTATGGCTGTTTTCAAAATACAGAACTTAGTGCAAATGTGGTTCACTAGACTACTAATGCTCATTTGCTCCTTCCCAACAGGCATCACAGTTGATAGGCATGGATTTATTTACTTTGTGGATGGGACTATGATTCGCAAAATTGATGAGAATGCTGTGATCACAACTGTAATCGGCTCAAATGGTCTGACTTCCACACAACCACTGAGCTGTGACTCAGGAATGGACATCACTCAGGTAGGCATCACTGGTTTTCAAGTGTTATCGTCATTTGGCATCATGGAAATGGATAACAATTTTCTCATGTAGAAACTAGGTAGAATGGAAGCCTGGTATATCTGTTATAACACCAGATAGCAGAAGTTTCTCTTTATGTAAGTTACTTTTTTCCTCGTTAGAAAAGCTTAGTTGTGAGAAAATGGTAAGCGAGGATGGAAGTAATTTCAGGTAGAATATTGACATACAATTAAGTAAAGTCTCTCAAATTTGAATTAATCAGAGGGTAAGGCCAATCTCGTTTATTGAATATTTCCAAGATATGTAATTCTATTTTTTTTTATTATACTTTAAGTTCTAGGGTACATGTGTACAATGTGCAGGTTAGTTACATATGTATACATGTGCCATGTTGGTGTGCTGCACCCATTAACTCATCATTTAGCATTAGGTATATCTCCTAATGCTATCCCTCCCCCCTCCCCCCACCCCACAACAGGCTCCAGTGAGTGATGTTCCCCTTCCTGTGTCCAAGTGTTCTCCTTGTTCAGTTCCCACCTATGAGTGAGAACATGCAATGTTTGTTTTTTTGTCCTTGTGATAGTTTGCTGAGAATGATGGTTTCCAGCTTCATCCATGTCCCTACAAAGGATATGAATTCATTTTTTATGGCTGCATAGTATTCCATGGTGTATATGTGCCACATTTTCTTAATCCAGTCTATCATTGTTGGACATTTGGGTTGGTTCCAGGTCTTTGCTATTGTGACTAGTGCCACAATAAACATATGTGTGTCTGTGCCTTTATAGCAGCATGATTTATAATCCTTTGGATATATACCCAGTAATGGGATGGCTGGGTCAAATGGCATTTCTAGTTCTAGATCCCTGAGGAATCACCACACTGTCTTCCACAATGGTTGAACCAGTTTACAGTCCCACCAACAGTGTAAAAGTGTTCCTATTTCTCCACATCCTCCCCAGCACCTGTCGTTTCCTGACTTTTTAATGATCGCCATTCTAACTGATGTGAGATGGTATCTCATTGTGATTTTGATTTGCATTTCTCTGATGGCCAGTGATGATGAGCATTTTTTCATGTGCCTGTTGGCTGCATAAATGTCTTCTTTTGAGAAGTGTCTGTTCATATCCTTCGCTCACTTGTTGATGGGGTTGTTTGTTTTTTTCTTCTAACTTTGTTTGAGTTCTTTGTAGATTCTGGATATTAGCCCTTTGTCAGATGAGTAGATTGCAAAAACGTTCTCCCATTCTGTAGGTTGCCTGTTCACTCTGATGGTAGTTTCTTTTGCTGTGCAGAAGCTCTTTAGTTTAATTGGATCCCATTTGTCAATTTTGGCTTTTGTTGCCATTGCTTTTGGTGTTTTAGACGTGAAGTCCTTGCCCATGCCTATGTCCTGAATGGTATTGCCTAGGTTTTCTTCTAGGTTTTTATGGTTTTAGGTCTAACATTTAAGTCTTTAATCCATCTTGAATTAATTTTTGTATAAGATGTAAGGAAGGGATCCAGTTTCAGTTTTCTACATATGGCTAGCCAGTTTTCCCAGCACCATTTATTAAATAGGGAATCCTTTCCCCATTTCTTGTTTTTGTCAGATTTGTCAAAGATCAGATAGTTGTAGATGTGTGGTATTATTTCTGAGGGCTCTGTTCTGTTCCATTCATCTGTATCTCTGTTTCAGTACCAGTACCATGCTGTTTTGGTTACTGTAGCCTTGTAGTATAGTTTGAAGTTAGGTAGCGTGATGCCTCCAGCTTTGTTCTTTTGGCTTAGGATTGACTTGGCAATGCGGGCTCTTTTTTGGTTCCATATGAACTTTAAAGTAGTTTTTTCCAATTCTGTGAAGAAAGTCAAATGAAACAGTGACTGAAATTTAGAAAAATAGTTACTACGAAGGCTCTTTAGACATCTTTTTTAATGAATATATGAGCATGTTGTTATTCACGTGTATATAAATAGCTATTTCTAGGGTGTTTGGAAGTTTTCTTAAGTAAAAGCAACATCCCCTCTGAGATCTATTTTACTGTTATTTAGGAAATCTGTTTTTTTTTTTTTTTTTTTTAGGCCAGTGAGGATAAAAGAAAATTCAGTATAGCTCTCATCTGGGTCCAAAATTCTGATTTTACCACAATTCTACAAAATCAGTATTAGACATTTAAAGAGATTATAGAGCATACAGCATAGTCCCAACATTCAGTGTCTGACTTTCTTAGTCTGCAGAAACAAGAAATGAAGGAAATAGATTAGACAGTCCTCAAACCTTCCAGCTCTAACATTCCATAAATTTGTGACCCTAATAAAGTAAATTATTAAATAATCTTTTCAAAAAAACTAAAGTGGATGTTGAGAGTTTTCAAATTGATTAGTGTATCACAGAGGATGGTCTTAGCTGCAAGTAATAAAATACTTGTCTTAAAGTTGTTTAAACAATAAGGTTTAATTATCTCACATAATGAGATGTCCAAAGATAGGCAAAGATGCCAGAAGATTTCCTTCTTGTGTCACATTGGCCAGAATTGAGTCATATGTCCATGCCTTCACCAGTCACTGGCAAAAGGGAAATGAGATTCCATAGTGAATTCAGACCCTCTAGAAGTGGGTCCCCTTCCCTGAGCACATTGCTACCTGATTCTTAAACCAAAATCAGAGTTCTGTTAGCAAGGAGTAAAGGGTTGCTACTGGGGAGGCAATGAGCAGTGTCCCCCACAGTTATGATATTCCTGTTGCTTCATTTGTCATACCACCTAAAACCTAGAAAAACAAGGTAAATATATTAGTTCATTTTTACGCTGCTGATAAAGACATACCCAAGACTGGGCAATTTACAAAAGAAAGAGATTTATTGGACTTACAGTTCCCCATGGTGGGGGAGGCCTCACAATCATGGTAGAAGGCAAGGAGGAGCAAGTCATGTCTTACATGGACGGCAGCAGCCAAACAGAGAGCTTGTGCAGGGAAACTCCCATTTTTAAAACCATCAGATCTCGTGAGACTCATGCACTGTCATGAAAACAGCTCAGGAAAGACCTGCCCCCATAATTCAATCACCTCCCACCAGGTTTCTCGCACGACCTGTGGGAATTGTAGGAGTTACAATTCAAGAAGAGATTTGGGTGGGGACACAGCAAAACCATATTAGTAAGTAAAAGGAACACACCCCTAAGAAACCTTGCTTTAGTCATTGACTCTAAGATCTCCTGCCACCTCCACCCACCTTGAGCATAGAACTCTATAAAACACTAGCCTATTTTGAATTTCTTCTTCTCTATGTACCCCTGCCCTGCCCCAGAAACTCAAGAAATGTTCATATATAATCAACTACAAAAGTGAAATGGGGAATTGGGCCTGGAAAACTGACAAAATGAACAAACCCTTTTTAATAGAGACTTGAATGGATCAGGCTATCAAGTCCTAGAATAGTCTAACTTTCCATGATTCAAAGTGCTGCAGAAGGCAAGGAAAAGGAGCATTATTTATGGCAATAAAGAAGGGTGTGAATGTATTTGTATGGAGGAGGGGGGAGAGAGAAGATGCACATGTATGATTCACTTGTGGGATATTTTTAACTTAAAATAGGGCACTTAGTATTGCAATCAGTCAACTCTAAACAACTTTTCTGTTTCTGTGTAGAAAAGTTATGTTGAAAAGAGAATTATTTGTCTTAGTAGAGCAAACATATGATCATCATCACCATGAGAAGGGTTCTTTTTCACATGACACTTTCCAAACATAATTCCCACCATAAAATCTACCTCATCCTTTTCAGGTTGGGATATACAATGCAGCCCACTGAAAAGAAGCCCTGGTAACCAGGAGACAGAAACTTTTCTCTATGGCATTTCATTCCAAGCCTCAGTTTCTCTGAAGTACCCTCTTTCCCCTTTCTTTACACAACTTTAGCTTTAGAGATACAGTAGATTTTTTTGGAGGCATGGGAGGTTGTGTGGTATGAGGAGGGGATGGCAGAAGCCAGCAGGATTTATCAGGAAAGAAAGCAGGTTTTATGTCCAGATTATTTGGCCAGTAACTCTGCTGCTATCCACCATTTCCTGTTCTGTGCCTGAGACACACTAAAGAGTAAATCCAATTTGTCCACCCAGACTGGCTCAAAACAAGGAGACTGTATTGATCAGTGTCCAGATTATCACCCTCTATCTTTATTAGAGGCCTACTTCTCATGGCCCCATTCCCCCAGTCTGGAAGTACCTCTGCTGATACAAATCCCATTCTCCATCCTCCTCACACCTCACCTCTTCCATGGGAACCTTCCTTGATGGTTCTAGTCCTCACTGTTGCTTCAATCCCTTACTGGAATTTAGTATCACCATGCTTAAATGTAATTTGATCTTTGTTGGCAAACTGTGTATCCAACCCGTCTCCCACAGTAGACTGTGTGTTCCTGGAACATGCATAGGAAGGGCTCAGCAGGTACAGTTAACATCTATACCTGAATCAAAAGGACATAATGGTAAAAAGAATATGAAAGAGTAGTGAGAGATGAACCTAGAAAGGTAAGTGAGGGTGAAATGGTGAAGGGCCTTATAAGCATAATGAAGTTATACTGGACAATGAGGAGACAATAACAGCGTTAAGAAGGGAAATGCATTTTTAAAATAGTTTTAAGCATGGAAATCAGTTTTAAGAGATCATTCTAGCTGTTGCATGGAGAACCAAGTGAAGCCAAATAACATTAGAGGCAGGGAGACCACTTAAGAGGCAGTTGAAGAAATCCAGGTATGACAAGGACAAAACATATCGATATAGAAATGATCAGCCCCTTTCCAAGGGACTACTATAAAAATTAAGCTGTTTTCCAATGTTTTTGGGATGTTCAGCTGATATTTCTTTGGGATACAACTCTGGATGAGACTTTCCATGACACTGCTCAGCTTTATGCAGGCTACATAGGCAAGCAATATTAATGGCTGAACCTAAAATATCATAAAAAGGTAGATAGACTCGTTAAACATTGGAGCTAATATCAAATAACTTGTTGACTGACAATTTCAGAATTGAGAGAACATGTGTATGGTAGTACCACTCACTGATACAGGGAATACAAGAGGAAGAGAAGCAGGTTTGCTTGATGGTTGGATGATGGGTTCAGTTTGGGGTACGTTGAGGTGCCTGTGTGGCATCCAGATAAAGATATCTGGCAGGAAATTGGATACAGGTTTAAAGCTTGAGGTCTCACTACAGATTAGAGTTGTGATTGCTATTAGTTTACACATGGCAATGGTAAATAGAGGAGTGGATGAGCTCTCTCACGGAGGGTACATAGCATAAAAAAGAGGAGAAGGCTTAAGACCAAACTCTATGGAACACCAGTATTCAAGAAAAAACTGAGGAATGAGAACCCACAAAGGAGGCTGAGAGAAGGAGACCTGGCAATTAGGAGGAAAACCATGAAGGTGTCAAAAAAGCCAAGAGACGCAAGTTTTTCAAGAGGAAGGGAATGGTCAGTATCAAATGCTGCTTAGGGATCATAAAAAATGAGGTGCTTTTTAAAGAAGCCATTAGATTTTACAGCATTAATGCCTCTGATAAGAGTACTTTTGATAGAGTGCTAATTAATGAGAGTCAGATACCAGCGGCAGAGTAGGAAGTGAGGAAATGGAGAAACAGATAATAGATTACTTCTTTGAGATGTTTGGCTGGGAAGAAGAGGCTTTGGCATTGAAGCAAATCAGCTCCCAGCTGTGGGCAAATCAGCACCCAGGTGTGGCACAGGTGGACTAAAGCTGGAGAACACAGAATGAAATTGATGGGTCAGTTGATAGAGAGTTTACCAGGAGAAAGCCTGTGTGTGGCACAGCTTCCTAGATGCTCAGCCATTATGACCAGAGCTTCCCATCTGTTTAGACAACTGTGACAGGTTGGCAACCGATGTTTCCCCTGACTGTACTTAAGAACATGGGCCATCTTCAGCTAGAGAGAAGAAAGCTGAGCAGGGAGCTTCATAACACCCACCAAGAGCAAAGCCCCAGTTGTTTATAGTAGTACTTACAGTGATCCAGCTGAGCTTACACAGTGCTCAGTTTCATATTTCAGTAAATCAAAATATGTTGACGGGTGAGGGCACAGACAAATGTCTAAATGAGAGTGCATTGTTTCTGCTGACAGGAATGGACAGGAGAGAAAATAGAGGCCTATGCTGCAACATGAAGATTTGAATCAGACCTTAAGAAAAGCTTATCATTTCTAACACTATGTGGCAGCATCATATATTTTTAAAAAATTTTTGTAGAGTTCCCACCTTTTAAAACTTTTCAAGCAAATATTGGATAGCAATAATCTATGAATGCTTGACATACAGCCTCTCTGGAGCCAGGAAAATGGACCAACCGTTTTCTCAAGGTTCCTTCCAACTCCACAAAGGTGTCTCCACAGAAATACAACCAAATTTCTAAAGTTTCTTGTTACCTTTCCAGCATTCCAACATTTCAAAACCAAAAGATCTCCAACAAAGAAAGGCCCATGTATACTAGCATAGTACCTATGGAGGTTAGAAAGTGATGTGAGAGAATGGTCCTCTTCATCTTACTTGCCTTCATCTTCTGTACTTTTCTGTGGCAAACCTAAGCCCAAAGAAGAATCAGTTCTCAGGGCTTGTCCTAATCTTTAGCAGATCATTAAGTCCTATAGTAAGTCTAAGAATAACTGCTACCACTTATAGAGAGCTCACTATGTACCAGGAACTATGCTAAGAATCTAATTTACACTATTCCATTTTATCTACACAATGCAACCACCCTTGAGAGGTAGATATTATTATTCCCATCTGCCAGAGGAGAAAACTGTTAGTCGGAAGGATTATATATTGTGCTATGACCATAGAGTTATTGAGTGATATAACTAAGATTTTGGCACAAGCTTTCTGAACCCAAGTGTGCATTTTTCCAACCTCTGGAGATGACCAAATATCATTGTATTTAGCTGAGTGACAAATGCCGCTTGGTTGAAGAATATGCTGTTTATTCACAGAATGTGTGTTTAGTGGCAGTTAGGAAAGAGTTTAATAAAATCTAATCGTCTCAAGAAATGAAATTTGCTTTGACAATAAAATCATCCATTTGTTCAAAATCAATATCTTTTTTTGATTTACTGAAATCTGAAACTGAACTCTCAGTATAAACTCTGAAGCATAACTGCCCTTTGTAAGCACTGCTATAAGCAACCAGGCCTTTCACTTCAGGAGATGAGTTGATTATCAAGACACTGGGTGCTTTATTTCTGTTGCTGCTTTTGAATCATCCTGCTCTGGTAACTCACTTCCATCTGATGCCTGACTAGAATGGAATTGGGAATTAGAGCAAGTTTCTTGATGGGATAGCAAGTTACTCCTTGGAGCCAGCCTAATGCTTTTCCCAAAGTCAGCCCAATAGGAGATACACAAGCAAGATGGATCTTTTGCATGCATAGGAAATCCTGTTGACCTATTGCCTATAAGGTACACACTTTGAGGTGTTTGTCTAGAGCATCCAGATACACAGCCAGGGCTTCATAAGTGCTTATTGGATGATTTGTGTGTTTCCCACTGTTTCCAACAGCACCCATTTGTCAGATGGGTCTAACAGGAGTAGGGGAAGCATCATCCATAGTTGTGCAGGAAGGAAGGTAACATTCTTTGGAGGAGCAAACTTTGTCCTCATATATTACATCTATTGAACTAGTCCACTAGGAATCTTACTCTTCTCAGTCATTTGATGCTTGACTCCTCTCCAGAATATTCTGACCATGTAGTAACAATCCAACCTATTTTCAAATGCTTCTTGTGATAGGGAATCTACTACCTCCCCCAGGCAGCACATTCCATCTTTGAATACCTCTGACTGATGACAAGCTCTTCTTGGATCCCTTTAACTTTTTGTCTTCCTTTAACTTTCACCATCCAGTCTTACTGCAACTGTTCAGGCTTTCTTGAATTATAAATTTAATCTATATTCTATGAGATCAATCTACTAGTGAATCAAGCACAATACTGGGTACGTTTATATATGTCATCTTATTTAATCCTCATGACAATCCTTCAAGATAGGTATTATGTTCCCCTGTTTTTAATACATATGAAAAACAAGATTCAGAAGAACTGCGTAACTTGGTCAAGGCCACACAACCAATAAGTGGCTGAGTTGGAATTTGAACCTGGTCAACCTGACGCCAAAGCCCACATTATTTTCACCAAATTACGTTAAACTGCCTCCTCCACATGACAGCTCTCTTAGTACAAGAAAACAACTCTTTCATGCCTCTTAAGTCACATTCCCACTTCATTTAACTATACTTCATTTTACATGGCTTTGAGTTCCTTCACCATTCTTCCAGAATGGAAGCCACCATGGCTTCCAGAATGAATAAAATAATCCAGATGTGCTCTGAGTACTCATAGGTAGAATGGGAACTGTCACAACTCCCTTTCTATATTGTTTCTTTTCCTTTTGCCCATTGATTGTTTAAAAAAAAAAAAAAAACTTTAGCCACGGAACATTTACTTCAAACAAATCAGTCTCAATTTGTAAAATAGATGCAAACAGCAGATTCAAACAAGAGGTGGTGTCCCAGAACCTTCTTTATTCAAGCTTACTTCCATGCAATGGTAGCTTGCACGGTGACCTCAAAGGCACTTTTGCAAAATGCTAAAGAAATAAAGGGCACAGATTAGAAAACCACAGCTAAAGTTGACCGGGATTTTTTCACAGCTGTATCACACATTTGACATATGATGTGATGTAATTACAGAAAACTAAAAATTCACAGGTCTCTCACTCTCATCTCCTCATCTTATACTTGCACCATTAGTGATTTACAACATACTGCTGGGTCCTACCTTAGTCTCTATTCAATTCCATGTTGTTTGAGTTAGTCCAATTCTTTATACTCTTCTGCTATCATCTAATATTTTCACTATCCTTCCCAGCCTTGTGTCGCCTATGTATTTGACGAATGCTTTCTATGTCTTCATCCATTATAAAACTGATGGATAGGTAGATGCAATTGTGGCACCAATAGACTAGTTATCTGTTAGATTATGAACCCATGTGTTTGAACTCTCACCTATTCGTTGTGATTCCTCATAATACATCAGGAAATCAATCTAATGGCCTATGACCAGCTTTTTAAAAAGGTGAAACGCAATTTTAAAAATCAAGGTGTATCATGTGTAATGAGGGTGAGTAGTGTTTCATAATATTTTTATTTCGACTGGATAATGGTGTAAAATACAGTTCTTAGTGAGTGTCACAGTCAAAACAAGTTTGAAAGCCACTCTCTTCACTGATATTTCCTCCAACTTATCCGTAAAGGTATCATGAGAAAGCTTACCAGGTTGGTAACTCTGTTTAAAAGGAAATAAGAACCACTTGAAAAAATTTGTTTCTAGTCACAGTGTCTGTAAAACATCTTTTCCTCATCTAAGAGCTAAAAAACAACTGTTTCATAATACAATTGAAGATCTTTTCCAAATCAACATAAAGCTCCCTCCATGCAGGTTGTGGGGCACATTTCTGATTCTTCTTGAAGTCAGAACTATATTTAACCATCTCTAATCTTCTAGTGCCCACTATTTCTCAATAATTACACAAAAAAGTTCTAAACCCCATTTGCATGTTCTCTATAAGGAGCGATTCTTCCTAACTAGAAAACTTGAACTGAGTTAAAGAATTTAGATGCTCTTTTACAATCCCTTCATCCATTTTGGGCTTTGGTAACTCTGAATCAGTATTCTCTGTGGTCATTCTCCTTAACAGAGAAAACAAAACCTTCCCCTCTCTCTCATCCATCAGTACTATACCACCTGCCCCAAGCAGCAGACCTTTGCCTTCCTTGGTTGTCTTCTGCTCTCTACATAACTGAAAAAACAACTTTCTCTTGTCCTTAGATTTTTTTGCAAGCTTCAGATAAAATAACACAGCTCTATAGAAGGGGTAATATGCAGCCTCCTCCTCAAAATCTACATGTCAATTTAATTTTATACAAGTGGGTTCAGCATTTTCTGTTGTTTTAAATACACACATACACACACACACGCGCGCGCACGCACACACACACACACACACACACACACACACACATATAGTCATCCAGGCATGAAAAATTACAGCAATCTGGGTGGAAAAAAAAGAAAAAAAAAAACAGTAGTTTTAAAGCAGAAAAGGGCTAGGCATGGTGGCTTATGCCTGTAATCCCAACACTTTCAGAGGCTGAGGTGGGTGGATCACTTGAGCCTCAGGAGTTCAAGACCAGCCTGGGCAACATGACGAAACCCCCGTCTCTACAAAAAATACAAACATTAGTCGGGCATGGTGGTGCATGCCTGTAGTCCCAGCTACACGGGAGGCTAAGGTGGGAGGATCACCTTAACCCAGGGGACAAGGCTGCAGTGGGCTGTGATTGTGCCACTGCACTCCAGCCTGGATGACAGAGTGAAATAATGTCTCAAAAAAAAAAATTTCTTTAACAGAAAAGGCACCTTCTTTTCCCCTTCTTAAACTCTTGCCTAACATCTGTCATTGTCTTTCCCTCTCTCCCTTGCCAACCCTTTCATGTCTACAGAATGTCCTTCATCATCCTGAGTGATACTGATACAGATGATATTGAAACTCAACTTCTTCATGGATTACTTGCTTTTCTTGGTGCACTTCCGTCACTTTCCCATGTGCACACTGAAAGAGAACAGAATTAGATCTTTCAAATGAAGGCCATTATAAGTGAAATTCCCTGCAGGGACAGACTTGTGAGTTTTGTGAAGCTCTGTAGGGAATCAAGAAAATCTGAATTATAATAAGTTTGCTTGAATAAAGGGATCTCCCAGGGGAAAAAGAAAAGAAAGTTTATTTTAAAAGTTCTTGCCACCAAAGATGAAAATCTCACCACCTCCACCCCTACCACACCCTCTCAATGTTTCCATGACTATGGAACTTATCTCACTGTCAAAGCAAAGAAAAGGTCTCTGGCCACACTCCAGATAATTCAGACACAAGGGCATGTGGTAGAAGGAAAGAGTGAGTTGCAGGTAAACAGCAAGACAGGGACGATGAAAGCTATATATCTGAAATATTTGAAAAAACATTTCTCAAGGGCCAGTAATACCAGTGTGCAGTAGGCACAAATAGGTGGGAGAAAAAGAGAGGTGAAGAAAGGATAAGAGAAGATTAGAGAGTAGACAGAAGATCAAACAGCAAATTAATGAGGCCCAGGGAGTAGTAGAATGGAACCAAAAATGTTATTTGGTGGCCTTATGCCAAACATTTACTCTATCCTAATTGGTCATGGTTAGTTTAACCGATTGAATCAACTATTTTCATAGTAACTATCAACTAATAGATTAGATGGTATTAAAAGCCATACCAACCAAACCTCCAGTGTATTTTCCCATTTTCTTTCACTGTTCTCATGCCTGGACCACAACAATAGAGCAGCAGTTTTAACTGCTCAGAAATGGGCTATTGCAGGAGTCCAAACATAAGCATCCTAAATCAGCAATGTTCTGTTCTATTCATTTGAGCCACATGCACTCAGTCAAACCACGAGTCACAGCCAATTCCTCCCACTGATCCAAAGGCTTATAAGTGCAGAAATGGGAGTGCTTGTTAGTTCCTACAAGATAAAGAGGGAGCTCAATCTACATCAACCATAGCAGGAAGGCATTGTTAACTTAGCCACACTCTTCTCAAAGACCCCAATATGTCAATTACCTTAAATGTGAAAGTATTTAAATCAGAAAGTGATGACTACTGAATAAAAATGAGCAAACTTTCTACCAGACATGTTTATAAGCCTGGAACAATTATTCATATTTCTTCAGGAGTACAGAGGCATGTTTTACCAAAGTTCTCTGGACAATTGCCTAATTCACCTATTTTCCTTTGACTAAGAGTGTTCTAGTAGAAGGAGTATAGACAATCCTGGGTGTGAGTCCATATTCTGCCATTTATTTGCAGTGAGACCTCAGACAAGTTAATTAAAGTCTCTGAGCCTGAGTTTCTCCACCAATAAAAAGTGGGATAAAAACATGTAATGTCTCCTAAGGAGGTCATGTCAGTTAAATGAGAAAACACATATGAAGGAAGTTTCTTTTTTGAAGGGCACTTGCAACTATAAATTGTTGGAGCTGATCAGAACTGAAAAAAGAGACCATATGGCATTACATGTAACCTTGGCTTTTATGTGTACATTTGCCATGTCAGTTAGGTAGGCATGTGGAAGGAAAGTAGCACAAACTTCAGTCTACATAGCAATCAAATTATGCTGTCACAGAGCATGAGATGGCAGGAAGAGTTGTTTAGACTCTGATTTGACAACAGCACCAAAAGCCATTTAAAAAGGCTTTTTTCAGAGTCCCTAGTGGCTCTCCACATTATTACTCACCTGTAAATGAGAGATCCATTAGAGTTTATGGCTGAAAATTACATAATAATGCCAAAGAAACACTATTTGTAGTTACCAGGTCTATATTTTAGAAAAATAACATTTCGTTCTGAATCATTTATTCTGCTCTCCTCTGAAAGATGGTAATACAGAAAAAAATGTTAAATCATTTTTTTCTATTTCTTGACCCAAATGAAGGTTCTCTATAATTTTGGATTCAGTACTAGATGTAAAAACTGACACTAGAATTTTGGAGCTGGTTAATTATTCCTCCTTATGAAGGCTAATTAAATAAATGACCCAATTGTTGATTAAGTGGCCTCTCTTTTTTAATGTGAAAGCACTTGGAAAAGTATGAAGTGCTTTACAAATAAAAGAGATGATGTAAGATGTTAATTGGCATCTTCATGAAATATTTTCTGTTGATTCACCATACACTTGCTAAAATGGGAGGACCCAAGAACCAAATAAGTCTGCAAGGTGGTTTTTCTGATTTTGAATATCTGCGGTTGTCAGTCTCTAATTTAAATGCATTTTTGCATAATGTTATTTATTGCTTATGCAACCCAGACCTAGTCTCCTGGCTCTGTCAAATGCAGAAAAACACCTTCTGGAATGGCAAAGGGAGCCAAACCTTTCTCTAATCCTTTAATAGAGGATGCAAGAGACAAAATCAGGCCTTTAGGGTAGACTGTTCTTCATAATTATGCCAGTATGTAAAGTCAGTAAAGCTTAATGGTATGGGAATACAGACTGCCTGGGTTTAAATCCTAGATCCACCACTTGCTAGGTGTGTGCCCCTGGGAAAAAATTCTGTATCTGTAAATGGGGGTGGTAATGTTACTTTCCCCATAGGGAGGTTGTGAGAATTTAATGAGGTAATATGCATAAATCACTTAGCAAAGTGTTTGGCTCATAAGTGTTCAATAGATTATTATTTTATCATTATTATTATTACTAGTAATAGTAGTGGTAGTAGTATTTGACCTTCTGCTCACGAAAGAGAATTGAACTGATAGCTTACAAAACTAGAATAAAAGGGACCAAGAAGAAGTTTAGAACTGATAGAGAAATTGTATAATCTTCCTTTCTGTCCTTTTCACATAGGTGTACCTTTTACAGAGAGGCATATATCTGTCTGTAGGTGAGTGTGATGGGCTGTAGCAAACATGTTCCAGAGACTGGTCTTAACCTGCTGTGACCTTCACAGCATGTTTTGTCTCCCTAGTGCTGATGTGAAGCTCCGTATAGATCACTTAATGAATGTTCACTATAGTCATTGAATGGTGCCCCAAATACTTCATCTTCTTTCTACTTTCACATACTGTTGTGATGACTATGGAGCTGAGGCTGAAATGTAGTATGAGTTTTATACATCTGTGAATGTAAGATGTTAGATCATCCTCTATCTCTTTGAAATCAAGAAGTAAAAAAGCAGCTCATTCAGTGGGTGGCCTGCAGCCATTCTAGGTGGGTCAATTTCACACACACACAAAATAAATATTAGAGTACATAAGAAAGAAGACAGAGTTTATCTAGGTCACTATGAAGAATATGACTGTCCCAAGACAAAACAAAAAGGCTCCCAGCTAAGTGGGAAATCAAAAGGAAAGAAGCTGATATATCATAAGAAGAAAGCAGCGTCCTAGGATTTTTGAAGCAAGTTTGGTCTATGAATTTTTTCATCTAACTAATGACTTCTATTTTTATCAAGATATTCAAGTTTCCAACACATCTATCAGTTTTCTTAAGTCTATTATATATATAAAGAAAAACAAATTTAACAAAATGATAAACTGGGAGAAACAATGCAATGAGATTATCCACAGAGTTCATGTAAATATTGTATCCTTTCTCCAAATTTATTTAAACCTTTTTTTAACTGTTTTTCAGGCCTGCATCTCTTAGGTAAAATCACAATATAATAACCTGTTATCAGAGATATTTCCATTGCTTCCTCCAAAGTGACAGCTCAGGTTGTTTATATAAGTAGAGAGCAGCAGGCCAACATCCTCAGCTCCAGCATATCCAAATTCTGCTGAAATGTCTGCACACAAGCAAATAGCCAAAGTTGTCAGGGGCCTTAAAATAAAAGTCAAGTACCGTGCTCAATGCTATATCGAAAACATAATTTAGCACATAAATAAAACTCCCTCAGCAGTGTCCTCTTTCCACACAAAGGACAATGGCACGTTAGCTCTTATTAAAACTATTAAGCACCAGAGGAAAAGCATCTTCAAAGTTCAGGGCAAGTCACAAGATGCAAGGCTTGCAAACCTGCTTTTGAACCACTCAGTCTTCCACACATTTTGCTCAGCAGGCGCCGTGACCTGAGGTGAACCTGAAGCTCTCTAAGATACAGAAATATCTAAGATACTTCTGTATCTCTCTAAGATACAGAAGACCTACAATAGTGTATTGCTGTTCCTCTATCCTTGTATGTGGGTTAATGTTGTGAATACTAGTCAAGATTCAGTCAGAGGCCAGGCACAGTGGCTCAAGCCTGTAATCCCACCACTTTGGGAGGCCAAGGCAAGCAGATCACCTGATGCCAGGAGTTCGAGAAGTAAATTCAGTGGTTAGTGTCTTCAGGTTCTAGGGATAACATCCTGTGCTGAGTCCCAGTGCAAGCCAGTTGGCCTAACTAAATTTCAGACTACACTATACCTTTAAACCTACTCCCACTCTCTATTAATTATGAGAGGGGAAAGTGCACGAATCAGTGCCAACCCCTCTTTATCAAATGGAAATACAACCCAAAGAGAAAGTTATTTGGCTGTCAGCAGGAGTGCCATCTTTTCATGCAAAAGTTGGTGTGTTTGGAAAAGTAAACATGGGGACGTATAAAATGTTACCAACAGGCTACACCTGTTGAAACGTGTTTATCTTGAGATACATAACAAAGAGCAGGGGTTCATTTGGTGCATCTCAAAACACGCTTCCAACTCCAAATCAATGAGAAGAGGATTCTGAAGGAGTAATTGCAATGTCTGACAAGAAAACTAGCAAGAGTGAATATAAAAGAAATTTAATAGTAAATATCTAATGTATCACTGTTAACAATTGAGCACATAGGAAATGTTGTCACGGGGCAACTTCTGAACCATTTGGTACAGAATTGTGTCTCCAAATAACATATGGGAGAGTCACATGATCGACCATGAAATCATTCTCAAAAATTGCAAGAATGAGAAGTTTCTAGAGAATAATGACATAAACATGGCATTTCCAGAGTCAGAGAAGCTCTGGATAAAATCATTCACAACCAACTTTATAACATCCAAGCACGGTGGATTTCTGGACTTTAATAGCAAAGTCTCTGGGGCCAAAATGGTCCTTGCTACTTCCAGTTCACCTTTACTAGTTTTCTGTTACCACTGACCTACAATAGTGTATTGCTGTTCCTCTATCCTTGTATGTGGGTTAATGTTGTGAATGTTAGTCAAGATGCAGTCAGAGGCCGGGCGCAGTGGCTCATACCTGTAATCCCAGCACTTTGGGAGGCCAAGGCGGGCAGATCATTTGAGGTCAGGAGTTCAAGACCAACCTGGCCAACATGGCAAAACCCTGTCTCTACACAAAAGAAAAAAAAAAAAAAATTAGCCGAGCATGGTGGGTGCCTGTAATTCCAGCTACTTGGGAGGCTGAGGCACGAGAATTGCTTGAACCTAGGAGGCGTAGGTTGCAGTGAGCTGAAATCGCGCCACTGCATTCCAGCCTGGGGGATACAGCAAGACTCAGTCTCAAAAAAAAAAAGATGCAGTCAGAAAAACAGAAAGTGCATTCGTTATTTTAACAGAGAGGATTTAATATAGAGAATGTCATGTACAGATGTTACAGGGTCGGAAAAAAACAAGAGATAATATCTGTAGGAAGTGGCCACCATCTCTCTGACTGGGGGAACAAAGGGAAGAGGTTGGGGTTGTCAGAACCTAGAAAGTTGGAGAATTTGCTTCGTGGAGGTAGGACCTAGTCCTCTGAGAAGAAGATGACAGCTAGCCCTGTCTCTACTAAAAATACAAAAAATTAGCTGGGCGAGGTAGCGGGTGCCTGTAGTCCCAGCTACTCAGGAGGCTGAGGCAGGAGAATGGCATGAACCTGGGAAGCAGAGCTTGCAGTGAGCCAGGATCATGCCACTGCACTCCAGCCTGGGCGACAGAGTGAGACTTCGTCTCAAAAAAAAAAAAAAAAAAAAAAGATGCCAGCTGGTTGCTTCTGGTGCCTCTGAGGCGGCATAATGAGACTGATTCTCAGGGTAGGGAAAGGAGCTGGAAGTGCAGCCAGGTACTGCTTCCAGGATGAAGGGCTACTGTTGAGATGACACTGACAGGAACAGAAAGCAAGCAGGAAGGATCAAGTCCCTTCTCCCTCCTTTAGCTTCTTAGAATCTCTTTATTTTCCACATTGTCAGGACCTATCAGAAATCTAGCTGGCAAAAGAAAAATGTAGATTGCCGAGTCCCAACCCCAGCATCACAAAGCAGCATCTTTAAAGGGGTGAGTTAGGAGCTGTGAGACAATAGCTTAATAACTAGCACACTGTGCAATGAGGTGTTAGATTTTCATGTCATTGTTGCTGCTGGAGTCACTCAGATATGCTTACAGTTTAGATGAAACATTAATTAGAGTGGACTGTTTGTCACAGAGGATTTCATCATTACTGAATCTGTAAGAACCTGTTATTGGGAGACCTCAGCCAGATTTGCTGTTCGTGAGGGTGATTTTGCCTCCCCTTTTATTGAAGCTCAGATACTCACTATTCATCACCATTTTTTGCTTTTGTTCAGGCTTAAGTCTATAGCCCGCATGCTTCCTTAAATGATTCTGTACACATGGTAAGTGGTCAGGTGGCCAATCTCCAGAGTTCTAGAAGCATGAAGCTTGAGCTGGGCCATCTGTTGAGTGAGTGCAGTTTTGTATTACACACAGGGAAGTGGTGGGCAAAACCCGGAAGCACACTGGAGGCCTAATGAAAATACCACCAGTTAAATCTTCCCTCTAAATGTTCATTAGGCCATCTGCTCTTATTAGTGGCCTTATCATTTGGAAACATTACAGAGTTAAGATGAGAGAGACAATCTGTGGAATTCTAGTATAACTTGAAATGAACTTTTGAGTAGAACAATCATGAGTTGTGATGTTTACCTTCCCATTCAGAGCCCAGCCCACTTATATCTTAACATCTCCATGGTGAAAATTTTTAATAGTTTCTTCCTGAAATATTATAACAGAAAGAAGGGTTAGCAGTAGCTACAGAAATGAAAACATAATCTCAGAGTGGCTGATCAATGAAATCAGACCATTTTATAAAAGCCGTGCAGTCATACTTCTGGCCTGTAAATTGCTTTAGGTGCCAAAGGGAATTGGAAGCTTGGTCTGTCCTGTCAAGCCAATACTATAATATTAACAACCTGCAACAGACAAGTTTCTGCAACTTCTCAGCAGAAACAAATTGCAGAATGATTCCAGGGGCTTCTTTATAAGTCTCTGGCTCCTATGCAAGCAAAGCCTTGGATCTCAAGAGGACAAGAGTCTCACTTCCTACTGTGTTAAGACCAGCAGAGGTCCTGTCCTTACTCTGAATTATCTCAGACTTTATGGGCTCTTCACACAGCCTCAAATTTGATTTCTTATTACCTTGAACTGTGTACTCTGATTGCCTCTCCTTCTGTATGTGTATCCCCCACAGTGCTAGATATACAGCAGATATTTAATGAATTCATGTAAAATTAAATTAAAATAGAGACTCAAAAGAAAAAAACATAGTAACATTTTCATATTCCTCTCCCCACCCCCAGAAGGGCTGAGAGGGTTCAGTTCTTTAGCTGTAATGATAAAACCCGAGAAACAGAGATGCAAATAGTAAATCGGCAAGTAGCATCATGTAAGTAGCATCATGTACAATATGTTCTCCTTACAATAACAATCAAATTTACAAACAAATTAGCTGTGGAGTCTGAAGGACATTCTGTAGTTTTCACACTGGGCCTTCATCTCCTGCTGATAGATGACTTTGACTGTAAATTGAAAACTGGAAGTAGTTAAACATTCTGTATATTCACAAGTGCCATTTCCAAAATTGAGGCTTCAGAGAGGAGATGCAAGAAAGGGTCGACGGAAACTCAGAGCAATTATGCCTGTTATTAAGATGAGGTAGTGGCAATTACACAGCAGACTCAGAGAGAGTGTGTATGTGCTGATTGTTCTGAGGCAGCCTGTAAGAACAAACTTTTATGGTACCCATCAGGCATTGGGTCTCTAGAGGAAGTGAAGATTTTCAGCCACCCCTTCGGTGTGCTTTTGGACAGGACTTATGGCCCCAGGAACTATCTTAGGAGGGATACATGCTTTCTTGTTAATGAGCTTCAAGGAAACCCTTATATAATAGAGTGGTGTCTTTCACTGTTTCTTTCCTCTAGGATAACCATTCTCAAGCATTTTGGTCTCAGGAACCCTTTGCATTTCTAAAAATTGTTGGGGGCCCCAACGAGCTATTCTTTTGTTGGTTTTATCATATGAATATTTATCTTATTAGAAAATAAAAGTGTGAATTTTTTTAAACTGAAGATACACTAGCCTGAGGTAGCCTCTGGAAAGCCCCACTGTACACACATGATAAAGTACAAAATGCACATAATATTATTTGAAAAATAGTTTTGACCTCATAGACTTTCTGAAAGAGCCTTGGGGATTCCCAGACTCCCCAGACCAAAATGGAAATACCATATTTCCTAAATTCTAAGACATCGTGGACTATAAGACATAACATCAATTCGATATCTTTGGGTAATGGGGAGAAATGTACCATCAAACCTACATATTGACTATAAGATACATCTTCACTTCAGAAAAGTTAAAACATGGAGGCAGTGGGAAATGCATTTCTTAAAATTGAGTTATTTATGGCAATTTACACTAACCTCAGTGGGTCTCTGGAAACCCAGATTTACTGACACAAATATGTTGATGAGAAATAGTTTTTCTTAGAGCCTATTTGCATGTTATAATTTTTTAAAATGCTTTCATGGACTGAAAACGTTACTGTCAATGAAGCACTAATGTTTTCGTTCAACAAACGTTTGCCAACTTAATGCCAGATACTGGGAAAACAAAAATAAAAGAGTTCTCATCTTTGCCGTCGAAAACTCATAGGCCTGGTAGAGAACATAGGAAGACAAACAAGTATTTTAGAATAAGAGAGAAGTACTGGATCTAAATGAAGGAGTCATGGAACTGGAAGAGCTTGAAGTACCCAAAGATGGAGCCCTAGGTATTCAAGAATGCTTGAGGTTAATCACTAGGTTTAAGCAATTAGTCATCCTCTTAACAAAGGGCTGCCCTAGTGGACTTTGCTACATGCATCAGTCTCTTTCAGACTTAATTTATTTCAATTTAGTTTAATTTAATTTTCCAATCATAGGTGATTCATCCAGAGATGTAAAACTAGAAATCTGTTAGACCAGTTTGAATGTAATGTTGTAGTGAGTAACTCCAGTCAAGACCAAAGCCTAACAGAGCACTGTCTTCCCTGTGATTAGATTCAACCAAGAATAACAGAAAACCCTAACATGACAGTGATGTAAGCAAGAGAGCAGCCAGGCTAGATGTGTGGTTTAGGGCTGAGATGGCAGCTCCGCAGTGTCATCTGGGTTCCAGGTTTCTGTATTTTTGCCTTGCCACTCTAACACATAACTTCCATTTTCAAGGCCACCTCGTGGTCCATGACATCTGCTAGAACTCTCACTGGTATATCCACATTGCAGAATGGAAGAAAGGGCAGGAAGAGCTTCCTTCCAGTTGGGTCAGCTCTCCTTAAGCAGCCTTTTTAAGTATCTATTTGTAAGTGTGGGTGCTTCCACACTTCCTCTTACATATTATTGCCTGGAACTTCACATGACTACAGATAATTGCAAATAAGGCTGGAATGTCTTCTGTTCTAAACAGCAATGTGCTCAGATTCAAAAACAGAGTTGGCTGGGTGTGGTGGCTCATGCCTGTAATCCCAGCACTTTGGGAGGCCGAGGTGGGTGGATCACCTGAGGTCAGGAGTTCAAGACCAGTCTGGCCAACATGGCGAAACCCCATCTCTACTACAAATACAAATACAAATACAAATAAAACAATAGCTAGTCGTGGTGGTGCATACCTGTAGTCCCAGCTACTCAGGAGGCTGAGGCAGTAGAATTGCTTGAACCTGGGAGGCAGAGGTTGCAGTGAGCTTAGATCATGCCACTGCACGCCAGCCTGGGCGACAGAGCAAGACTCTGTCTCAAACAAACAAACAAACAAATAAACAAAAAAACTGGGAGTATAATCAGGAGGAAAGAGTGAATGTAAGAATAGGCCTAGAACCAGCAGTCTCTGCCACAGGAATTTTAGGAACCACAAATTTAACATTTTGTTTTGACCCTGATATTGTCTGAGCTTCTTCAAATTTATAAATAGGAGAGAAAATCCATCTAGATAAAGCTTGGTTTTCTACAGTTAGAAAACATGATGACACCTAAAAGAGTGATGGCCCTTATTGATCTTGCCTGAAAAAAGTGGAAATTATTAGAAGATGAAATATACTAGGACTACTTTGGAAGTTTTGCTTTGTTTGGTTTGGTTTGGCTTTGCTTTGTTTTCCCCACTTCCAAAATGTTTTAGGAACATTGGGAGAGATGCAATTTAATCTATATCCTCTGCAGTAGAATAATTCTCAAGATCAGCCAAATTGTTACTCTTGATCAGATTGATCCTAGCTATTCATTTGCAATGAACAATGCAACTTAAGTATCAGTTATTCTAATTGGGAAGCCATGGAAACAGACCATGCCAATGCATTTGACCAAAGGTTGAGAGGTTCTTCAAACTCTCCAGCCGTTATGCAGAGAGACACAAGAGTGTGTATCTAAGATAATGGGAAATAATTTGCCCTGTTGACAAGGCCATGTAATCTTGGCATATTTCATCTTCTAATAATTTCCACTTTTTAAAAGCAAGATCAATAAAGGCCATCACTCTTAAAGGTGTCATCATGCTTTCCAAGTGCAAAAAACCAAACTTTCTCCAGATGGCTTTTTCCCTCTTTTATAAATTTGAAGAAGCTCAGAGAGTATCAGTGTCAAGAAATGAGAAGGCCATTTGAAAACTGACAAAAAGTGATGCTAACAATCTGGAGTTGTCAGCTTTTAGAAGTGCGGAAAAATCTAACATGGAGCTGGCATAACACCTGGCAGAGAGCACTCAGTCCTGTCACTGTATCTTCCCCAGGGCTGGCATACTACAGAAGAGATAATCATACGCTTCCCGGAAATTCCTACTGAAGAGGACTCACAGATCAAAATCAAACAGAGTCATTTTTTAAATGAGCCACAAGACTCCCAATGTAGTAAAGGAGGGAGATTAGAAGTGTCGTGTTTGAAATGGGAAGGCAGGACCTTTTGGGAAACAACTGGTTTCTGCAGCACACTTGAACTTTGGGAAAAGAAATTATTAGCACTTGGTGACAATTGTAAAATATAGTAACAGTCGTGATATGTTTTTGAGGCACTTCCATAAATGTTAACTTCTTAAAATGAATAAACTGGAACAGAAATAGTCTGCTGCTGTATGCCACTAACAACCCCTCGTACATACTGGAAGATGAAGGAAATGAAGTCAGCAAAAGACTGTAAACATTATGAGGGGAGGAATCCAGTCTATCCCGACTGAAGTTGGCTCCTTAGTGCCTAGCATGGTACCTAACATGAGATAAATAGACATTTATTGACAGAAGAAAGGAAATCAATTAAGGTAGTGTTTTCTGTAGTTGGAGTTGTACGAAGAGCACTGTTACAATTAACCGTGGGGAGTTCAAGTAATAAGCTAAAATATTAGCCATGAAATTGGCTGACAGATATATATGAGATAATATATCCCAATACCAGCCAAATATTTCTTGGAGGACATATAGCTTAGAAAGATTCTCAAGGAATGGAACAGATAAACAAGGAGGAAATGACTGGTGACATAGAATCAAGAGAAACCTTGAAAGCATGACTATATGATTAAACTGAAGAGTTTATGAACTAGCCAGGGAACAGAACAATAGACAGGGACCAGCACAAATACACACATGTTCCATAATTTTCAAAAATAGCTAGCCTCTACAAAGCTCTTTTAATGTACCAAGCACTGTGCTAGATGGTCTATGTGTTTTTTCCTATCTAATTCCAATAATAATTTTTGAAAAGATAGCGTTACTATATTCAATTTGTAAATGAGGAAACAGAAGCTCAGATAGGTTAACTGATTTGTGCCAAGGTCACAGGGATAGCAAATGACACAGATGGAATTTTCAACTCCGGAAATCTTAACTCGTGAGCCTGAGGTCCTAACTACTTCGTTCTAGTGCATTGAAGCCTTTTTCTAGGGAGAGAGTACATAGCCTTCATCAGATTCTCAAATGGATGAGTAAATCAAAAAAGTATGAGAAGCAGTGTCCCAGACTCCAAGTTCCATGAAGGCAGGGACTATGTCTTTCTGGATCAGGACCCAGATATCTGTCAGATGGTTGGATAAAAGGATATATTAAGGGATGAATGTACCAACGAATGGCTGTCCTCCAAATTGGTTATCCTGCATCTAGTCTGGTCTCCTTCCGGCCTGTCCCCCAAAATGCAGCCTAAGTAATCTTTCTAAAATACTAATCTGACCATGTCAGCTCTCCACTTTAAAGTGGAGACTCCTCAACACACACAGTTTAAGTCTAAAGCTATCAGCATATACCGCTCTCCATGACTTAATCCAGTGATTCTCAGCAAGAGACATTTTTGCCCCTCAAGGGACATTTTGCAATGTCTGGAGATATTTTCGGTTGCCACAACTGGGGGTAAGGTGCTACTGGCACCTAGTGTGTAAAAGTCAGGGATGCTGCTAAACATCCTACAATGCACAGGACTGGCACCACCTGACAATAGAGCCTCAGTGGAGGAACCTGGACCTAGTCCTAGCAAACATTTAGAACTCATTCGCCACTACCACCTACCTTATTTTATGCCTAAGAAATCCCAGACAGCAGTTAGTTCCTTCACTCTCATATGATTTCATGCTTCTGTACTTTTGTTCATTCTTTTCCCTCTGCCAAGATCACCCTTCCCACCTTGCTTTTTCTCAATACCTTTGCTTCATCCTTCAAAATTAAGTTTACATTTCTCTTCTAGGAATCTTGCCCCAAACTCCCTCCATTGTGTTTCCCTGTCATTCTGGGCATACACCTATCATGGCACTCATGACACTTAACCACACTATGTTAAATTATCTATTTCTGTATCTGCCTTGAACTAATCAAGAGCAGAAATCTGTTTGTTTACCTTTATAACATAGTGCCTGGCACGTGGTCGAAACTCATAAAGCATTGAACTGAAAGATAGTAGATGACAAAGAAAAAGATAAATCACTCAACTCATAAAAAGTCTTGACCTTCACAGCCAAAGAGAGCAACCTTTAGGTTGATTCAAAAGGGGATAAGGGGAGGCCACATTTGGTGAGACAAGAATGAAGAAACACGTCCACTCTTCTGAATGACGAATCAGATGGCATAGGGGCTAAAAGCACATATCTGAAAGTGGAGATGTTAATAGTTTTTCTCAGGTAATTTTTATATCAAGTGGTAAACCATATGAAGTACCTGACACCCAGCAGGCATTCAGTGAACAGTAGTCACTTCTATTAATGGCTCAGATGACTGGGCCTGTAATTTCATGTGTTATTGATTACATAACAGTTCAAAGGAAGGGGCAGCACCTATTCACATTTTAGAAGTCAATTTAAAGCAAAATATTAAGTCAATAATAGTGCAGGTGATGTAGGGGTGAGGCAAAACTTATAAAGGTGGCACAGGGACAATTGAAGTCTGGGAAACACAGTTGAAAAGGAGCTACATTGAATGGTAACTGGGCCAGGTTCCTCCTAGCTCTAAAGGTCTATGACTATAAAACTGTTATTACTATTAATACCACTTGCTATCCCTTACTATATGCCAGGCACTGGGCTAAGCAACTTACACCATTATCTCATTTAATCCACACAATAACTTTACAAGTAGATATACTATCACTAGCCTCCTTGTTTTGTTACAGATGAGGAAACCAGAGACTCATAGAATATACCTCATTTGCCAAGGGTTACGTACTAATAAGGGTGGGAACCAGGACTCAAACTGTTAGAGGGAGCCCAAGTATACAAATGGTGGTTTGAGCATACAGTATGGGATTAGGCTTATACATAATTTAGACATTTTCTAGTTTAGTCTAACCAAGGGATTATATTTAGATATTGCTTTTAAACATGGATTTCTCCCTATAGGATTCTGCTGCTTTATAAATTGCTACTTAGGTCAAAATTAGCTGGATCTCTAAACCAATCATGGGACTGGTTGACCTGAGAGTCAACTCCCTTCAAGGCAAGTTTTCAATTAGCAGAGGAAGACGTAACGCTGTCAAAGGTTGACATCCTGACCAAGAGCTCCTTTATGCTCAGGGTTATTTCTCAGGGAAGGTTGCTGGGAGATAGGCACATTCCACCAGCTGGCGGCTACACAAGTGACCTTTAATGCTAGTTTAGCTTAAATGCATTTTGACATTTCAAACAAATTAATGTATTTTTACAAGGTGTGGCAACCACCACAAATGAGGCCAAATAGTTTGCCTGTAGGTTGGATCACTAGGCAGAGTTTACAGAGCTTTGCTGCTGCTCTTCAATCTCTGTTCCCACCCCCCCAAAGAAGAAGTGTTTATTTACCCCAAGAAATCATTTGGACAAATGGTAGCAGCAATTGGGGGCCAACCTTAGCCCCACCTTAGTGTCATATAATTCTAGGGTCTCTCTGCAACTAGTAGATACTAATTCTAACTGTCAGAATCAGCTCAAAGACTCCATTCCTTATATTAAGCTGTATGTTATGAAAATGTCTTGGTAGTAAATACAGTATTTCTGTTGTGTGAGCATAAGGCACCAGTTCCTTGAAAACTTACCTGGCAATAGGAGTATTTAACATGAGAAGGACATAAAAGGAACTGACAAGCTACGAGAGGTGAAGAGGTCCAGCTTCTGAAAAGGCAGACTCTCAACTACTAAGTAGCCACACGTCTTTCATCTGCGGAGATTGCGTAGACAAGCTGCCCGGCCAACTCAAATGGGAATTAAAGGGAATCTGTGTAGTTTGTATAGAAAACGGCTCAGAAGCACAAAGGGCACTTTAGTCACAGGAAGATGCCAGAGGGTGACTTATTCCATGGAAAAGAAAACAAACAGACAAAATAGCTGGTGTATTTTTGAGGCAAAATTAAATATAATAAACATGACACCAGTCGTATTGGTTTAAATCTGGTTGGGTGAGTTGGAGAATTTAACAGCTTATTTCCCAACTACCAGCCTTTATCTCAGAGGCAGCCTTGATAGCTAAAAGCAGAATCTGAAACATGCTTCTTCTCTGGCTTCTGCCAGGTGTGTGCTATCCCCAGCCTCTGCCCTGGCCTCGGCTCCCAGAGTGGGGATAATTAGAACGTCATTTCTGCCAGGTTTGTTTTTTCTGGGTCACTGACTTGAGACTCAATCAAAATGGGAGTGTTGTACGGAAATGAATTCATTTCCTCTTCCTCAGCCAGCCCCAGCTAATTTCCTGGGGGACTATGCTCCGTAGGACCAGTGCACACAGACAGCTTCTGGACAAGCATGATAGTGTATAGAGGTCCAAGGCAGGGGCACACAGTGGAGGAGGAGTCAGCGCCCTCCAAAGCAGCAGGCTTTCACTCTCCCTCTCAGTGGCAGGGCACTGACATGCAAAGGCCTCAGACAGACGTGCTGAGGAACACATCACCGCAAACTGCTCTGGGAGCTGTTAAGGCTGGTGTTTAATGTTTATCCGATGGCCTCAGTCTGAAAGGCTCTGTAGAACATGCTTAACACAAGCTCAGCTTTATACCCCATTAGCACTCAAATTCCTAGCTGCACAGAGGCATCTGGTACTGACCAGAGAAGGCCAGTCTATGTGGATAGAGGTGGAAGGCACACAGAAACATAGAAACAGAATGAGGCTGCTGGATGTATGTGAGAGACTCAGAGACATGGGCAAAGAGCCCCACATGGTGCAGTAGAGGAGGTCAAAGACAACCTTTGTCCTCTTCACAACATCACCAGTTGCCCTCCCTAATGAGACACAATTAGAAGAAGGGCCTTATCTCAAATTGACCTTTATCCACTTCATTACTGATTGCTTGTAAGCCTCTTTGAGCTGGGGAAGTAGTGGGCCACAGAATGCAATGACAGCTCATACCTTGTTTTCAGACTTTCAGATTCCACGAGGAAAACAAAGCCCTCTGTGGGCTTTCACTCAAAGCAAAAAAGAAAAGTGGCTGCATTACTGTTACTATTTTGGCCATGAATGGGATTTTTTTTCTGCCTTTAGCCTAAAAGAAAAGAAATAGAGAACAAGTGAGTGGTAGGGTGGGGAATGGTGTGGAACACAGTTCCCTGAGAAACGCCCAGGGATAAATAGTTACTGTCAAGGAGATGTCAGGGTAGGCATTGAATCAACTCCTGTGTCTAGAAAGGAACTAAGGTGAAGCCATGTTTGGCTAGCCTGCATGTCTCCAGTGCCTAGCACATCTCTTGGCACAAGGCACACCAAACACACACACACACACACACACACACACACCAGTCCTTTTGCTTCCAACTCTTTAACATGTCTCAAATCCATCTGCTTTTCTCCATACCCATTGTTGCCATCCCAGTTCAGGCACCATAATCCCTAACTTGGGCCTGTGCAGGAGCCCCCTAAATGCCTGCCCTCTCCTATCTCGCCTCCTCCTCTAATATGGTCTGGACAGCAGCCAGGATGATCTGTCTAGAACCCAAATATGACTGTATCACACCCCTACTTAAAGCCCTTCAGTGGCTTCCCACAGTCATCAGAACAAAACTGGACATGCGCTTCCCTCTATTACCCAATGTTTTTTGTTGCTATAACAGAATATCACAGACTGGGTAATTTATGAAGAAAAACATTTATTTAGCTCTTGGTTCTGAAGGCTGGGAAGTCCAAGAGCATGGCACTGGCAGCTGGTGAGGGCCTTTTTGCTGCACCATAACATGGTGGAATGGCATCATATGGCAAGAGGACAAAAACATGCCAGCTCAAGTTTGTCTTCCTCTTCTTATAAAGCCACCAGTCCCATCATGGGGACCCCACCCTTATGACCTTATCTAATCCTAATTATCTTTCAAACAGAGAAATGCAAATCAAAACCACAATGAGATATCATCTCACCCCAGTTAGAATGGCTATTATCAGAATGACAAAAAAAAAAATGCTGGTGAGTTGCAGAGAAAGGAAAATGTAAATTAGTACAGCCATTATGGAAAACAATATGGAGTTTCCTCAAAAAATTAAAAATAGAACTATGTTATGATTCAGAAAAGTAAAGGAAATCAGTATGTCAAAGAGATAGCTGCACTATTTGCAACAGCTAAGACATGAACTCAACCTAAGTGTCTATCGACAGATGAATGGATAAAGAAAATGTGGTACATATACACTGTGGAATACTACTTAGCAACAAAAAAGAACAAAATTGTCATTTGTGGCAACATAAATGAGCTTGGAGGACACCGTATTAATCCATTCTTACACTGCTATAAAGAAATACCTGAGACTGGGTAATTTATAAAGAAAAGAGGTTTCATTGGCTCACGGTTTCACAGGCTGTACAGGAAGCATGATTCTGGCATCTGCTTGGCTTCTAGCGAGGCCTCAGGAAACTTACAATCATGGCCAAGGTGAAGGAGGCTGGCACCTCACATGGCCAGAGCAGGAGGAAGAGAGAGAGAAGGGGAAGGTGCTACACACTTTTAAACAACCCCGTCTCATGAGAACTCACTATACAGTACCAAGGGGGGACAGTACTAAATCAGTCATAAGAACTTCACCCCCATGATCCAGTCACTTTCCACCAGGACCCACTTCCAACACTGGGGAATACAACTGAACATGATATTTGGGCAGGAACACAGATCCAAACCATATGTTAAGTGAAATAAGCCAGGCACAGAAAGATAAATACCACATGTTCTCACTCATATATGGAAGCTAAAAAGGTTGACCTCATAAAAGTAGAAAGTAGAATAGTGGTTACTAGAGGTTGGGAAGGTGGATAGGGATAGCCAGAGGTTGCTTAATGGATATAAAAATACCACTAAATAGGAAGACTAAGTTCTAGTGTTCTAGAGCATTATAGAGTGACTATAATAAACAACAATTTGTTATATATTTTCAAGTAGCTGCAAGAGTGGATTTTAAACGTTCTTAACACAAAGAAATGATAAATGCTTGAGGTGATGGATATGGCCCTACCTCAAAATGCCATCAACATATGAATTTGAGGATTAAGTTTCCAATACATGATATTTGGGGGACACATTCAAACCAGAGCACCTGATATATTAGTCTGCTAGGGCAGCCATACAAAATACTACAGACTGAATGGCTTAAACAACAGAAATGTATTTTCTCATACTTCTGGAGGCTAGAAATCTAAGATCAAGGTGTTGGTGAGTTTAGTTTCTTCTGAGGTGTCTCTCTTTGGCTTGCAGGTGGCTGCTTTCTAGCTGTGTCCTCATATAGTCATCCCTCTGTGCGTAAGCATTCCTGGTATCTCTTCCTCTTATTGGAGAGACATCAGTCCTATTGGATTAGATCCCCACCCTTATGATCTCATGTAATCTAAACTACCTCTTTGAAGGTCCTATCTACAAATACAGCCACACTGGGGGTTAGGGCTTCAACATATGAAGTTGGGGAGGACACAATTTAGTCCATAACACCTGGCCTCATCCCTCAGGTCTCCCTCACACCCAGCCTATTATTAGTCTTACTGAATTAGTTTTAGTAACCTGGATGGGCCATGCTGTCTTTAACCTCTGGACTTTCACCCATGCTTTTCCCAGTACCCAGATTTTCCTCAACTCTGATGCCCCTCCCCCCTCAACTTCCACCCAATTCTTCTCCTACTGTTCATTTCAGACCTTACTTAGGTACCACCTGCTCTGGGAATATCTTGCCTCCTGACTCCTAGTCCTGGTGAAGTGCTATCTTATCCTCTCTGTTGCCTTCTTTTCATAACATGGAGAGTAATTGTCTAATGGTTCCTCTGAGGGCTCTACTATACCACAAATCATTTGAGGACAGAGGCCATGTTGTAGTCATTTTTGAGGCCCCAAAGCTTAGCACAAGGCTTAACCCAGAGAAAGGTACTCAGCGAATACTCCGTGAAAGAAAAAAACAACCTGTTTCTTTGCTAAAAAGGGGAACCTATGGAGTGAACCAGGTCAAGCTAAGTAAGCAGTGTGCTATACCCCAGGATTCTAAATCAACAGCTGATGAACTAACTATACCTGAGTGTTCCACAAAGTGGATGCTAGGTCTATGCTAATAGCAGGTCCTGTTGCAAAAGGTTGCTCATTGAGTAAAATCTGGCTTCTCTGGCATTCTGTCACCCAGAAACCTGTATGACTTTGCTCTCCTATACATCTACAGGACAGTGAGAGAGATTTGAGTATCATAGCTACCAGAATTCCTACAGCAATGATCCTCAGAATCACCTTGGCAAAACACAGATGTTTGGGTCCCCACCTCCAGGGTTTCTGATTCAATAGATCTAGGGTGGGACCTGAGAATTTGCATTTCTCACAAGTTCCCAGATAATACTGTTGCTGCTGGTCCAGAGAACACACTCTGAAAACCTCTACTCTAAATGATCCTTCTGAAATTATTGGAAAAAATTACATATTTTGTAAATGGCATAAATGATAAGTACGTTTACCAGAACATGTGATTAACCATCCTCCCCCTGCCCTCCACTTTCCGAGACATCACCAATGTTGCTAAAATTCATAAGACGGGGGAAACAATACACCAATTTTTTTTTCTTTTTTCAAGCTAAAACTGTCCATGGAAAGATATGGTAACCTGATGGTATGTGCTCTGTTCTTTTCACAGGTGCGATTAGAGTGGCCAACAGACCTTGCAGTAAATCCTATGGACAATTCATTGTATGTCTTGGATAACAACATTGTGCTGCAAATTTCTGAGAACAGGCGCGTGCGGATCATTGCAGGACGCCCCATTCACTGCCAGGTGCCAGGCATCGATCATTTCCTGGTCAGCAAGGTAGCAATTCACTCCACTCTAGAGTCAGCGAGGGCCATCAGTGTCTCCCACAGTGGGCTGCTCTTCATAGCTGAAACAGACGAGAGGAAAGTAAACCGCATTCAGCAAGTAACCACCAATGGGGAGATCTCCGTCATCGCTGGTGCCCCCACTGACTGTGACTGCAAAATTGATCCAAACTGTGACTGTTTTTCAGGTATGACCTTTTTAGCAATTCACCAGCTCCCCCTCTCTGTTTTGAAAAGACAAACATGCCCCAGTAAAGTCAAAAGGAAAAGGAAAAGCAAAGTGTTACTTGCAAACATTGGTATGAGCTAGTGGAGAAAGCAATGGATTAGGAGTCAGATCACCTACTTGTTCTCACAACTGACTCACTGAGTGACCCTAGCAAAGCTGCAAGATCTCTTCATGACTCATTTGCTTCATTTGTTTAATAAAGATGGCATTGTCTCAGTTATATCACCTTGCTATTCTGAGGAAAACTAGTGTAATAAAAATGTTTATACTCTTAAAAAGTTGAGACCACTATACAAATGAAAGATCATGATATTATTAAATATTTGTACTTTAGAGAAAGGAAAACTAGGCAAAACACACATTTACTGGTTTAGCTGAGGAAAAAAATACTTCCCCATAAGTGGTTGGTATTCAGATTAAAAGCATGTGCTATTTGAGACTCAAAGGGACTAAGAACAGACTGTCTTTGGGATAGATGAGCAAAATTAAATCTGGCAATGGAGAGTTCTCAGGACATTGGTCTGCTAGATACATTGCTTTTTAAAAAGCTAAGACTTTCTCAATAACCCATAGTGAAGTTTTCTTCTAATCAAAATTGGAAAAAAAAAAAAGAGCCTTCTCCCCAAAACATGTAGTGGATATCTCAGATGGCAAACAGTCCTCTTAATGTCTACAGATACAATTATTGCTGGGATCTGGAAATGCCTCCATACTACACGCAGTGCTATTAAACTGCTCATCCAGGCCCGAATGGTTCTCTTAACCTTTGCCTTTCCTTAGGCCAGAGGAGTCAGGAGTGAGCAATTCAGTCAATATGACTTTTGATCAATATTTCCAATGTTCTCTTGGACAATTAGTTTTATAGATATTTTGCTAATTTGTATCTTTCAGTCAAAGCAAATCTAATGTTTATTCCAGATATCAAATTTGATGTTCTGAATCATTGTTGCACTTATAGACTTAGTGTACTTTAACAGTGTGACAATGGGAATTAACAGAAGAAAGGGCATCTAGGCACAGTAGGACTGGAAAGTCCTGAAACAGATCCTGAAAGCACTGACAGGCATAACTCTCACAGATTTCCAGCCAAATTTTGTGTGGCTATCATTATTTGCAGTTCTTGTATCTTACAATACAATAGATTCTGAACAGCAGGATTGAGGATTTCACAAAATTGGTGTAACTGAGATAATTAGATCTTACTGTTCATCTGCAGTGGTATTGATTCAAGAATTACAATCTTTTGAATAATAGGAATAATAGGCTTCATATTTTTCAGGGAGGGAATACAGAGAATGTTGGTTCACTGATTGTTTCCTTTAAAATGATTCTTGATGCACAGAGCTTTATGTCTGTGGTATGTTCATGTAAATGCTTATGATGCCAATTGTTAAAATCAAGTATTTCTCCCACAGGTGATGGTGGCTATGCCAAAGATGCAAAGATGAAAGCCCCTTCCTCCTTAGCAGTGTCGCCTGATGGTACCCTCTATGTGGCAGACCTCGGAAATGTTCGAATTCGTACCATCAGCAGGAACCAAGCCCGCCTGAATGACATGAACCTTTATGAGATTGCTTCACCCGCTGATCAGGAACTGTACCAGTTCACTGTAAATGGAACCCACCTACACACCCTGAACTTGATAACAAGAGACTATGTTTATAACTTCACCTACAATTCTGAAGGTGACTTGGGCGCAATTACCAGCAGCAATGGCAATTCAGTGCACATTCGCCGTGATGCAGGCGGAATGCCCCTATGGCTTGTGGTGCCTGGTGGACAAGTATACTGGCTGACTATAAGCAGCAATGGAGTCCTGAAAAGAGTGTCAGCCCAAGGCTATAATCTGGCCTTAATGACCTATCCAGGAAACACAGGGCTTCTGGCTACCAAAAGTAACGAAAATGGATGGACAACTGTTTATGAGTAAGTTTCTAATTCTTGACATGGGCTTTGTTAGGTTTTTATTTGAAATTGTATTATACTGGGAAAATGCCTTAGTAATTGCTGAGTGTTGCATGCTGTTTTCTCCTAACAACCACCATTAAAAAAAAATGAAAAGTCAAGGAGAAAACTTTACCTAATTCCTAGAGTTCAGACCCATTTTTCCAGAGCAGTTTGCAGAGCATAATAATAAAAACATAGACTGCATCAAGGAAGACTCAAGTGTGGCACTGCAGGAGACAGGAATGAGGTAGAAGTACAAGTACTCAAGAAATTTACAACATCCCTGGGAAGATAAGGTGCAATTTCATTTAAATAACAAAACTATAGTTCTAAAGCAGCAAAGAAGCAGTGTGGCTTAACAACTATTTGTTGTGCCCTGTGGGGTTTAATGAATGAATAAATGAATGGGTGCCCAGCCCAGCCCAACTCAGTATAAGTTGCTGTGGGAGGTAAGAGAGAAGTTCAAATATAAGAAGTGGACCCTGGAAAGCAAGGGAAGAATTATGTGGGGCAAATGCTGAATAGGAGAGGCTCCATTCCATTGGCTGCTTCTGTAAAATGAAGAGCCAAATGCTCTGTACGGGATTGGGCTTCCTCAGGGTCCCTGCACAAGTTGAATAATCCAGCACATTTTGGCATTTATAGACTGGAACTGTGATAACTTTGTTTAATGGGGAACTAACACAAAGTGTGTCTGACAGCAAGCTACTAGGAGGTGCCTTAACACAGAAATAGAGAACATTGTCCTTGCCTTTTAAGGCATGGATGACCTTGTTTGCAAGTAAGCCTATCTAGAAAGCTGGTCTGTTGGCACTCGGGAAGCATTTTCCCCACAAAAGGAATTGCTGAGTTTTCTACCAGTATACTGAGTGAGCTAATCCATGGAATCTGAATTCGGAGTCTGGAATGGCATCAAAGTTGAAGAATGTGAGAAGTGGAGATGTTAAAGTAGAAGGGGTTCCAAGTGTGACTGTTTTGGGAGGATATAGAGAATATGTCCAGTCCCATGAAAGCCTCTTGAAGAAAGGGACAAAACAATTGGCCTTCAAGTTTTGGATCATTTTCCAAAGAAATGCCATCTATACAAAAGAGCCAGACAGCTATTTTGGTTTCACTTAGAAAAATGTATTCAGTTGTTTCTGTTGCAAGTCTTCCTCTATTTTTTGAAAGTAATTCTCTTACATCTTAATAAGAGTAATAAAAGCTACGGTTAGCTAAAGATTTACTAAGTGCCAGGTACTGGGCTAGGTAATTTACATATGTGACTTTATTTGATCCCCATAATAACAACATGGAATAGGTGCCCCTAAGTATGCCCACTTTATGGATGAGAAAACTGAAGGACAAAATAGTTAACTTGTCCTGATTCACATAAATATCCAGGATTCAACCAGCAAGAGCCTGTGTTTTTAAATATACTACCCTTAGAAAAGATAAAATTTCTAATGAGAAGTTTTAATGTCTTTTTTAAAAACTCAAGCCAGATCACACTGCAGCTGAAATTAGGCAAACAACTATTTTGAAAGCTAATGGTAGAATTCAGTCCCCCAGCAAGAAATGGCTGAAGTATTAACTAGTTTTCAAAAGAACCAGTTCAACCGTTCATGTATTTATTCAACAAATACATGAGCACCTACTACATACCATACAGTGTTCTAGGTGCTGCGGATATAGCTATGAATAAAACAGATAAAAATTCCTACTTTTATGGAACTTATATTGTACTGGAGGAAGATGAGGAAGATGTATACAATTTCAAATGGTGATAAGTTCTATGGAGAAAAATCTAGTAAAGTAAGGGAGATCAAGTGGGTGGAGCAGAAGAGGTTTTTATTTCAGATTGGGTGGACAGGAAAGGCCTCACCAAGAAGGTGACTTTTGCATAAAGATCTGTAGGAGATGAGAGTAAGCCATATGAATATCTGGGGGATGGGGGGTGGTATGAGGGGTATTCCAGGCAAAGGGAAGAGCAAGTATAAATGCCCTGCAGCAGGAGCAAGCCTGACACATTCAAGGAAGAGTAAGGCAGCCATTGTGATGGAAGTGGAATGAGTAACATTAATGAGGACATGAAATCAATTAAGTAACCAGAACTACTTCATGTAGGGCCTTGTAGGCTACTATAAAGACATTGAATTTTACTCTAAGAAGTGGAGCCACTGGAGAGTTTTGAGTAAAGAAGTGATATAAGCTGACTTTCATTTTTTTAAAAATCACTCTGTATTAAAAATGGACTGTGTAGTGGAAACAGGGGAACCTAACTGGGAAGCAGGAGGAACTATTGCAATAATGCAGGCAAAAGATGATGACTTGGACCAGGGAGTTGGGCCAGTAAGAGGTACTAAAATTCTGAATATATTTTGACAGTAGAGCTATCAGGACTTACAGAAAGATTGAGTATTGAGCGTGGGAGAAAGAGGGGTCGGAGATACCTCCAAAGTTTTCGGCCTGAGCAACTGGTTTTCATTTACCAAGAGGGGAAGACTATACAAGGAACATATTATACTGGAAGGTTGTGAGGTGGGAGATTGGGAATTCAGTTTTGGATATGATCAATTTAGTTAGGCATCTAAGTGAAAATATCAGGTAGACAATTGGATATATGAGTCTAGAATTGAGGGGAGAGGGTGGAGAGTGAAATTTGAGATGTACTAGTGTTTAGATTGTATTTAAAACCATGAGATGGGATGAGATCTCTCCATGAAAGTGAGTATAGACAATGAAGAAAAGAGATCTGAAGACTGACCATGAAGCACTCCATGTTTAGAATTGAAGATATGGGCCAGGCGCAGTGGCTCACACCTGTAATCCCTGAACTTTGGGAGGCCGAGGCAGGTGGATCACCTGAGGTCAGGAGTTCGAGACTAACCTGGCCAACATGATGAAACCCCGTCTCTACTAAACATACAAAAAATTAGCTGGGTGTGGTGGCGGGTACCTGTAATCTGAGTTACTCGGGAGGCCTGAGGCAGGAGAATCACTTGAACCCGGGAGGTGGAGGTTGCAGTGAGCTGAGATGGCGCCACTGCACTCCAGCCTGGGCAACAAGAGCGAAACTCTGTTTCAAAAAAAAAAAAAAAAGAAAGAAAAAGAAAAGAATTGAGGATATGAAGAGGAACCAGCAAAAGACACTAAGAAGGAAAGGCCAGTGAAGTGGAAAGAAAACTAAGAGAGTGGGATGTCCTGGAAGCCAGCTGTGTTAATCTGTTTGTGCTGCTATAACAAAATACCTTATACTGGGGAATTAATAAAGAACAGAAATTTATTTTTCACAGTTCTGGAGGTTGGGAAGTCCAAGGTCAAGATGCCAGCAGAGTCAGTGTCTGGTGAGGGCTACTCTCTGCTTCCAAAATGGCACTGCCTGCTGAGTCCTTATATGACAGAAGGGGGACAGTGAAAAAGGACCTAGCTGGTTCTCTCCAGCTCTTTTGTAAGATTGCTAATTGCGTTCATGAAGGCAGAGACAACATGACCTAATCACCTCCTAAAGGCCTCACCTCTTAGTACTATCACATCAGCAATTAAGTCTCAATATTTGAATTTGGGGGGACAAATTCGGATCATAGCACCAAATAAAACAGGTGATTCCAGAAGGAAAGAGTGAGCCGCTGTGCCAAATACTCCTGATAAGTAAGATGAGGACTTAGAATTGACCATTTGATTTAGCACTGTGATGCCGGTGCTGTGACACATGGGGGACCAAAGCCTGAGTAGAATATTCTCTTAAGAGAGAATGGATACACAAATGTTCGTAGCAACATTATTTATAATAGCTGAGAAGTATAAACAACTAAAATGCCTATCAAGTGGTGAGCAGACAAGCAAAATGTGATATATCCATGTCATGAAATAGTATTCAGCCATAAAAAGAAATGAAGTTCTGATACATGCTACAACGTGGATGAACCTCAAAAACATTATGCTCAGTGAAAGAATCCAGAAACAAAGGACCCTTCTGATTCCATTTATATGAGATGTCTAGAAGAGGCAAATCCATAAAGACAGAAAATAGATTAGTAGTTGCCAAGAGCTGAGGAGAAGAATGAATGGGGAGTGACTGTTAATTCACATGGAGTTTACTTTGGGGGTGACAGAAATGTTCCAGAAGTGGTGGTGATGGTTGCACAACATTGCGAATGTACTGTAAGTCTCTGGATTGTACAACTTAAAATGGTGATTTTTATGGTGTGAGAGTTATATCTCAATAATAATAATATAGAATGACTAGGAGGAGAGAGACTGAGACAGTGAGTAAAGAACTCTTTTGAGGAGTTTTGCTGTAAAGAGGAGCAGAGAAATTAGAGCTGGAGGAGAAGCAGAGTAAACAGAAGAGTTTTTTGAGTGAGAGAAATAACAGCATATTAGTATACTGATAAAAATGATCTAATATAGAGGGGAAAATTGATGATGCTGAAGAGAGAAGATAATTTTGTTGTCATATCAATTTGTGTGCCTGTTTTCCACTGGCATCACATTGATGCAGGCACTGTGTGGTAGGCAAGATTCTCATGGTGAATGGGGTCCAGGCCTATTACCAGGATTTGGCCAACAGTGAGTGAAAAGGTATCAACTAACATCATTGTTGAGCAACCAATCTTGAGCCACTAAACTATGAGAAACACAGACATCCACATGGGGGTAGTCATGAAATTTTATGACCACAAAGAGACATTAGATGTCATTTTACAAATGAAGAAACTGAAACCCAGAATAGGGAAGTAACTTGCCCATTCACATGCTAGTTGGCTTATCCAGAGTCAGGATAACAGAAAACAGAGGATCATGTGGGCTTACGAGAGTGACCATACAAAATCTAGAGGGCTAGAAAGTTTCCCCTCAAGTAGCAGTAAAAGAGGAATAGGTAGCACCAGGAGATGAAAAGGGAGGCTGAATAACCATTTGTTCTTACTCCCACCTTCTTAACTCCAGCCAGAATTATACTGAAACTCTCTTGGTCAAATAGCATCTGTTGAAAGGAGAAGGTACCTCTTCTCCTGAAGCAGTCTATTCTGGTGCTGAACAGCAGTCTTTAACAAAACACAGCTCCTGTCCCTTCTTGCCTGTAAACAGAAAGGAGCAACTTTCCAACCTTCATAATGTGACTAATCCCTCCTACAGTCTTTATACAATATCTGACTTTTTTCACTTTTGTCTTCTAGTCCTTTGGCTAGTTCTGAGCACTCCTTCAAGTTTTCTCTTGTCCTTCTGAAGTTGGAGAACACAGCATTTGACCTACTCTTCTAGTCAGGGTCAGAGCAGTGCTAAGGTCGGTAGAAGGCTGCTATGCCACTGATACCAGGCCCTCCTAAAAGAACTTGAGTAATTCCCTGAGGTAAAAGGGAGGCTTCTTTATGTGGACAAGGGGACAAATTGTTTGCACAGGTGGAAATATAAATTCTGCTCTGAGAGAAGCATGAGAGAAACAGAAACAGAAGTGAAATTTGGCAGGATGGAAGACTGCAGTGTAAAGGTAGCCCAGTCAGTAATCCATTCAACTTTCTATTATCTGCAGCTATCAGGAGGAAAAATGACGTAGATGACCCTGAACAGTGGATAATCCAAATGGGATTTTAAAATGCAACTTGTGTAGTGGTAGTGCATGGGCTTTTATTATGTAGTGTGATGTTGTTTATATAGTTCACTAATTTCCATAATTCCATTTGACTTGGACCAGGATCAGAATTGCACACCCCAAGTGTTAGTATTTGATGCATCACTGTTCATGAGTGTCCCAAGTGTCAGGGGGAAAAGCTGACCACAGAGAAACAGCTAACAAGGAAGTGATTGTCAAGGCAGGAATATTGGCCTGAGGCGGCACAGGTGGGCTTCTAATTGTAATAACCGTGCAGCAGCTGAGATCTGAGGGAGGGGCCTAGCAACTCGCACAGCAGACAAGCCTTTCTCCACAAGGCTGCAAGAGTAGCCAGGATGCCCTTGCTTGTTTCCCTGGCAAAGGCTTCTGCTCTACTAAACTGAAAAGGTCCCAGACTAAGGCCAAAGCATCAGTCATGTCACTACTGCTGGTCCATTCTGAGTTGACAGTTCCTTAGGCCCCTTGCCCTTTGTGGGAAGCCCTCCCACTTGAAGGAGACTCTCCGTTTACATGATCTCTTGATCCTTCGTCTTCTGCATTCTCTGTTTTCAGACTTTATTAACACATCCTCTCCTCCCATCAAGAAAACAAAAAACTAACTAACAAACAAACAAAAACACCAACCACTGACAGGTTGGAGAAGCCTTCATAATATCTCTGGGTATCTTCTAGACTGTTTTACAAATGCCCAGTTTTATCATGGATGGCTAATGACAGATTCCCCCTTCTCCCTTATAAGATCAGAAGGGGTAGGGGCCAAGACAAACAAGCCATGTCTCTGGGTGAGATATTTGCCTGGGGATAGGATGTGATTCCCATGCAGAAATGCTTATGTAATAATCAGTCATTCCAAACACATGTGATGTTTCCAATGCCTTCTAGAATCCCAGAGTAGAAAAGGAACTAAGGCATTGTATAGTTCAGCCCCATGCCTCCAGGCAGGTGAATGATTTCAATTAAACAAGAACATAGAAATGTTGACTGTTCCTTCAGATCTTTAGAAATAGAGAGTTGACACCCTTGCTCAGTCACCTCTCCTTGTGTTTTATGCCCTTGATAAGGATCAAGAGTGGGTAAAACAGAATTATCGTCGGTATTTCTGGGAAGAACTGAAATAAAGACAGAGTGAACAGAAGTAACAGAGACTGGTAGGGAAGTTTCGCTGAACTCCATAGCACATCTATGTAGCCTGAGTGTGCCCTCCCAGAAGCACTATCGATGGTTCTGTCTGTTCTATAACCACATTGGCTCTCATATCCACCCCCATCCTTTTTTTCACTGGCAGCATCCTATTTATACTCATTCAACAAGTACATGGAGTGAGATCTACTCTGTTCCAGACACGGAGAATATAAAAATGAATGAGACACTGTGTCCTCCCTCTAAAGATGTGAGAGTTGTACAGTCTAGTGGGGAAGACAAATCCGAATGATAGGCAATCACAATATATTTAACGAAGGCAACAGACCACCATCTTCTCTTATATGAACTGGGTCTGCAGCCTCCTAACAGTTCTCCCTGCTCCTTGCCTCCCCTTCCAAGACTCATTGCCACCAAAACACTGTTTGGATCATCCTTTTATCCCCTTGAAAAACTGTCTATGCTTCTTTATTGTATAAGCCTTATCTCTCACTACCCTCCTAGAGGAACCTTGTGCTCCAGCAATACTGGTCCCCCAGTAGACATCCCATCAGTCAGCGTGCCTTTCTTCATACCTCTATTTGGAATGCCTTCCTCCCCTTCCCAATCTCTACCTACCTTCTAGGATTCAAACACCACCTGCTTCTGCTCTTCCTCCTCCTATTCTGCTCAGCCCAGCTGGAAATGACCTTTGCCTCTTCTGAGATTCTACAGTTTCTTCTTTACAGAAATACATGGCAATATTCTGGCATTAGAGTTATTTGTCTGCATATCTTATCTGCCCTACTAGACTGTGAATTTCATTCAGCACTGTATCCCTGGTCCCTAGCACAAGACTCTGATATTTATTGAATGAAGGACAAATGAAGATAGAAGGACATTATGGACTTGGAACTGAATCATGGGAAGCCAAAGGAATTTATTAGTGAGAAAAGGGGAATCCCATATTTCCTAAAGAATTCTTATTAGGTTGGCCAGCTTTCTGACATGAAAGTGTAAAGAGGGTCTGACTATTTCCTTTAAAAGAGTAAGTAATGAATTTCTCTTCTATTATCTGCAATTTTTTTAAAAGCAAAGGTGTGGGAGCCTCTAGTTTTATCTTGAACAGTTTAACCCTGGCTTAAATTGTCCTCAAAGGAAAGGGCAAGCTATCCCTTATGAGAAAATACCAGGCCAAATATATTTTTAATCATGTGTAAATATCATCTCCCCAACTAAACTATATGCTTCTCAAGGACAAGAATGGATTCTGAATTTTCTTTACAAATGTTTCCTTTGCTCTATTGGGGTGCACATGTGTGCACATGCACACACACACACACACACTCACTCAAGTGCACATGCACACAGCCTATGACAGTGCTGAGGAAAAGGGTGAGTGTACTCAATACTTAACTGTCTGGTGCCCTCTGGGACCATCACAGTGGAACTCTGTAAAATCAGGACAGCAAGGGACAATTTGATATCAAATTTCCTCTTACCAAATCCACTTCTGATGGCTATGAAGGCAACTGTCATTTCCTGATGGCACAATTCAACAGCTATAATTTTCAGCCTGGTTAGGTGAGTGCTGTGCCCTGCATGCAAAGAGGGTGGGTTTGCTCCCATGCTGTGGCCTGAGGGGATTAGTTGGGGCATATCGGCTTGTATCTCTGCACCAAAGGATGGAGGCACCAAAGGGAAACACACAGCAGAAGAGATTTTGATTAAACTTGTTTCTTCGACACTCAGTCTGGAAAGATGCATTCCCCTGTGATGACAGAAAAAACTCAAGTAAGCTATAGGAAATCAAAGTCTCCCTCTATTTCTTATCCACTTTGAGCAATCTTTCCAAAGTTGTAGGAATTACCCGCTGATGTGTACATCTGCCTATTGTTCTTCCTTTGGAAATGACCCAGCAGAAGAGAGGTGGGGTCTGTATGTTTTGATCCAGGGCCATATTGAGCATCAGAGACACCACCCTGCAGGTACCATTAAATGTGATTGCTTTAACTGTGACTAGCAGAATTGGGGTATGTGAGTGTGTTGGAGTTGGGGTGCTTTGTTTATCATGGAGTTACAGTCAAATGTATACTTTCATTGGCCTCTCTGGCCACAGAAAGGAAATGAGGCAATATAACTTTCCAGCTACCCAACAACTGGACAGGCCCATGGGAAATATCTTATTCCCAACACCATTGCCTCCTTCACCAGAAAACACACACACACGTGCACACACACACACACGTGCACACACACACACACACACGAAGCAGTTTCCCAGCTAAATCTATCTGGGTAATTACAGTCTTATCTAGGAATCTTTAGCTTGCCTCTCTGAATATACTACTGTCAATATGGGGAGGAGGGATGGGTACAAAATATGTAGGAATATGCCTGTGCTCTTGGAAATAAGCTTTAAAATGTTTATCAGACAAAGACCATCAATAACTTAGCTGAAAAGGTGTTTGGGTGGGTGGACTAGGAAACCAGATTTAGCCACAGGTCACTGCAAAGGTTCATTGGGAATTCTGACCCTTGTACCCCTATGCATGGACGGCC
The DNA here is from genome assembly GCF_028885625.2 of Pongo pygmaeus. Lineage (NCBI taxonomy): Eukaryota > Metazoa > Chordata > Mammalia > Primates > Hominidae > Pongo > Pongo pygmaeus. The sequence goes on along the minus strand of NC_072396.2, from coordinate 128,691,458 downwards.
CAATTGGTATCTGATCTTGTCATCTTGCTCTGATGAGTGGATGCAACCACTGCTCTTATCTTTATATGAGATCTTCCCTTAAAACAAGGGGCTGTGTGACTGAAGGAAACTGCCCCCAAGCTGGAAAGTCCATGTGGAACCTGCATCCATAGCATCTAAAATCAGCTTTCCTGAAGGAATGATAGAGTGAGCTTGCCAAGGGTTGAGGAATCCCTTTAGAAATCAGGAAAGGTCAGTGATGATGAACATTTTTTCATGTGTCTTTTGGCTGCATAAATGTCTTATTTTGAGAAGTGTCTGTTCATATCCTTCGCCCACTTGTTGATGGGGTTGTTTTTTTCTTGTAAATTTGTTGGGGTTCATTGTAGATTCTGGATATTAGGCCTTTGTCAGATGAGTAGATTGCAAAAATTTTCTCCCATTCTGTAGGTTGCCTGTTCACTCTGATGGTAGTTTCTTTTGCTGTGCAGAAGCTCTTGAGTTTAATTAGATCCCATTTGTCAATTTTGGCTTTTGTTGCCATTGCTTTTGGTGTTTTAGACATGAAGTCCTTGCCCATGCCTATGTCCTGAATGGTATTGCCTAGGTTTTCTTCTAGGGTTTTTATGGTTTTAGGTCTAATATTTAAGTCTTTAATCCATCTTGAATTAATTTTTGTATAAGATGTAAGGAAGGGATCCAGTTTCAGCTTTCTACATATGGCTGGCCAGTTTTCCCATCACCATTTATTAAATAGGGAATCCTTTCCCCATTTCTTGTTTTTGTCAGGTTTGTCAAAGATCAGATAGTCGTAGATATGCAGCATTATTTCTGAGGGCTCTGTTCTGTTCCATTGGTCTATATCTCTGTTTTGGTACCAGTACCATGCTGTTTTGGTTACCGTAGCCTTGTATGATAGTTTGAAGTCAGGTAGCATGATGCCTCCAGCTTTGTTCTTTTGGCTTAGGATAGACTTGGCAATGCGGGCTCTTTTTTTGGTTCCATATGAACTTTAAAGTAGTTTTTTCCAATTCTGTGAAGAAAGTTATTGGTAGCTTGATGGGGATGGCATTGAATCTATAAATTACCTTGGGCAGTATGGCCATTTTCACAATATTGATTCTTCCTACCCATGAGCATGGAATGTTCTTCCATTTGTTTGTATCCTCTTTTATTTCATTGAGCAGTGGTTTGTAGTTCTCCTTGAAGAGGTCCTTCACATCCCTTGTAAGTTGGATTCCTAGGTATTTTATTCTCTTTGAAGCAATTGTGAATGGGAGTTCACTCATGATTTGGCTCTCTGTTTGTCTGTTATTGGTGTATAAGAATGCTTGTGATTTTTGCACATTGATTTTGTATCCTGAGACTTTGCTGAAGTTGCTTATCAGCTTAAGGAGATTTTGGGCTGAGACGATGGGGTTTTCTAGATATACAATCATCTGCAAACAGGGACAATTTGACTTCCTCTTTTCCTAATTGAATACCCTTTATTTCCTTCTCCTGCCTGATTCCCCTGGCCAGAACTTCCAACACTATGTTGAATAGGAGTGGTGAGAGAGGGCATCCCTGTCTTGTGCCAGTTTTCAAAGGGAATGCTTCCAGTTTTTGCCCATTCAGTGTGATATTGGCTGTGGGTTTGTCATAGATAGCTCTTATTATTTTGAGATACGTCCCATCAATACCTAATTTATTGAGAGTTTTTACCATGAAGGGTTGTTGAATTTGGAGAAATAGGAACACTTTTACACTGTTGGTGGGACTGTAAACTAGTTCAACCATTGTGGAAGTCAGTGTGGCAATTCCTCAGGGATCTAGAACTAGAAATACCATTTGACCCAGCTATCCCATTACTGGGTATATACCCAAAGGATTATAAATCATGCTGCTATAAAGACACATGCACACGTATGTTTATTGTGGCACTATTCACAATAGCAAAGACTTGGAACCAACCCAAATGTCCAACAATGATAGACTGGATTAAGAAAATGTTGCACATATACACCATGGAATACTATGCAGCCATAAAAAACGATGAGCTCATGTCCTTTGTAGGGACATGGATGAAGCTGGAAACCATCATTCTCAGCAAACTATCACAAGGACAAAAAACCAAACACTGCATGTTCTCACTCATAGGTGGGAATTGAACAATGAGAACACATGGACACAGGAAGGGGAACATCACACACTAGGGCCTGTTGTGGGGTGGGGGGAGGGGGGATGGATAGCATTAGGAGATATACCTAATGTTAAATGACGAGTTAACGGGTGCAGCACACCAACATGGCACATGTATACATATGTAACAAACCTGCACGTTGTACACATGTACCCTAAAATTTAAAGTATAATAAAAAAAAGAAGAAGAAGAAAGAAAGAAATCAGGAAAGGGAAACCAATGAGGCAAAGTTGCTGGTGCCTCATGTGGAACAGAGAGGAAGTGTCTGCATAATCCAAGTTGTTGGGGCCCTAGTTCCCCTGATAAGAAAGGCATGCAGCAGCTTCCTTCTGTCTACTGCCTGCAAACTCCTGCCTCCTCTACCTTGGGAGAATAATGGCTGGACAGTGGGCCGGGCGTGGTGGCTCACACCTGTAATACCAGCACTTTGGGAGGCTGAGGCAGGGGGATCACATGAGGCCAGGAGTTGGATACCAGTCTGGCCAACATGGTGAAAACACATCTCTACTAAAAACACAAAAATTAGCCAGATGTAGTGGTACTCGTTTGTAATCCCAGCTACTCAGGGAGGCTAGGGCACAAGAATTGCTTGAACCCGGGAGGTGGAGGTTGCAGTGAGCCGAGATCACACCACTGCACTCCAGCCTGGGTGACAGAGCAAGACTGTCTCAAAAAAATTAATTAATTAATTTTTTTTTAAGAAAGGCTGGATATTATTGTTTTCCTCCCCTGGAAGGAAGACCAAACAGACAAGGTTGGGGCTAAAGTAGGTATTCGAGCCTTCCTATGCTCCGTTCTTGCCAGGGGCCTGCTTCTTGTAGCTACAGAGCCCCACAGCAGGCAGAACATGGGCAGTCTTTGCAGAGGGAAGGATTTTGCCATTAACCCCAGGAACAAACAGCACTCTTCAGTCTTTCTTTGATAATGAGTCCTTAGCTGCATAGTAGCACTGTGCCAACCATTTTGACTGAAATCCATTTAAACAAAGGAGACACCCAATTTAACATCTAAGGTTAGGCATATCTGTGATGTCAATAACCTATTTGATTCATTCTATTCACATATGTGACTGTTTTAACTGATAGTGTATATGCGTGTGTGCACACACGCACATGTATATGCAGAACTGAACTTTAGGTGGCATTATGTATAGGCTCAAGTTCAAGTCTGCCCTGTAAAGTACAGTCCAACTGCTTTTCCCAAGCCTTCCAAAGGCTGGTATAGTTATTAAAATTTGAGCAACTACCAGGCTGAGTTCTTTAGAATATAATGGATTAATACTGAATTACTATGCCACTTTGTGTAATTGTTGGGGGAGGGAGTAGTACAGCCAGTCTCTACCATTGTGTCCAGGCTGAATCCTGCTCATTTTGGGTAAAAAGAATATAATTGTTTAACATTTTAAAAGGCAAATAAAAGTGCTTAAATATTTTGTAATTTGCAACTTGAAAAGAAAACAGTAATGGGTTTCCAAATACATGTCTTTACTTTTAATGAAGTGTTTATTTTTCATGGTTCTATTGGCAATAAAAGAACAGCTCCACATCAAAAGCCTTCAGGGAAGCAGTTTTCATTTGGAGGACAGTGAGATTGCCAATAATTCCGATTTTTTTTTTTTTGGAAAAAGTAAACTCCCTAGACTATATTTCTAGATATAGGTTATAGTCTATTATCCCAGGTAATTATTTTTTGTCTCTTACTCATATAGACAAATTACAAAACATTATGTACTATACCCTAAAAAGATTTTTAAAATTTAAGTGACATCAAGATCAGAGGGCTCCAGAATGTTTTAATGAACATGTTTCCATTATCCTCTGTGCCTGTTCATTTTGTTGGAAGAATGATTCATTCATTTCAAATTTGGCAACTTTAAACAGCAGCAAATTATAATTTTCCCATCATAACCCAAAGTCAGTATATTGGCTTCTCAGCCTTTGACGGCCCTTTTGTACCTTCTTTTGCTTTGACAACAGCACCCTCTGCTGGGTTTTGTAATCCATCACATCTAATGGGATCGACCCAAATTGCAAACGGAGGTCTCCCTGCAACATTGCACACAGCAGGACATGATTCATAAATCAGTGTTCCACCCTGGTGATTCATTACCAGATATATTTTTTCTGTAAAACAGCACAGCTCAAGGAAGTCATCAAGAATTCAGAAGCTGCAAAAAATACCTTCGTTTGATTAATCATCTCTCTGACCTTTTTCTTCTTATTGAACAAGGTTAATAATACTTGTTATCACTCAAAGTTAAACTGTATTAGCTGCCAAGTGATTTTTATTTTGCAAAGGCCTGTTATCACTGCCGAGATGCTTCAAAGCTGGGATTGGTTACATTCCTCAGGTATGACCCCGAGGGACATCTGACCAATGCGACGTTTCCCACTGGAGAGGTCAGCAGCTTCCACAGTGACCTGGAGAAGCTGACAAAAGTGGAGCTAGATACTTCCAACCGTGAAAATGTCCTCATGTCAACCAACTTGACAGCAACTAGTACCATATATATTTTAAAACAAGGTAAGATTGTTTCCAGCGATATCTGACTGTAACAGCCCCTATCTCAACATCCACCTTGAAACCTGTGTATACCATTCATAAACAGAATTCACCTCTAGCTGAGAAGATGTACTCTTCCTGTTTTCCAGCTATGGAAGTTGAAACACAGACAAAATTCACACCTTTTACAAGTTCTCATATCAACTTTGGGCTCATCTCTGTGGGAATCATGAGGTTTAATCCCTGCCAAGTCTGCTCTGCTATCAACTTATTTCCCAATACCCAGCTGTTTGCAAAGGTCTTTCAGGGTCTGGCTAGGTTATATTAAATAAATGGAGCCTGGGCTCCAGCTGAGCTTAGCATTCTAGATCAACGCCAACATGGGTGAAGAAAAAGGAAAATCTTAGGATACAGACCAAGCAAGAATATAAGTGAAATGAGAGAATTAAAAACTCATTATATTTGAAGACAGAAAAGTAAGGAAGAACAGAAGAAGAAAGGAAGGAAGGGAGATAGGATTTGGAATGTCTTAGAAGCTAGAGGAGAAGTGCACAAAGAGAAATTGCTTTCTCTCTGCCCTCTCATTATGACCTCATTCTGTTGTTAGGTGGTGACGCCAGGCACTCTAAGAGTACACTAACTTTTGTTAGTGGTGTTTTGTGGAGTACGGCAACTGTGATGGTGGCCCCAGGTGGTAAGGTGCTAAGTTGAACTTCATACTCTTCTCATTCTAGCTCCCAGCATATCAAACTGAGGAGGCTGATCCAACAAGTCAGTGAGGGAGGGAATTCTTTAAACATGAAAAAAGAAAAAAACAAAAACAGCCTGCAGTGTTAGACAAGAGTCTTTTATCCAAGAAACAGATACTCCAGCTGTGAAAATAACAAGACCCAAATGGATAGGGAACACGTTTGCCTGTCAGAGCGGTAGTCTAGCCCAGAAGGCAGATAGGACCAGAGCACCCCACCTGCTTATCCCTTCCCAAACGTGCCTCCTAAAACTAAACCTGTCTCTTTTCTGCTTCCTGCTCTTCCCTTCCTTCCCCCTCTTCCTCCTTTGCTCTTCTGTCTACAGAAAATACTCAAAGTACCTATCGGGTGAGTCCAGATGGTTCCCTGCGTGTCACTTTTGCCAGCGGGATGGAGATCGGCCTCAGCTCAGAGCCCCACATCCTGGCAGGGGCAGTCAACCCTACCCTGGGCAAATGCAACATCTCATTGCCCGGAGAGCACAATGCAAACCTCATTGAGTGGCGGCAGAGGAAGGAGCAAAACAAAGGCAATGCTTCGGCTTTTGAAAGGAGGCTGAGGGTAAGGCTTGACTTTACACAAGATATAGAATTTTTATAAGTGTTTTGTTTGTTTGTTTGTTTGTTTGTGTAACTGCAGAGCCTCCCTAAACTGAAGTCCCATTTCTCCAAAGCTTTTCTAGGGACTGACTGGCTTATATGATATACTAATTCAAAAGAGGATGCTAATGGCCGATAATGGTTCAGTATCCTTAAATAAGCATTCTAATAGGAGCTTTCTTTGTCATTAGCCAGCTAAAGTGCTCTAATAGTAGCAATTTCAGGCACCAAGAAAGTCTGGCTGGAGAAATGTGTTTAGTCAAAGGAGGCCCTCCAGCACCCCTCCCAGCATGCCCTGGAGATGTTTATCAGGTTCACTGAGTTGACCGAGGTCCCTGCTTTCCAGGTAGTTCTTTGGAAAGACCTCTCAGGTACACACAAAAGGATGTGAGGCAAAAGGCAACATTTGGGCAAAGGCAAGTTAAGAGGAAAAAATCAGTGAATTATAGCATTGCCATGAATACATATCCAGGGCCAGAGGGATAAAGGACTGGTACTGAGACTGGGTTGAGGTACTCAGAGCTGCCTGGAGGAAGTTATAGATTAGGGAGTTTTAAAGTCCTTACCAAGCACAGTTCACCAGAGTTAACCAGGAGACCTCGGTCAGCTTTTCTGCAGCAAACAAAGCCTACAATCGCCATAGCACTCTGTCTACCTGTCTCCTCTTGAACATTAACCAGTGTTAGGATGATGTAGCCAACTTTCTACATGTAGTAACATTCAATATCAGCCCTAGAGCAACTGCCAACCTGCGGGAAATAATCACTCACTGTTGAGGCCAGATCTGCTTTGAGCACCTGTGTCACGCCTGATATACCGGGAAGGTTTATGTTATATATAAAGTTTTGGTGCCGCAGAAGGAATAGCACTCGAATATAAAATTTTCTTTTTAATTATCAGCAAGGCAAGTTACTTCTATAGAAGGGTGCGCCCTTACAGATGGAGCAATGGTGAGAGCACACTTGGACAAGGGAGGGGGGAGGGTTCTTTTCCCTGACGCACGTGTTGCTGTGTCGTTCCCCTATTGGCTAGGGTTAGACCGCACAGACTAAACTAATTCCGATTGGCTAATTTAAAGAAATGACGGGGTGAGTGTTTTGGCGGGAGTCAGGGCAGAGCAGGTAGCAGGTAATCTGAATGAGTTAGGGTGGAGCAGGTGATCCGAATGATTTAGGGTGGAGCGGGTAATCGGAATGAGTCAGGGTGTAGTAGGTAATTGAAAAAGGTTGCTTTACGAGGAAGTTAAGTTTAAAAGTAGAAGGCAAAGAATTGAACATACTGACATATTCATTATTTGAAAAGAAATTTAGAACTCATATCAAAAGTTTGGTAACCTTAAGGTTGTGGAAGTGCAACCCCCAAACAACCACCCAATTCCAGAGAGAGGCAGTCAAACCAGTCATATGGCTTGATATGAACAAAATAATCTACAGCAGTGCTCACTTTTCTTTTTTCTTTCTTTTTTTTTTTTTTTTTTTTTTTTTTGAGACAGAGTCTTGCTCTGTCGCCCAGGCTGGAGTGCAGTGGCATGATCTCGGCTCACTGCAAGCTCTGCCTCCCGGGTTCATGCCATTCTCCTGCCTCGGCCTCCCAAGTAGCTGGGACTACAGGTGCCCACCACCACACCTGGCTACTTTTTTGTATTTTTAGTAGAGACGGGATTTCACCGTGTTCGCCAGGATGGTCTTGATCTCCTGACCTTGTGATCCGCCCACCTCGGCCTCCCAAAGTGCTGGGATTACAGGCATGAGCCACCGCGCCCGGCCAGTGCTCACTTTTCAATCAGTTCTATTGGTGACACACAGCCACAGACTTTAGTGGGTGGTTTTTTTTTTTGTTTGGTTTTGTTTGGGTTTTTTTTTTTTAAGCTACTGAAATTTGTATGTGCACAAGTCAATTTTTATGTTTCGATTCCATTGACAAGTTTCTGACAGAATATTTACCAGATATGCCACTGAAAGGAGAAGTGAAACCAATCCAAATATCAAACCTCTGCGTGGGTAGCAGTAAAGATTTCTATCGGAATTCTTTGAGAAATAGGACCTCCTGGGTAGAATCCTGGATGGGGAAGTTAGAGAATCTAGCCTTGACACCCTATTTTACAAATGCTTTAAGAAATGCCTTGATTTTTTTTTCACCTGTAAAATAAAAGTGTACTACTAGAGAAAGTAAGAATTATCTACATATGGCTTATCGAGCTCATGGACTCATCACAGAAAAATTGTATTGAAGACATGATTTCTTAGTGCCTCTCCCAGCATATAGCCTCAAAAAAACTTTCTGAACCAAATCATATACTATGTGACTTTGGGATTTTTCATTCTTTAGGATAACTCATTCTATATTATGTGACCTTGGATGTTTCCATTTTCTAGAACAACCCATCCTGTTTTCTGTCCTCCATATGCACAGATAATGGAGAGAAACTATAAACTGTAATTTACACCCCATATCCCAAATTGTTCTTAATGCTGAGAAGCTAATGGTCATAAAACATTTGGGAGCTCATTAGTGTTAAGAAGTAAAGTGTTTAGTTAGTACTAATTATAATGTGACCCATTTCCAATCCTGTGGCAGAGTTGAGCAGATTTGCAGACTGGACTATAAGGGCAACAAATTCAAGGCCTTCTTCTCTATATCACTTCTAGGCTACTCCCTGAGGCCCTGTGACTGAAAAATGAGGCCTCTTATTGGCCAGGTGGTGTTACGATGGCATGCCCCTAGAAGTCTAATAACAATAACAATCATTTACGTATGTTTAGTGCCTCAGAGTGAACAAAATGGTTTCATAGCCAGGATTTTATTTGATCACCACAGCTGTCAATTGTTACTTTCAATTTACAGATAAGGCTACCAAGGCCCAGATAGGTTAAGTGATTTGCCCAAAGTCAACCAGCTATTAAGGATCAGAGCCAGAGCTAAAATGCAGGTTCTCACCTAGCATGGCACTCTTTCTACTACATCACACTGTGCTGCCTTGTTCCTTAAAATAATTAATCTATAAATCATTGCCCCACTCAGTGGAGCTACCTTGGCAGGGTCTGACTCCTCATTTCAATGCTGACAAAAAGAGACAAATAATCGACTCTAATGTACTGGCAAGTGTGGGAGGCACAGGACAACTGGCTGGCTTCCAGGCAGGAAAAGCATGAAGCAGGCAAAAAGAGGAAGGAGGCTGCTTAACTGGTTAATTTTTACCTGCTCTCCCTATTCCTAGTGATTTTTTTTATGCTGATACCTCAATTTCCCCAGATTTGGCATTTCCAATTTAATGAAATGAGTATGCTCCCAAAAGGGATATGTGAATCCAATTTTGACAAAGCAAATTCTCTTCCCCCACTGACGTTATTATTTCTGAGATGGCGTCCCTTCATTTCTGGTAGCTTTTCAAGGGACAAGCTGATGCCAGTTTTCTCTCTTCCTGGACCAAAATATGCAATGGCCCATTTGTAAGCATACAAAGAATAAGCTTCTCTGATGCTCTCAAGTTCCTCAATACCTTGGACTGAATCATTTATTTCTTCTAGTGAAGCTGTCATTTCAGACTGAGGGCAGGTGGAGCTATCAGAGCTGTTGAGACAGAATTTCCACGTCATACAACATAGAAACCCCTTCTGTACTGTGGGAAATGGGGCTCCCTTTTGATAACCCACACAAAAGTGTGGTTGTAATTTGCAAGTGTGCAGGCCATAAAGCACTAATTGTTCAAGGACAAAATAACAGGTTCATTTAAAGGCCCATTTGGTAAGATGATAGACGTCAAATGTTCCCAAAAGCTGCCAATCACACCTCCCCCAGACCTTTTAGCTGGAAAGAAAAAAAAATCAGAAAAGGACAGACCTATCTTTGGAGAATAATCAGTGATTTTTTTTCATGCAATGTCAGGATCCTTTTTAAGGTGAGGGAGGCAAACTTTTGGGAAACATGATACCCTGCTCAGCCTGAGCAGGCAAGGGATTTGTTACCTCTGAGCCATCCTTCACCAGCTCCATTAAGTGAAATAGGTCGCATTAACATCTTGAAATTTCATTTATTTAAAAAATCCATTTCCCCCCAACCTGAGTTGTGTTTGACTCATCTTCCTTCCTTGCAAGGCACTTTTGCATCTAGTCCATGTATCTGCTCATCTGCTGCATCAATCTGTCCCCATAAACACATTTCCCTGGACAATAGAGAAATTAGAGTGCAGATAACAATAGAGGCAATTGTAAAAGAATTGGGCATTCACCAAAAGCGTACTGGTTTAGGAACTACATCCAGTTTGTACCTTGCTATGACCATGGATAATAATGCTGTCATATGAGATTTGTCCCAGCTTTGGATCCCAGAGCTGTTTATAAGATTTTGTAGACTGAGTTGTAAGGTTATAGCAAAATCCCTGAACTGCAGCCTCCTTTATTAAAAGAAAAACAATGGAGGGGGCTTAGCACTTTATGACCAAAATTATAAAATCAGGTAGGATTATTATGTGTTTACAAGTGAAATGAAGCAAAGACTTATCTAAAACTCTCACCATTTACTTTTTTCCTCTACTCAAACACAACTGAGAATAGGGTAGGTTGGTTTTTAAATGAAACATGTGAGTGTTCAGATGTGAGCTGAGAAGGAGAAACAAGCTCGGTTGAACACAGGGTCTCAGGCTGACAAATGATGGGGAATTGGTGGGGGCAGCCAAGAGGGCTCTGGCCTCTTCCTCTATTCTCAGAAATTGCCTTGGTCCTCAGCTACAGGGTGCTCAGAGTTGGATTTTCATTCACTTAACACTGTTTTAACTTCCTTCTCCTCAGGTTTGGTGGAAGCATTTATTTTGTGAAAATTTAGATAAGGAGCCTGACAGGAGATATATTAATCAGATTAATCTATTTAAAAATATATCTGCAGTTTTCAGTCAAGTAACAGTGCTTTTCCCCCTAAGGAGCCCCCTGGAGACAGGAGATTTCCTATATCAAGGCTACTGGGCAGTATTGATTTTTGGGGTCCAGGAATTCTTGGGGCTTCCAAATCATAGAACCTGCTATATTTGGTTGTGTTTTTGTTTTTTTGTTTTTTGTCTCCCAGACTGGCATGTAGTGGCATGATCTTGGCTCACTGCAGCCTCTAACTCCCGGGCTCAAGCGAATCTCCCACCTCAGTCTCCTGAGTAGCTGGGACTACAGGCACATGCCACCATGCTCGGCTAATTTTTGTTTTTGTTTTTTTGTAAAGACAGGGTCTTGCCATGTTGCCCAGGCTGGTCTTGAACTCCTGGACTCAAGCCATCCGCCCACCTCAGCCTCCTAAAGTGCTGGAACTTCAGGCACGAGTCACCGTGCCTGGCCTCTTTTTGTTAATCTTGGATCAGCCTCACTAAGATAACTAGAAAGAAAGAATTATTTCACATACCATTTCACCTATATATGAGCATTAATGATTTGGTATAAAAAAATTTAAATATCTGTTATATGGTTACACAGATGAATTGGTCAACAGCAAAGTACTTAAGCAAGGGCAAATTAGCATAGTGCAAAAAATGTCCAAGGTAAATAATATAGCCAAAGTTGGGTGAGAAAAATGAGTATGATTTTGAGGAAGAACTGGTATGCCCATAATTTTGCACTTTTCTCATCTATAAAAAGAGGGACATGGATGGTGCAATCTATTATTAGTGGTAGTATTAACCATAACAGCAGCAATTAGCATTCCTTGAAGCCTTACCATGTATACTGCCACATATTAACTCATTTACTATTTATAACACCTTACCAGATGGGTTTATCATTATTCCCATTTTACAGATGAAGAAACTGAGGCACAGAGAGGTCACACAGCTAGTAAGCAGTGATCACAGGATTTGAATTCAGGCAGTCTGGCTCAAAAGCCCATTTCCTAAGAATCCCCTCTGTTGATAAGGTTCTATATGCTGGCAAAGTAAAGGGAGTGTCTTGGGAGTAAAAAACATGTTATTGAATCAAATTCTTCAAAAGAATTAGAAACAACTAGTTGTATGTGATTGTAAGTTACAGTGGGTAGTTAGGTAACAGTGAACAGAAGGGTTCCTTCTAACTCAAGCAGTTTTGTGTCAAAGGTTATTATGATGTCATGTAAACTTTTCTAGAAATCTATCACTATGTAAACAAATGATTGAAAATCCTGCATGGGGGAACAAAACAGTTGGTGGGGATGTTAAATTGACATAAAGGGAAATGAGAAGTTTTGGGGGTGATGGAAATGCTGTCATGATTGTGGTAGTGGTTACCTGATTCAATGACTGTCAAAACTCATTAAATTGTACACTTAAAATTGGTGACTCCTACTGCGTGTAAATTATCCAAATAAAGTTGATTTTAAAATAATAAAGCACATACACACCAAAAAATAAAAAAAAGAAAAAAAGAAAATCCTGCATAAATGTCATACAATGATTCTTGTTAAATATGAAATAATTTTTAAAAAATAAAATGTCTAGAGAAATTATACATTTATTCCATCTATTTTAAAAGTAAGTTTAGTTATCTTTCAAAAAGAAAGAAAAAAATGGGAATTCCAGGTGAAATATTAGAGGCTGATGCTAATACTGAACATATGCCTATGCCCTGTTCATTGGTAGGCATCTCTGTGAAATAAAAGTAGACTTAAGTAAGCTTTTGATTGTCTACCAAGAGATACTAATAAAAAAATAAAATCTGTGGAATTAATGTAGTGATTGATTTCTAAAAATCAAATACTAATTACCTTAAAACTAGTGAGAGTAAAGTAGCATGTGGTACTTTTTAAAATCAACTGTGACTTTTCTTTTTTTTTTTTTTTTTTTTTTTTTTTAAGACAGAGTCTTGCTCTGTCGCCCAGGCTGGAGTGCAGTGGCGCCATCTTGGCTCACTGCAAGCTCCGCCTCCCCTGTTCGAGCAGTTCTCCTTCCTCAGCCTTCCAAGTAGCTGGGATTACAGGCGCCTGCCACCACGCCCAGCTAATTTTTTGTATTTTTAGTAGAGATGGGGTTTCACCCCATTAGCCAGGATGGTCTCTATCTCCTCACCTTGTGATCCGTCCGCCTCGGCCTCCCAAAGTGCTGGAATTACAGGCGTGAGCCACCGCGCCCGGCCCCAACTGTGGCTTTTCTATCCATTCTCACAACTTCATAAAAATTAAATGCAGGAGACTGGGCACGGTGGCTCACACCTGTAATCCCAGGACTTTGGGAGGCTGAGGTGGGTGGATCACTGGGTCACTTCAAGACCATCCTGGCCAACATGGTGAAACCCCGTCTCTACTAAAAATACAAAAATTAAACGGGCATGGTGGCGGGTGCCTGTAATCCCAGCTACTCGGGAGGCTGAGGCAGGAGAATCCCTTGAACCCGGGAGGTGGAGGTTGTGGTGAGCCAAGATCGCGCCATTGCACTCCAGCGTGGGCGACAGAGCGAGACTCCGTCTCAAAAAAAAAAAAAAAAAAATTAAATGCAGGATCTTCCAAACTCTAACATGGCTATTTGGCCCATCTCACTTATTTACCTTCCAACTTCTTCAGCAAAAATTAAACAAGTAACACAGTTGTCTAGTGAGTTAAAATGCTAGACAGCGTCCTTGAAAATTCAGCCTTCTCCTCCTTAAGGAGGGGAGAAAATCAACTGCAGTGATCATAGCTCAGAGTTCAACACATTCACAGGTGTGGGTGTGCAAGTGTGTAGTTGGTTGAACCATAGCAAATTGCCCTTTGTGTAGGTCAAAAACAGCTAAATATCACCAATTGCCTTTAGATCAACCTAGTACAATGTTATTTTTCTAACTGAATGACTTTCAAATCAGAAGGGTTGAAAGGATTTTCTCTTGAACAATTAGAACACAAAGTCCTCAGAAAGAGCAGGAAAGGGCTTTGCTTTTCCCCATATACCCTTTTTCACAGGCCTTTTCATTTCTGCCAGCAACACTGTTCATGGCTCTCCAGAGCACACTCTTCCCTCTTTCCTCTCTGGTCCTAATATGAACCATAATCAAGCCTGTCTCCTAGTATAGCTGAAAAAAACATAAGGGAAACCAAAGGATGCATTACAGCATAGATCCATCTTCCGTTATTAAAAACCTGTTACCAAACAGTTTTCTTACCACACCATACAGCTTGTCAGTTGCCAAACTCAAATGTTTTGTTCAATGCACAGCTATCCAAAGATACCCTTTTTAACTTGGAGCTATTCCCAAATTTCAATCTTTTTTTCCCCCCTTCTCTTTTCCAGGGAAAGGATTAGTGTAGATTGAATACTGAAACAAGAGTGGAAATAAAGATTGATGGTCCACACTTAGGTCAAGGGCTATCATCTTTCAGGAAAGCAAGCACTTGTATGAATGTGGAGCTTTCTCAGCCTTGCCTACAACCCCAGTAGTAGGTAGTGTTCAGCCTAGTTCTTATTCTTATCGTAGAGGCTGGTGGCACATGAGCACTCAAGAAGGAGGTTGGAGGCCAGGCATGGTGGCTCATGCCTGTAATCCCAGCACTTTGGGAGGGTGAGGCGGGTGGATTGCCTGAGGTCAGGAGTTTGAGACCAGCCTGGCCAACATGGCGAAACCCTGTCTCTACTAAAAATACAAAAAAATTAGCTGGGCGTGGTGGCGGGCACCTGTAATCCCAGCTACTCGGGAGGCTGAGGCAGGAGAATCACTTGAACCAGGAAGTGGAGGTTGCAGTGAGCCAAGATCATGCCATTGCACTCCAGCCTGGGTGACAAGAGCAAAACTCCAGCTCGAAAAAAAAAAAAAAGGAGGTTGGGAGAGCTCAGCTGGAAAAGCATTCTCTTTGCCAGGCTTCTCACACATGGTTTCCCCAGGAGACTCAGCGAGGAACCTGTGGCATTTCAGTTCCTTCATTCTTTTTTAGCTCTTAGCCGAATTTTACATTAACTTCCAAACCTGACTTTGAAACTAGTGTTTCAGCAGCACTGGAATATCAGAGTGCATTATCCATAAACAGAGAAGCACAGCGGCAGACGTCTTGACAGGCAGAGAAAGAACATTAGGCAGAGTTGTCCTCTGCTTCCTTTGTGGTGGATTTTAAACAGTGATCCCTGCTTATGTAGCTATAATGACTTTATTAAGAAATGTGTTCTTGAGTAGTAAACTTAATCTATCAGACAAATAAAACCACAAATTTAGTTGAACTGGAAATCACTTGTTACTTTGGCTCTTTAACTATCATTATAGCATAAATTGCAACAGTTACAACCATCTCTGGGAGTACATGGATATTTTACAGCTATTGTAAATGAACAGTATTACAGTTGGAGATATGTGGCTGTAAAACCACAGGAAGGGTAGTTCAAGAAAGAACACCTGGTTTCCTATAGGCTTCCAAGCCCGTTGTATCAAAAGACAGGAAATATGCGCTTTTCTTATCACCTTTTAGGTGCACATAACAACACATAAGCACATAACAACAGGTGGCTGTATATGTATGCAAGACAACACTGCATGCATTGGCCACAGATGGTATAAAGAGTTGAGAGTCCCAATTTGTGGTTGTACTCCCTGAATTAAACCTACCCCTGACACAAACAGCACTTGCCCCCAGATAATTTAAGCATCTAACCACTAGTCTTCCAGATGCATTTCCAGATGGAACATTTGATAGGTCTTCTTTTTTTTTTTTTTTCAGAAGTTCAAAATTAAGGGCAAATAACATTAGCCCCAGCTGACCAATGAAGAAACTGAAAGCAAAAGAGGTTTAAAAAGCAAAGTGTCACACCCCAATAGAAAAATGGCCAAATATCATGAGCAGACAATTTACAGAAGATACACACGTGGCCAATAGATGTTAAAAAGTGTTCAGCCATGCTGGTGTGCTGCACCCACGGCAATAAAGTTTTTCCCCCATTAAAAAAAAAAAAAAGTGTTCAGCCTCACTAGTCATCAAATAAATGCAAATTTAAGCCACAGCAGCATATCATTTTCCCACTCTCATATTGGGAAAAGTTAATTAACTGATAATACTGAATGCTAGTAAGGATGGACTGAGATAGCCTCTCCCACTACTAGCTAATGGGAGTATGAATTTATACAACCTCTGTGCACTATAAAGTAATCTCTCAGGTTGCATCAGGGGTCTTTTAATATGTCTCATTTGACCCAGTAATTTCACTCGTAGGGTTCTGTATTATGGAAATATTTATTTACAAAAATGTTCAGCAAAACATGCAATATGAAAGAAAAAAACAAAAACTCTACTTTCTGATTTCTAATTGGGAGAACAGATAAATAAATGTTTATCATGTAGTAAGACATGCAACCATTAAAAGATATATTTTAAGAATATTGAATAACACAAGGAATGCTAAAGATAAAACATTAGCTGAAAAAGTAGGACACAAAACTTTAAATACAATCCCAGTTGTATGTTTTAAATGTATGCACAGAGATTATGCCAAAAAAGTAAGATAAATGAAATGAAATACAGTGAAGTGTTAACAGTGATTTTCATTGGATGGTTGGATTACATGTAATTATATCCTTTGTAAATTTCTATATTTCTAATTTTTCTGCCATGAAAAAGTTATCTCTTTTATACTTGGGGGTGGGAGGGAAAGGTTACTTTTTAAAGCAAAGAGCACAAGATTCTGAACAAAGGAAGACCAGAGTCTGGTATGAGAGCATTAGCTTTGCAGCCATCCAGACCTCTAAGATCAAAACTCTTTCTGAATCAGGATGTTGATCTTGGATTCCTGAGACCTGAAAAGGTTTTATGTTTAGGTTTTTCAGGAAGGTTCAAAGCCCCCCTAAGAGTATATTAAAAATGTTAATATATATACATTTTATATGCACTTTTCTTGGGATACATTGCATAGCTTTCAGACAAACAGATCCTTGACCACAAAAGTTAACATTAATATCAAGTTTAGTTGAGTAGCTAGTGAATCAGTTTAATCTGACTATGATTAATGCAGTCAAATCCTAATGTGAGTTTCACTCCTCCCCTTCATTAACAAGATATTTAACATTTCATTCAGGATCATGTTGACAACTCTTACAGATAAAAATCTAGTACACTAAGCTACAATCACCTTGGAATCTGAAATGTGGTCCTAGTCACAAGCCTAAATAAAATGAGAAAAGTACTCATTATGTTATAAAAATAACAATTACTAGTGTTGTTTCACAGCTTACCAAGTACCTGTGTATGTAATATCGTTTAATTCTTAGCACAAGTTTGTGGTGTAAAGTGATAACATCACTCTTGTTTCACAGATAAGAAAACTAAGGCGCAGGTGGAAGAAATGACTGGTGCACAGACAAGTAGCTAGTTTAAATGTCTCCTGACTGCAGTTCACTGCTACTTAGACTCCTCAAAGTCTCTCCTTTTTCATTCTTGTTTTTGTTCCTGCCAGATACACTAGGACTCTCTCCACCCAAATCAGAAGTCTGTCCCCTAAAAGCTGGGTGAAGGGTACACAGCAACTCTACCATTTTTGCAACTTCTTGTGAGTCAGACTATTTAAAAATAAAAAGTTTTAACACAACAAAACATAAAACCCACTAAAACTAAAACTTAACTAAACTGAGCTAAGCTAAAATAAAATAAATTTTAAAATTCCTTCCTGCACTTTCCACCTATGCCTTCTTCAAAGCTCCCATCTTCCACAGGGCCTTCTTCAGTGCACTGGCCAGCAGGGACTGAACCTCTTAATGACTAAAATCGAGAACACCTTTTTTTTTTCTTTTTGAAACACACACACACACAAACAGTTGAGGATTGCATTTTCTAAGTGATTGTGTTGTAATCAGCTACCCATAGCAGAAGTTACTGGTAGATCTAGCAAACACTGACACTGCTATCTGAAAAGTGGAAAAAATCAGGTCAGTTGTCCAACTGCTGATTTTTTAAACTTTTTTTTTTTTTTACTAAGTCATTTAGTTATTTGGTTATCTTGTGTGAACCCAGATGAATTTTATCAGTCAGGCATCTTTGAGTACTGTCTTTCATGGAATCCAGTTCAAGATCCCTTGAATCAGGATCACTCTGGGACTACTACAAGGTTTTGAGGTGCCCAGAGAAAATGCTACCATACAGTAGAAAAAGTCTAGAACCAGAACCATGTGAAAGTACTGTTTCTAAACTTGGAATCCAAACTTAACTCTATGCTTTAACCACATTTAGTGGTGCTGCCCTCGTGAATGCTGGGGGACCTACCAACACTTAGTTCATTTACCTACAGGCCTCCATGAAAGTATTGCTAAGTGAGATTCCATAACTAGAGGGCAAGGCAACCTGAGTTCCCCTATAATAGGTGTGAAATCGTATAAAACTCCAAGCCCAGGTGAACGAGGAAACCAAAGAAGGGAATCTGTATAAGTTAGAGGGGGCTCACTGTATTCCTTTTGTCTGATTTCTAATCACACAAATAATTCACCATTTTATGTTATGGCCACTTCACTGGTGAAAAGGGTGAAGGAATACCCACTCCTTAGTAGGCAACTGACTTACATAAAATAAGATCACATAATTACTGAAAACTGTGGCACTACACTTAAGGCTTGAGCTGGGGAAAAAGCAATCAACAACCACCTATTGAGAGTCTAGAGTATTTCAAGTACTTAAGACATAGCCCTGCTCTCTGGGAGTGTACAATGTGGTAGAGGAATAAGACAGGTGGCATCTGTGGAATGTGAAGCCGTGAGGCTTCAGAGGCAAGACAGACTCTATCGTTGGATAATCAGGAAAGGATTCATGATTGTCAGTGCTCTAATGAGGGGAACAAGGCTGTGCTTAAAATGTATTTCATATCTGTTTCTCATAGGCCCACAACAGAAACCTACTCTCCATAGATTTTGATCATATAACCCGCACAGGAAAGATCTATGATGATCATCGAAAATTCACCCTTCGAATTCTTTATGACCAGACTGGGCGACCCATTCTGTGGTCTCCTGTAAGCAGATATAATGAAGTGAACATCACATATTCACCTTCGGGACTGGTGACGTTTATTCAAAGAGGAACGTGGAATGAAAAAATGGAATATGACCAGAGTGGAAAAATTATTTCAAGAACTTGGGCTGATGGGAAAATTTGGAGCTATACCTACTTAGAAAAAGTAAGTACATAGGGGAAAAAGACAAGTTTCAAGTTTCTGAGTGAGACTATCGAAAATGGCCCTAATTGTCCATCTTGGTGAGGACCTGCAGGAGAAAAGTCTGCGTTCCAGCTGTTCTGTTCTGTAGAAGTAACAAAAAGATGTTGAACTTATAAGGATAAACTGTTTTTCAGCTGAAAATTTTCCCCAGTCCCACACTCTGCCAAGTACTCTTTCAGACTAAAGTCAGAATAATGGCTTAGCTTTCTCCTCATTTGAACATCTTTGTTCATGCTTTCGAAAAGGTATCTTTATTATTATGAAAGCTCATACTGAGGGAAAAATAACTAGAAAATTATAAAATTGTGTTAATGTACTCAGCTCTGGTAAAGGGCTTTTTACCCAGAGGATAAGCAATTCTAATTTTGTTAGGATAGTCAGTGAAATTTTAGTTGTATACATTTGAAGACTAATTTCCAAAAGCAATCAGCCTGCGGGAATGGTGGTAGTGGGGCCTCATTGGTAATACTCTTTTGTGTACACTGAGTCTCCAGTAGCCTTCAAAATGGGAGCTTGTGGCCTGTGTCTGGGAATAATAGAAAAATATTTTAATCCCACTACAGGAACCATTTGTCAAACATCAGCCCCTACAGAGCAAAATGGTTTCTGGCCAGATTGGTACCAGAGGACAATAAGAGTAATTGATCTCTATCTCAATGTCTAATCTCCTAAGATAGTGCCTCTTGTTTCCCAAATCTATTCTTTCAACACATTTAGGAATTCATCAGTCCTAAATTAATTTCTACAAAAATTGAAAAATGGCTTCCCTTGAGAATTCAAGGGTAATCAGTACAAGGTAGCTTCTAGATGTTCTTAGAAAAGTCATAGGAGCTCATAGCTCACATGGCAGATTTCCCTATTGGTACCAAATAATGCCCAACTTTTCTGATACACCCTCCCCAAAGTTAAATAAAAATAGTGTGCCAGTAGTTATATGTCATTATAAAACCATGTTACTAGTTCCCAGAGTTTGTTGCTGGAGAATTTACCAAGTTGGAAATGCCTGGAGATGAAGCAGAATTCACTTGGGAGCCAGGGCAAAAGGAAGGAGTCCTTTGGTGAATCCACCTCATGTCCTTTTCTGCTAAAAATATTTATCAAATCTATAATCTGTCCTCTACACTGGCAAAATCTGAATCTTATAGAGCAGGTCTTTCCTCTTTTGAATTTTGGTAACAAGAATGATTGGCAAAACCGTGTGACTAGTGCCTACAGAATGCCAAGCCTGTTACAACATTAACTGAATCCAAATATTTGCTGGTATGTGTGCATAGGCAAAGTATTTCTTAAGGTGTAGGCAAAGTGTTTCTTAAGGTGTATATTGATGACCTTCATATGAAAAAAACAGTGCTACTGATCACTAACAGAATATTGGCTGAGTTAGTTTTTCAGAAAAGAAGACAGGTTTGCACCAATCTTTCCACAGGTCCTCCATGTGACTAGTTAAGTAGCCAGCACTCCTTAGAAGCATACGTGGGTTTGCACTCATAATTCCAACCTCATTGGCACCAGAGTCCAACCAACTGAGCTAATTGCCTATAGACAGTCACATCTAGGTCTCATAAGACTTTCCCTTTAGACTATCTGCACAATAACATACGAGCCTATTGAAAACTTCAGTTTCATCCCTGGGTGCAGTTATTTAGCCTCTTCTCTGACACCAATGAGGAGATTTTATTGTTTCTCTTTTCTGAATTCACTGATTATTCCATCAAATTTACTTAAGCAAAGAATCACATGAAGCAAACTTCATAAGTTCTCTTTGCTACAAAAACGTAGTTGGCAATAATTGCTAAGCAAACAAACAAAAACCTCGGTGAGACTGCCAGTGTCTGCAGTGGACAAAAATAAGACCTTCCTCACTCGGAATAAGGTATCAAGACAAGTCCTGGTAACTTTCTGACCAGTGAGACAAACCAGCTTATTTGTACCTTTGAGTTCACTTTTGTTCCTTTCTTGATTTTATATTTAATTTGTTCTCTAATTAAAAGGGTAGCTACTGATTTAAGCAATCCTGTTATGCAAAACTCAGAACCTACAAAACGCATAATTATGGAATGATTCTTTACCTTCCAAAAGTCACTTGTCATAAAATTGATTTTATTAACATTATTATTACCAGTAATCATAACTAATTCACTGAATAGATATAATTAAATGAAATAATATAAAACACTCAAGTAGAGAATTTAAATGCTAGCTAGCACTTACTGCCACTTGGAGGTAAATCAAAACAAGAAAGAGCAGAAGAATGGAAGGGAGGGAAGAAGGAAGGAAGGAAGGGAGGGAGGGAGCGAGGGAGGAAATCAAAGCATCTTTGAAATTGTGATTCTAGAGGGAAAAAGGGAAAGAATATTGAATTTACCAAAATCCCATGTAACATGTAACTTTTTCAGTGACTTGAGGTTTTGTATCTCCTTGTGTTCTTTCCAGTCCTCTCTTTAATATGGCCTTTGTCGCACATTCTCCCACTATGACGGGGCAGAGCAGGGATAAAGAGGCTTGTTCTTGTAGCATATTTTAAACTAAGAATTCTCAAACTTTAAAATACATTTCTCTTTTTACGCCCCAAAATACTCTGGTATTACCTTGTGAATTTGCTTGCCATACCTGTGTCACGTTGTATTAAAAAGCAGCAGCAGATTTTTCACCTTAACACGCAGAAATTTTGTAAAAATAGTTTGACTTCCTCTAGAGTAAGTGAAACTTATGCATATCATTTTCATGCACAATGGTTTGTAGCCATTAGGAGAAAAATAATTATTTGTGCAATGGCTGTGGTTGCTTAATGATCTCTTCCCTATTAAAAAAAATCATTTATTGTTTCTTAAATTTTCTCTATGTGGTCATTAATTCTCTGTCTTGATTTATGAGACTTCTCTGAGATAATTATATTTTGAAGACTTGTGGGCTAAAATTTTGTATTACAGTAAATGTAAATCTTTCAGTTTCCTAAAATAATTCTTATGAACTTCATTTTTAAAATGCATTTAAATATATTTTATAATCATTTAATAAGATACTTTAGCCTTATACATTTACAGCAATTGCCTCTTTGGGGCTGACGCTTTCAGAGGCTGCCTAGAGGGCCAGAACGACGACTTTGGCTTCAGCTTCCAGGTGGCCCCACACTGCCATCTGGTGGTCATTCAAATGTTTTAACTTTTCAAATTTCTGCTCTCATTTCTAGTCTTGCTCAAATAAGCATACAGCCATGATTGCTGTTGCTGTTGTTGTTGCTTTTACAATTATCTCTTTTAGAACCTCACAATCAATTAAAAGAATAAAAGTCTCCCACTCTGTTATTTGGACTAATAAGAAATGGCCTTTTATCCTATAGCAGCATTGTGGACATTGGATAGATTCATAAGCATTGTTTTTGAGCAAACTGATAATAATGCTCACCCAAAGTGAAAAAGCAGCCAAATGAGAGCTAAATGGTATTTTGGCAATGTAACAGTTACATTCATTTGATTTCTAATCACATCATCCACATTCTTGCCATTGGCAGGAAGCTTTGAAACAGACCAAGGGCTTTTGAGACAGCCCAGCATCAGCACCACCTAGGAACATGGTTCAGGCAGTGGTTTACTGCAGGCAGGAGGATGGGAACAGAGGAGAGAATAACAATGACGTGCCATAAATACTTGGAAAGGCTGGTACAGTGACTGGAAAAGGCATGGCCCAGGCAGGCTGGTACTAGATAATGTGTGGGGGCCATATGGGGATAGTCCCTGGCCCGTGTCACAGGTGACAGATGTCATTTACTCACAGCAAGTTGACAGAAGAGAGTGGAAAGGAACTGAGAAATGTGACTGTCAGACTAGAGATAATGCAAAAGCTTTTCCACAATTCCTGTATAAAGCCTTTCCACCCTTGCCCCCTGCCACCTGCTTTCCCATTCATAGGAAAATTTCTTGCTGGTTCTATTGAATTCTGCCTTGGTCCAGAGAGGCAGTTCTCCCTTAATGTCTCCAAGCCCATTCAGGATTTCCAAGTCTCCTTCCTTTTGTTCAGGAGGTTTTCAGAGGTCACGATGGTGGAACTGTAGGCTGTGGCAAGCTGCAGGTTGTCCACAAGTGACAAATTGACAGGATTTCTGCACTCACCTCTGGCTCTGCAGACATAATGTTGGTGGAAAAGAAAGAATGAACAAACGAGCAAATAACCACTGATTTTGACTTCATGGTACTGAGATGCAATTCAAAATCAATAATTCTCAGAAGGGTAGGGAGGATATGCAGTTTCAGAAAGCACATTCAATATTAGAATGTAATGTCATATTTAGAAGATATAAATGTACATTACATATACTTATGTAGTTCACATTCATAAATATTTATATAATTTGTGCTTAGAAAATGAAAATATACCTATTGTTTTCATAACACAAACTTGAATAAATAACCCTCAACTAAATCTCTTTGCTTGAAAAGGTAATTTTCAAAAGGGAAGGATAAAGCTCCTCTAGGGAGTCATATCAGAATCTCCAAGGATGAGAAATTTTTATTTTTATTAAAAGATGAGATGCACATGTCAGTCAATTAGAGTCCTCCCTAAAACAGTGCTCCTTTTATGTGTGTATTTAGAATTAAAACAAGACACTCAATATTTGTGAAACACCTATTACCTGCATTATACCTCAACAAACAACTGTTTCTGAAATACAGATCAGTTTGGGGGAGAGGGGTTGCATAACCAGAGAATCATTCAATTTTAATGACATGCTTCCCTAATATTAAAACACAAATGGAAATGTGAAGTTAAAACATCAATTGCAAAACAATAATAATGCCATAATAATATTTTATGCACAATTTTTAGGAAGACATCTAGTACGTGAAGTCAATCAATACTTTATGGTAACTATAAATTAATTTGTGAAATGCCCTGCCATCCATTTACCTTCCTCTGAAACATATGCACATTGAAGTAACCTTTCTAAAATACCAACTTGACAGTTTCTCCCAGCTTGCAAGTGCCCTCTTGCAACCGTCCCTTAACTTGCTTAAAACCCTTCAAGAGTGCCAGATGCAGTGGCACACATTGGTAGTCCCAGTTACTCAGGAGGCTGAGACAGGAGGATCGCCTAAGCTCAGGAGTTCGAGGCTGCAGTGAGCTATGACTACACCACTGCACTCCAGCCTGGGCAACACAGTGAGACCCTGGCTCTAAAAAATGAAATAAAATAGAAACCTTTCGATGACTCCCTGTTGCCAACATACTTGAATCCAAACTCCTTAGTGTGGCTTAGAAAGCCTAGCATGATCTGGAGTCAGCCTACATAGCTGACGTCATCTCCTGCCATTCCCACCACTCCCAACATACTCAAGTTCTAGCCACACAAAATTTCTCTCATTCTCTGAAAAAGCCGTGTTCTTTTTCATATCCAGACCCTCACAAGGCTATGCTCTCTGCCAAGAATACTCTCCCTACCCCTGCCCCAGGCTCCCTGCCTTCACCTGGACAATCCCTAGGCAATCTTTATGTCTCAACTCAGATGCCACTTTATCCAAGAAGCCTTTTCTGGTCTCTCAAGTCTGAGTAAGCTGGTCTTCCTCTGCCTTCCAGAAGCACTCTGTAACTCCCCTGTCGTAACACATTTCACACTATATTGTAATTGCTTGGTTACTTGTCTTTCTCCTCCATCAAAACTGTAAATTTTTATTATCATGAAGATAGACACCACTATTGTGCACTACTGTATCCACTAGGGTTTGCCACAGTGTCTGGCACACAGTAAGTGCTTGATTAATTTGTGTTGAATGGATGAATGTGTATTTTCTTTAATCACCTCAACTTTAGTTGCCCATAATATGCTATTCTGCCTTTGTCTCGTTTCAGTCTGTGATGCTTCTCTTACATAGCCAGCGGCGTTACATCTTTGAGTATGACCAACCAGATTGTCTGCTCTCAGTCACCATGCCTAGCATGGTGCGTCACAGCTTACAAACCATGCTTTCAGTGGGCTACTACCGGAACATCTACACCCCACCGGACAGTAGCACTTCTTTTATCCAAGACTATAGTCGAGATGGCCGATTGCTACAAACCCTGCATCTGGGGACAGGGCGCAGAGTCTTATACAAGTACACCAAGCAAGCAAGGCTTTCTGAGGTTCTCTATGATACCACTCAGGTCACATTAACATATGAAGAGTCTTCTGGAGTGATTAAGACAATACACCTGATGCATGATGGATTCATCTGCACAATCAGATACAGGCAAACAGGTTTGTTGTGAAAGAGTGATGGTGTGTACAACAACATCACTATTTTCTTATGACATTTTCACTGACCACAGTGTGAGATAGAAGCATTACTCTGCACAGATTCAACTCAACTTTCACTTTACTTATCAAATTATCTGACATTGAAAATTTAAAGCATGTTATAGTCTGATGAAAGCTGATTTCTTAAAAACATATAGTGCATTTCTTTCTTTCAGCTCTCAAGTAATTTGAAATCCAAGTGCCTAGTGTAACCGTATACCCATTCCTGCTCAGCACCAAATCTTCCCAAAGATGAAACTGCAAGATATAAGTCTCACTGAAACTAGCTCAAGCCCTGTGTAACCTTTATAAGCCTCAGTTGATGACAAAATATCTTCACAAGTCAGAACTTTCTAATGTATTTCACCCTTTGGGTTTATAGAATGCCCAAATCCAGTTACTTTAATGCTGGAATTTGTCAAAACTTGACCCTCTGACTTTGTAGCAAAGGTTAAATGAAATGAAAGCATTTTTGTCAGTGATTATAGCAAGAAAACATGTTCATAATATCAATTTCATCACCCTGGGCTACTGGATGTGTTATTACTTCTGTAGTTTCTATAATTAAAATTTTCTATAACTATAGAGTATTTTAATTTTTTATATTTGAGGATTACCACTATGAGAATATATATCCATGAGGTAATATGCCCAGGCATTTGATATCAGAGATCAGTCTCTAATATTGTATTATGAATATAAAAGCACCAGTACTAAATAAAATAACACTAGACCTTTCTGACTCTTCCAGATTGATCACC
Organism: Pongo pygmaeus; assembly: GCF_028885625.2. Taxonomy (NCBI): domain Eukaryota; kingdom Metazoa; phylum Chordata; class Mammalia; order Primates; family Hominidae; genus Pongo; species Pongo pygmaeus. The sequence goes on along the minus strand of NC_072396.2, from coordinate 128,665,325 downwards.
TAGCTTCTTACTGTTTTTGTTTTGGTTCCTGCAGGACCTCTTATTGGACGCCAGATTTTCAGATTCAGTGAAGAAGGCCTTGTGAATGCACGATTCGACTACAGCTACAACAATTTCCGAGTCACAAGCATGCAAGCTGTAATCAATGAAACCCCTTTGCCTATAGATCTTTACCGATATGTTGATGTCTCTGGCAGAACAGAGCAGTTTGGAAAATTCAGTGTAATTAATTACGATTTAAATCAGGTCATAACTACTACAGTGATGAAACACACCAAAATCTTCAGTGCCAATGGACAAGTCATTGAAGTCCAATATGAAATCCTAAAGGCAATTGCCTACTGGATGACTATTCAATATGATAATGTGGGCCGCATGGTAATATGTGACATAAGGGTAGGAGTAGATGCCAATATAACAAGGTACTTCTATGAATACGATGCCGATGGGCAACTTCAGACTGTTTCTGTAAATGACAAAACCCAGTGGCGTTATAGTTATGATCTGAATGGAAACATCAACCTCTTAAGCCATGGGAATAGTGCTCGTCTTACTCCTCTCCGATATGACCTCCGAGACCGCATCACCAGATTAGGAGAAATTCAGTATAAAATGGATGAAGATGGCTTTCTGAGGCAGAGGGGAAATGATATTTTTGAATATAATTCTAATGGCCTGCTGCAGAAAGCCTACAATAAGGCTTCTGGCTGGACTGTGCAGTATTACTATGATGGGCTTGGGCGACGCGTCGCGAGTAAGTCCAGCCTAGGGCAGCACCTTCAGTTCTTTTATGCAGACCTTACCAACCCCATAAGAGTTACTCATTTGTACAACCACACCAGCTCGGAGATTACATCTCTGTATTATGATCTCCAAGGTCACCTTATTGCCATGGAGTTAAGCAGTGGTGAAGAATATTACGTAGCCTGTGATAATACAGGTACCCCACTAGCTGTGTTCAGCAGCCGAGGTCAGGTCATAAAGGAGATACTATACACACCTTATGGCGATATCTATCATGACACTTACCCTGACTTTCAGGTCATTATTGGTTTTCATGGAGGACTCTATGATTTCCTTACTAAATTAGTGCACCTGGGGCAAAGGGATTATGATGTTGTTGCTGGCAGATGGACAACGCCTAATCATCACATATGGAAACAGTTGAACCTCCTTCCTAAACCATTCAACCTCTACTCCTTTGAAAATAACTACCCAGTTGGCAAAATTCAAGATGTTGCAAAGTATACCACAGGTATTTAAACTATTTAAAACTTTAAGCTAAACTTGAGTAACTCAGTACTGTGGATTTTATCACAGAATCTCAATGCCTTTGTAAATATGCTTCCTCTTCCTGACAGTTAGCCCGCAAGTTATTGTGCATTTGCTGTCTTCCTTAGTTTTCTAGAGTGAGCAAAACGTGCATGTTAACATAAAACATAATGCTTTTGCATCCTGCTACTTTTTTTTAGCTGTTTCTGTGTTTTACTCTTACAAGCTTATATGAATAATTTCATAAAAGAAAAATTCAGGATTCTGTTTCATCATATAAATCTAATATGATGGTCCCTGTGGCCTTAGTACCACTATCACATTAGGAATTTCAATGTAGTAAGCTGAGCTTATAATCCAGGGTTATCCACAAATCAACACTCTTCCCTGGAGAGAGAGGATCAGGTATTTTAGTGTGGGTCATATAAAGGGGAGTTTTAGGCTGGGTACGGTGGCTCACGCCTGTAATCCCAGCATTGGGAGGCTGAGGCAGGCAGATCACTTGAGGCCAGGAGTTCGAGACCAGCCTGGCCAACATGGTGAAACTCCATCTCTACTAAAAATACAAAAATTAGCCAGGTGTGGTGGCACATGCCTGTAATCCCAGCTACTCGGGAGGCTGAGGCAAGAGAATCGCTTGAATCCAAGAGGTGGAGGTTGCAGTGAGCCAAGATTGCACCACTGTACTCCAGCCTGGGCAACAGAGTGGGACTACGTCAAATAAATAAATGAATAAATAAATAAATAAATAAATAAATAGGAGTTTTATTCCTAACTTCTATTGCCTAAACAGTTTGAAGGCAGGAGAGGTATCTTTGAAGTTTTCTACAAAGGTTATAAAGTATGGGATTTTTCATTTTCTTTTTTTAATATTGTGTCTCACAGACATCAGAAGTTGGTTGGAGCTATTTGGTTTCCAGTTACACAATGTACTACCTGGATTTCCCAAACCTGAATTAGAAAATTTAGAATTAACTTATGAGCTTCTACGGCTTCAGACAAAAACTCAAGAGTGGGATCCTGGAAAGGTTAGTAAAAGCTTTATCACCTCCTTTAGCTGAAACAACAGAAGGGCATTTAATACCTAGAAATTATATTTACATATATTTGCTTACTGATTTTTTAGTCCTCTTGAATATTCACTAAAATGTGCACAATTAATGAGAAGGTAGAAAAAAAGCTCCATGAGAAAAAGATCAGAGAATTGGAGTTTTGGGGGAAAAAAAGATTAACAGGTTACTTGATGACTGCTGCAATAGGTACATAAGAGGAAAGAGGAACTGTACTTTAAAGATTCTGAAATGGGCTACCAAGAGCAATTATGGATTCTACCTAGAGAAAATTGTTCAGTAAGAGACACGAAAACATCAGATTTCCAACTGTAAAATAATTTAGGGGATGATGTCTTAAGAGCATGGGAATAACAGAATAAAATTATTCTGATAAAGAAAAAATACATAAGCACAATGAAGCAAAAATAATAAATATTACAAGGGTACAGTTTTGAGAAAAAATAGGAATATCAAAACATTTAAGATTCAGCAGATGATTTCACCAGAAGTATGAGGTACAAATGAAAATAAGAAGGAGCTTTTTCTTTCAACTGAAAGAAATATGAATATCTGCGTTTGCGAAAACAAAATGGGCTTGATAGAATAAAACTGAAATTTGGGTGTGAGGCCTTGAAATTTAAGTCTAAAAAATTATAAGGGACAGGAAGTTCTAGATAGGTCCTATAAATTCATCCCTTTTTGTAAAGATGTAAATGCTTTCTGTAATTAAAAGTCCTTCTAAAAAATATTTAGCAAAATGTTGAAAATTGCTGAAGCTTCATAATGGATATTTGGAGGTTCATTAGTCTTTTCTCTTTATTTCTTAGTATGTTTGAAAATTGCCAAAAATAAAAAGGTTTTTTTTAAGTCCACATAAAAAGATCAGTGAATTTCTGGCTGATTTGCCATAGTTAATTATAAGGTCTTAAACTCTTTAAAGTAGGAACTATGCCTTATGCATTTCTTTGTGCCTCACTGTGCCTAAGTATTACTCTACATGTAGTAATAACATCTAGTCAGTGTGAGTGAAATCAGTGAAAATAAAATGTCTGTGTTTTGGGAGAGCTGGACCAACTTAAAGTGCCTTCCAGCTCTGCAATTCTGTGATTTCAAGTTTAAATGTATTTCCTTATGCTTAACTCCACCAAGATATAAGAATGCTAGGTAGTCACCTGTTAGTCTTTTCCAAATCTCTGATGAAGAGATTCCAAATCTGGCTTATTTTTAAATCACTCACTGACAAATTAAAGAGAGAAGGAAGCAACCTTGCAAGCCTGTCCTTTCCACAATCACCGAGTATCTGACAGATGTCTAACTCCATGCTGCATCTGCTCTGTGCCTCTCTTTCCTAGACTATCCTGGGCATTCAGTGTGAACTCCAGAAACAGCTCAGGAATTTCATTTCCTTGGACCAACTACCTATGACTCCCCGATACAATGATGGACGGTGCCTTGAAGGAGGGAAGCAACCAAGGTTTGCTGCTGTCCCTTCTGTTTTTGGGAAAGGTATAAAATTTGCCATCAAGGATGGCATAGTAACAGCTGATATTATAGGAGTAGCCAATGAAGATAGCAGGCGGCTTGCTGCCATTCTCAATAATGCCCATTACCTGGAAAACCTACATTTTACCATAGAGGGGAGGGACACTCACTACTTCATTAAGCTTGGGTCTCTGGAGGAAGACCTGGTGCTCATCGGTAACACTGGGGGGAGGCGGATTCTGGAGAATGGTGTCAATGTCACTGTGTCCCAGATGACTTCTGTGTTGAATGGGAGGACTAGACGGTTTGCAGATATTCAGCTCCAGCATGGAGCCCTGTGCTTCAACATCCGGTATGGGACAACTGTCGAAGAGGAAAAGAATCACGTGTTGGAGATTGCCAGACAGCGCGCCGTGGCCCAGGCCTGGACTAAGGAACAAAGAAGGCTGCAAGAGGGGGAAGAGGGGATTAGGGCATGGACAGAAGGGGAAAAGCAGCAGCTTTTGAGCACTGGGCGGGTACAAGGTTATGATGGGTATTTTGTTTTGTCTGTTGAGCAGTATTTAGAACTTTCTGACAGTGCCAACAATATTCACTTTATGAGACAGAGCGAAATAGGCAGGAGGTAACAAAAAAAATCTCTGCCTTTGCGTCACCAAAGACTGCCTGTTTTTAAAACATAAAATGGTTTATTGTATTGGTTTTCTAGATCAGAACTCTGTATATGTAAATATGGAGGAAAAACATATCCAACTCCCTTTCAATGTGACGGAAGATGGTATTTTAATATTGTTTGTTTAAACTCTTTAAGAAATGACAGAGATTTTTAGTTCTTGTGTGGCAGTATTCAAAATAACACAAGTAGAACTCAAACAGCTAAAAACAGTTTTCAGAAAGCACCACTTTCAATTTGCCGAGCCATGCATATGTTCCAATATCCAGAAAGAACCCAAGGTTCTCTATCTCTATTGTGACAAGCAGTTTCATCCTTAACTGTTGGCAGAACTTGCGGGCTATTTGAATAGGTGGTGCAATAGTATCTGAAACTTGCCTTTCGAAAGACTGCCAGCCCTTTGACATTTTCCAGATCTGTTATAGGAAACTTAAAAACAGGTGTAAAATGTCTTCAGCCACCATCTCCTAGAGTCAGGACCCAATTGCCCTTCCTTCTTGATTATTCCTCCTTGCTTGTTAAAGTAAATGCCATATTGTTGTGCTGTGTTTTGGCGTGTGGTGGCTGGGTCCTGAATACCATGCTTCCCTGCGGGTGTGGTAACCAGACTGAATAGCCGCTATTTGCTCGTGTGTACATGATACCAAAGCAGCTGGCCAACGTGACCTCTCTCACACAACCTGTTTTGACTCAATTTTTTACTAAGTTGTTCAGCTATATTGGTATCATGTAAACATAGCTTTTATTAACCTGGGTAGGAATTTCTCATTTATATATAGGATGTGTTTTGGTCATAGTTTCACATTAGTGATTCAGTATCTATACACTAATCCAATGGTTTTGTGCACATGAAAGGTAATTTACTTAAAAGTATGATTCTGGTACAAAAACAAAAAAAGGCTTTAGCAGGCATACGTGTCTGGGATACCGATACATACATTAACCACTACTGCAGAAATTCATAAGAGCCAAAACCTTAAAAAAATAGACCTAGTACTTAAGTGAAAGTACTAAAGGGAAGACCAGACCAAACATCACAGCAGTTGCTGCCACATTGTTTCAGCCCACTTAGATTTATCTTTCAAATGTACAATTCTGTATTGAACATCTCCCAGCCATATTCAGGAAATTGAATCAAGTAAATCCTTTCCAACCAAAAACATTTCAACTAACTATAGAGAGGCAGACTCATTTTTACTAAAATAATTTATACGGTTAGTTATTTTCGTTCTCCGTCCTTACCCATTTATTTTTATTTAATCATCTCTACTGCCTAGGAAAATAACTATTTTCCGGGACAGGTTATTTGTTCTGCGATCATTTAAAATTTGGAGAAAGGTCAGGATTAGTGTTAATATCAGCTGCAGTTTCTCAATCTGTAGGAATCCTGCAGTAAAACAAGCCCCTTGGTGAGCTGGAAGATTTGTGCCCAGTGACAAAGAGACAGTTTGTAAAATGCTGTGTAATTGTAAGTTACCACAAATGAAAATACATGACAGCACAATGTGGCCCGTAGAAAATTCCCCTGAGCCAGCTTCTGCACTTTCATCACCGAATCTGAACATTTGCTATGTCTGAAGGCAAATTTATGATGGAATGTTAGTTTGGATTCTTTCCAGCTGCTACCTAAATGCAGTGTGGGGTCATTGCCTTGCTTTGCGATGACAGTTTCTTTGAAAATATGCAAAGTCATAAGCTTATGTTAAGGTTTTTCAAGAGTCTGCCTCCTACTACACAAAGGAAAGCAAGGGAAAGGAAATGACCCTGGCAAACAGTAGGGAAGGGTGTATTCAAACATTTCATTTTCAAAACCTTCGGGTTAGAATACCACTTACACATGTATTCTGAGAGACAGAATTCATGGTGAACTCATCTCTCTTTATAACTGGAAACACACCAGCTTGATATATTGCAAATCCATACTAAAATCATATTATTGGGTTTTTTTCTGAATCAGGCCTGTATTAATGGTACAGTTTTTATTCAGAATGGAATTCTAAAATTACTAACAAACTTGTTGAAAATTTGAATACCTCCACACCAACCTAAAAATGGACCTTAAGTTCCTAGAACCTCTGATATTCTTTTAAATTAATGGAAAAATAATTTGTGAACTGTATATAGAGAGTGCATTCATAAATGTGTTTATGTATTTTATCACGAATCCAAAATGTCAATATTAGAGTCTATTTTGCTTATATTTTAAGCAATTGTACGTTTTTGCAATTCATTGATGATGTATCATTTTCAAACTGCTTTAAATATCCATTAGAAACAAATATTTGAAGCTTTTACTTAATAGTGATTACCTTGAACTGTGCATTTCTAGTTTGTAATACGTATTTAGTTGGTTCGTGCCTTTAGTTTCTTAAAGTTACATTTGTATTATATTCAGGAAATGCACTTTTTATTACTTACAGCTGTGGTTTTAATACTGCCTTGAACTATTATTATTCTTTTTACAACTCCTAAAGTTTGAGGGAGGAAAGAAAAAAAAACAAAGCTACTAATCAGTAGTAAATCGAAGAGAAACATTTTGGCATTTCTTAATAAGAACATGGAGATATTGAGTATATCACTTCCTATTCAGCTGAATAGAAAGAATGCCTTCATTGACTTGCAGTTCTGCAGTTTAAATTATTGAAAGAACAATTCATTTGCATTTCCTGATGAAAGTAAAAGCATTTTTCAGAGAAACATATGAATTTCTCATACCCAGCAGACAGATGGCTGACACTGCACAGCCACACACCATTCAAGTAAGTTAAAGTGAGAGCATAGTAGTTGGACTCTCCTGTGAAGAACATTCTGGGCTGGAGGCAGGGAATACTCCATGGTTGTTTCTTTTTCCTAGTTAAGCCCATTTTGTTTGTGCTTTTCTGTTTTGTTTTGTTTTCACTATTGCACTACAGTCTAGAGATCCAAATGAACTGAAAAGTTCAAAGTTTAACACATTTAAGTATGTTTATTTTTAGTTGTCATGCTAATCGTTATTGATTAGAAGCATGACTCCTGAAGGAAAGGGAAATAAATCTCAATTCATACAAACTTGCAACAAAACACTTACCATATAAATAAGTATATGATTTATTTTTAACCCACAAAATGTATAAGTGTGTCCTTTACTGTCAATTTCTCTAGAAGATCTATAATATATAGACTACATAGATATAATATATACAACATAGCCAAATGTATGGAAACTTGACAATGTATAATTTGGAATTCACATGCTACCTATGTAGAGAGGTATGAAATTAAGTTATAATTTTCATGAGACATTTTCATCACTGTTGACACAGTTTCAAGCATTCCATCATGTTATTTTGACTCTTTTTCTTTCTTTCTTTACAAATATATTTTTAACTAGACCAGGCCCCACTATAATATCACTTAAGAGAGTCAGGGCAAAGTTTTTGCATTTATGAAGATGTGTTCATGTAAGGGTGATTGTAATGGAGTTTATTGGTAATAGAAGCAAAAGTACAGTAGTGAAGTATTGAAAAGAAAATTTTGGAGACATTGGAGCATATTATATATAGCTTGTGGAAAGACATAAGGCTACAGATTGAATGGAACATTCCTGTTTTCTTGAAGAAATTCACATACACATAGCTGACCTGACTAGTACTTCAGCTCTTCCACAGCCTTCTATAAAGGTTCTTTCTTCTGCAAAGAAAACAAAAAAAAAAAACAAAAAAAAAGCAAAAAACAAAAAACAAAAAAAAAGCAAAGTAAAATGTAAAAATACAGAAAACAAACAACAAAAAAGAATTCAACCATAAATAGTGACTATTATTTTCAGTGTGTCCTTCATGTGAAAGCTACTAAGGACCAAATATACTACTGTTCGTAAGAAGAAATTACTTTCTAAACAGTAACTGAAAATACTTAGAGTTAAACTTGCTGTGGACTTTGTCTTGGCAGTTGTCATCTTACATTATTTGTCAAAGGAAATGTGTTTGGCAGTTAAAAATCTTTCCTTAGATTTAGTGGTGGACTTTAACCTCTTAAATAAATGTTAGTATATCAGATTGTGTCCTTGAAAAATATTTTACTTGTATGAATCATGACAACGTCTAAATCTTTACTATTCTTCTGGCAAAAGCATCAGTAAGAAAGAAGGCGAAAAAGAGAAGTATAGCCTTTATGTCAGAAAAACATTTTTTTTAGCTGCTTACTTTCTCATGAAAAGTAAAGATGTTTACAGTGTATGCCAAGTTTTCAGTTTCTGTATAACAACAGTTAGAGGTTCTAATCATATTGAAAATTGTGTTATAATGGTCTGAGCCATGTTGCTAGGAAACAATAGGTTCCAATTTTGTATTCCTGCTCTCCTGTGCTGAAAAGTGACTGGATACTGTACAGGTTCATGTTCTCTGGCTGCAGTTAAATGGTCTTTTGCATTTTGCTCTGGCTTTCAGGCCAGAAGCATGCATTTTTCTACAAGAGCATCACAACAACATGCTGTAAATATTTAAAGTTAAACATTATGTGTTGATATTTGAAAGAAAAGTACTTTGAATATTTCATTTTTAAAAAATAAAATTGCCAATGAAAAATGTGTCCCATTTTATTCATGCGCCAAACTGCATTCTCAAATCAATCTGGTCACCTTAGATAGGACAAGTGGCTCACTAACAGGGAACAATAAAACCACATCATCTTGAAAATGTAGGTACAGAAATCAGAGTCACTAATCCTAAGCAGACATCTCTTCATTTTTATTTTTCAGTCAAATAGGATCTCTGACACAAATGACCATTTAATAAACAAAGAAGAGTAGCTGCTGCAAATTTAAATGCCTCTAGGCTATGACTTTTAAAAAGGCTTCCCTCTCCTTTTGGTGCCTTTCTCAGCAATAGAAAGAAAATAAAAAATTATAAAAACGGGGTGGGAGAGATATAGGAGTTCAGGGTGTCCAAATGCACTGGCAAAAAATGGACGTTGGGGCAGCAGCCAGTGGGGAAGGGTGTCAGGGAGGGGAGGCAATCATGAAACACTAAAAAAATGCTATGCAATTACAATTGCCATTTGGCACTTGTTTTTCACAAGAAGACATTTACAAGTGACGCTGGGAAATCTGGCCAACAGATCTTCAAAAATTCATCCTGATACTAGCGGAGCACATACAGTCCAAACAACCCATTACTGAAACTTGGAATCCTGCAATTTACACCACTTCAGAATGCCCTGCTGCTTTTTGTGTGTGTGTGTGTGTATATATATATATATAGAGAGAGAGAGAGAGAGAGAGAGAGTGAAAAGAATCATGGAGCAGAAGACAACCTTGATCATCTCAACACAACCCATCAGTAAAAAACAATGGGGGTAGGGGGTTGTTCGTATCAATCATCTGGAAATTTTTTTCAAAATATGCATCCCACCTCACACTCAGGGTATTTTTTAAAAGGGCAGGAGCTCCTATAGAGAGAGAATTATTAAAGGAAATAGGAGATTTTTGTATATTCCTTCCCTATTCACCCTCCCTTTTAGAGATCTGTGAATATCAATCAATGTTATTTAAACATTCAGTAATATTACTACCTTAAAGTTATACATATGTGTAATTACTCACACACATATATGTAAATTATTATACCTTAATAATCTTGTGAAGTTAGTACGACTTAATTATTCCTACTTGGCAAATGCAAAAACAGTAACAGACTGACTTACCTAAGGTCACGTGGATAATCAGTGACAAAGATGAAAAACAGTGGGAGTTGAACAATGAGAACACCCAGACACAGGGAGGGGAACATCACACACTGGGGCCTGTCAGGTGGTGGGCGGCAAGGGGAGGGAGAGCATTAGGACAAATACCTAATGCATGCAGAGCTTAAAACCTAGGTGACGGGTTGATGGTGCAGCAAACCACCATGGCACATGTATATCTATGTAACAAACCTGCACATTCAGCACATGCATCCCAGAACTTAAAGTAAAATAAAAATTAAAAAATAAATAAATAAAATGTTTAAATGGCCCACCAGGTGACTAAAAAGAAAGAAAAAAAAATCAGGTCTTATGCATTCCTGCTTTTACTTTCTCTGTCCAATACTGAATGTGATACGTAGTATAGCCTTTTGTCATCTTGTGAGAAAACAGTTCTATTTCTGTGTGTATGTGTGCAACCAAGATGTATATATATATATCTCAATTCCATATATGTTAATGGGCTCTATCCAAACAGTTGGTCAGCCTTATTATATCTTGCTACATTAAAAAAAAAATCTTCATTTAAGAACTAAATGACCTAATGATAAGAATTCAGCCTTTTACTACAAGTTTGGCCAATCACCCCAAATTAGGAAAATGTCAAAACTGGGTAGTTTAACTTCCCCCCTAGTTGCAAACTACAAAATAATGGTATCCCATTTACTGCAAGAGAAAACACAGGTATCAAAGTTGAATGTATAGCATCCTAACAGGAAGACCAGGCATCCTATAACCTTGAAATGCTCAAGGGCAAATCTGGATTTTACTAGTAGTAGACTTTGGATTCTAAGCTTAACAAAGTGAATCAAATAAAACATAAGCTGATGTTGAAACATTATTAACAGAGTTTAAAGCTGTTTCTCACATTTTTAATTCTGTGTCCATTCTACCCCAAAGAATATCTTAAATCCAGCCCTTTATTTATAGCAGAGGACTTAATCAGAGGCATTCTCTACAGACTTATTCTACCTGTGCACTACCACAAAGGTTCCCTGCCTGTAACAGCCAAACAGACAATTACCTAAGCTTGTCTCCCTACTGACCTTATCTCTTAAGAACAAATTTCAGAGGAAATGAATAAGTATCTGATAAGCTGTCATGTTCCTTTTGGGCTTGCTGACACACTTTTTTTTTTCTGAAGAGAGCTGCACACTTGGAAATAGATTGTGCATTTTTCTACCTTGACTCAGCATCTTACAGTATGTTAGCATGGCAATATTTTAGATACGGCAAGGATATGACCTTTCTGTAAAGGTGCAAGTGATTACATACTGGAAAATAGCAAGGATGCTCATGTTGGGAAAGAAAAGGTGAAAAAAAAAAAAAAAACTTGATCAATAAAAGGCCAGCCAAAGAAGACAGGAAGTAGGCCCATCAACTGGGAACTTTGACAGCAACAAAATCAGAAAAGCACTTACCTTTTCCAGGGAATCACTCTGATAAGATAATCATCAATCCTTTATTTGGTTTATTAATAGCATCAGTCTCTGAATAAGGAATTATAAGGAATATTTCAAGACAAATTAGGTAAATAAAGCTTTCAAACACTTTATTTAAATGTGAAAGACTTGATGATTCAAAAAAAGCTTTTTTTCAAAAAAAGGTTCTTGGAAGTGAACATGCAAACATAATTCATATGTTTAGGATTATTCCAGAATGAACACATTATAGAGTTAAAATTAGTTACACCTATTACAATTTAAACTCAAGGCATATAATTTAAAATTATTAAACCTATGCAACTTATTATGAAAGTAGGATTTCTAAATTCCTTTACAAGTTAACATGATGCTTTTACCTCAAGAAATGGTAAATCACCCATAATGCATTACTCAGGTCACACTCCACTTTTGTACTCCCACAGCATCCATATTAAATGCTCAGAAATCAGGTCTTGCCAGTACATGGAGAGTAGCTCTGTCTCTCAGCAGTTCACTAATTAAAACCAAGTTCACCAACACTCATACACAACCCAGAATTCCAAGTTATTATTTTACAGTGAAGCTTAGCCTTTTCATATGGCCCATGGACCAGAGTATTTGCACTGACTCGTTCTGCCTCTAAAGACCAGGTCTATCTGCCTCTAAAGACCAGATCTACCTACACACGGGGAACCTCACTTATCGTGTACTTATCAACTTTCATTGTTATTTTTTCCTCGTCTTTTATTGTTATTTTCTTTCACTGTCTTTTATCGTTATTGTTTTCTCGTCCAACAAGACAGTGAACTGAGAGCAGGGACCAGGTGTTTTTACTTCTATGCCCTCAGCGCCCTATTATGTTTGTTGAGTGAATGAATTCTGTGAGCCCTGTAGCAGAGTGACATATAATCAATCACAAAATCACAAAAATATAAATGTGAGAAGAAAATGCCGCATAAAATTCTGACTCTCATGTAGGTTTCAATCACTTGGAATTTTTTAAAAAAATAATATAACCATAAACTTTCCAGTGGTTTTGTAGGGTTACTTTAAAAGGAGGCTGGTTACAAATCAGTTATTCATGAGCTGCAGCTGCTGAAGTTTCCCTTCAAAATGAGGTCTTCCATGTAGTAGAAACAACTGGGGCAGAGGTAAATGAAAAGAAAAACTCATTTCATTGGATTTGTAATACAATTTCAAATCCTGTAGCATCAAATACGATAAACATGTTTAGAGCATATTTTAAATTATAAGATTTGCAACTCCAGGTTGGTCTGTGGATTTTACTGTCCAACATCAGAACGCTAGGCAAGAAGGTTGTTTTCAGAATTAAACATAAATCCTTCACTCTTTTTCTAGTGCTTGTTTTAGCACACAGTATACAGCTTCAAAAATCCCAAAAGAGCCTATGACACCATAGCTAGTGGAGAACTTGGCAAAGACAAGGGACACCAGCCAACTTCCCACCATACAATCAAGCAAGATATTTTAAAATTAGTAACTATAAAATAATATTTCACTAAAAATGGAGCTTTTCACAAAAACTGAGGATTATTTTTATTTATATTTGGCAAGAATTGACATTAATCCTTTACAAAGTATTCATTATCCTTTAAATTGTTTCCCATTTGTAAATATAATAACTGAAAATAACCTATGGAATTACTTTTTCCCAATCCTCATTTCAAAGCTCCTCACTATGTACAAAAGTCCATTTCAGCTTTGACATCATGCTAGATGCTTCCATTACAGGACTACAATGGCTTTAGAAATGCATTTGTAGCTCACCGAACTGTATTATCTACAATATATAAGACTTAGCATATATTTAAATTATAGAAAATAAAGTACAAGGTGTTTTATTTTTCTTCATGGGGCTTTCAGGCAGACATCAGGATCTTCTCTTATCCCTAAAGAAAAATAACAAAAATCAAGAAAACATAAACTTACAAACTATTAAAATTACAGATTAATTCAAACTTATAAAATTTCCAACTGCATAAAACTCACAATGACACAACACAGTAACATACCTCAAGCAATTATTATTTAAAACTGAGTTATAAAGAATGGAATACTAGGCAGAAAAAAACAACTAGCCAACTTAGAAACTAGAGCTCTATCTGCATTTGTACTATAAAGGCTAACTATTCATTAATTTAATTCACCACTTGAGTCTAATTGTCAGTTTATGCCTGAGCCTAGGTCCCTGTCAAAAAGGGACATAACAACTCATTTTTGTTTATCATAAATATTTATTGTTTCAATCAAGGCCTATCCTCTTACTCCAAACAAACGATAAACCCCATTCAATAGAGGAGTAAACAGTCACATATCAGATAGCTACAGACATTGGCTGGTGTTCAGTCTTTAGCATGACACGTACACTAAAATAGGTTTGCTCAGGATATGTAACAATATGTGCCAGTGGAACAATAAAGTCTACTATTTAATTTCCTTTGCTTCAGAAAAATGTCATTAATTCAAGCACCACCAATTCAGAAATCAGAATCATGTGTGCCAGGCTAACGTTAGCTTTCATGTCCCTGAAGGAAAAAAGAGTTTACTAAGCAAAGGTAAAGGACAGCCCAGGTGTTCTCTGAATTATACCATCTTTCACATTATTTGTGTCTGAATTAGTGAAGTGAAATCATACTTAGCTACTTATTAAAGGGACAGGAAAGAACAAGATGAGACAGACAAGAGCAGTTAAAATGTTATGGGCTTATAGAATTTTTGATGTTTTTACCGAGATTTATTAAAAGTTTATAGAATAATAGATGAAAATTATAGCACATAAATTGTCACCTCTCATTTGACTTGCTGGCTACATCTACTTTCTTATTGCATTTTTCTTACATAACTTCTAATTGATTATATGGTTATGAACAGGTTGACTCATAACTCTGAGCTTCCAAAGCCTGTCAAAAATTAAGAGGAAATCATACCTGTAGTACCTTGTGTACTTCTAGCTGAGGACTTCTTCTCAACTGGATACTGCAGAGGTATTACAATGCCTTGATCTGGCTTCTGAAATGCTGAAATGAGATTTTTTATTTTCCGGAAATATCTTTTATGTACCCCAGGTGCTGTCTGGAAAATAAAAGGCCAAGCAAATAATTTACCTATCTCATGATGATACAAAAAGACCTACAAAATGTGCTAGGGATGCTAAGAGAGGTAACATTTGTGTAACTTGTTGAAATATTTGAAAACATAAGGAAGAAGGAAAAACAACATTCCAGAAGAGCTTACTTTGGTTGGCTGAATTTCCCTGCAAGAGGAGCTAATGAGCTGTCATTTCAGTTCTCCCAAAGGTGGTATTAGTTTGTACAAGCTCTTGCTCATCGCCCTGCCCTTCCTGCCTGCTCCCCAACAGACATCTCAAACCTCTAAGGGTATACAGGCCATTACCCACAATGAATTCACCAACAGAGGGGATGCAGTTAAACAGGAAAAAAAAAAAACAGATCCTACAGGTCATTAATAAAAAGCCTGAGGAACAACAACAAAAGAAAAACCAACAACCCATCCTCCCTGCCATCATCCCACAACATAAAATGCTACACAGGAAATTAAAAATTGGCTGTTATGATACACACAGTGCACGGCTAGTTCAGTCCTCATACTCTTTCACCTCACAATATTTCCTGCGCCGTTCTTCACATTAAAATTTTTCCTCCTTAGGAAACTTCCCTATACTCCCAAAATTGTTCTCTCCATCAGCACGTCACTGTAACAAGGTTTTCTCTATGACATGAACATGAAAGACTATATAAGGTCACCTTTATTTATTTATTTGTGTGTTTTTAAAGAGACAGTTATTTGCAGGTGACTATTAAAATGTGTTGCTTTCCTGACATCAGTTGTCTTGCAAAGACACTGCCTGAAATCAACAACAATTTCCTGCAAAAGCTTATGAGCCAAGCTTCAGGCATCAGCTCAAACCTGTCATTCTACATAAAATAAAATAGTATTGCTATGAGCAATTGAACAATGACTAGTTTTTTTTTAAGTTGTTTTTCAGCTATTCCATCTGGTAGATTTTTGAGGTGGGAGCTGTTTGTTGTTTTAGCATTTAATGAGAAAACATGAAGGCTGGCATGAAGACTTCTGTCAGCTAGATAGTGGTATGCTGAAGATAGCATACTACACTATCCATAGTAACTCTCAGTCATTTCCTTATGTTGGGTAATTTTTCATTGAAAACATGACAAAAATTCTTTTTAGCTCTATATTAGTGTTCCCCCATATGTTCACAGTAGATGTAGAACACTCTGTCACCCAGCTCCACTCCACTCTCTCACCTACCCTCCACCTTCCTAAAGCTCTATTGAGAACTCATCCAAAATAACATGGCCATTCTTGCAGAAGTCCAAACAGTTCGTTGGTTCCAAGATAGAATCTCCAAACTGCAATGTAGGTCATAGGCACAAATTGCCTCCTTATACTTTCTTCAGTGCACTTTTTCATTTTCAAAGCACATTCCTATCTCTTGCTTTCACTATTTCCTCACAAAATGGCAGTTATTGGCTGATTCAGTTATTCCCATTTGACAGATAAGAAAATGTGAATGCAAAGAAGTTAATCAGCTTGCCCAAAGTCACACAGACAACCAGTGGCAGAACTGGCTCAGAATCCCAGGACCAGGTCTCTTGCCTTTCAGATTAGAACTGGGCCAAACAGGATCTAGCGAAGCTGGGGTCATCAAACAGAAGAAAAACTATACACTCCCAAAGTGTGGAAAGATTTCAAACCACACATCTTTTTAGCTTCTTGTGGCTTGTAAAATCATTTATCAACAGAAGCATAGCCGGGCACAGTGGCTCACACCTGTAATCCCAGCATTTTGGGAGGCTGAGACCGGCGGACCACCTGAAGTCAGGAGTTCAAGACCAGCCTGGGCAACATGGTGAAAGCCTGGCTTTACTAAAAATATGAAAATTAGCCAGGTGTGGTGGCACACACCTGTAATCCTAGCTACTTGGGAAGCTGAGGCACGAGAATCACTTGAACATGGGAGGCAGAGGTTACAGTGAGCCGAGATCGTGCCATTCCACCACTCCAGCCTGAGCGACAGAGTGAGACTCTGTCTCAAAACAAAACAAAACAGAGAAGCAACATTTTTATGGGTACTGATATGTAGTTAACACTTGATTATCCATGCTAACAGAAAGGAATAATAGCACTGGAAGTGTGGAAGCTATTTGAATTGGGGATCTGATGTTTCATAAGCAAATGACTGGCCTATTTTACAGTGTTTTACTTAGATTAATAAGGACAATTATTTAACATCTGCTGATCTCCTGATCATATACCCAGTAAAGCCTGAAGACACTGATGTCAACAGGGTGATGTCAGTACATTTTTAATAATGTATTGCCAACAAATCACATATTAATAAATGAAAGTAGATTGTGGAATTATCTAAATTAACAATTTAACAAAATTTTAGTCTGAGTCATATAATACACTAGGCAATGATTTAACCTAAAAGTCTCTCTAAAACTAGAAAAACACATGATACCTGTCTTTCATAATTCAGTGGGGCCAGGGTTCGATTTCATTACACTCTTTAAAACAAATCTCACTTACCTAGATTTCTAGCACAATATATGCATAGATGATGGCGTGCTACTGCCCTGATTTTTCCTGCAGCATGGCAAACTAAAACATTGTTCCAAAAATCAGTATTAATATCTATCATTTACCCAGTTTTGAAAATACATTTATCACAAGAATTGTACCACTGACAACTCTCATCCTGTCACTGAACTCAGTTATTCTTCAAATTTGCACATCTCCCATACTGTCACCTCTTAGTTACCCATGGAAACATGTATTAGATCACAGCTGGTCTTCAATATGCTCTAGAGAAATTTTTTCCAGTCAGGTGGTATGAGCTCTGAGAATATACACTAGTTTAATATTCACCTTAGAAAAGCACTGCTAAGAAGGTAAATTTAGTAGATAGAAAAAAATGCAATATGCATTTCAAAAATTAAAGAATTTTTTTAACTATTTTCTATTTGGGGATAAGTCATGCCAATCTTCTGCTCTCTTGGTACAGAAAATTACAATATTATAATACAAACAAGGTCAGATCAGACAACACGATGAGGGGGCATTTGTGTTCAATAAGCCCTCTCTTCTTTAACATGATCACAAGCATGTAACAATCTCATATGATGTTATACTCAAAATGCAGGAAAACAAGTTTAAAAACAAAGTTGTTAAACCCTAAGAATTTAAGATCCTTTCCTTACATAATATTCTTCAGCAGCTGAAGGGTATTTCTCTGGGGAGAAGAGCTATTTCTGGTGAAATAATATACAAACATATGTGTGTGTGTGTGTGTGTGTGTGTGTGTGTGTTTGTCAGTATATATTACACATAACTTTCTTCATAATAAAGTTTAATTTCTTATTCAATCATCTCTGCAGTGATACAGATAATTTTTTAAATAAACAGGTATAAATAGTTTTTATTAGAAATGGTATAACTTTATCTTTAGTTAGTATTATAGTTTTAATGATCCTTACATAATACAGCAACAGTGTGTTTGAAAACTTGGCCTAATTCATCTCAGTGGTTCAAAACATTTGTGGTCTGTAATTTGTACTTTCCAACTTACTGATAAATTAGTAAACGTGAGAGCTATTTTAACTTCTTGAAGTCTAGACTTCAGAAAATTTTAAATGCACAGAGTTATTAATAGGAGTTGTGGCAATTTTCAGGAGTTCACTTTTTTGAGGGCTCACTGTGTGCCAGGCCTTGTGGCAAAGAGCTTATTTATGTGTGTTATCTTATTTACTTTTCAAAATCAGCCCTGGGCGTAAGGGAGGATTCTTAGGCTCAGTTTACAAATGAAGAAACTGGCTCACAGAAAAGTCAAGTAACCTGCCCAAGATCATAGACCTATCAGAGAGGAGGGGAAAACAGACCTGGAACCCAGATTCACCTGTTAACAAAGACTAGTTTCTTCCACTCGTAACTGTTTAATTTCAAGTTATAACTTCCCAAGGATATTGTAGTCTCTTAGAAAATAAGCATCATGCTTTTTAATCTCCCATGATACCAACACTCATATTGGTATCATTTGGTAAATAATTGTTCATTTAATTATTTTACCTACTTTTGATATGCTTGCTAAGATTTCACATAGTCACTAAAAGTTTGACATAATTCTTCAACTTTTTTATCTTTCTCCCAAAGTCATACAACTCTGCAAAATGATGGCTAAACAGGACCGGGACCAAAATTCTCTAAAGCTTTCTTAATGACCCATGAACAATTTTGGATTGGAGCTTTAGAGATTTAAACCTTATGAATACTTAATAATGTATAATTTGCTCTTTTATAAAACGAGCCTAAATTTCAAATACCTCCTTGACACCCCCAGAAGCAAAAATAAATAAAACTATACCTCAGCACTCCAAGAACCTGTTTCTGTCTGGGACACTCGGTATGTATAAATGTAACCGTGATACCTGTGAAAGAATAAACTTCCATTACTAAAAGATTCCAAAAGAACAATGGATACTGTAAATTTGAGCTTAATATTACATATAAATGTCACATATACTAGGACACACATATATGATGTCATTGCATTCATAGGAAGTAAAGCATAGTGAATCTAACTTGTCTCCATATTGTATCTGCCCAACCACAGTTTCCAGTGAGATTTCTTTATCTTTTCATTTTTTGAAATATGGAAATTCATGTTCCTAAAGGTTTGTCAAGTTGAGAGACTGTTTGGACAGAAAGAAACTACAACAGGGACCTGTTGTAATTGATAAAACCATGAATTATTAGATCGTTTTAACAAACAATAGACTTATTTTTAAGTACATATCGAAACTTAAGGTGAAAACATTTCACTGGGATAATACACTATCAGGCCCACATAAATAATTATTAATATTAATAATATTTGTTATAAATATAATAGCAATAGTATAAGGATATAATACTATAACTTGAATATAACTATATTTTTATAAAATTACTATTATAATGTATAACAATATAATATTGCCACAGTCATGCATCACTTACCAAGGGGGATACATTATGAGAAGTGCATCATTAGGTGATTTCGTTGTTGTGCAAACATCATAGACTGTACTTACACAAACCTACATGGTATACCACCTAGACTATGTGGTATAGCCTATTACTCCAGGCTACAAACCTGTACAGCATGTTACTGTACAGAATACTGTATGCAATTGTAACATAATGGTATTTGTGTATCTAAACCTATCTAAACATAGAAAAGGCACAGTAAAATATAGTATAAAAGATAAAGAATGCTATACCTGTTGAGAGTACTTACCATGAATGGAGCTTGCAGGACTGGAAATTGCTCTGGGTGAGTCAATGAGTGAGTGGTGAGTGAATGTGAAGGCCTAGGACATTACACTACTAGAATGTTATGAACACTGTAAACTTAGGCTACACTAAATTTATTTTAAAATATTTATATTTCCCAGATCACGAGGTCAGGAGATCGAGACCATCCTGGCTAACACAATGAAACCCCATCTCTACTAAAAATACAAAAACTTAGCCGGGCATGGTGGCACGCACCTGTAGTCCCAGCTACTTGGGAAGCTGAGGCACTGAGGCAGGAGAATCGCTTGAACTCAGGAGGCGGAGGTTGCAGTGAGACGAGATCACGCCACTGCACTCCAGCCTGGGTGATGGAGCGAGATTGTCTCAAAAAAAAAAAAAAAAAAACTGTATCTCTTCAATAATAAATTAATCCTAGCTTCAACTCTTTTACTTTATAAACTTGTAAACTTTTTTAAACTTTTTGACTCTTTTATAACACTTTGCTTAAAACACAAACACATTGTACAGCTGTACAAAACTGTTTTTCTTTATATCCTTATTCCATAAGCTTTTCTCTGTTTTAAAATTTTTATTTTATGTATTCTTTGCTATTTAAACTTTTTTGTTAAAAACTAAAACACAAATACACACATTAGCCTAGGCCTACAGAGAGGGTCAGGATCATCAGTATCACTGTCTTCCACCTCCACATCTTATCCCACTGCAGGATCTTCAGGTGCAGTCACACACATGGAGCTGTCATCTCCTGTGATATTCGTATTCCAGAATGCCTTCTGGAATACCTCCTGAGGGACCTGCCCGAGGCTGTTTTACAGCTAACATGTTTTTTATATAAGTAGGAGTAGATTTTAAAATAATGATAAAATGTATAGTACAGTAAATACATAAACCAGTAACACAGTAATTTGTTATCAAGTATTGTGTACTGTATGTAATTGTCTGTGCTACACATTTTTTTTCTTTTCTCTTTTTTTTCTTTTTTTTTTTTTGAGCTAGAGTCTCACTCTGTTGCCCAGGCTGGAGTGCAGTGGTGCAATCTCAGCTCACTGCAACCTCCACCTCCCGGGTTCAAGCAATTCTGTTTCAGCCTCCTGAGTAGCTGAGGCTACAGGTGCATGCCACCATGGCTGGCTAATTTTTATATTTTTAGTAGAGACAGAATTTCACCATATTGGTCAGGCTGGTCTTGAACTCCTGACCTCAGGTGATCCACCCACCTCAGCCTCCCAAAGTGCTGGGATTACAGGTGCGAGCCATCACACCTGGCCTGTGCTATACTATTATACAGCTGACAGCACAGTCGGTTTGTTTATACCAGTGTCATCACAAATACATAAGTAATTCATTGTGCTGTGGCATTACAATGGCTACAACATCAGTAGGTGATAGGAATTTTTCAGCTCCATTATAATCTTATGGGACCACCATTGTATATGCTGTTCATCATTAAGGAAAATGTTGCTATATTGCACATGACTGTATTACTGTATTACTCTATAATATATTATAAATGAAGTAATAGTAAAAAAATATGAATTAAAAACAAGTGCTGCTTGTTTTTAATTATACTTTTGTGGAAAAGCAACTCTAAAATTCTGTAAACTAGGACTATCTCCAAAGTGCCTTAGTTGTAACTTTATTTTCCTAAAAGCAGCTTATCCTTTTAAATGGGGTAAACATTCCGTCCCATTACTCAGTTTATATCTATATTGTATATTTGTCTAATTGATTTATACTACATGCCAAGAGTTTTACTTGCTGTATTAGTCTGCTTGGCTGCCATAAGAAAATACCATACCTTGAATGGCATAAATAAAAGAAATTTACTTTCTCACAGTTCTGGAGGCTGGAAAGTCCAAGATCGAGGTGCCAGCAACATAAGTTTCATTTTGAGCCCTCTTCTCTTGCCTTGTGAGTAGCTGACCTCTTGCTGTGTACTCAGACAGCCTTTTCTGTTGTAATAAGGCCCCCAATCCTATCAGATTAGAGCCCCACCCTTATGATTTAACTCATTTAACCTTAATTACCCCCATCTCCAATTACAGTCATGTTGGAAGTTAGAGCTTAAACATATTATGGGGAAACACAATTCAGTGTATATCATTCCACTCTTGACCCCCAAAACTCATGTCCTTCTCACACTTATACCATCCCAACGGCCACAAAATAAATTAACTCATTCTAGCATCAACTTAAAATCTAAAGTCCAAAGTCTCATCTAAATAAAATTAGATCTGGGTGAGACTAGCAGCATTATTCATCTTGAAGCAAAATTTATTTCCAGCTGTGAAACTATGAAACCAGACAAGCTATGTGCTTCCAAAATATAATGGTGCTACAGGAAGAGGATAGACATTCCCATTCCAAAAGGGAGAAATTGGAAGAAATAAAGGAGTCACAGGTCCCAAGCAAGTCCAAAACCTAGCAAGGCAAACTCCATTAGCTCTTAAGCCTCAAGAATAATCCTCTTTGATTCAATACTCTGCCCTTCAGGTTCACTGGGAAAGCAGCATCACCCCCACAGCTCTGTAAGGTGGCCACATCCTTTGGCTAGGGTGATGGCCCCACCCATGTGGCTCTGTTGGATGTCAGTCTCACTTTTTGAAACCAAGGTAGAGGCAGCCTTACCCTCCAGGCCTGTGCACTCTGGGCCTATAGTAGGAATGGCAGCCCTGGTGATCTCTGAATCACCCTCAGGGTCGTTCTTCCCTTTTCTTGAAAGATAAACCATGTTTGCAGCCAAATAACTATACCATACTGTCCTGTTCTCTTTGCTCCAAACTGGTAATATTTCTGCTGCTTTTTTCCAAACTCTATTCCTGACTTCTGCTCAGATGGCTGGTTAACATCATAAGTAATCTTAAGTAGTGATAGATAGTCCAGCCACACCCTTAGTGTTGTCTCCAGAACAAGCTTCCTCATTTATTGCAATACATAAAGGCTCAGAATTTTCCAAATGTTTAAGTTCCAGTTCCCTTTTGCTTAACAATTCCTTCTTCAATTCATCTCTCTCCTTTTGTATTCTACCATAAGCAGTCAGGAGGGACTGAGCCACTCCTTCAACTTTTTGCTTAGAAATCTCCTCAGATAAATAGTCAATTTTTTTACTCAGCAAATTCCACCTTCCACAAAACACTAGAACACAGTTCAGTCAAGTTCTTTACCATTTATAACAAGGAACATCTTGTAACATGTTCCTGATTTCCATCTGAGACCTCATCAGAATAACCTCCAACATCCATAGTTCTACCCACATTCTGTTCACAGCCGTCTATGCTTTTTTCTAGCATACACCTTAAAACTCCTCCAGCCTCTACTCATTACCTAGTTCTAAGGCCACTTCCACATTTTTAGGTATTAGTTACAGCAGTACTCCTCTTCTCAGTACCAAAATCTGTATTGGTCTGTTCAGGCTGCCATAACAAGATACCATAGACAGAGTGGCTTAAACAACAGAAATTTATTTCTCACAATTCTGGAGACTGGGAAGTCCAAGATCAAGGTGCTGGTAAGGTATGTTTCATTCTGAAGCCTCTTCTCTTGGCTTGTAGACAGCTGCCTTCTTGCTGTGTGCTCATATGACCTCTTCTTTGTACGTGCATTCTTCCTCTTCTCATAAGGTCACCAAATCTATCAGATTACAGCCCCATCCTTATGATCTCATTTAACCTTAATTACCTCCTAGAGGTCCTATCTCCAAATACAAGCATATTGGAGGTAAGGGTTTAAACGTGTGAATTTAGGAGGATAAGAAGTTAAGTTTATAGCACATGCATTATCTCCTTTGGACCCCACAAAAATCCTATTAGGTTTGTATTGTAATATTTATTTTATAGATGAGGAAACTGAGACTTTGAGATGTTAAATAACCAAAATCAGACTAGAGATTAAGAAGCAAAAATGGGATTTGAATCAGGCCCATTTGACTCTAGATCCCCAGTTCCTGATCCCCACACTGTACTGGATATAGATTATTTGTTATATTTTAGTATATATAGTAATCCTACTTAATTTGCCTAATAAAATTTTACCTCATAAAACAGTAAGGTAAACTTTATAATGAATTGTTTCAGATTTTGAATGGGAATCTAAATCAATTGTGAATCAATCAAATGTGAATCTAAATCATTTATTTCATAAATTTTATGATTGCTATTCTTGGGCACAAGTTTGGGTCAATAGAGATCTTTTGGTTAGGACACATGCTTTTTTTTTTTTTTTAATGGTGTCTTGCTCTGCCACCCAGGCTGGAATACAGTAGGGTGATCATAGCTTACTGCAGCCTTGCCCTCCTGCCTTAGCCTCCTGAGTAGCTGCCACTACAGGTGCACACTGCTGTGCCTGGCTAATTTTTTTTTTTTTTTTAGTTTTTGCAGAGACAGGGTCTTGCTCTGTTGACCACGACAGTCTTGAACTCCTGGCCTCAAGCTATCCTCCCACCTAGGCCTCCCAAAGTGGTAGGATTACAGTTGTGAGCCACCACACCTAGCCAGGACATGCACTGAACTCTGGTTAAAATCAATGTGTTTACAAGCAGAGGGTCATGCTTGACTTGATGATCACATTTACCATTAACCTCCTTTGGAAATAAAAGTATTTAAACATGTGAATTAAATTAGGCTCATGCCTGTAATCCCAGCACTTTTGGTGGCTGAGGTGGGCGGATCACCTGAGGCCAGGAGTTCGAGACTAGCCTGGCCAACATGGTGAAACCCCATTTCTACTAAAAATACAAAAATTAGCCTAGTGTGGTGGCGGGCACCTGTAATCCCAGCTACTCGGGAGGCTGGGGCAGGAGAATCGCTTGAACCTAGGAGGTGGAGGTTACAGTGAGCTGAGATCGCGCCATTGCACTCCAGCATGGGTGACAAGAGTGAGACTCTATCTAAAAAGAAAAAGTACTATATCTTTCGTCAATATGCATCAGGACTGATTACCTAAAGGGCCAAAAAATATCTGAAACACACTATTCAGATTTACTTGATTCATGACACTGAACAAAAGGTCAATTTAACTACTGATGTGGATTATACGATGTTTTATTTTTTACGAAGGATTACCAGAATATTTAGATCATATATAAAATAGCTTGATATATGCCTATATATAATATGCTGAATAAATATACAATATTACAATGTTAAAGTCTTTTGTCTTTTTAAACACTTGAAATCTACCTCAAAGCCCACTAACTTCAGCAAGTACTCTATGGGGAACAAGGCAAGAGCTTTGATTTCCACTTTTCACCATGGGAACTCAACATAAGCCTTTAAGTGATTTTCTTAAAGCCACATAGCAAAATGGAGATGGAAGCAGTGAAACAGCATAGGTTCTTAGTTCCATTTTCCCTATGAGAAATGATTAATGGCAATAATTCAGTATCATAAGGGTGATGTGGAGATTCATTATTTAAAATCTCAGCAACAAGATAAGCAGAATGGTAAGCAACAAGTTTTCCACTTTCTAAAACAGTGGGTCTCTAAAAAATATAATGACTCTATCTCCCTACTATCATTCAGATGTATTTAGTCAGAGTAAATGAGTCTGTTTTGAGAATTGTTTCCTAACGAATCTGATCTTATCTCACTTTCAGTTAGGTAGCAGGAACCTGAGTACCACTTCAAAACTTCTTACCTCCTTCAGTCTCTGAACAACCTGGTGTGAATGGTACATAAAACTTCTCATGATTAACTCATCTAATATTAACAATTTCCTTCCCCCCACAACCCCTCCAATTTCTGAATGAGCAAAATTGTTTCACCCCCCAAATAGGCCAGCAGTTTATATCTTTCACTTTCAAGTTACTGAAGTAACTGACCAAGGATCCCCTGTAGTCAACTCTTACTATAATATGTCATACATGGAAGAGATCTAAAACAGTGCAACTCAAATTGCATTCCCAAGACAACAGCATCAACATCACCTGGGAGCTTGTTAGAAATGTAGACTCTCAGGCCCCACCCAGACCTGTTAAATCAGAATCTGGATTTTAATAAGATGCCCAGGTGATTTGTATGAACATTAAAGTTACAGAAGGACTGATTAAAATGTAAAGAGAATGCCCACATCTCATTGGGAATATTGATGGCAACTTCCCTGTTGTCAACCTGGCTTCTTCCACCTGCCCTGGGTAGTTCTGTGCCACCTCCTCCATAGTCATTCAGTCTATGCTTTAAGAATGCAATTTTATTTTAGTATAAGCTGAAGGTTTGTCAATCATTTCAGTCTTCATAGGACAGTGTTTCTGAACCATTTTTTCCTTTCTTCCGCAATAAGATTTCTTAGTTTTATTTTCTATAGCTTCTATTATAAACCAGTAATTTTGTAATATAAAATTAAACTAAAATATTGAATATGCCTTTTCAAACAAAACATACTCTGTCCCTGTCCATGGAAAATCGCTGTTCAAACTGGCAAGTTATATAACAAGACCTATAAAACCATACATATTTTTGACTGCATAACCTTGCTTATCTTCATACACTCCAAGGAAACAAGTCAAGAGGAAAACGCAATTTGACAAAGATTTTCATACTAGCCCTATTTTAATAGTGAAAAAATGGAACCAACCTAAGTACCCCTAAATAAGGAATAATTGCTCAAAATAAGGGAATTGTTTTTGGGTAGAACCCCAAAAGCACAGACATCAAAAGCAGAAATAGATAAATGGGATTACAACAAACTAAAAAGCTTCTGAACAGCAAAGGAAACAACAGAGTGAAGAGACAACCTACAGAATGGGAGAACATATTTGCAAACCATACATATGATACGGGGTTAATATCCAAAATATAAAAGAAACTCAAATTACTCAATAGAAAGAAAACAAATAATCCCATTTAAAAATGGGCAAAGGCAGCTACTCGGGAGGCTGAGGCAGGAGAATGGCATGAACCTGGGAGGCAGAGTTTGCAGTGAGCCAAGACAGTGCCACTGCACTTCAGCCTGGGCGACAGAGCGAGACTCCATTTCAAAAAAAATAAATAAAATAAAATAAAAATGGGCAAAGACCAGAATAGACATTTCTCAAAAGAAAATATACAAATGACCAACAAGTATGTGAAAAAATGCTCAACCTCACTAATCATCAGAAAAATGCAAATGAAACCACAATGAGATATCATTTCACACCTGTTAGGATGGTTATTATCAAAAACAAGACAACAAGAGAGGATTCAGAGATAAGGGAACCCTTGCACACTGTTGGTGGGAATATAAATTAGTACAGCCATTATGAAAAGTGGTATGAAAGTTCTTCAAAAAAATTAAAGATAGAACCACCATATGATCCAGCAATCCCACTGCTGGGTATATATCAAAAGGAAATGAAATCATCATGTCAAGGAGAAATCTGCACTTTCATGTATATTGCAGCATTATTCACAATAGCCAAGACATAATGCAATCAACCTACATGTCTATCAACAGACGAATGGATAAAGAAAATGTGTTGTATATACACAATGGAATACTATTCAGCCTTAAACACAAAGGAAATCTTGTCATTTACAACAACATGGATGAATATGGAGGAGAGTATGTAAAGTGAAATAAGCTATGCGCAGAGAAACAAATACCGCGTAGTCTCACTTATACATGGGATCTTAAAAAGTTGAACTAATACAAGCCAAGAGTAGAATGGTGGGTGGCTACCAGGGGCTGGTAGGGGCGTGCAGGGTGGGGATTGGGAAATTTCGGTCAAAGAATAAAAAATTTAGGTTAGGAGGAAAAAGTTCAAGAGATATATTGTACAACATGGCAACTATAGTTAAAAACAATGTATTGTATTCTTGAAAGTTGCTAAGAGAGAAGATTTTAAGTGTTCTCATCACAAAATATAAGTATGTGAGGTAATGCATATGCTAATTATCCCAATTTAGCTATTACACATGTATACATATTTCAAAGCATCATGTCATACACAATACATATATACAATTTTGCCAATTTAGAAATAAATATATAAATTAGGGAGAAATAAAGGAATTATAGCAGAAACAATGGTTCAAAATTACACTTTCTCTGTCAAAGGTGAAGGTTTACAATATTAATGCTGGCTGGGCACGATGGCTCATGCCTGTAATCCCAGCACTCTGGGAGGCTGAAGTGGGTGGATCACAAGGTCAGGAGTTCGAGACCAGCCTGGCCAACATGGTGAAACCCTGTCTCTACTAAAAATACAAAAAAAAAAAAAAACTGCTGGGTGTGGTGGCACACACCTGTAATCCCAGCCACACAGGAGGCTGAGGCAGGAGAATCGCTTGAACCTGGAAGGCAGGGGTTGCAGTGAGCTGAGATCACACCACTGCACTCCAGGCTGGGCGACAGAGAGAGACTCCATCTCAAAACATATATATAAATAAATAAATAAATAAATAAATAAATAAACAAATAAATAAGCAAATAAAATATTATGCCAAAATTCAAAAATATTAGAGTCCTAGGTTTTCCAAAAAACTTTAAGTATATGGACTATGTTGACATAAAATGATAGTACGTGTAATAGCAAAGACTTGGAACCAACCCAAATGTCCATCAATGACAGACTGGATTAAGAAAATGTGGCACATATACACCATGGAATACTATGCAGCCATAAAAAACGATGAGTTCATGTCCTTTGTAGGGACATGGATGAAGCTGGAAACCATCATTCTCAGCAAACTATCGCAAGGACAGAAAACCAAACACTGCATGTTCTCACTCATAGGTGGGAATTGAACAATCAGAACACTTGGACACAGGAAGGGGAACATCACACACTGGGGCCTGTCGTGGGGTTGGGGGAGGGATAGCATTGGGAGTTATACCTAATGTAAATGATGAGTTAATGGGTGCAGCACACCAACGTGGCACATGTATACATATGTAACAAACCTGCATGTTGTGCACATGTACCCTAGAACTTAAAGTATTTTTAAAAACACACACAAAACAAAAAATAAAAATAAAAAAATAAAATGACAGTATGTGTAAAAAGTGGGCACAAGGGGATGCCACTCTGATTACAACTATTCAAAACTGTCTGTCCCTGTGTGTATATAAACTAGAAGTAAATTTAAACTAACATAAATGCATTCTTGCATGTTATTTTTTCATATAGTTATTTAAGTGACTAATTTTTTAAGAAAAACAAGCAGAATTACAATTTGGAGACTTACAAACCTAGCCTAAGCAAATCACAACTCATAAAAATGTAATTCATTTTTTTAAATTGTTACATCCCCTTTAGGATTATATTTCCTCTGACTCCCTCCATTAATACAGACAAACCAGCAACGTAGTGTAATTTTTAACTTCCTTCCCTCATTAAAGCTTTTTTGGACTTTTTGATAATCCTAGAGTTTAAAATGTATCACCAAAAAAATCAGAAAATGAATAATTGCTAAAGAACGGTGGAGTTTTATCATTGCCTTTAATTTATTTTAATTACTATAAAGCATGTGTTAATCTAGTCTCTGCTGATATTGAAATTTGTCTTTATTTCATCAAAAGTTGTCTCTAACTGTAAAAAAGTGTTCAGGTTAGAAATGGACAAGAAGCAACCAACCTGACTTATTTCTTATTTTCTCAGTGGGTCAGTGTTGGGGACAGATCCTGGTTTAGAACTGACAAATCCACATCAATTCCTTTTTTATACCACGTCAAGTACTACACAAAAGAAAACGTTTAGCTACATCTGACTTCTTCATGACATTTCAAATAAAGCCAGCCAGTACCTATGCCCTCTATGTCTATACGAACTAACGCTACATACAAAATTCAAGACACAACTATAATGATTTTTAACAAATGTTTCAGAACTTTTATATCCAGAGGAATAGTATCCTATACAAAGCCATTATTTTTGAGACTATACTCTGATTCAAGGGTTTTCCAAACTTACAATGGCCCAAACTTTATTCTTTCAGAGAGAATTTTAATTTTTGAAACAGTTGAAAGTCATTCAACTTCAAGTGTGATGGTAAAACTATGTGATATTTTGATGAGTCACGAAAATAAATATAATCACTTCTTCCCCTGAACTTCCATATCAAGTTTTATTTACGTATACTTATGATGTTCTAACTTTGTATTACAATTATTTATAGAGCTTTTATTTGTATTAAAAACACACATCACATGTTAACTTTACAAATATTAACTCATGTCATAATCATCATAACAACCCTGTGAGATAAGTACTCTCATTATCACCATCTGCCGTTTTACAGGTAAGAAACCTGAGACACAGAAAGTTAAAGTAACCAGCCCAAGGTAAAATAGCTAGTTAAGGGTCAGAGCTGGGATGCACACCCAGAGATCTGGCTGGAAGTTCTGGGCTCTTAACCACCATTCTATGCTACCCCTCTCTTATACTAGAGGGAATGTATTAACAAATTGGTCTTTAAGACAATTCCAAAAGCACAATTCTCAAAAAGGGAGGGAATCTCCTTGGACATGGAGCTGGAACTGTCCACTGAGAGAAGGAGGGCAGTGGAGGGAGCTGAAGGGAAGAGGCCAGGTGGGGAGAGCCCGAAAGAGATCAACCCAGACTCCCCCTTTGCTTAAGCTAAATGACATCTTCAGGCTAATCTTGCAACTTTAATTTTACATTGTCAACCAGAGTCAGTACTTGGCTTATTTGCCGTGAATTATCCATTTGGTGGTTTATATGTGGCAAACCTAATCCTAGGCTGGCTTTCGGGCTCGCTTTACCACTGGATTGTATTCAGGAAATTGAAAATAATGTTGGTGGCCTAAGTTATCATGAAGATAGATGTGGCACCAAGGCACATATCCAGTTGAATTCAAAAACTAACTGTAAGTTGTAATTTCTCACTAAATGAAGTTAAGTTATAATTTCAAGTTCTTTGCCACACTGTTCCCCTTTATTGCAACTGATAAACTGGAATTTTATTTCATCACTGCTCCTCCCCCATTTCTCCAGTTCAGTTGTTTGACAGGCACTTTATTCCCAGTTGTCCCTTTAAAACTTAAAGGACAAAAAGATAATTATGCATTTATCTAAAGACATACATGTCAAA
Organism: Pongo pygmaeus; assembly: GCF_028885625.2. NCBI lineage: Eukaryota > Metazoa > Chordata > Mammalia > Primates > Hominidae > Pongo > Pongo pygmaeus. The sequence goes on along the minus strand of NC_072396.2, from coordinate 128,634,316 downwards.
TGACTTCATTATGTGTCCTTGAAGCTAAAGAATTATAACAGCATTTCTTCTTCCAAATCTTCCGTCAGATAAGTAGCAAACAAAGGCAGATATGTCCAGAAGGATGCCAACTATGGAAATAAACTATTTTTTGAGCTAATTATTTTAAATATTTTAAATTAGTTCTCGTCTTATCACCATCAATCCCACTGGGCAGTCAGAACTTTCCCAATGGCTGTCTACATTGAGGGTGAGAAGGGAAGAAATGTGAGAGCACATATGTACCTCAATGAAAAGAAACTTGATGTATCTAAAAAAAACAAAGGGAATAAACTTAAAAAAAAAACTATCTGCATTAATAAGAGCATTCAGTACACTGGATAAATACAAGAACAGAACATAAAATCAGTAGCTTTCCTATGAAACAGAAAACATAGTGGAAACAGATCCCATTTATGATTTTTAAAAATCGGCATACACATTCATACACACAATAACTCGAAATAACAATAAATGTGTAAGACATACAAAAAGAAAACTATAAAACTTGATTGATGGATATAAACAAAAAAATTATAAATGGAGAGACTTATGGGAAGGGAAGACTAAATTATTTAAAGATGACAATTCATTCTTAGTTTATTAATGAATTTAATGTAACCCCAATGGTATTTTCAAAAAAATTTTTGATACATAATAATTGTACATATTCACGGGGTACAGTGTGATGTTTCAACACATGTATGCATTGTAATAATCAAATTGGGGGATTTGAATATTTAGGATATTTATCACCTCAAACATTTATCATTTCTATGTGTAAGAACATTTCAAGTACTCTTCTAGCTATTTTAAAATACATAAGATATTGTTAACTATAGTCACCTTACTGTGCGACTGAACACTAGAACTTATTTCTTCTATCTAACTTTCTGTTTGTACCCATTAGCCAACCTCTCTTCATCGCCTTCCACCCTTCCCAACCTCTACCTCCTATCATTTACTATCATTTTACTCTCTACCTCCATATGATTGAGGAATCCCACTACAGGGTATCTATCAAAAGGAAAGGAAATCAATATATCAAAGGGATACTTGCGCCCACACATTTATCACAGTACTATTTACAGTAGCCAAGATATAGAAGAGTCCAGCAACAGATGAATGGATAAAGAAAATGTGCTATGTATATACAATTGAATACTATCTGGCCATTAAAAAGAATGAAATCCTGTTATTTGCAGAAATGTAAATAGAACTGGAAGTCATTATGTGAAGTGAAATAAGCCAGGCACAGAAAGACAAATATCATGTGTTCTCACTCGCATGTGAGAGCTAAAACATTTGGTCCAATGAATTTTTTTTAACTTAATAAAATGATTCTAGATTTCATTTTGAAGAACCAACAGATAAGAATAGCAAATAATTTTTAAAATATATTAAAACATTATCATACTATAGTGCTATCAGTGCAAGAATAAATGGATCAATTGAGACAAATAGTCCAGAAACAGTAACTGTTATACATAAGAATTTAATATATGGTAAAGTCGGCTAGCAAATCAATGAAGAATGGAAGTTGTATTTATAAATTATATTAGGACAATTGCTAGCTATCTGGAAACAAAATCAAATTAGATCCTTTATCCACATCAAAATAAAACTCCAAATGGAATTAAAGAGGTAAATGTAAACTAACAAAACCATAAATTTAAAACAAAAACTGCAGTGAAGTTTTATGACATATCTCAAGGGGAAAGGACTTTCTAGCCAAGGAAGAAATCAATCACAAAGAAAACGAGTGACGTATTTGACTACTAAAAAGTTTGATTTTTGTATGTGTCAAAAAAGTAAGGGCAAACACCAAACTTAGAAAACATACCTTGCAACAGATCAAGGATTGGTATATACATAAATTTACAATGTATTTTAAAAAGTTTGATTTTTGTATGTGTCAAAAAAGTAAGGGCAAACACCAAACTTAGAAAAGATACCTTGCAATAGATCAAGGATTAGTGCACATATATATATATACACATAGAGTGTGTTTAAAAAAAGTATGATTCAACTGGTTAAATGAGAAAAATACACAAAAAGCCAAATCATGTGAGGAAATACAACAGCTTAACAACCATATAAAATGACAGTCACTAACCAAAGGAATATAAAATGTGAAAAATAAAGAGATAGAGTGTAAATATAAAATAAAAAATGACAGGCCAAATGTCAAGGGAAAATTTTCTTAACTACAATACCCATTTCTAGTGAGGGTGTGGTGAAACGGCCACTCATGCATTACAGGTGAGCATGTAGATTGGAATAACCATTTAGGGAAAATATCTCATGATCATGTATATATCAAGAATCCTAAGCTGTTTATGTTTTCTGACCTAGAAGTTTCACACTGGAAATTCATTCTAAGGAAATAATCATAAATGCAAGGAAACTTTAATGTACTGAAATATACATCCTGATAGAATTTATAATAACAAAAATATGGAATGAGTCAAATGTCTAAAAGTAGGTGACTGGCTAAGCAAAATATGGTATACTTACTAGCTAGCTGGACTACCATGCAGCCATTAAAAATAACATCTCAAAGTTGTCTCTAAGAACATTATATATGAGTGTATTTTTTCATATTAAGTGGGAAATTGGAAATGTATACAACTGTAAGAATACAAGAATACAATCATACTTTTTTAACACACGTAAATTTATTTACATATATATATATACACACAGACACACACACACACACATACTAATCCTTGATCTGTTGCAAGGTATCTTTTATAAGTTTGGTGTTTGCCCTTACTTTTTTTGACGCATACAAAAATCATACTTTTTAGTAGTCAAATACGTCACTCGTAAGAATACAGTTGTAAGAGCACATGTGCTCAAAAAGCAATTCCTCTTATTAAAATATAGAAGAAAATTCACCTAATTATTAGCAATAGTCATCTTTAGGTTATAAAACTATAGATGATTTTTCTCTAATTTCTATTATCTATATGTTTCAAATTGTCTATAATGAATAGGTATAAGGAACTGTTTTTAATAGACTTATACAAAAATCTATATTTATTTAGAGAAAGTAATTGAAAGAAGTACTTATCACTTAAAATGAAGGTGAGCAATCCTATAAATGGAAAACTCCTTTAGTGCTTTATGAAGCAGTTCAATTTTCGATTTTCTAAATCAGAACAGAAGAAAAGGCCATATCTGAAAGCCATTATTAGGAGGTTCAGAACCGGGGAAAAGGGCAAGCATCATTTGAAAGTACAGTTTAAAGTACAGTTTGAAAGGCATATGAATGTATTATCTCTACAATAAAAATATAAAAACTATAGCTCAATTGAATCTTCTTGGTTAATAGGAGTAAACAAAAGATAGAATGAGAAACCATTCTGAGTAAACCCTACAATCAATGCATGTTTGTCAGCTATACCTTGTTGTCCATGTGTATATGATACCACTTATATTGTTATTTCGACTGCATATCATAAGCATAAGTGTTTTGGTTTAAAATGAGTACATGGTTTATTTCTAAATAAAATTTGATTTTATAATTACAGTGTAGCACCAAAAAGAGGGAATGAAATTTTTACATTTATCAAAAGGGACACTCAACTCAAAAACATTGAGAAACTGATAAAAGGCCATGTATCCTCATATCTTCCCTCTGCAGCACATTCTGGCTATCACCCTAACAGTCTCATAAGACTTTGAGGCCCCAGTGTACCATTTGAAAGACACCGTAAGGGAACTCCCAATTTGTCTAGTATTTTCGGCTACTTCACAAGGAGGTTTTCATGGAGAACTAAGAGTCATAAAAACTGTATTTATGCAAGATTCACTTTGGGTGAAAACTTAAATGCTTGATAATTTCTCACCTGCCTAAGTTAATTCCTCATGTGGTTCCGGCCTACACAGGCAAAAGTCTAAAGCTGTCCTTCTCTCTTGCATAAGGTACTTAAGGCAATCTTTTGCAGAAGGTAGGATACACATTACTATTCCTGTTTTATAAATATGGACACTGAGTCCCAGAGAATTTGAGTGACTTTCCCAGAGTCCATACCCTAACCTCTCAATGTCCATTCCGTTTATTGCAGTAAAGAACAGAATTTGCCTTGACAGTTTGTTAATTCAAAAATATCTGCTGAGTGCCTGTTATGTGTTCCTGTGTTTCTGGTGATGGAGACAGTATCTCCGCCTTCATGGAGATTATATTTTTGCAGGACAGCCCAGCAATAAGTAGGTAAACAAGCAAATTATCAGATAGTTTAAAGCTCTTTGAAGAAAAATAAAGAGATGGAGTGAGTGTATCAGGGACAGGGAGAGGGCACTTATTCTAGATAGGTGGTCAAGCAAGTCCTCTCTGAGGGAGGAGACAGTTGAACAAACATGTGAACTGAAGGTATTTTTGGCAGAAGGAACAATAAGCGCAGAATTCCTAGGTGGGGGCATTTTTGAGGAGCTTGAGAAACGGCCAGGAGCCCGGTGAGGCTGAAGCCTTAGGTGTATCTTGCCTCTCACTATACCCTGTTGTCCCTCCCCTGCCCAGACTTGTTTTGTACGTTCTTTTTCACCTTTGGGTTAAGGAGCATGTTATCTCCTTTGTCAGCTTCCCTAAAGCAGTGCCTTTCACCCACCCACTCACTCCACCTTCTTTCAATGAGAAAAGAGCCTAAGAATCCTAGCTGGTTTTCATTGCCCTTCCCTAGGTTCCACACGGGAACAATAATTATATAAGCAAAACATAAAGATTCAAGCCCAAGACATTCAACAGCTTCCATGTATTTCCCTGGAAGCCTTTGTGAAAAATGTATTTAGCATGACCTGAGAGCTGCTGCAAACAAGGCTTGACCATTTTTAAAAACCAATATACAGTGAAAAATCCTCTAGCACCAGCATCAGGATAATCTTTCTTCACTGACCCATAAGGTATTTCAAACTCTTGTGGGGTATTATCAGATGCTGAACTTATTACCAAGCATTTAACCTCATTTGGTTTCTGTCTAGAACCTACAATGCAGGGCTGTTTTCACGGATTTTTTTTTTATCCTGCTGACAATAATGCCTGAGCTACGTCCTTCCTTAGAAATGCCCCCATGATTCCTAAAAGAAATCGACTGAAAAGAGAAGATAAAATAATAATATATCTTTGGTATAATAATAATACCAATAGCTTACATTTATTGAACATTTACTAGGTGTCAGGCCCCAGTGCTAATTTTTTTACTGCATTATGGCACTTAATCTTATGAGGTAGGCAGTAATATGATACCTATTCAATGGATAAGAAAACTGGGGGACTGAGAGGTTAATTTGCCCAAGTCACAAACCTAACATCTGACGAGCACAGGACAAAGTCTCAGATCTGCCTGACTCCGGAGCCCTGGAGCAAAGACGCAGACGAATTTGATTCAAAATGAAGCCTTAGACTGAGACATGCCTAGGCAAATGGCAAAGCTGAATCATAACAAGGGTGTTTTCCCTCCATTCCCTTTAAGACTATTGTGAGTCCTAACGTTTATCAAGAAGGGTCCTATTTCTGAAATCCCCTGCCCCTCCCCGCCCCCCACTACTTTTCTAAAGGATGCTACATCAGCAGATCCAGAGAGGTGATTTTACTCACACACATCCCCCTCCTCTCTCAGCATCTCGACCTAACTGGCATTGCATTCTTAAAGTAATTGACTCTGTTTCTTAATGTGCCTCCTCTCCCTGAATGTCATGCTCTTCCTTTGGGATGACACTTCAAAAGTCCTTTAAAGAGAGCTAGAGTAAGGCTCCCAGGGCGCCACCCCATAGGGGTCAAAATGGAAGTGGGGAGCCTGGGTCTTTCCCGGAGCGAAGGTAAACTCTGGACCACATTTCACCACCCGAAAGGGCATTCTCTGCAGCTGCCCCAAAAGGCTCTGGTGAGGGCCTTCTGGAGAGCAGGAGGCCCAGGGAATGAAATCCCCAGCAAGCGACTAAGGCGAAAGTGTGTTCCACCACGGCCCTGGGCTGGACTTGAGGGTGGGCCATGGAGGAGGCGTCGGCGAGCTGCTAACGCCGGCGCCCCTGCCTGCCTCAGCCTCCACCCTGGCCCCAGCCGTTGCCCACCGCCCACACCCTCAGCAGGCCCATGTCCACCGTATCATACTCACAGCACACATAGGCAGTACACGCCTGGCACGCTCTCGCTGTCCCTCAGCAAATAGCTGCCATCCAGCCCAGTGGCAAGCAGGAGCTTCTCGCCGGTTTCCCTGCTGATTTTGCCATGATACACAGCCACCGCTTCCATGGCCTGGTGGACTCTTGGGCGGGCCGAGGAGGAGAACTGTGCAAGGGAGATGCCGCTGCTACTGCAGCCAGGCACAATTCAACCACCTGACTCCCAGTTCAGCCAGATGTGCAAAAAAGAGAGAAGCGCCCAAACAACAGGATGTTGTCTACTTGCCTTAAACCTCCTTCTCACACTTCAATTAAAACGAGCTCAGCAATTTAGTAGCTTGGTTCGATCGAGCTTGCCAAGGGCTTCCATCTTCTGCCCCCCAAGACAGGGTTCATACAGAGAAGAGAGGAACATCGGAAGAAGGATTTTGCAAGACTGGGGCTGTGCTGCCAACACACACCCTTGCACTCAGACAGGGATGCTTAGTAATGCTTCTGTTCTTGCAGTTTACTCAGAGGCCACCAGGAATAACTTAGCTCAACTAGCCCGTAAGGAGTTGATGATAGAGGCAAGTTGTACATGTCTCTGTCGGTATGTGGACCCATTATGTAGGGCAAAAACATACTGACAAAATGAAAGGACCAAAAGCTCTGAGAACAAAACACTGATAGTTTTATCAGTACTGTCAGTATGCAATCATTACTGAACATGGCCATGAAGACTCCTACAGAATCAGACATAGTAGATGAACAGTGAACTTTGGGCAAGTTCTTCTTCTCCCTCTTCCTTCTACCTCACGCAGTCATCTTGAGAAGTCTTGGTCCTGAGCAAATACTGATTTCTTTCCTAACACCTTGTCCAAGTCCCAAAGTGCTAGTTGAGATACAAAAGTCACAATGTACATCCAAAGATGTTCCAGATGTATCTATCTGATGGGCTTTAGATTAGACTGTGAATCATTTAACTGGTGCTTTGCCTTTATGTGGATTTGTATGTGCCCTTTGGTGTACAGGGCCCACCTTTCAGCATTTTGTCCATAAAATCTGTTTTGAATCATTTGCAAGTTGTTGATAATTTTGTTGTAACTTTTATTCTCTGTTGTTTCTAGAAAATGTTATTTCTTCGATTGAGGCTAAACTGTCTTTAATATTTTAAAACCTTTCAACCTTCATTTTCTTCTCTGAAATAAAACATTGCTTCTATTTCAAAATGTGCTAGGTAATATTTCCGCAAAACTTCCTGCATTTTCACTAGAGTAAGACTTTATTTATTGCTGAAGCTGAATGGTCTTGTACATGTATCTTTAGATTATGTAAAGTACTTTTAAAATTTGAATTTAAATAACTGAAGCTATGTCGTCTATTATATGCTTTCTGCAACTTCAGTGTGTAGTTCTTTGAGAATATGGCAAGGCTGGAAGCTCAATAGGGAGAACGACACTTAATTCCTCACATGTCTTACCAATGGATTGGATGTACAGAGCTGACTTGCACCAAAGACAGATACTTGCTCTTCATCTACTAGGATTAAGAACAATCCTCTAAGATTTCAGCGGTAGCTGGTAGCAACTTTTCTTCTTGATTGAAGAGTGTCCAGCCTTAGTAGGCAAAGTATAAACATAAGTCTCCTACTAGTCATTTTCAGCATTAAGAATTTTTTTTAAAGCATTTAAGGTGACATTTGGGGATGGCTCTGGGGAATGGGGCCAATATTATTTTATCATCTTCCTTCCTCACATGTTTTTGACCAACTCCACCTCTTACCCCTTTTCATGCTTTGGATCAAGGAAGAAATTAATCTGATATATGAATGCATACTCCAACATTAAGGATTTGAAAGGTTGTCCACCTTGGGCTCTCCATATATTGAGCAGGCAAATGGTTAGCCCAGAGGAATTAATCAAAATGGTGGAATTTCAAATAGAAAGGAGGAGACAGGGAAAGGGATCCCTTTATATCAGTCCATATGAGCAACAGCCGACCTGTGAGGTGAACTGTGAGAACATTCAGTGTCACATAAGTGAAAACAAAACCTAACCTTTTTTTGTCTCTTAACAACTCTGAACAAATCATCCATAAACTTAGGAACAGAGCAACCTGGATCTGACAGCACAAGCGTACCATGCACTCTTTTTTTCTTTCTCTGTTTTGTTCCGTGTTGCGAAAATAGCACACCTGTCAAAGCAGCCAGGTATGATGGGGTTCAGCACAACTAAAATTGCACTAAAAAACAGATAAATTATAAGGTAATAGTACAACTTTCACATGCAGTACCTCATTGTCATCTTACAAGCAAGCTGACAGCTGAGCCAGCCGAGCCAGCCCACTAGTGCAGTGTTGATGAAAAATACTGACATCTTCACTCTAATCCTACACCAGTACTAAACCTGACTTTAGCAAATTCAAAACTTCACACTGAGCTTGAAGCGTAGAGAAAAGAGGAATTGAAATGACTCTCTTCCTTCTCTCCCCATACACACAAGAGAAAATGGGAGAAAATGAAAGAGGAGAGCAATGGAGAAAGTAGAGGCACCAATAGAGAAAGAGTTAGGAAGAATGGACCCCAAGTACAAGTATAAACCACTTAGGAGCAGAATTATTTAATTAATGGTTTATCGTCTGTCTCCCCCACTAGAATGTAAGGTCCAGGATGGAGGGATTTTGTGTACTTTGCTCACCACTGTATCCTGTGTCTGGCAAGTAGTAGGTGCTATATATATTTGTTGTGTGAATGAATGAATGAATGAAATTAATGCTCTCAATAAAAGAAAAAATACTGAAATTCTCTTTTACACACACACACAATATTGGTTCTACATGCCTATGGTCATCTTTGAAATGACAAGATGAATTGGAAGGAGCAGTAGTCCAGTAAGTAGGAGAGTTGAAATATATGCCATGTTTTGCCACTGAATCACTTCTTCTCTCTGAGTCTCATTTTCTCCATCTATCAAATGGAATTGAACCAGATGACCCCTAAGGTCACTTCTAGGTTTAACATTCTATTCTCTAAACAAAAGCCAAATGTGTTTTAGAGAGAAACAGAGGGGAAATGAATTGAACTTATTTGTGTACAAGAACAAAGACCTGTTTCCTCAATCTCCCTCAATAAAGGAAATATTTTCATTCTTGGCATTTTATAATAACTTAAGGGGAAAAATCATAGAACGGAGGAAGAGAGCTTCACAGTCACAACCTTTTAGAATATAGATGCCATTTAAACCAAATTATAAAAGCATTGAAATTTTAGAAAAACTGCCAGCCAAGGTTGAAAGTATCTTCTTATCCAAACTTGTCAACTCCTGAGGTCTCTGAGAGGTGACAGAATTTTGCATGTGGAAGCCCTGTCTGAGGTGCTAATTGTCTTCATTTCAAATGCCCTAGGCTATTCTCAAACCCAGGTAGATTAAAAGAATGATGCCAAGGGTGGTCAGTTTTATAGAGTGGCTCTGACATTTGAAAATCTTTTTCTCTGACCTTTCAAAACTAACTTTGTTCTTCCACTAGCTCATCTATAGGTGTGAATTCTCCTGTGACAGTGTTATGACAGCGTTACCTGTGGTGAGTTTACACATTCTCTCAGCACTTACTAAAATTCACTTCCTTTATAAAAATGATTAAAGAAAAAAATTGTTTTTTTGAAAAAAGAGCACCTCCTTTTGATAATCTCTGGGTTTACCTATGAGGCCAATCTTTCTAAATGCCCTTTTTAAGTGAGAAGCCAGAGACAGTGTTGTTGTGTTTATTTAAGCCTGTCTTAAATATTTTTATTATTTCAACCAACACTTATGAGCATCTACCATATGCCAGACATTATAGTAGGTACTTAGGTTACAGAAAAGTACAGTATCTGCCCCTAAGTAGCTCATAGTCCAGTGAAGAAGACAGACAAGCAAACAGACAATTATAATTCACTTAACAAGAGCTGAGATAGAGGAAAGGATGGGGCTCTAGGAACATAGTAGTGGCATATCTAACTCAACTTATATTCTAACCCGCACAATCTATTTGAGATGGAAAGTGTTTTTATCTTTCTGTCTGCTATGTACAGGTGTTTTTTTTTTTTATTGCACGAATTTTGCCTCCTTCATGACTCAAAGGAAGTTCCCTCATTCTAGCTGAAACTCTGCATGCTTCTGAGGTTTCATTCTCTGAATAATAGCAACAGCTAATATTTGTTAACTGCATACTATATTCCAGGCATCCTGCTAAGCACTTTGAATGTATTATCTCATTTATTTATATCAACAACCCTGTGAAGCAAATACTATTATTAGCCTCATTTTACCGACAAAGAAACTGAAACCCAGAGAACCTAGGTAGCCTATTCAAGGTGGCACAACTGGTCAATGTCAGGCCCAGGATATGAACACAGGCCACTGACTGCAGAGCCTGTGCACTTCACCACTATCCTCTTCTGCCTCCCAACATTAATTCTGAGGTCACTGCACTGGATTGCTCAGGCTTCAGTCTCCTATCTAGCAACTGTAATCTGGACTTCTAGAATATTCTTCTTACATTTCAAGTGTCAACTGGTCCCATGCCCTGGCTCATAGCATATCTATATACAACTATGTCTTATCAAATCGGATATACTATTTTAGCCTCATTCTCTTTATTTACTATGTCTAGGAAGGGTCTTCAGTTCACAGTCAAGGTTTGTTTCCTGGGTTTATGGGTCTGGAAACAGGATCATAAGCTCATCCATCCAAAGTAACAGAACACTCAGTAGTTTGGGGTTGGTTGGTTTGTTTTGTTTTGTGTTTAAAGTGATATGGATATTTTCTCTCCTGGGAAGACCTGGATACATAGATAAGGTCTTATCACCCCATTCTCCTTTTTGAACGTTTTCTAGACCAAATGAAGGCCACTCCTCACTAGTTTTTAGCTTTTTCCATGAAGATAGATGTGATGGTATATGCAGTGTGCCTGGTGCCTAACAAATACACAATATTATTTTCTCCCACTAGCCTGTGAACTCCCGGAAGACAGAGATGATGTCATATTCCTCTCAGCACATCCAGAACCTAAAAGAGTACCTGGCGCCTAATTAGCTCCCTTCCTTTCCCCCTCTTCTTTCCCTTTATACAGAGAACCCTCTGCAGAGAGTGTGGCTTCTAATTTGCCTCAAGAAGTATATCATTTCTGACATTGACTTCTTTCACGTTCATCACTTACCAACGTCTACCCTGTGGTCTGCCTCATTTTGGCTTATAGATACAAATCTTCACATCGCACACCTTGGCACCTGACACACAAATAAATCATCATGTACTTATTTGGCCTCATCAACCAGTTGCCTTTGGATTGTGACAGAATCTTCTTTCCGCCTCTCTTTACCCTGGGTGGGGGCCCTCAGGGTATGCTATCAGCACAAGAAAATATTACATCTTTGTAAATGAGTCTGCAGCTTTTCATCTAAAAAATCTGTTCTCTTTCTTGAAAGCTCAAGAATAAAATTCCACCACTGGAGCTTTAATCGAAAAGATTAAAGTCCAAGAGACTGTTATTTTGTCTATATATTTTTGCCCGAACATTTTTAAAGAAATCTCTGATGTTTTCAAACACAGATGACCACTTTGATCTATACATCACAAATACCAAAATTTCACGAAGGAATGGAATGAAGTGAACTATAAACATTTCCCTAAGCAGTTTTATAAATGCAAATGAAATATTACAACCCAGCAAACAAAACAGCTGGTGGTGAATTTCTAAATGCATTTTGTAGTTACATATGCAACATTGACATTATTTTGCTTTTCCTTCTCAGTAATAAATATTTCATGAAAAAAATGCTAGAATCATTGATCAGTGAGGAGTTAAATACTATGAGTCTTTTACAAAGCAAGTCATAAATGTTCTGAAGTTACAAAACTGTCTAGACAATATCAGGAATTGTAGTGGTAAAGGTATGAAATTTTCAATACTTGTCCAATCTTTTTCCTTCCTAGAACCAATATGGTTCACTGAAACTATCAAAATAAATATATATATCAAGCAAAAAATAAATGAGATTAAATCTCCTGAAACTTTTACTTACAGATAAAATCCTCCGATAGCTCATTGTCATGATTTTATAAACACTGGGGTATGGTTTAATGCTGCCTACCACAAAAGTAATTGTAGGTTTCTGCCTTGTGTTAAATTATTTTTATAATGTAGTGCAGAATAAAGAGTAAAATCTAAAATAGTAGATATAGACACAGGCAACGAAATGCTGGAAAATGTCTCAAGTGAAGCTGTAATACCACATATTATTTTGAGGTAAAACAAAGCCAATTTTCCTAGCAACCTTTTTGTAGACTGCAGACACAATTCGGAACCATCTGGCTATCATGGAAGCTTTAGAACCCAAAATGGTATATACTGCACTTCTCTAAAATCCTTTAGCACTTACTGGCATTTAACATGTATTAAAACTACTAGCTTTCTACAGAGGTTGTTCCTGACTTGTGTTCCCAAGGTTCATAGAATTTTAAGAAGGTAATATTGATTTTGAGGTATTGTCAATTTTACAAAGAGCCTAGTAAAATGGTCCATTTGCTGGGATTAGGCTGCATGTAATAATAATAATAATAATAACAATAATAATAATAGTAATAATAATAACAATGGAATTCATTGAATCCTCACCAAAATCCTAAATGAAAAATGGCAAGTGGCTGCTTTTTGGTTAGAATTATATTTGGTTAGAATTTGTATGAGAGAACTTTATAGTTATATAGGTTTCCTTAATTTTAAATGAACAAGTAATCTTTTATTAATTGATGTCATTTGACATTCATACAGAATATTTAAAAAACTGGCATCTACAAGCAAAAAAATATGATGGAACAATTGATGAAAAGACTGAGAACTGTTTGGTGCATATTTACCTTATTTCTTCTAATAGAATACAAGGTCACTGAGGGTAATAATGATCACTTCCACAGAGTAAAGCATATTGCCCAGCTTATAACAATCCTGCCTTGAATGCATGCTGTTTACTTGATGTGTAAAGTAATAAAATAAGCTAGAGATTTCTAGTGGCATTGCTTACCTTTAAAATTATCACTCAGGGTGACATGGTGCTTTTCCACAATTGCTTTATGCCCCAGAGAAGTTAGCCTAGATGGACCAGGATCTGACCTAGTAGAGTAATTCTTAAGTCCATTGAAGAGAGTGCCTCCAACAGTGAACCAAATAGGGAGTTGTGCTAAAAAATTGTGCTAGGTCTCCTGGGATTATTAATACCCAGTGCAGCAACACTTACTATGTCTATTTCACTATTTCTGAACTCTTTTCTTAAACACCAAAGAATAAACAGTATAGAGAATGAGAAAAATCTGTTCAACAGCAACCTCATAAGGTCACAGGCTAGGGCTGTTGAGTATCATTAAGTGTATGTGAGTTTTAGTGCCAGTGGATGCACTGACTCTATCACAAGCTAGAAGTGAAGAAACCACTGAAGAGTGTTGTGCAGCGCCTGTACCACATAAGAAGCAGCCGCTACCATTCCGTGTTGAGTCTTTACAACGCATGTGATAAGGAAGTTATGTGTTTCTTTGCCATTCTGTTGTAGATTTAGCACCATAATGTAAAAAACATCCCCGTTGGGCAACATGAGTCTGAAGTTTTCAAAATCTAATTTTCCCCTCCTTCTTCACTGGAAAAAATAAAAAAATAAATAAATAAATATATATATATACATACATACACACTGTATATTGGACTTATACAGCTGCCACCTTATTCACTTAAAACAAAAACTGAATAATTCAGACAGACTTTAGGTAAGCAGTCAAGATGTGTCCTATCTTAATACTAAACTCAGATATAAACTTTTCGTAAGTCCAGTCTGCTGAATCAGCACAAGTCATGCCCACTGCCTAAATCATTGCCCTTATTTTGCAGTCTTGGTGACTAAGATAATAAATGGCCCTACTCAGTGGCAGCCTGGGTTATCCATCACATATCCCAAAATTTGGGATTTTTTTTTTTTTTTTATGAGACTGAGTCTTGCTCTGTCACCCAGGCCAGAGTGCGGTAGCATGATCTCAGCGCACTGCAACCTCCAGCTCCCGGGTTCAAGCAATTCTCCTCTCTCAGCCTCCTGAGTAGCTGGGACTAAAGGCACATGCCACTACACCCGGCTAATTTTTTCTATTTTTAGTAGAGACGGGGTTTCACCATATTGGTCAGGCTGGTCTCGAACTCCTGACCTCAGGTGATCTGCCCACCTTGGCCTCCCAAAGTGCTGGGATTATAGGCTTGAGCTACCATGCCCAGGCAAAATTTGAAATATTCTAAAAGAGCAGCTCCACAACCACCAGACTGCCACTCTACCTCAAATTCCCTCCACCACAGTCATTTCTTTGGGTTTAGGTATTATGATCCCTGCTAAAATGCACATGTATCCCTCAGTAAGGGTAAAACCTTAGGTCGTGTGATATGATGGAGAGTACAGACATTGGAACTAGTAAAATTTCATTTTGAAGCCAGGCCCAGGCTTCACTAAGTCCCAAATTTGGGTATTACCACACCTGTAAATTGGGGGCAATAGTACCCACTTTGAACACTATTAATATGGGTACCTATAATACCTTACAGTCATCAAAAGGGACAATGTCCTTAGAGTACCTAACACATAGTAAGCACTCTAATGGTAGCTCTTACTATGATTAATAATCTCATACACTCATGACCACAGGATCCAGAGCAGAACCCTGAAGATAGAGAAAGGGAACTAACACTTGTGGGGCTCAGAGACATTCAGTAAATCCTTTGGGGTCACACAGCTACTGAATAATAGATCAAGTAGTTGAACACAGTTTTCTCTGTCTCCAAAGCCCAGGTTTATGCCACAGAAACCTGCTGCCTTTTCTTGCATGTATGCAGCCTGGAAGAGAGTAGTGATCTGACAGCCTCAATGATTCAGATTGTTTTGAAAAAGGTTGACCCTGAAAGACTGTGTAACCATATTAAAATATATAAAAGCTATACACAGGGTACGTCTGTTTTTATAAAGGCCTACAAGCATGCCAATTAACAACAGAGTCCACTTTGAAGCCATAAAAGAAACAACTACAGTGAAATCTAGAATGACCTGCTGGTATACGAAAATGGATTATGCTGAAACATGTCCAAGTCTCATCTGTATCCCATCTTCCCAAAATTCCAAGGAGCTATCAGCCCACATGAGTATCATAAAACCAGCCCCCAATCCAGAAAACCTAGCTTTGGGTCTGACATCCCTAATAGATCCCTTCCTCTGAAGTGCTCCCCTCCAAAGTAACCAAGGACTTCCCAGTAATCATGACTCTGAGGGAAGTGAGAATGCTGGCGGGGCAAGGTCACTTTTGTTCTCTGTCCCCATTCCTGTGCCCATACCAAGCAGGTAGCCAGCCTCCACTCCCCTTCACCTCAGGGAACATTTGTCTTGTGAGCAGACAGGCTACAGCCTGGGTGTTTTCCAGAATCCTAAACAACTTGATAGGATTATGCATAGGGGAGAGGGGACAGTGACTTTGAAGGCAGAAATGCAGGAGGAAAGTTTCTGTTCATGGGACATTAGGGGACCTCAGGGAGACAGGATCTCAGGGAAATGGCTTCTTGGTACACAGGAGGCTGGCTTCCAGGCATCAGAGCTCCAAGCCTAGCTAGAAGCACCCTCCCCAACTCACCCCTCCTGCCCCACCACCCTGGAGCAGAAGATATGCTAACCTTCACAGGACCATGTGGACTTGGACTGTGAGGATAGAAAGGACAATCATGATGGATTGAAGGTTCTACAGAAGTGCCCCCAATTCTTGGGTAATTCCTCATAAGAGGAAGGCCCCTCCAGTAGTAAATGAGATTGAACTTCAGTGGGATGGAGGAAAGATGCAGATTTAAGCTTCCACCTCTGAGAAAATTTGCCCTGAGATACACACTACGCAGAAGACACAGCAGTCCAGTGCACACTCTTTATTACTAGTTAGGATCAGAAAACCCCTGACAAAGGTTGATTTTGGTGAGCTGGGTGGGATCTTACAGGGAAACTTGAAGACATCTTTAGCTTGGACTGGAGGCAGATCTAACCCACCACCCCTGAGCTCTACCCTGGATCTCTCCTTGCCTTGCAGCAGCTGCCTTGGGGGAGCCTGCAGAGAACACGCCAAAGAGGAAGGGTCCAGGGGCATTCCCAAGAGTGCTCGCCCCAGTCCAGTTTTATTTTTAACCCAATTAGTCCTCCCAAGAGAAACACCATCCATAGCCCGCAGCCCTTATATCTGTCTGTCTGTCCTTGAAATCCATTTTGTTCTTCATCCACCTATTGACTAGAAAGGGACTTGGAATGGGGGCAGCCTGAGGCTGAGGGCTGGAGTGTGTAGTGAATACTCCTCAGAGCACTGTCTTTCTTCAAGACACCCCAGTGGTCTTTCAGGCAGGCTTATTGGCAGCCAGGAAAATATCTGTCCCTCTCAAAGGAGGAAATCAGCAGACAATCAGAAAAGCCCTGCCTGCACTTCCGCAAGACCACTTTCCTGAACTTTGCCACTGCTTATTTGTCTCACCTGCAAACCAATGAGACTAGCAGTTTGGTTACTCAAGACCTTTCATGCAAGTCTCTTTCACATTGCCCACAAAACTGCAAAAATGGATCTAGATGTTATTTAAATTGGTTTTACCTAAGGCAACGCTACATGCAAGGCAAAGAAGATACCCCTGATCTAATTTGTATCCCAAATTATGCTCTCTCCTATCTTCTAACCAACTCAGCAACAAGGATTATGATGTGTGCACCAAATAATAACCTATAAGTCTAGCTCCTAACACATATTAGACAACAACTATTTAACCAACTAAATGAAATTCATCAAAGTTGCTATCATCTATAGACTTGAACACGACAACCTCCCAAACTCTTCCAAGTTAATTCCTTGTCCCAATGGAAAAATTCAATTCTAACAAAACAATTCTGCTCTTCCTCTTCCCCCTAATGAGTGTTAAATCATCTCTTCTTCTCTGACTTCCTCTTACTCCTCTCTGCTGCAGCCAGTAAGTCTGCAGTCAGTCTCACTTTCTTTTGGCCTTGGAAGATCTTCTAATGGAACAGGTTCAGCTTCTTCAGCAACAAGCAAGTTCGGTGGGGCTGAGATACAAAAACAGAACCTCACCTATAAAACCAACAAAGCAAAATGAAGAAAACATGAACATTGCAGTAGTTTCAAAAGGAATAACAGCATTTTCAAGGAAGTGTGGTGATTCTAAAATTTGTTTCCAAAGGAATAATAGCATTTTCAAGGAAAAGTACTGTTCCTAAAATTCAACATAGCTTCTAACTCTAAAATCACACAACTGCTCCCAGCCACATACATGGCATTTTCAGGAAAAGGAGTGAAACAAAAAGGAAAAGAAAAGGCTTCATGACTTCAGCTTCTCCAGGGTACTAACCAATCAGCATCAGCCATCCAGAATCCACCACCTGCAAAATTTAAATGCAATCAGGAGAAATCAAAAGTAGTCCATCTCTGTTCAAGTAAATGAATAACATGAGAATATAAACACATATATATTTGTATGTATGTGTATCCAAAACAACTTTTAAAATGGCTAATTTGGGTAATGGGATAATAAATTATTTTATTTAATTTTCTCCATAATTTGGGGTTCAATTTTTCTGTGAAGTAAATAAGTTATACTTTAATCAGAAGAGGGTCTTAGGAAATTGGTTTCTCTTTGAAGTGTGTCCATTCTTACTTACCTTCCTGAAATCACTGAGTTTGCCCTCCACTCTCAAATGGCACACAGGCTTTCTTGCATTTATAGCAGGCCGTACGCCATGAAAAATTAACGGCTTTACACCATGGGCATTTCCAATTCATTGGAATTGGAAATGAAGCAGGCTTCTCCTGTTGCTGGGATCCCGAGACTTTATTCACTTTTGGTTTCTTGGCCTTCTGCCTCTGAGGTTGCCATTTCTTTGGGCTTTCTCTGACACCATGGCTCCTGCTGTCCCCCAGGAGAGTGTCCTGGGGCCTCTCTGGACCTTCTTCTGGTTTGCAGCTCCTGCTAAGCACCAGGGTGGCCATCCCCTGGGCCCTCTCTGGGCTTCCTTCCTGGCTATAGCTTCTGCTGTCTCCCTGGAGGACAGTCCTCTGTGGCCTCTCTGGGCCTTCTTCCTTGGTATGACTTCTGCTGTCCCCCAGGGGGACAGTCCACTGGGGCCTCTTTGGACCTTCTGGTTTGCGCCTCCTGATGAACACCAGCGTGGCCGTCTCCTGGGCCCTCTCTGAACATCCTTCCTGGCTGTAGCTTCTGCTGTCTGCCTGGGGGACAGTCCCCTGGGGCCCCTCTGGATCTTCTGGTTTGCGGCTCCTGTGAAACACCAGGGTGCGCATCCTCCGGGCCCTCTTTGGACCTTCTTTCTGATTTTGTCTCTCTCTGTTCCCCCGGGGATCCATCCCCTGGGGTCCTTCTGTACCTTCTTCCTGGGAGTGGCATCCGCTGCTCCCCAGTGGGGCTGCCCCCTGGGGACTCTCTGACAGCGGGTTGTGGCACCCACTGTCCCCAGGGAGGGGCATTCTTTGGGACCTCTCTGAACCTTCTCCCTGGCTGTGGCTTCTGCTGTCTCCTAAGGGGAATGACCCCTGAAGGATTTTGGAATCTTCCTCCTGGATGTAGCTTCTCTGGTACCACAGAGGGGCCATCTCCTCCTGGAAGCCCACTGCAGGCCACGGGCAAGGTGGGTGGATCTCAGTAGGAGGCATCTGAAGTGGGGCTGCTGCTGCTTCTGCCCCCATGACTACAGCAGGTGGTAGAGGTGGCAAGAATGGGAATTTCATTGGGAATGGTGGTGGGTGTGGGAATGGATGTGGCACTGGCAGAGGGGGTTGCATGCCCTGGGCCCAGGGACTCAGAGGTCCTGGCACATAAAGAACATCTGTCGGGGTTGGTATCTGGGCATTAGCATGTGTCCCCATGGCCACCATATCGCTCTGCTGCTCTGTAGCCAGGGGACATGCCACAGCCCCATTCTGCTCTGCTTGTGGCCCAGACATTATTTCATGGGCCAGTGGAGCGGCCTGGGGAAACCTCTCGATCTGGAGCAGCCTCCCGTACAGCCCATCACGCTCATTCAGCGCCTGCTGCAGGGCAGCCTGCGCGAGGTGCAGCTGTGTTGCCGCCACCTCATGCTCCAGGCGTAGCTGCTGCAGCTGGGACGTTAGAGCCCAGGAGGTCGCCTGGCGCTCCTCCGCATGCCTTTGCAGCCGCTGAAGGTGGTACAGCAGCTCCTCCCGCTGCCTCGTGGCCACTCGCACGCTCAAAGCCAAAGCGCTCCAGGTACAGGCCCTCTTGATGGCGCGCGGCACCTGCGAGTCGGCCACAATGGCCTGAAGCCGGTCCTCTACCTCGTTCCACGGCCGCGAGCGGAAGGCCGTGTAAAAGGCTGGGCCGCTGCCGTCCATGAGGACTTCATTGTTGATGAACCTGATCACATCATTGTGGCGGAACCCGCTGGCATGGTCCCCAAAATTCATCGCCATGGCGGCTGTGGCCTAGTCAAGCAGCTGCCTCACGGTGCGTCGCCTCGGCTGCTGCCGCCACTTCCGGTACAGGCTGCTGCCAACAACCAGTCCACCCCTCACCTCCCCTTTCAGTCTTACTTTAGTCCTTGCTCAGTCCTGGCCTCCTCTTCGGCCTCCTTCCTCCCTCACTCCCTGGTTCTCACAAAGAGAGAAGCAGGTCCCCCTCGCCACACCGAACCCTACCGGCGACTCCGCGACACATCACAGAGAAAAGCTGAGTCGTGCCGCAAGGCTGGCTGGGACCCGCAAGGCCTGCTGGGACCAGCTTCATCTGGCACAGCGCTCCCCACAGGGAAAATCGGTGTGCTGCAGACTGTAGTGACCCAACAGAACCTTTGTTTCCAATAGCTTAGGAAGGACAATATCCAGTATCATGGAATGAATCCCTAGCCAGGTGATGGAGTTGGTTAGGTGTATATATGAGTGCTGTTCTTGTCTCAGCTCCATCTCTTGTACTCTCAATTACTACTTCAAACATTCCATAGAGTCAGTCATGCTATCTTTACCCTTCCCTTAGCTCCTGAACAGGTGAACTTAGAGTCCCTGTCATCAAGAAAAGCAAGTAATTGAGCCATGAAGTTCCTGTAAATTCACTCCCATCTTTATCTGGTCAACCCAGATCTCAGAGGGTATCTCTTTTTCCTTTTGGCTAAATGCTCATCCATGATCTGGATCTTCCCTAGGAGAAATGGTAAAGGGAGTCCTCTGGGCTGCATTAGACAGTAACTAGAATTCAAACAAAAACCACATAGTAAAGATAACAATGTAGGTAAATACATAAGACAAGATTAACATATTTTTGGCTTGTAACTTCCTTTTTTTTTTTTTTTTTTTTTTTTTTTTTGACGGAGTTTCGCTCTTGTTGCCCAGGCTGGAGTGCAGTGTTAGGGATCTCGGCTCACCTCAACCTCTGCTTCCTGGATTCAAGCAGTTCTTCTGCCTCAGCCTCCCGATTAGCTGGGATTACAGGCACCCACCACCATGCCTGGCTAATTTCTGTATTTTTAGTAGAGATGGGGTTTCACTATGTTGACCAGGCTGGTCTCGAACTCCTGACCTCAGGTGATCCACCCGCCTCGGCCTCCCAAAGTGCTGGGATTACAGGCTTGAGCCACCACTCCTGGCCCCAAAATTTTTTTTTTAAGAAAAGAGAAAGAAGGCCGGGTGCATTGGCTCACGCATGTAATCCCAGCACTTTGGGAGGCTGAGGTGGGTGGATCACAAGGTCAGGAGATTGAGACCATCCTGGCCAACATGGTGAAACCCCGTCTCTACTAAAAAAAAAAAAATACCAAAATTAGCTGGACGTGGCAGCGAGTGCCTGTAATCCCAGCTGCTCAGGAGGCTGAGGCAGGAGAATTGCTTGAACCCAGGAGACGGAGGTTGCACAGTGAGCCGAGATAGAGCCACTGCACTCCAGCCTGGACGACAGAGCTAGACTCTGTGGAAAAAAAAAAAAAAAAGAAAAGAAAAGAAAAAGAAAAGAGAAAGAATTTTTAAAATTTTCCCACTCTTTAAGGATTGACTTTGTTTTGGGAAACTCCTTTAATGCTTACCCAGATCATTTATAATGCTGCCTTTGCCTTTACTTCCTTTGCCTTTACTTCCTGCTTGTGGCGAACCTGAAAGTCAGCAACAAGTAGAAGTATGGGGTCTTAGGCCTTTTCTGAGCATGTCCAGTCTTGGGCATGTACAAGGCTTTCTCAATTCCCTGGTTTACATTAGGGGTTTTGAAAGCCCTCATTCTCCCACATATCTCTTTTTCCCACCCTCTTTCTTCCCAGGATTTTGGTCTATCTATTGCTTGTGCTGTCTGCTATCCCTTGTCCCAGGCTGCTACAGCCAATACTTTTGCCTTTAAATGCTTTTGGTAAATGCCACCTGGAAAGCTGCCCCATCCCTGCAAATTCTGAGTCAGATGGGCAAAACAGAAGTAAGCCCTTACATCAGGGAGCTACCAGACAGATTAAAACACACAACCACAATTCTTTGAGAATAAGGTCCGTATTGCTCCATCTGGCACATGGCATCCTGTACCAGGAGTACAGGCTACTGTCTTCATGGCTGCCTCCAATCTAGTGTGTGGGGAAAGGGAGACAGGCAATTTGAAACACCAGAGAACTCCCTTACTGCAAGGCAGCAGCTTCTTTCTTCATTTGGCTTTCCGCTAGTTGTTATAAGCTTTGACTAGATTCCAGAGTTCTGCAAAAGTTAATTCTGACAGTATTTTCCAGCTCCATTAAATGCTTTTATGAAGGGATAGGACCTCAATTTCTCTACTTTGCCATTTTTTTAATAAAGAGAGCTATCATACCCCAAAACTATTAATATCCCAAGTAAGATTAATTTTATCTCCTTGTCAGCTATCACTCATCCTTCCAGCTCAATC
Organism: Pongo pygmaeus; assembly: GCF_028885625.2. NCBI lineage: Eukaryota > Metazoa > Chordata > Mammalia > Primates > Hominidae > Pongo > Pongo pygmaeus. The sequence goes on along the minus strand of NC_072396.2, from coordinate 128,612,230 downwards.
ACCACCTCTTCCAAGAAGTTTTTCCTGACCACTACGCCACCAATACTGTGTAATTAGTTTTTTTATTCTTCTTTCTCTTCAACTAGACTTAGTCCCTTGAGAACCGAGACTGTGGCCTTTCATCTCTGGATTTCTAGCACCTGATATGGTTCCTATTACATGTATTGCTTATAAATGCCAAAAAGAGGGAACAAAGTAATGGAAGATAGTGAAAAAGGAAAGAAAAAGGGGAAAACAGAGACTACTTCATGAGTTCTATAATCTTGGTTAAAAGTCAGACTGAAAGCTATAAGAGAATATTCTTGTCATATTTTCAATTCAGAGAAAAATAATTTTTTAAAGACACATACTTCCCTAAAGAAAAAAATTCACTGTATCCAAACTGATGTATCTATCTTTTGGGGAAGTGCTTTCATATACTGTTAAACTTCATAACGATTTCAAACTATTTCCAAATTAATGTAACAACACTTCATAAATGCCAATGTGTTTTTAAATTATTAACTTTAAAGTACTTTTGGCCTTTCAGCCCTTTATGGAATCAATTTCCACTATATTGAGACAGGAAGGTGATATATAATGGCCTATAAAATGAGATTTAAAGGGTAACCTGGCTGAGTTATCATTCTTGATGAAACAATGATAATATCACAAATACCACCACACTTTACTTTGCAGGTGTGCAAGTTTGCAAAGTGTGAATGTATGTTTACAAGAGGTAGAACAATTCAATTGCATAAATTAATCAATCTGAGAAACCACATTAAAAACATAGCTAATTTTTACATGATTTTCAGTCAGTTCTTATACTTTCAATTTTAGTATAACCTCTGTCACAAAGCCTTCATAACAACTCTAAATGATAATCATTGATGATAAAGGAAGGAAAATAACATTTTAAAGTTCATAGTATTAGTATGTATCTACGTTTGTGCAGATTTAATCTCCTAGGAATCAAAGGTGGTAAACAGAATAGAGAAAAGGCATATGGAGTAAATATAAGCTATATATGCTGAGTACTGAGGAACAATTTTCATTCCGCTTTAGGAAAATTTACACCTTTTATTACATATACTTTCTTTTCTTGTACTTTGTACCCACAGTGACCCATTCAATATAGCTACCCAACAGATGCCAAAAGAAAAGAAAGGAGGCAGCTAGGCAGTTAATCTCAAAAAGACTAGAGTCACATCCCCTTAATTTTTTTTTTCCATGTGAGCAGAATACATGGGCAGAAGCCCATAGTCAATAATCAACACAAGTGTGAGCACAGCTGAGCACAATGGCACATTGTAAGTGAATATACTTTACAATCAATTTCATCAGACCCATCTTGACAACACTCACGGTTATTACTGTGTATGTGGTAAAATTAGCCATAAAGAGTAAGCAGACATAAATTTGTTTTCCATAGACAAATGGTTTTTGTATTTTCTTTCTTCTTGTTAGCGCTTTAGTATCTGTAAGTAACATCCCTATTGAATATTCTCACGGAAACCATTCACAAATTTACACCTCCCACCTCCACCCCCACCACAAACACACCCATACACACAATCTCTTATGTCTGCTTACATGCCAATGTGGCCTGGAGGACTCAAGGAAGCAGGAACTCTGGGACATTTAAGCTCTAGCCAACTAACTGGCTGGCAAGTCAGACTTAGATCACCACTCTTGGAGGGAAGGGCAGGGGCAGGTGATTCATCAGCCAAGTGAAGGGGTATGAAACAGAGGAGAATGTATGCTGAATCCCCAAGGATCTGATAGTCTTAAGGTTGGGGCGGAAGGTAGGAGGAACCAAGTAGGTTGCAGATCTATGAGCAGTTAGTTACCCCAGGATAAGCATAGACTGACTGGTACAGAAAGGCTGGGGGAAACCTTTAAGAAAAATCACTGGACCTGAATTGGAGGAAACTGACAGGCCCCTTTGGCTTAGCAATTATTAGAAATAGCGTATCAATAGTGCCACTTACAAAAATTAATATAAATACATCGATACTAGGAGTATAAAATGACTGCTACTCCAGTTTTGATCTAATGGCAAGAGGGTGACTTCTGAAAGCACTAGATACCTGAAGGTCCAGTAGGCTATATCTGACGATTGAATAAACCAGAAGAGGTGAAGTCAGCATCTATTTTGCACTGGTGAGGATAGTACTGACAAGGCCAACCCCACACCACCCCACAGTCTCTTTTTGAAATGCCACTTGAGCTATCATCGTCATTTTTCCACCACTGTCTTGAACCTTGAGCAATGAAGTACAGATTGCTGTTAGACAGTGAGATCCAGTAGGATTTTATCAAAATTTCCTAATCTAAGGAGGACAGGCCCAAAAGCCATTGATAGAAGAAATCAATTTTCCTTTCAGACTTCACTCATGGCTAAGAAGAGAGGATGGTGACTTTGTCACCAATTTGTCCAGTGCCTGGAATCCACACTCCATTATTATCTTGCTTTCCACAAGGCAGTGCCTAGAAAGTCTAGAAAGTAGACCACTCTCTGAAGGTGCCACCCCATCCTTTAGAAATTTGGGATTTGAGTTTAGAAGAATCCAGGTCACACAGTACCTTGTGCCAGGTAAAGGCACTCATCACCCACTCCCATAATAAATATAACCCCCGCCCCCGACACACACACATACAACTTAGAGGAGACAGACACTGCACCCAATAAAGAAGAAAAACAAAAAAAATCAGCCCTGCTCTCTGCCCAAGGGCACACTCAGAGCCCTGTACCCTCACCAGAGGTGCTTCTACTCTAAAGCGCCATATGTCATCTCTCTCGGGAATGTACATTTTCCCATCTGCCTTTACTGACCCATATCTGAATGTATGCTTTTAACACTTTCTTGCTCATGATAACAGCCATGATTTAGGGAGTGTTTACTATGGGGTTATTACACAAAAAATGCCTTTACCTCATTTAATCCTCAAAACAACTCCATGTATTAAAGGTACAATTATCAACCCATTTTACAGACAGAGGCACTGGGGCTCATAAAGGTTAAGCATAAGTAATTTGCCCAAGATCACACAGCTAGGAAGTGGTGGACTTAAAAGTGTTGTGAACACTTTGTCATACTTGCTTTAGAACTTTTTATTTAAAGAAATTTGATGTTACTGATACAACTAAAGTCCTCCTGTATCATATTTTCTCCTTCCCTCCCTTGTGCCTTCCATCCCCAAAACTAACCCAAGTCATATACCTTCCTGTGTATGTTTTTATAGATATGTATTTATCTATAAACATTATGTAGTATTACCTCTGTGGTAAACAATATCAATTTTTTCAAATTGGCATTGTTCACTTTACATGATATTTTCCATATCTTCCTATGTTGATAACTGTAGGTTAGTTCATTCATTTTAACTGCTGTTCACTCTTTGAATGTGCACTTACGTTATTTCCAGTATTATCATCATTAGCAACAGTTGCAATTAACAACATTGTACATGACTGGTAGTATACATCTGTGAGTATATACTTAGAAGTGGAATTTCCCCATGCATGCATCTACAATTTTATTATATATTCCTAAATTGTTCTCCAGAAAAGTCTTACAAGATTATATTTCAATCTGACTACAAATACAGAATTTCTGTATTCTGGGAACTTACTAAACAGGGCCATCTTAAATATGATAGCACAGTTAAGACAATTGATGCCTAAGAGAGAGAAAACAAGATGGTTCTCTCTCTTGGCTTGGTTCCCAAGCCAACTGTCCACGACAATCACCCAATAGGCTTATAGAATGCAGATTTCAAGGTGTGGTCCCAGATCTACTAAATTAGACTCTTTAAGAATGGGATGGCTGAGCGAGATGGCTCATGCCTGTAATCCCAGCACTTTGGGAGGCCAAGGTAGGTGGATCACCTGAAGTCAGGAGTTCGAGCCCAGCCTGACCAACGTGGTAAAACTCCGTCTTTACTAAAAAATACAAAAAATTAGCTGAGCATGGTGGTGGGTGCCTGTAATCCCAGCTATTCGGGCGGCTGAGGCAGAAGAATTGCTTGAACTCGAGAGGCAGAGGTTGCAGTGAGCCGAGATCATGCCATTATACTCCAACCTAGGCAAAAAGAGCAAGACTCTGTCTCAAAGAAAAAAAAAAAAAGAGTAAGACCTCAAAATGCTCACCAGATGATCCAGATACAGTTGATCTGTGAACTCAGAGTTATTATCAGCTGTATTCTGACCACACACCATGCACACTATTCCAGATTTTTCTCTTCTTTAATCATATATTAATTAGACTATTAGAAAGCAATATATATGGCTGCACTACCGTAGAATATGTACTTGGCTTTTACCAAAGGACTGCCAGCTGAGGAGAAGAAAGTGGAAGCAAAGAAAGAAGAATCTGAGGAGTCTGATGATGACATGGGCTTTGTTCTTTTTGACTAAACCTCTTTTATAGTGTGTTCAATAAAAAGCTGAACTTTAAAAAAAAAAAGATTGGAGGGTTATTATGTAATTGTTTCATTTTGTTGTATTCTGTGTTAAGATTTCTAATTAAATTAAGAAAAAAGTACTTTTTTTAGCTGCCCAAATTTATCAACAGCAGCCAGACAAGGAAAGGAAAACACCTTATGCTGTAAACTTTAAAAAAAAGAGAACCAGGAGAAAAAATTTATGATGCCTCTAAACCCACCTTCACTTTCATAATTAATACTGAGGAAAGAAGGAGTCTCGACAAAAGTCTGGCAACTTTCAGTAATTTTCTTCCAATTACAGAGATGTGGTCTGCGACAGTGAATAGAAGTAAAATTTCCTAATTTTTCTTGAGTCCATTTTGTTATATAATATTTTCTAGGAATTTTTAAACTTTATCTAAATTTTCCAGTATACTCATTTATAATATACTCATCTCTTCAATGTCTGTAGCATAAGTAGTGATACCACATTTTTCATTTCTGATATTGATTAGACATTTTCTTATTTTCTTCATCAGTCTTGGTAGAGATTTCCCCATTTCATTTAGAAGGAATGACTTTTGCTGGTCCACTCTGTTGCATTATTATTTTGTATTGTATTTAATTAATTTAGGTTTTGTTTTTTTTGTTTTGTTTTGTTTTGTTTTGTTTTTGAGGCAGATTCTCACTCTGTTGCCCAGGCTGGAGTGCAGTGGTGTCATCTTGGTTCACTGCAACCTCCGTCTCCTGGATTCAAGCTATTCTCGTGCCTCAGCCTCCTGTGTAGCTGGGACTACAGGTGCGTGCCACCACACCCAGTTAATTTTTGTATTTTTAGTAGTATTGGCCAGGCTGGTCTCAAACTCCTAACCTCAAGTGATCCGCCCACCTCGGCCTCCCAAAGTACTGGGATTATAGGCGTGAGCCACTGTGCCCAGCTAATTTCTGTTCTTTTTTTTATTGAAGTAGAAATGATGTTGTTTTTATTATTTTTTTTTGCATTTCCATATACTTTTTTTCTGTAAGTTATTGGGGTACAAGTGGTATTTGGTTACATGAGTAAATTCTTTAGTGGTGATTTGTGAGATTTTTGTGCACCTGTTATATACTGCACCATATTTGTAGTCTTTTATCCCTCCCCGCCTGCCACTCTTCCCCTCAAGTCCCCAAAGTCTATTGTATATTTTTGTTCTTACTGACAATGTTGAACATTATCTGAGCCATGTACTCCCACCCTTCTGTGCTCTGGCTAACTTGTAAAGGACCACCATGCTGTCATATATCCCAAGAAAACACCCACCTCTACTCTTCCACAATGCAGAAAAGACCCATCTCTATCCTCCTCATGTCCCATAAGACTTACAATTTCCTTGTTTATCTGCCTCTATTAAAACCTCCAGGCTCCCTTCCTTTTCTTTGAGACATTCCTCACTAAGGTACATTCACTGGATTTTAATAGCCTGATTTATGTCATCTTCTTAATTATCTGGTGTATTTTGTCTTTTACATTACCTTTTTTGTTTTCTTTCTATGATCTTTGGGTTTTTTCTTTTTTAACGTCATGAACTTTGTTCATTAAATTTGAACCATTCTTCTTTTTAATATAGATATTTAAGGCTGTAGCTTTCCCTTCAGGTAGTACTTTAGCTGCATACCACAAGTTTTAATATGTAATATGTCCATTGTCACGTAGTTCAAAATATCTCCTAATTTCCATTATGATACAAGAGTTATTTTGAAATCTATTTCTTACTGTCAAAATTATGGGGATTTTCTATATTTTTTATTATTGATATCTATTTTAATGCACTGAAGTTGGAAAACACACACATGATTTCAATTATTTGAAATGTATTATGACTGTCATGGCCCAGTTCGTGGTCATATTTGATAAATGTTTTATGTGTGCTTGAAAACTATTTAATTCTGATGCTTTTGGCATAGTAATCTATATCTTTTTTATCAAGTCAAATTTGTTCATTGAACAATTTGAACAACAAAATTAATAACTATAATATTGGATTATAACACAAGGAATAAAATAAGAGTTTATACTGATATAAATAAATGATAGAATAAATATATAGATGGGGGAAATGTACACATCTCCTATGCAAAAGAATTCAAAATAAATTATGTAGATACTCCACCCTAAAGTAAGGAGAGCATAACTGTCCATTCCTTGAATGTGGGCTGAGATCAATGACACAATTCCAAAGAATAGAGTATGGAAAGGGAAAAATAGTAACTTCACAGTAGAGAAACCTGGCAGACACCACCCTAACCAAGTGATCAGAGTTAACATCACCAGTGATAAGTCATATTGAAATCATGTACCCCCTGATATGATACGATGAGATGGGTACTTCACTTCTATGGATGATATGATGAGATGGGTACTTCACCTTTATGGTATTCTTACCAATAACTCATAACCCTACTCTAATCATGAGAAAACATCACATCAAACCCACATTGGGAGACATTCTACAAAATACCTGACCATTTGAAATCAGCAAGGTCATGAAAAACAAAGAAAGACTGAGAAACTGTGACAGATCAGAGAAGAAAAGGAGACATGACAACCAAATGAAATGCGATATCCTGGATTGGTTACTGGAAAAGAAAAAAAGACATTAGTAGAAAATCTAGTGAAATTTTAATAAAGTCTGTACATTAGTTAGTTTCTTAGTTTTTACAAATATACTCTGGTTACTTAAGATGTTCAAATCAGGGGAAGCGGGGTGAAGAGAATATGGGACCTCCTTGTACTACTTTGCAATTTTTCTCTATATTTAGCTATTCCAAAATAAAAGATTTATTTTAAAAAATATACTCATTATGTTGTTCAGAGAGAGAATCTTTTCTGCCTGTATTGTCAATTACTGAAGGAAGTATACTGAAATCTACCATTATGACTGTGGGTTTGTTTAATTCTCCTTGCACTCTCAATGTTTGCTTTTATACTTTGAAGCTATGTTATTAGGAACATAAAAATTTTTAATTGTTATATCTTTCTGGCAAATCAAAACATTTATTTGTGTAAAAATTTCAAACATAGTAATAATTTTACCTCAAAGTCTATATTGTATGTTAATAATGGTGAGTTTCCTTGCTCTTTACCACCTTTTCTTCATTTTTGACATGGTAACTTCTTACTATATTGTCAATCTTCAGTGCTTTTGAGAAGCCATCATTAATACTGTATCCAAAATGTTTTGTTGTTTTCAGTGGGAGAATTGATCTGAATAAACTTATTCACCATTACCAGAAACCAGAAGGCCTAAAGGCAAATTGAAAGCAGCACTCGGTTTCCAAATTCTAACTTCTAGGGAGAAACAAAATTATCCCAGAAAAGGTGGGAAGGTTGCCAAGGAGAATGTACCTAAACTCTGTCAGAGCAAATAGAAGAGCTAAGTGAAGCTTTTCACATTAGGCATAACCAAGTTAACTCTGCAAAAATGAAAACAAATATCATGGAAAAAGAATCCAGATGATAAAAATAACATAATTCAAAGAATAGAGGTATATTCCCCACAGGATTGTTGTGCTATAAAAGAACTTACCAAGAATATTAATTTAATAAACCAAGGGCTCAAAGACAAATAAAATAACAACAGAAAAAGCAGAAAGGGGAGATTACAGAAGAAAAAAATAAGAAAAAAAAGGCACCTTAACAGATCTATTAAATAGATAAAAAATAACAAGAAACCAGAATAGATGTTACTGAAAATCAAATTATGGCATAAAGTAAAACTTGAGATAATTACAGTAAATTCAAAAAAATAATGTCAATGAGATTAAAGTAATTAGAAAATAACACATATGTAGGACAGTGATGATCCAACACAAAGATAGTTGGTGTCCTTGAAATAGAAACTCCCACTAAAGGGACAGAAAAGGACTTGTCTTGTTCCAAGACAATTCAATAGGGAAAAACAGTTTTTTCAACAAATGCTGCTGAAACACCACATACCAGAGAATAAATTTGAATCCCCTACTTCATACCATATAAAAAAACTAAATTTAAAATGGACCAAAGACTTAAACATAATAGTTATAGCTATAAAACTCTTAAAATCAAGGCCCACTGGAATAAAGATTTCAAAACAGAATGCAAAAAGTTGTTATCATAGAAGAAAATATTGATAAATTGGACTTTGTTCAAATTAAGAACTTCTGTTCAGCAAAAGACACAATTAAGAGAAGGAAAAGACAAGCCACTTGTAATACATATATACAATTACAGACTCATATGTAGACTCTAGAAAAAACACTCCTACAAATCAACAAGAAAAAGACAAGTAACTCAGTTTTTTAAATGGCATTTCACAAAACCACTTGAATAAGCACATCACAAAACATAGCCAAATGGCCATTAAACATGTGAAAATGTGTTCAACATCATTAGTCACCAGGGAAATGCAAGTGAAAACAATGAGATACCATTAAACATCTATCAAAATCGCTGAAATTTAAAAGGCTGACAGTATCAAGTGATGGTAAGGATATGGGACAAACAAAACTCTCATACATTGCTGACAGGTCTGTACAATAGTACAAACACTTAAGAAAACTACTTGAGAATATCTTCTGAAGCTTATTAACCTGCCCTCTGACTTAGCAATTCTATTTCTAGATACATACCCAAGATAACTGAGTACATATACCCTTCAAAAGACATGCACAAGAATATTAATAGCAGAATTATTTATAATAGCCACAAACAGGAAACAAGTCAAATATTTATCAGTGGTAGAATGGATAAATAGTGGTATAGTCATACAACTGAATATGACAAGCAGCAATTAAAAAAAAGAACTACCATCACATACAAAAGTATGGTTGAATCTCACATAATGTTGAGCAAAAGAAGCTAGACCTAACAGTACTTTCAGTATGCTCCATTTATATGACATTCAAGAACAGGAAACACATATGGTAATTATCTTAGTCTATTTTGGGCTGCTATAACAGAATACATGAGACTGGGTAATTTGTAAAGAAAGAAAATTGATTTTTTACAGTTCCAGAGGCTGGGAAGTCAATAATCAAGGTGCCAGCTTCTGATGAGGGCCTTTTTGCTACATCATAACATGGCAGAAGGCATCACATGACAAAAGAGAGCAAGAGGTCAAACCCTCAGCCTCAACCCCTTTTATAATTGGCATTAATCCATTCATGAAGGTGAAGCCCTCATGACTTAACACATCGCATTAAGCCCTACCTCCTAATAATGTTGCATTGGGGATTCAGTTTCCAACACATGCTTTTGGGGGCACCCATCAAGCCATAGCAGTAATTGAGGTGGTTTTTTTTTTAAATAACCACAAGCTTTTCTGCAGCTCCTGCCATCAAGCAAGTTTATTCCCTACCCCTAGAATCTGAAATGGCCTTGTGACTTGACCAGTAGAATTCAGCAGGGATGACATGGTACAACTTCTGAGCATTCTTCTGCTCTTGCCCTCTTGCTGCCCTGAGATTGTCATGTAAAGCAGCCCACTCTACCCTCTTGGAGGATTAAGCATACAAATGGAGGGAGAGAGGCCCAGCTGATAGCCAGCACCAACCACAGTCATATGCATAATACCATATTAGACCATCTAGCCCTAGTCAAGCTGCCAAATGACTGCAATCACCTAAGTGGCCTCAGGTGAGGCCAGCAGATGAATTGCCCAGCTGAGCCAAGCCTATAATTCTGACCCACAGAATTAAAAGCCAAAAAAAAAAAAATGGTTGTTATTTTAAGCCACCAAGTTTTGGAATGCTTTCTAATAGGTAACTGATACAGTGATAGAAGACAGAATAGTAGTTACTGCTGGGGGATGGATAGTGGCTGAGAGGGAGCACATAAAAGCCTCCTGAAGTACTGGATATATTTCATTCCTTGGTATGAG